>NC_137092.1:1279899-1879899 GCF_951640355.1 Cnephaeus nilssonii
CCATCCATCCATCCATCCATCCATCCATCCATCATCTACTGTGATCTATCCATCCATCCATCCATCCATCCATCCATCCATCCATCCATCATCTACTGTGATCTATCCATCCATCCATCCATCCATCCATCCATCCGTCATCTACTGTGATCCATCCATCCATCCATCATCTACTGTGATCTATCCATCCATCCATCCATCCATCCATCATCTACTGTGATCTATCCATCCATCCATCCATCCATCCATCATCCATCATCTACTGTGATCTATCCATCCATCCATCCATCCATCCATCCATCCATCCATCATCTACTGTGATCCATCCATCCATCCATCCATCATCTACTGTGATCTATCCATCCATCCATCCATCCATCCATCCATCCATCCATCCATCCATCATCTACTGTGATCTATCCATCCATCCATCCATCCATCCATCCATCATCCATCATCTACTGTGATCTATCCATCCATCCATCCATCCATCATCTACCTGTGATCTATCCATCCATCCATCCATCCATCCACCCATGCATCCATCATCTACTGTCATCCATCCATCCATCCATCCATCATCTAATGTGATCCATCCATCCATCCATCCATCCATCCATCATCTACTGTGATCCATCCATCCATCCATCCATCCATCATCTACTGTGATCCATCCATCCATCCATCCATCCATCCATCCATCCATCATCTACTGTGATCTATCCATCCATCCATCCATCCATCATCTACTGTGATCTATCCATCCATCCATCCATCCATCCATCCATCCATCATCTACTGTGATCTATCCATCCATCCATCCATCCATCCATCCATCCATCCATCATCTACTGTGATCTATCCATCCATCCATCCATCCATCCATCCATCCATCCATCCATCATCTACTGTGATCTATCCATCCATCCATCCATCCATCCATCCATCCATCCATCATCTACTGTGATCTATCCATCCATCCATCCATCCATCCATCCATCCATCCATCATCTACTGTGATCTATCCATCCATCCATCCATCCATCCATCCATCCATCCATCCATCCATCATCTACTGTGATCTATCCATCCATCCATCCATCCATCATCTACCTGTGATCTATCCATCCATCCATCCATCCATCCATCCATCCATCCATCCATCATCTACTGTGATCTATCCATCCATCCATCCATCCATCCATCCATCCATCATCTACTGTGATCTATCCATCCATCCATGCATCCATCATCTACTGTGATCCATCCACCCATGCATCCATCATCTACTGTCATCCATCCATCCATCCATTCATCCATCCATCCATCCATCATCTACCTGTGATCTATCCATCCATCCACCCACGCACCCACCCACCCATCACCTATCCGTCTCTCTAATGTGCCCAGATCACCCTAACCATTCTCCCAGGTCCAGGGAAACGTGCCCTTCCTTCTCTGTAACCTCCGCTCCTGCCCAGCCCAGGCAAAGCCAACAACGGCATCGGCTCAGTTACCATGGTACCCACGCACGCCTCAACACAGCTCTTGCCATGTTGGAGTGTGTGCGTGTCTCTCCCCACCTCTGCTCTGAGCCCCCTGGGGCAGGGTCATGGCTGATGGATCTTCGTGTCTCTCACACCTCGCACCGAGCTTGACACGCGGCAGGTGCTTGATAAATATTTGTGGGAACACAATGGACTATTTACTGTTGTTCTTCACTGGTTCTCATAGAATTTGCACTCCCTCCCCAGACACTTGGCCATCTCTGCGAAGGGAAGACGGGATTCAGGATAATAAACAGACAATATTGCACTCCGCAGGCCGGCCCCGGAGTGACAGACAGCTTTCCCGCTCCCCTCTCCCCGTCACGGGCTCCGGTCAGAACCAGCCAGGACCCGCACTGTCGGATCACGAAGGACAGCTGTCGGCCCCGTCGCCCTCCGCTCTGCCATCCGCACCGTGAACCGCTGGCCCGCACGCTGCCTCTGACCTTCCTCCTCTCACGATTTCCGCAACGCGGCTCGGTTCTGGGTTGCTTGTCCCCCTCACTCTGTGACCGCTCCTCCTTCGCTGAACTAAATGGATACATTCCTAAGTTTCTCCATATTCAAAGACACAAAAGATGTTTCAAAGTCTGGTCTATGCCCTTGGTGAGTGAGCGAAAGAACATATTCTCGAGTGACTCCAGGTGAAATGCCCTGTAAAGGTGACTCACACCCCAAGCGCAAAACGTGGCCACAGGCAGCGGGGAGAGGCAGGCGCGCGAGGCGGTGAGCGTGTCTCGGCGGTGACCGGCTCCCCCGTGCGCGGGCCGAGCTGCGTCCTCCCCAGGCCCTTCCTCCATCGCACAGAGGGACGCCTGGCCCCCCGTGGTGCCTGCCCAGGTCCCCAGGCCCTCGCCGTCCTCGTCACATACTTGTCACTGGGCCTCCCCCGTGAGCTCGGTCCCCGACTCATACACACCCCACCACCTGCCTTCCTGCCGGCCACTGACCCGCTCACCCTGCCACGGCCCCTCCCGGGGCAGCCCCGGCGTCTTCCATTGGCTGCTCACAGTGCTGTGTTTGTTCCTGTCTGTCCGACTCCGTCTAAGGACCCCTGAGCCTTTGGTTTGGGAAATGTTATTTTAAAAAATAGATATTTTTATTGATTTCAGAGAGAAAGCGAGAGGGAGAGATAGAAACATCCATGCTGACAGAGAATCGTGGACCGGCTGCCTCCTGCACACCCCACACAGGGGATGGAGTCCACAACCCAGGCATGTGCCATGACCAGGAATCGAACCATGACCTCCTGGTTCATAGGTCAACACTCAACCACTGAGCCACACTGGTCGAGCCAGACAACGAATTATTAAGAATAAATATTCCCAATCCCATTTTGGCCTTTTGTCAGACCAGACACCCTGGCGATGGTGTGGAAAGGGGTTACCGAGCAGCAGTACTGAATAAAGACAGCATCGCGTCAGAATAGGATCCTCTCAAAAATTCCATTTTCTCTCCTTGGGCCCGACGTTTCCCTTCCGCGGCCTGTTTATGGATCTCCTCTCATCTGCTATCGGACGATCTCTTTCTCAGTTACAGCCTGAGCAAAGAGTGTGGCGGCGCGCTTGCGGGAATCAGGAGATAGAAGGCGGCCTCGGCCTGCAAATGCACGTTTATCCCGCGTAACGGGGAGGCTTCTCACAGCCCGTCTCCCGCAGACCCAACCGCTCATTACTCCCACGCCGCAGGCTGGGGGTACAGCTGACGTGAGCGTGCTCTGCGGGCCTCCTGCTCTGCCCCTCCCCACGCACCGCACCCCCTGGCCTCACAGCAAACGCTTGATGACTAGTGAGGAACTGGGAGGAACACAAGAGGTGAGCGGGGGACGTGTTTTCCCAGATGTGCAGACAAAACAATGGGCTGGGTCCGAAAACCCACAGAATCTACACCTGCAGCCGCAGCCTTCTGCGCGCTGTGTCCCATGACAACTTAGCTTCCCCCCAAATGCGTGCTTCTTCCATTTAACTGGAGTTTTTTCAATGTCTCGGATAATATCAAAAATTCCTCTTCAGCGCCTAACCCAGGGCTCAGCTACGTATTGGTGAAGGGCAGCCAGAGAGAGCGGTGGGGCCGGGAGGGATGGAGGGGGGGAGGGGGGTGCTCTGGGAGGCGGCTGGGCTGAGGGCCGGGGCGGTGCGAAGGGTGCCGCATTGCATCGCATCCTATCCTTCAGAACGCGCCAGGACTTCCTTCCGGAGACGGCCTTGAGAACGTACGGACTTACACAAACATGCCCAGGGCGGGACCACTTTCTCCGGAGACTGGGTTTGCTGTGTGACTCTCAGAAAGGCGTCTGTAGCGACAGTGGGCTTGTTCTTTGCCACGGGAGCGCGTGGCGTGGATTGTGTTTCCATGGCGTGGATTGTATCTCCAAACATTATCAGCGTTCTTCCTCTCTGATAATGTTTGGAGATAAACTGCTCCCTGCAGGCGACGCCGAAAGGGGAGCCGGGGCGTCTATGTTCTTATTTTTTTTAGTCACTGACACTGAGTTGGATCGAGCTCCTGGATTCCTGGGGCCACTGTTTCCGAGATAAATATCCATTTCCGGATATGAACCTCGGCACGTTATTCAGTCCCAATTTAAATCTGTGTTCAGCGTTTGAGGATGAAGGATTTTAGGCATACAGGAAATGTGAATTTTTACAGTGATGGTCTGTGTACCTGCCACCCAGATTCTATCAAGATTTATTTTACCTGCTGGTCACACATCTATTCATTTACCTATCTATATATCCACCTGTCAATCCACTTTATTTCTGACCCAGTTCACAGTAAATTTCAGGCATTAGTACGTGTCCCCCTAAATATTTCAACATGTATGCGATTAATCAGAATTCAGTATCGACCACTTTTTGCTTTGGGTGTGAAATGTACATACAAGGCAACGCGCCTACCGTGTTCTCTCAGAGAGCGGAGAGCCGCTGAGTTCTGACACATGTATGTGCGTGTGGAGGCCGGTTTCCTCAGGAACGTTACCGGATCCTGAAAACGTCCCGGTGCTGGCTCACACGCTGCCCCCTCCAGACCCCCCCATCTCGGCCCCGAACCCAGGGGCACTGCTCATGTTTTCCCCGCTGAAGGCCAATTCCACTCGTGTGAGAACTTCACGTAAATGCAACAACATGGGTTGTGTTTTACATCCCTTTTCTTTCACTTGTTATAACGCCTTTAGGAAACATCATGAGCCGTGCGTACCTTCATTGGTTTCTCTGCACCATCCTTCCGTCCTGCACCTGCACCCGGTTGCGGGGGGCTCTCCTGTGGACAGACCCCCGTCCCTGTCCAGGTTTAAGCCGGGAGATGCGAAGCTGCGACGCACATGCTTGTAGGGGGTCCTTTCCCACGTGGGGGTCCTTTTCCGTGCGCACGTGGAGGGCTGTAGCACGCTGCCACAGCGTCTGTGTCGCTAAAGCAGACCCTACACCCCACCCTTCTTTTCCTTTCTTTCCGGCCTTTTTAGAGTCAGTCGTTTTGATTGGACCCACAGTGATTCTTCGCGATGTTTTCATTTGCTTTTTGCTGGTGACTCATGTGGTTGGACAGAGGTCCGTGTGCGTGTTGTCCATTCATGGCCGGTTGGTTCTTGTGACCCGTGGTAGACCTGTTCTACACACAAACCATTTTAATGTTTATTTCTGTTAAAGAGAGAGAGAGAGAGAGAGAGAGAGAGAGAGAGAGAGAGAGAGAGAGAGAGAGAGAGATTGATTTTGCCTTAGCTGGTTTGGCTCAGTGAATAGGGCATCGGCCCCGGGCTTGATTCCGGTCAAGGGCACTCACTATACCTCGGTTGCAGGCTTGATCCCCGGCCTGGTCGGGGGCACGTGCAGGAGGCAGCCAATCGGTGTGTCTCTTACATCGATGTTTCTCTCTGTCTCTCTCTAAAAATCAATGGAACAATATCCTCAGGTGAGGATTCACAACAACAAACAAACAAAAGAGATCTTATTTAGTATCTTTCTAATTCATGAGCAGTTGTCTCCACAAGGCACCGAGATCGACAACACCTGAGCACGCACGCCAGGCGTCACTAAAGATAACTTACATTCTCTAATCAGGGTGCAGTGATCTATAAACATCAATTGAATCAGGGCGGTCGATCGGGCGCTTTTCCGATCTTTTATGTCTGATTACATTTGTGTTTGGTGGTTCAATTAATTTCCAAGCGAGAAATGTTACCATCTCGGACTCTGCCATCGGCATGGGCTGCTTTTCTTTTCAAATCTGTCCGTTTTTTTCTGTCCCTTCCCGCTCTGCCTCCCCCGCAGGCACGCAACCCCAACCCAGGGGCCCGTGAGACTTGCAATCAGGGGAGTGATGGCCCCGGCGCCCCCTCGGTGTCCTGTGGCTGCGGTGAACACTCGCGCTTGCCCTTCCCACTTCCTCTCCTGACTGAGCCCTTCCCCCCGAGACGGGACCGAGGGTAACACAAGGTGAACTCGGTGCCTGGACCGCCCCCTGCCTTAAGTCTGTCCGTTTTCTGAAGAATGCACTTCGATTTCTGATAGCATGTCTTCCTGCTCCATCCATCCTTTCATCATTCCGGAATCATCCTCGTCTCTGATAACATCCTTCACCTTTGAGTCTCCTCCTTCCCGGGACCCCGCCTCTTCCTGCCGTTCCGTGTTCCGAGTGCAGCCCTCCCCGCCTGGGATGCGGGAGCAGCTCTGCGTCTGTCCGTCCGTCCGTCCGTCCATCCATCCCTGTGGACAGCGTTCCCAGGAGGCGGCTCCCGGAGCTGCCTGGAGCCCGCGCCACCCAGGGCCCACTCACGCCCGCGTCTGAGGGCAGGACTGCTGAGCCTGGGGTGCTGAAAAGCTGCATGGACACTCCCACCTGTCACCCCCCTGTGTAATCTCCGGGTGCGGCGCCCTCAGTCCTGGGGTCCTTTACGCCCGGGGATTGCTTTTCTAAGAACTCCGTTTTTCTGGCTCCAACTTGTTTTTCCAGAAGCAAATCAGCCAGGTTCCCGGTGAGCAGGCCCTGGGTCGGGCCGCGCAGCCTCTGCGAGCGTGTGGGCGCCCACGGGACTCCGCGGCTGTTTGCTGATGACGAGAGGCGGGAGCTCGGTTGCCGCCATGTGGCCTCGGCTGGCGCAGCGGCTGGCCCGTCGGGGCTCACGCGTGGCCCACGGAGGGCGGCCTCGCGGCTCCGCTTTGCAGCCGTCTCCCCGAAGCGAGCCTGCGTTCAGTTCTGCTTTGGTCTGCCGGCCGAGGGACGAGGGACGGAGGAAAACGAGCCGGGCCCTCGGCTGGGGGAAGTAGGTCAGCCGGGCGGCCGCTGCGGTGCGCAGAACTGGGTCACCGTGTCCCGGGGAGAAGAGTCTCGCTCTGCTGCAGACAGCTCGCTCTCCGCCTCCAGGAGACGGTGCGCCCCGTTCTCTCTTGTTCTTCTCTCCCTGGGAGGCCGAGCCGCTGTGCCTGCCAGAGGTAGGCTCCGGGGAGTGTCAGGGCGACCGTGCCGCCCTGGGCATCCATTTACGGGGCAAAGGCCGTGCCATGTCCTTCAGAAAACACCTGCTCCGCGTCAGGCTTTACAACTTGATTTCTTTGCTGCCAAAACGCACAGAGAAAGACAGCATTCAGAGTGAGCTGGAGCCCGGCCGACGTGGCTCAGTGGTTGAGCGGCAACCTAGGAACCAGGAGGTCAGGGTTCGATTCCCAGTCAGGGCACAGGCCCGGGTTGCAGGCTTGATCCCCAGAGTGGGGCGTGCAGGAGGCAGCCGATCTTGTGATTCTCTCTCATGATTGATGTTTCTCTCTCTCCCTTCCTCCCTGAAATCAATAAAAACATATAAAAACTGTAATTAGCTGCACTGGGCTCAAGAAAAATGGCTCCTTCTTTAAGTTAGCCGGTGAGACAGACCTCAGAAGCTTGGTTCCTTCTCTGTTGTTCAGCGTCTCTCCTGGAGACTCTCAGTGGAGACAGGCCGCAGGCCTCGCACGGGGCCCTGCCCCCGCCGGGCTTCAGCGAGGAGGCGCTGCGCCTCTGTGGCCGGGCCCACGGGCTGCGTGTCCAGGGTGAGCGGCTGCAAACCTGGGTGACTGTGCCGCTGAGTCGTCCGCCTCCCCTCTGCGCGCCGCCTCCGAGGAGAAGTTGAAGCCGTCTCCATTCAACGGCGGAATCCAATTGTGGCTCACACACTGGTTTTCAGAAAAATCTAAGCGTGTGTTTAATTTTATTAACAAGAGGCTTTGGGGAACCTGGCTTCGAAGCTCTCTCCACAGTATGAAGTAATTGCACTTTATACGAAGTAGGCCGATCATAAAGACCCAAAGCGTCAACGATTCCTCCAGACCTTCGTGCGATGGGTGTTGTAAACGATGCTCAGACGCTCTCCATTGGACCTGCTCCCCGTGGCCTGCCCGGGAGGTAGGAAATCTCTCACACGCAGTGAGATGGGTCCGCTCACTCACTTCAGTCACTTTTCTAGAATGCCACTCAATTCCCCTCAGATGGTTTGCTCTGTTAATAGGTGGTAAGTTAAAGTATGCCGATACAGGGATTTAAAGATTTGTCACAAAACAATCTTTGTTCTCAAGATGTCTGTTATGTAACTAGAGGCCCGGTGCACGACATTTGTGCACTCAGCCTGGCCTGTGCCCTCTGGGACCCCTCGGGGGATGACCACCTGCTGGCTTAGGCCTGCACCCTGGGAGGGGCTCCCGTCTCTGCCGCTGCGCTCGCCAGCCGCGAGCCTGGGCTTCTGGCTGAGCGGCACTCCCCCTGTGGGAGCGCACTGACCACCAGAGGGCAGCTCCTGCCTTGAGCATCTGCCTCCTGGTGGTCAGTGTGCATCATAGCGACTGGTCGTTCTGCTGTTCGGTCAATTTGCATATTAGGGTTTTATTATATAGGACAGTAGTTTTAACCAAGCACACAATTCTTTCTTTAAGCATGGCCCGGGATCATAGTTCCCAGCACAAACACGTGCTTCGAGGTTCAGAAGATTATGAGATGGCCTTTGAACGGAAGATCAAAACTTCTCGGGAAACTTGGCCGTTGAAGCCAGGAGGAGTCAGGCTGATGGAGACGGTACAGGAGAAGAATGACTGTGGTCTCTGTAAAGAAGCCACTGTGTCTATCTTTTCTCCATGTTCACATGTGCAAATGGAAGACACCATATCTGCACTGTACAGCCATTTCTGTGCCTTTACTTAACGAGACCTCAGGGTTTGTTAAGAATAAGCACACAGCCCCAGCCGTCTTAGCTCAGTGGATAAAGCGTCAGCCTGTGGACCAAAGGGTCCCAGGTTCCAGCCAAGGGCACATGCCTGGGTTGTGCAGGAGGCAGCCGATCAATGATTCTCTCTCACTGATGTTTCTAACTCTCTCTCCTTCTCCCTTCCTCTCTGAAGTCAATCAATCAATAAATATATATAAAGTTGATGCCTGTGATTCCAGCAAATCAGAAATCATGCTGCCAGGCGTAACATGCCTCCGTTTGTAATGAATTACACAGGCTGAGGGAAATCATTCCTAAAGCGGTGGAATCCTTAAACAACGTGAGCAATAAACCACCTAAATTAACTTTTATAAAAGGCTTCACACAACAGCTACGGAATACAGGTCATGTTCAAGTGCACATGAACAATTTGCCAAAACGGACCGTGTGCGGACCCGTGATGCCCCTTGTCTCTGTGCACGTGAGCACATCTTCCCAGGCGGCCCAGCGGGCCTGCCGCCCCGGCTGCACCTGAAATTAACCTCAGGACGCCGCCCGGTGGCGCCAGCCCGCAGTGGGGTCACCGGGACACGCTGGTCTGGTTCACCAGGTCACGGCGCTCATTTGGACAAGCGGCCGCTAATGTGTCCAGGCTGCAGTGTGCTCGTGGAGGGGAGTGACCCAATGAACGGCAGGCCTTCCCGAGGTGCGGTGACGGACAGCCGATGCAATTACTCCGGCACATCTTACCTGTTTTTATGGGGAAGTTATCTGACCTCCTCCCTGGCATGACATAATGGCTCAGAGAGCTTGGTTATTGCTTTATGAAAACATTTATTTAGAAAACGTCTTGACAGCCTTAAGCAACCTGTGTTTTACAGTATACAATATGAAGACTGCTTTTATTGCTTTTGCTGTCATCAATTATGATTGTTATTATTGCCACTGGAAACCATGTAAGAAGACCCACATTGTGGAGAGAGTAGGATCTTCAAACGCATAATCCACCAGAGGGGCCGTAATACATTATTACAGTCCTCCCCAGAGCTCCGACTTCTCCAGGTGCTTACAGCAGATGTGGGAGTAAGATCTGAGAATCTCCTTAGCCACAGAAACAAAAGACAAGCAGATGAAAGTTGTGAATCTGACTTCAGCCGGAGATGCTGGGTTAGAGTCCAATATCCCTACCGATAAAGCACTGCAATGCTACTGTCCAAAGTATAATAAGACTTGATTAACTAGAAAACAACTAAAACCAGAACCTCAATTAACTTTCCCAACCCCCTTTTAGAGCAGAAGTGTTTTTGAAGTAATATCAGGGAAAAAATGAGATCAATAAGCAAATGCAAGTTTTAGAGGTCTTGGAAAGAAAGCCACATGACAATGATGATGATGGTGGGGTGGTAGTGATGGTCAGTCAGTGTATGTTCCCATTATATCAATGAAATATCAGAAATTGATATTGATGATGATGATGATAGTAATGATGATGATGGCGGTGATGATGGTGATGGTGATAATGGTAGTGATGATGATGATGATGGTGCTGATGGCGATGGTGGTGATGATGGTGATGGTGATGATGATGGTGATAATGGTAATGATGAATACAGTGATGATAATAATGATGGTGATGATGTTGACGATGATGGTGATGGTGGTGGTGATGGTGATGATGATAATGATGGTAATCATGATAATGAGATGGTGATAAATTGTTGATAAATTGGAATTCTGGGAAATCTACTCTCTATTAGGCACTACATTTGATGTTTTATAGACATTATCTTTAATTCTTATAAGTGTCCTTATGCTGCTTTATAGATGAGAATACCAAAAATCAAAGAAGTTAAAACCTATTTATGGCCATTGATAATGACTAAGTCAGGACGCAAACCCAGCCCCGTCCGGCTCCACAGGTTCTGGTCTTCGCCCAGCAGCACGCACCCCATCGCAACGCCAGTGCTCGGGAAGTGTGACGTCCATAAGTTACAAGGGCACTAACTTCTCTACTCAGATGAATGAGTTCAACAGAATCAATGAGTCTTTTGTGGTTGTTATTTTATTTTTTTTGGTAGGCTACCTCAGAAGTGTTAATAATATGCTTTATGGCAGTATCAGAGGTGGTTATTATAGGCAACATCATCCAAACACAATGAAGTATAAAGCAATTACTTAGAGCAGTGGTTCTCAACTGTTTTAATGCCACAACCCTTTAATACAGTTCCTCATGTTGTGGTGACCCCCAACCATAAAATTATTTTTGTTGCTACTTCATAACTGTAATTTTGCTACTGTTATGAATCGTAATATAAATATCTGTGTTTTCCGATGGTCTTAGGCGACCCTGCTAGTGGTTCTCAACCTGACCAACAGGTTGAGAACCGCTGCTGGAGAGCCTAAGACCATTGGAAAACACAGATATTTACATTATGATCATCCCGGGATGCTCTCAAGTGTGAAGGAGGGAGAGCACCCTGGAGGTCCAGAGGGAACCCGGGTGACCTCAAGCACACACGGGTGACCTCAAGCACACAAGGCCTCGCTGCCCGTGTCACTAGCGGGCTCTCATGCCCGGCATCGTTACCCTACCCTCCGGCACCCACACACGTCCCCCCCCTCCCCCCGCCCGCCAGGCTCACGAATCACTTCCGGAAGGCAGCCTGTCCTCTGTTGTTACGTGGTCATTTTTTTCTTAACCTCTGAACAAAACTTGTGTGTGTGTGTATGTGTGCGTGTGCGTGTGCGTGTGTGTGTGAAGAGTATGTCCTTGTCTTAAATACATTGGTTGGAAATTGGAAATACACTGAAGGGGACACTTAATGTTTACTCTCCCAAGCACAGCCTGCACTAGTATCTGTTCAGTCTTTTCGAGTACAACAATGCCGGGCTCACGAGTGTCAGGGAGGCTAACAGAGGTCCTTCCGGGAGAGGAAGAAAGCCATTCCCAGTGCTCACTTCCCCGGGCGGCGCCTGCACTCGGCACGGCTGGGCCGGTACACACACCGGCGGAGACACGGTCCGCACGGAGGGAGACCCAGGGGTCTCCTCCGAGACGCACACGCTCTTCTCTCTAGGGCGCCGAGTCCACGTCGGAGCATCTGCTCTCTGCCCTGCGGGAGCCGGCACAGCGCTCCAGGCTCACCAGAGGGAGCCACAGTGACCCCCCCGAGACACGGTGACAGCGGGGGGCTCACAAACGTTAACGTGCATGAGAATAACCCGTTTCCTTCCTTAAAATCCCCCTCCCCCTGCTGCAGCCCCACTGAGGTCCAAACTGGGACCGGGCAGAGACTCAGTCCATCCGCTGGGCGGCAGCCACCCACGCGCTGGCACTTTCCCGGCGCCTCCGGGTGACGCTCCCGTGATGCTGATCCCGGCTGGCCCCCGGGGAGCACCGTGGGAAACAGTCTTAGAGCCCGCAGGCCACACATAACCCGTTCTTCATCCTTCCACAAGGTGTTTCCTGTCTGCGTTTGCATGTCTAAGCACATACGTGTGTCATCAAACAGAAACACACCCTGTGCAAAGGGGGAGGGAGAGAGAGAGAGAGAGAGAGAGAGCGCTGAACCAAAAGCAAGGAGCCGCCTTCATGCACACAGGCAGATGGCTACATCCAGGTCTAAACTGTTATGTACGTTTCTTTGTTTTTATTTTTTTATGTGAGAGACTACTTGCCTTCCTCTAGTGATTTAAAATATATATATATATATATATATATATATATATATATATATATATATATATTTTATTGATTTTGGAGAGGAAGGGAGAGGGAGAGAGAGGAACATCAACGATGAGAGACAATCACTGATCGGCTGCCTCCTGCATGCCCCACACTGGGGATGGAGCCCACAACTTGGGCATGTGCCCCGACCGGGAATCAAACCGCGACCTCTTGGTTTATAGGTCAATGCTCAGCCCTTGAGTCACACTGGCTGGGCAAGCCTAGCAGTTTTTAAAAAGAGAGATATGTGTATTTAGAGTGTTTTCTACTTAATAGTGCATCAGGCCATCTTTCTATCCATGTGTATCCATGTACGTGGTTTTCATGGTCATGTTTAATGGCTTTAAATCTGTCCACAGAGAAGTGGGTCACCCCCAAAAGTCGGTGGAGTCGGGGGCGCCGAGTCACAGATCTCATTGGCGTTAGGACGCAGACTATTCACGCTTCACCTGTTCTTCCCGTGATGGATGAAAATTGGCTTTAGATCCCTTTTCACATCTCCTGCTCACAGGAAGGGTGTCTTCGTGGGAAAAGGTGAATGAGATCATAAAAAATTCCAGCTGAAAGCACTTGTCATAGGAGCTCTTTTATGGGGTTATTTTTAATTCCGGTTCCTCTTGCTGAAGCCCTTTGAACGCATACAACTCCATCATGTAATCTAACTCTAATATGGTCAATGAAGGGTGTTTTTGTTTTTTTTATTGTACGACTCATTGCTATTTGTTGTAGATTTATTGACGAAACTTAGATAATTAAAAAGAAGAAGGGATTTATCAAGAACAATCTCATTATTAGAGATAACAGCTAATGTATTTGGATAAGTCATTCCAGGTTCTTTCCTGTAAAATAATTATTACCTAGACATGTATTTTTTAAGGGAATAAAAATATACCTATTTTTAGAGTGTTTTCTAAGGGATAGTACCTTAGGTCACCTTTCTATGTGTATTTTGTATGTTTTTCATGGTCATTTTATTTTTAAATATATTTTTATTGATTTTAGAGAGGAAGGGAGAGGGAGAGAGAGAGAAACACCAATGATAGCAGAGAATCATAGATCGGCTGCCTCCTCTACACCCCCTACTGGGGATGGAGTCCGCAACCCGGGCATATGCCCTGATCGGAATCGAACCGTGACCTCCTGGTTCACAGGTCGATGTTCAACCACGCCTCGAACTCCTTTAGACTTATTGAGGGTGTCCCATGTATGGCGCTCACCACACATGTATTATTTATTACCTTCCTCCTTTAAAATTGAGCTCAATGTGGAATTTATGGGGGGATATTACTAATCTCTACCTCCATCTCCAATATATCCTCTCTTTCCACCCTTTCTCAGAGAGGGGAATCTAGAGTGAGGTTCTCAATCATTTCCAGAAGGGGCGATCTTTCGATCTAAATGATTCCCGTGGCTAGAATAAGACCTTCCTAAGGTCCAAGCGCCCAGATAATTTGGAGGAAAAAATGTAGCAAGTTAGCTGAACGGGGCGGCCTGAGCCCACAGAGCAGCAGCGTCCGGTGGTGAATCAGGAGAGCCCTGTGAGGCCCGGGCTCCAATCAGGGCGGCCGGCACTTAGAGCGGCAGGAATTCTGAGCCAGCAGCAGAGAGCAGCATGGAGCTGCTTGTAAGGGAGAGCCAGGCCCGAGCCCAGGAGGCCAGGTGGGCTGGGGCGGGCTGGGGCGGGGGGTATGGGGGGCGGGGGGAGGCCCACTAGCCGCCCATGGTCTTGATTCCGTCTTCTCTTCGCACTTGCTTTTCCCCGTGCAGAGAGGTCGCAGCTCTGGATAAACGTTCACCATGTTTTCCTCCTGCTCCTGCTCGCTTTGTCTCCGTGCGTGTGCTTGGAGGGGACACAGACAACCAGTGTTTAACCCGTCCTCGGGTCTGCAGGAGGACTGCGTGCTGTGCCCAGCGTTACGGCCACGCGGGGCCCTCCATCCCGTTTCCCGCGCCGCCGAGCCCTCGTGTTCTTAGAGGAGCTCCCACACGCAGTGCGTCCACACGCTCAGCCTCTAGCACTCTCTCTTCAGCTTCCGTGGCCACCACGCCACTCAGAGGCTGTGACGGCGCTGATCTCCGTTGGGGTGAACTTCTCCCCCGGTAGAGCGGGACGGACCGCACGGCCGGGAGAGGGAGCACCGAGCGGGACGCAGCGCCTTCGTTTCACCAAACGCCCTTTTCATAGACGCCGCGGGGCTTCCGTGCGCCAGCGCCCCGGCCACTAGGACACAACCTGCGCCCTGGCCCCGCGCAGCCAATGCAGGGGAGCGTTCCAGAAGCCAGGCTCCGCCCTCCTGCTTCCCAAGTCTGCCCATGACGGCCGCTGTGTGCTCCATGTGCTCCGTGTGCTCCATGTGCGCTGTGTGCTCCATGTGCTCCGTGTGCACCGTGTGCACTGTGTGATCCATGTGCTCCGTGTGCACCGTGTGCGCCGTGTGCGCTGTGTGCTCCGTGTGCACCATGTGCCCCATGTGCGCTATGTGCTCCATGTGCTCCGTGTGCCCCATGTGCGCTGTGTGCTCCATGTGCGCTGTGTGCACCGTGTGCGCTGTGTGCTCCGTGTGCGCTGTGTGCCCCATGTGCCCCGTATGCCCCATGTGCTCCATTTGCTCCATGTGCTCCATGTGCTCCATGTGCTCCGTGTGCCCCATGTGCCCCGTATGCCCCATGTGCTCCGTGTGCACCATGTGCTCCGTGTGCACCATGTGCCCCATGTGCCCTGTGTGCTCCATGTGCTCCATGTGCTCCGTGTGCCCCATGTGCTCCGTGTGCTCCATGTGCTCCGTGTGCACCGTGTGCCCCATGTGCCCCGTATGCCCCATGTGCTCCGTGTGCACCATGTGCTCCGTGTGCACCATGTGCCCCATGTGCCCTGTGTGCTCCATGTGCTCCATGTGCACCGTGTGCGCTGTGTGCTCCATGTGCTCCGTGTGCACCGTGTGCGCTGTGTGCTCCATGTGCTCCGTGTGCACCGTGTGCGCTGTGTGCTCCATGTGCTCCGTGTGCACCGTGTGCGCTGTGTGCTCCATGTGCTCCGTGTGCACCGTGTGCGCTGTGTGCTCCATGTGCTCCGTGTGCGAGGGCCGGTGTGAGGGAAGGAGGCCGCAGGAACTAGAGGAGGGTTTGCACGTGGGCCGTCCTGCCTGCACTCAGGCTGCTGGCCCTGGTGACGGGCGCTGTTTGCTAAGAGGTGGTTGGGAGATGTGCTGGGCTCCTCATTTCCACTGCAGAAATTAAAAACATATATCTATTTTAATGTTTGTATTGATTTTTAGAGAAAGAGAAAGGGAGAGAGATAGAAACATCAACGATGAGAGAGAATCGTTGATTGGCTGCCTCTTGCACGGGAATCGAACCAGCGACCTCCTGGTTCATAGCTTGACACTCAATCACTGAGCCAGCCGGCCAGGCTCCGCCGGAAGAGAACCTTAAACAACAGCCCAACCTCGGACGTGCGGGAGGGAGGAGATCGGGCCCCTGCCAGGCTGCCTCCTGACCGCCAGCCCCACACGGCTCCCCACCACCAGGTGGCTTTCCAGAGCCGCCGCCATGCCTGGCCGGCTCGTACTCGACACCCTTGGTCTGCACGGGGCCTGGCATTTCTCTATCAAGAAGGTGACATCAGAGGCGTATGGGGAACCCTCCCTTCGCCCCTGCTCGCCCCTCACATTCCACTCTGCCTCTCCCTCCCCCACTCCCCCCGCTGAGTCAGCCCTGGCTCCAAGGAAAGACCCGTGTCCCCACTCATTTCTGATCTGGCCGAGTCGCTCCGCGTCTCCTCTCATCTGAACAGAACCCCTTCTCCCATGACGGCCTATCGCCTTCTCCCATGACGGCCTAACGCCTTCTCCCATGACGGCCTATCGCCTTCTCCCATGACGGCCTAACGCCTTCTCCCATGACGGCCTAACGCCTTCTCCCATGACGGCCTAACGCCTTCTCCCATGACGGCCTATCGCCTTCTCCCATGACGGCCTAACGCCTTCTCCCATGACGGCCTAACCCCTTCTCCCATGACGGCCTAACCCCTGACCGCAGGCTCGTGGAGAGGCGCAGTAATAACGGCCGGGGGGGGGGGGGCCCTCCAGGGAAGCTCCTTGATGCCCACGGATTGACACCTCGGTCCCTGATCTCCCTCTCGCACGTCATCTCCTGTTTTCCAAACGACATAAGGGCTTTCACATACATGACAAAGCGTGAGAACGAGAAAGCCTCTGCGGGAGGCGGGAGGCGGGAATGCGCTGCCCAGGAGCCCTGTCCTCCCTCCTTTGCCCCTGACGCCCCCTGAGACCAAGCAGGCCGTTTCCATGTGAATGGACGCGAGTGGAGAGAAACATCCTCGTGTTGTGTTCAGGCGAAGCTTGCCACCCGGAGCCCTGCCTGAGGGCCACTTACACCGTCATCGTCCACAGCACGCTGCCCGCAGGGGCACCGGACCGCGGCAGCACCCCCGGCTGCGCTGACTCAGGGGCTGGGCTGATTGCAGGGGGGCCAAGGTCAGCGGAGGACAGCAGGCCCATCAACCGGAGCCGCCCACACCCAGCCTCGCAGGTTAGGTCACCGGTACAATCTGTCCAGCATTATTTTTCAATCAAAGGGAAAACATTGATTTTCTCCCTCCAAGTGTAAACACTACCGCCTAGGAAATAGCAGCAGCAAAAAAATAAAAGACGGGAGGTTGGGGAGGCCCTGTTGGCGTAGCTCAGTGGCTTCATTCCCGGTCAGAACCCCGCTGCATCAGGAAAACGTAGAAGGAAAAAGCCTTGTGTTTCCGATAGCCCTGTAAACGTCTTGGGACGCCTAACGGGTTTTCCTTGTGCCCATCGCTGCCACGTGGAGTTCATGGACATGCTGTTCGGCTGATGCCTCCTGTACCCGGATCACCATCTTCATCCTCAACCAAGAAACTTACGAAAAACCAAAAACTTAGAGGGTCGCTTTATCAGGGCCAAGGAAGGAGCTGATCGAGGACCATCCTTTCTCTCCTGGCGTCTCCGCGAATCCCTGTGCCGCCGGGAAAACGCCGTTTCACGTGGATGGGGTGCGGCCGAGGGCGCCTTCCCCAGGCCGCCCAAGGACTTGCTGCTGTTTCTGGAGGCGGTCGCCCAGGGGCTCACGTCACCTTTAGGTGCACAAAAAACTACGTGTGAACAAGGCCTCGCGGCCACGGATAAGGTGGCAAGGCAACGGGAAGACGGTGCTTTCCAACCGGGAACGAAGAGGCCTTCTCAGCAAGCGAGCTCTCCACCGTCTGTGCGCACCGCTGCCGGAGGGCAGGTCTAGCGCAGAGACAAGTCAAGAAGCGAGCGAGCTTGGTGTGGCCTCCAGGGTCACAGGGAATGGTCAGCCGGCCCAGGAGTGTTCCTTAAGACATCTGGTCGCCCAGCGCGGTGCCAGGGGACGGAGACGTGCCCGGCGCTCTCAGAAGCCAGCGGAGGAGGCTCCCGGATCACTCAGGATGGCACGGAACCACGTGGTCAGCGGGTGAGACAAAGCCGTGGGCTTTCCGGAGGCCAGCGATTTCTCGTCCGCTCCTTCTCGCCTCATGGAAGCGGGAACTGAGGCTGTGCGCGGAGTGACCTCCTCGAAGGCTCGGCTTGCTGGCGGTGAGTGCAGCCGGGATCTGCAGGGGGTGGCCCACCAGTGCGATGGCCTCTCTCACACCCAAAGGACAGACGCACAGCGTGGAGCCCGCGGGAAGGAGAGGCGGCAGGAGCCGGGGACTAAGTCAGACAGGCGCTCCAAGGGCTCGAATGGAGCCGGCACTTCGTCCTGACGGCGCTCCAACTCCCAGGGCCACCCGACGCCAGGCGCTGGGCAGCGGGCGCGCCGATCACCCGTGTGTGCCTGTGGCTGGCGTGGCCACGCACTCGCGCCTTCTCGCCCGGATTGTGCGGAAAGCAGGGAGGAGGCGCTCTGTCCCGGGGAGCCTTTCATTCGTCACCTGACACGGGTCTGCGCGTCGGCTCCTCTCAGCGTTTGGGAAAATCATCCCGGACCAGCCGTCTATGTCCGAAGGACGTCTGTGCCGGTCCCTCTCTCCGGTCGCTTCGATGGGGTTCAGACAACGTCAGAGCCATCGTGTGGCACTGAGAACATCCTCCCGGTTTCTGATGCTCTGGACGTTCCGTGGGAATATGACCCTGAAATTATTTCCATGCAAAACGCTGTCCTTTGAGTTGCTAGTACCATCTAACCACCCCCCCGCCCCCCCGTGAAGACAGCATGCTTCGCACTACATCCTCTCCCCCTCTTTCCACCGGAGTTCCAGTTAACACGCTGCTTCGCGCACCTTAAAGCGTAACCCATTGGGATTTACTGCCACGATACAGATGCATTTGAATTTAGCATCGCGATGGATTCTCTCGGGGATCCCCCCTGCCCCCCCCCCCATTTGCTTTGGCAACGATCCAGTGAGTCGCGTCTGAGCGTCACGATCTCTCGTTCACTTGCTCCTGAAGGTTCTCCGTTACTCAGGACCCAGCAAACCGCACTGAGAAGGAACGGAGCACTGGGGAGAGGTTTACATCACACACTTGAAGTTGGCGCCTCACACTGTCATTACGTTTTTAAGGGAAAAGATAGAAAAATCGCCCTGACTGGTTTGGCTCAGTGGATAGAGCGTCGGCCTGTGGACTGAAGGGTCCCAGGTTCGATTCCGGTCAAGGGCATGGACCTCGGTTGCAGGCACATCCCCAGTGGGTCTGTGCCCCGACCTGTACTTGAATTCACAACCGTTTGGCACATGTTTCTCTCTCATCGATGTTTCTAACTCTATATCCCTCTCCCTTCCTCTCTGTGAAAAATCAATAAAAGATATTTTTAGAAAAATGGGAAAATCAAGCCAACATGTCACTATTTAGAAACAGCCTCTACAGTTCAGTTCTGCACTAACGTGAAAAAGAAAGAGTCTAGCATGTTTCAAGCAGGCAAAAGGGCCCGCGTTATTTTCCAAAACGCTGGGCAGTATACACCGAACACCCCCCCCCCTTCCCCCACTCCGGGAACCCGGACTCTCCTTTCTCGGTGCAGAGCCCGCTGGGTGAGCCGAGATGTTCTGCCCTCAAACCTCCCAACCTCACCACTATGTCTTCTTACACTACTTCTCTCCCGTTTCCCCGGAACGCCCTCCTCCCTAGAAACGAAGCCCTCCCCCTCGGCAAGCACTGGCAGCGACAGGTGCCCACGTGACCCCCTTCATCGCCTCTCTCCGTCCCTCGTCGGCTCAGTTTCCTCCTCAGAACACAACGCGGCGAAGGTGCATCGTCCATGACCCGCCAGGCAGTGCTGCCGACACTGTGTTTAAGGAGGAGGGGCAGGGGGTGCCCGGGGAATTGGTGGAGAATAACAGCATCGCGTGCTTCCAACGTGTCCCATTGGGGGACGCGCTGTGCCCCCTTTTCCTCGGCGCGTATTGGTGTTTAGCAGGTGCCCGGAGAGCGCCGTGACTTCTGAACACTCGGGGACATCCCTCCAGCCGTCGGGCGTGCTGACACCTTCCCAAGCCGCGCGGCTGCCAAAGCAGACCGACACCGAGGGGACCCCCCGGGAAGGCCGAGGCTAAGCTGTCTGCATTCCCAAAGGCGGACGGTGCCGGAGTGTTTCTCCGATGGAAATTACCTTGAATAATTCACATTACCCGCGGTCAGGGGGTTGCGGCTCAGGTAGAAAGTATTAATTTTTGATGCTTGAGGTTGGATTTCTATGCATCATGTTGTGACATAAAAGGTTGATTTCTACCCTCGGAGGTAGATTCGCGGGAGGGGAGGTTTCTTTCCTGATTTCTCACTTTATACGTTTAAAAGAGAATTTCTTTGTAGCCCATGAAAGACGTTGATCCTGAAATTTGTGTTGCCATTACCAAAGGCATGACGTTCAAAATATCTACTTATGGCCTTTTTCTAGATTAGATCTCTCTCTCTCTCTCTCTCTCTCTCTCTCTCTCTCTCTCTCTCTCTCTCTCTCTGGCATCCCATACTATTTTATATTAGTTGCAGCTGCTAGACAGCCATGTAGTTTACAAAGCGATCCTCCTGAATTTCGCGGACCCATCCACCTGGCCCCATGCGCCGTTACCACAATGTTATAGACTATGATCACTGTCTTTGAAGAATATGTTGAAAGGTGACAGCAATCCAGAGAAGTCGTTGAACTAAGCGTCAGACAACCTGGCTTCTATTCTCGGTTCTCCTTCTCCTTTGAGGAACCCAAAGCAATTATTTAACATGTTCCTTCCTGCATCACAGGTGGTGAGGAAGTCGGGTCAGACATCCCAAATGATGTTTTGAATTTTAAAATAACCCGACTCAGAGAGCCATCCTCCTCTCAGTACGCCCAGAGGACAGCTAACGCGTCCCAACCGGCTTTCCTACCATTTTACCGGTCACCACTCACATCCACGTACCCTCCAGGCCCTGTAGCACCTTCCTGAGCATCCTGGATCGAATGCTGATCACCCCCAAACTTCTGCCAGGTTTTTCTCCTGCTTCCCATTATTCCCGAAGGCAGAATGTCGGACTTCGGACCAAATATTAACCACTTTCCAGGGACTATGACTCATTGCCATTCGGGGTGAATCCAGATGATTCTAATGCAAACCCTTCAACTGAACCAAGCAGGACGCGCCCAAGCCCTCGCCAGGAACCTGCCAGGGCACCTCACGTTGCTCTCCCTTCATTTTCATACCGAACCAACCTTGCCGTCCTGCAGTAGGCCCCGCTTCCTCTCGGTGCTTTGTTCAAGCTACACATGGCTGAAGGCGCGTCGTGAAGATTTCTTTCATATTTTCTTTTTACATCGATGTTCACAATATCAAAAAGGGTATTGATTTATACTTAACTGTTTACTAGGATTCACCACTGAATCCATCTTGACTTGGAGTGTGTGTGTGTCTAGAAAATGTTTAACTAGAAACTTAAGTTACTTAATACATGTGGTATTATGTACATTATCAACTTATTTATTTTTCATCCTCACCCGAGGATATGTTTATTTTAAAAACTGACTTAGAGAGAGAGGAAGGGAGCGAGGTAACATTAACCAGTTACCTCCCTGACACACTCTGACGGGGGACTCAGCCCACGACCTGGGTCTGTGCCCCGACCTGGACTCGAATTCACAACCGTTTGGCACATGGATTTCGCTGCAACGCACTATGCCTCACAGGCCAGGGCGGCGACTTCTTTCCGAGTGGGCTTGGGAATTTGTGTCATTCACAACATTGATGTGTTTCATCTAAGTCACTGCATGTATGTTTCCGTTGGGGCACAGGACCGGCTTCGGGGGCTTCCGGAAGTGTCCGTCACACTCTGGTAGGTCTGAGCAACCTTGGCCTTCACCCATTATCCTTTCACAAGGGCTTTGCCTCGAGGGAGGGCACGCGGGAAGCCGCTGGTCTCCCCGGCCAGGCCTGGACCGCGGGAGCTCATCCTCCGCCAGGCGCTGGCCCTGAGCGCGCTCGGTGGTCAGCACACTGGCTTTTGCCAAAAGGAGCCGAAGTGACTCGGGAAATGAAACGCCGAGGGTCCGCGCTGGGGCCCACGGGGCTTGGACCCTCTGCCTCCCTGGCCCGGGGACACTGGCAAAGGCTGCCGGGGAGGGGCATGTAGCCTGCGCCGTCGGGTGCGAGGGCGGGTGGCTGCGTCACACCTCGGGAGCCACGTCTCTCCACGGCGAAGGGCGCTTCTCTCCCGGGTGCGCGGCGCGGATGCTGTGTTTTGTGGTGCATTTAGGTCCCACCAGCAACCGCTGTCTGCCCTGAAAGTGAAACTGGAAGGCTCTCCAGCTTGTCTTCCGCAGGAAGACGAAGCGCCACCCTTAACCCCGTAAGGGAGGGCGCCCCCTCAGCGCCAGGACGGTTCTGGCGCGTCCGCATGGAGGGCAGACGAGTGAGGTCTGTGCACGCCCCTTGGCGGGCACCCGTCGGCCTCGCCTGGACAGACGGAGTCCGAGTTTATGGGCTTGTCCATCGGCTGCCTGGACCGGAGCCGGTCAGGGCGCTTCTGACCTGTTCTAATGGATGGGATTTATTGCTACTTAAGCTTGTCTGGACGAGGCTTGGCCATTCGGAGTCGGTAATTTACTTCAGATGACAGCAGGGCCTCTTCAATCCTTCCCCAGCGGACGGATTGCGTCATCTCTGAGCAAACTGCCCTTGGCTGAGGTGGGGGCGCTCGGGAGGGTGCAGGCTCTGAGGGATCGGCCTGGGGGTGCAGGCCTGAGGGATCGGCCTGGGGGTGCAGCCCGAGGGATCGGCCTGGGGGTGCAGCCCGAGGGATCGGCCTGGGGGTGCAGCCCGAGGGATCGGCCTGGGGGTGCAGGCCTGAGGGATCGGCCTGGGGGTGCAGGCCTGAGGGATCGGCCTGGGGGTGCAGGCCTGAGGGATCTGCCTGGGGGTGCAGCCTGAGGGATCGGCCTGGGGGTGCAGCCTGAGGGATCGGCCTGGGGGTGCAGCCTGAGGGATCTGCCTGGGGGTGCAGGCCTGAGGGATCTGCCTGGGGGTGCAGCCTGAGGGATCTGCCTGGGGGTGCAGCCTGAGGGATCGGCCTGGGGGTGCAGCCTGAGGGATCTGCCTGGGGGTGCAGCCTGAGGGATCTGCCTGGGGGTGCAGCCTGAGGGATCGGCCTGGGGGTGCAGCCCGAGGGATCGGCCTGGGGGTGCAGGCCCGAGGGATCGGCCTGGGGGTGCAGGCCCGAGGGATCTGCCTGGGGGTGCAGGCTCTGAGGAATCGGCCTGGGGGTGCAGGCCTGAGGGATCTGCCTGGGGGTGCAGGCCCGAGGGATCGGCCTGGGGGTGCAATTCCAGGTGCGGACCAGGCTGGGCCATCGGCCAGACGCTGTCAGGATCATGTGGGGCACAGGCTCTCCTGACTGGGCTGGGAACTCCCATTAGACTTGGGATGAATCAAACCTCAGCCCCCCGTCACCCCGCTCCCCCACCACTACTGAGGATAAGCCTGGATGCGTGTGGTGGAGAAAGGCCTGGAAAACAAGGGAACGGAGGAGAATCCATAGCAACAGCGGCCATGCCCTTCTGTGGGCAGAAAACCAACCGCGTCTGAAGCAGGAACCCCTTGGAGACGAGGCACTCGGGCCCTAGACCCTCCCTGTGAAGAGGGGAGCAGCGGGTGGGGGGGTAATCTTCAGACCCACATATACTCTGGTTTCAGCCGAGCCTGGGGAGGGCGGCTCTCTTTCTTTGGAGGGAGTGCCAGGTCATGACAGACCCGGGGCACGGAGGGTCCTATCCTGTGCGTGTTCGGCGCCGTAGCAGGCCCCAGCTCTCCCAGGGACACAGCGATGGCTCAGCGGGTGTGACACTTACGCTCATCCTCGAGGGAGGGCGCTCTGCTGCTCATCGCTATTTACACTTTTCGTTTTCTTTTTCACTTTAAAATTATGCTAAGGTATGCCCTGGCCAGTGTGGCTCAGTGGATAGAGAAATGGCCTGTGAACTGAAAGGTCCAGGGTTTGATTCCAGGTCAGGCCACCTGCCCGGTTTGGGGGCTCAATCCCCAGTAGGGGCATGCAGGAGGCAGCCAATCAATGATTCTCTCCCATCATTGATGTTTCTATCTCCCTCTCCCTTCCTCTCTGAAATCAATAAAATCATCTATATATAAAAGCCAAGAGACCGAAATGACTGGTGGCTATGACGTACACTGCGGCAGCCAACCAGCCTGATGGAGGCCTTGATCTGCCCCCAAACCGCTTATGACCCCTCCCCACTGCCAGCCCGGCCCCTATCTGGGCAGGCTGGCTGCCCCCACCTGTGCATGAATTTGTGCAACGGGCCTCTAGTCCTATATAATAAAAGCCTAATATGCTAAGTGTCTGGTTGTCTGGTTGTCTGTTCATCCAATCAAAGTGTAATGTGCTAATGATATGCTAAGGCCACTCAACCGCTTGCTGTGACATGCACTGACCACCAGGGGACAGACACTCCGACCAGTAGGTTAGCTTGCTGCTGGGGTCCAGCCAATCGGGACTGAGCAAGACGGGCCAGACATGCCTTGGAGCCCTCCCTCAGTCCCTCCCCAGCTGGCCAACCTCCCGTGTCCCTCCCCAGCCCCTATCATGCACCAGTGGGGTCCCTTGGCCTGGTCTGTGCCCTCTTGCAATCCGGGCTGAGGGACCCCCCCCTGAGTGCACAAATTTCGTGCACCGGGGCCTCTAGTGTGTGTGTGTGTATATAATAATTTTAGCATAATTTTATATATATATATATATATATATATATATATGCATATATATATATAATTATGCTAAGTTATAATTTTTCTCAATTTATTCACAACTTTCTCCTATGCTACATTTAATGCAACATCGCATTTCTTACACCAGGGAAACCCAGGCTACAAAGACCATCTAATTTGAACCTAACTCGCTGCTCCCTATTTTGACAGTGTACCAAGATTAGCTGTGTTTTAAACTAACATCAGTAAAGCCTTGTGTGTAGGTTCTAGAAGGAACGTGTTAGAGATTGAAACACACGGCTTCATGTTTGAGCAAGAAAACATGTGCGTTTTAAAAAGAATGCCACTTCCCGGAAAATACAAAGTCGCCGTCACGAGGTCGCCCCATTATGTCTACATACGACACCCGCGTCTCCTGACCGACCTTTTCCACCTTAGAATCCCCGTTGTGAATGCCACATCTTTTCCGCTAAGGATATTTTTTTCGACTCGTTGAATGTTGTCTTGGCGTCTACAGCGTGTGTGGAATCTGAGTAATCACCACCCCCGCTTAATTACTCGGCGGGAGATGCAGCACGCAGGCGGCGGCGCCGTATAAATCTCGTTGTAAACAGGTAACACGTGTCCTTTGGTTGCTTTCCATGGAGATGAACGGAGGCTGCCTGGACGCCGACCTGGAGCGGCGCAGACCTGCGCGGGTAACCGTGTTCCGCCGGGCGCGCGCGGCTGTCAACGTGACGAGTGGCTTCTGCTGCCGTGAAGATTGTACACGCGGTTAGGACAGCCCGTCAGGAGCCTGCTCTCCGGCGCGCGCGTCCTTAGCGTCCCTCCTTTCATTTAGCTGCGGCGCCGAAAGCACGCCTCCTTGGAGAACGTCCTTGCTTTTCATCAGAAGTGCGAAGAGAGGGGGCGCGCAGGGCGGCGGGCAGGCGTAGGGAATGGCCCCGGGAAGGGAGAACCCACCTGGTTAGCCCAACTCTCAAGTTCAGACGAGGCCTGGAGGCGAAGGGAGGGATGAGCACGTCACCCCAACGAGGAAGTGGAAGTGAAGCCCAGCTTCAGCTCAGAAAGAAGATGGAGCCGCTCGCTCGCTCAATTCTCTCCCAGCGGCCAGTGTCCTAACACCAGGGAAGCGAACATGTCAGGCCTTGTGTGGAAGATGGTACTGCTGTGCCCTTGGACAGCTCCAGGTGAGGATCTTTCCTTCTTAACTGTCACATGAAGGGGCATCCATATTCGATTAAAGGCTTGTGAGGGGGGGGGGGAGGGGGGTCCCCGAAGTTATAAACCAAAGGCAGCAAATACCAGCGCACAGAGCGGTGCGCCCGGATGTCCGACCAGCAGACATCACCAATCGACCACAGAGCCTTTCCCCGGACCCTCCTGTCACAGCGCTGCCGGCGGTCGAGGGCAAGCGTGGGAAGCAAAGTTAAACTGGTTTGCCATCGACCATGTAACCGGAGCCCCTCACCCCCCGAGGTACCCATGCCTGGAGGGGGTGATGCTGAGCGAAGTCAGCCAGGCAGAGAGACGAGCACCCCAGGACCTCACTCATGTGTGGCATCTAAAGAACGAAATAAACTGATGAACAAAACAGATCCAGAGACCCGGAAGCGTGGGACAGACTGTCCAATCTCAGAGGGAGGGCGGGGAGAGCGGGGGTGGGGGGGTGGGGAGACATCAACCAAAGACCTGGTGTGCATAACCCATGGGCACAGACAATGGGGTGGTGGAGGCCTGGGGCGTGGGGTGGCGGGGCAATGGGGAAAAGGGGGACATCTGTAACACTGTCAACAATAAAGACAGAAAACCACAAATGCATGGGGAACCCCCTCGTCCTGCAGGCAGTTGTGAAGGCTGCATTATTTCTTCACTGGCCCCCACAAAACTTACAAAATGGTGTGCCGTTCCCCGGGGTTCATTTGCTCGGGTGTCATTTCACCGCGATTACTTTATAAATTAACAAAAGGTCTTACTCAGAACACGAAGCATGCCCGAGTCGCCCGCTGTAGATACCGTCTCTGCATGGAGAGGTGCGCTCACCGGTGAGGACGTGGTGGTCATGTGCTCAAGTCACTTAACAAAACAGTCAATGCCACGCCACCTGCTTTAAGGAAACGCAGAGAACGTGAGGACGACGGGGGCCGTCAGCCTGGACGACGAGCGGACGCCCGCTCCCCGGGAGCTGTTCACACCGGGTCCACGGAGCCTCCGCGCGCCCCCCGGGACAGGAGCTCTGTGGCCGCCGCACAAGTGGGCTTGACCCGCACACCTAATTAGCTGGATCTCGTTAGCAGCGCCGGCGGGAAGGAAGGCTGCGCCCTCCCGGGTGGCGTGTGCATGTCCCCTCCTGTGAGGGTAATGAGTACCTGCCACACATCAGAATTATGAATTTTGTGCCTGAGCAAAACTGCAGGGGAAATTATACCTCCGACGCCCGCAGTCATTGCCGCTGAGCTGCCAGTGCCACCGCGAGCCGCCTGAAGTGTGCGGGGCCCACGTTCAAGGGAATAATTTTTTCACAAAGTTCCCCTGTCTCGCCACGTGTAATTATCTTTACGCAGCTATTCAGCTGCAAGTCAGGGCACATTCACGTTCAGAGAAGCAAAGCAGCCCGGCCGGCGGGCTCAGTGGTTGAGAGTCGACTTGTGAACCAGGAGATCACCAGTTCGATTCCTGGTCAGGGCACAGGCCCGGGTTGCGGGCTCCATCTCCAGTGTGGGGCGTGCAGGAGGCAGCCGGTCCATGATTCTCTCTCATCACTGATGTTTCTCTCTCTCTCCCTGTCCCTTCCTCTCTGAGACCAATAAGAATATATACGTTGGACGAGCTGAGGTGGGGGCCGAGGGGTTGGCCTTCTGAAACAGGCGGGCTGGCGAGGGGCAGGCTCACTGTGTAACCTGTGGGGGTCGGTGACACGCAGAGGAGGGAGCCCAGGAAACTGACAGGTGACGGAGGAGACACTGGGTTCACGACTGAGCCACACGGCCCAGCTCCTAACGGGTTATCTGCACCCCAGGCTTGGGCTGTGGGATGGAGCTGGAGGCACCACGGGGTCTCCGGGGGCAGGTCTGGGGGCATCCGTGCCAACTCCTGCAGGGGAGCGCCAGGCGGCACCACACCGGGCACCTGGGGAGCAGCAGTGCCTGTGCCAGCACTCAGCAGCAACGGCCTTTTCCGGTTCGCAGAACACCGGACCGGACGGGAAGTAACCCAGTCGCCGAGCTCTGACCTGCTTAGGACGGACACAGTGACTGAACAACCTCAAGGGCAGAAAGGGTCCTGGCTGGTGTTGCTCAGTGGTTAGAGCGTCGACCTGAAGGGTCCCAGGGTCGATTCCGGTCAGGGGCACGTGCCCGGGTTGCGGGCTCGATCCTCGGCCCTGGTCGGGGTGCGTGCAGGAGGCAACCAATCCATGTGTCCTTCTCACATCCATGTTTCTCCCTCTCTGTCTCTCCCCCTCCCTTCCACTCGCTCTAAAAATCAATGGGAAAATATTGTCGGGTGAGGATTTAAAAAGGGGGGGGGCAGTGAGATATAACAGAGAGGTAAGTTCATTAACCACAGAAACACCCAATGGCGACTCTTGCCAAAAAGTAGCCTTGAGGAAGAAGGAAGCCGCCCCTCCTGCTGCAGCCACGTGAGGCCGCCACGCCTCTCCCTCTCCCCTTCCCGAGCAGCCAGGTCTTCCTCACCCCCAGGCCTCGCACGCGGCTCACCCCCCAGCCCATCCTCTGTCTCCGCTGAGCCGAGCCGAGGGGTGTTTCTTCTCCTGCAGCCGAGGGGGGCGTGTGACAACCATGGAAGGGAGCAGGAGCTTGAGGCCGGGAACAACCTCGCCCTCCCAGGGGGGATCGCCAGGGGCGCCCCCAGGTTGTGTTGAGGACTGAGCGAGGTGGCGCTCGCACAGCGCCCCCTGCAGGCAGCCCTCCACGATGACACCTGATAGTAAAGTGAGGAACGAGCGCCTCCGTTCCAACCTGGAGTCCACAGGCCGCCACGGGGTGCAGGGTTTGCAAACCTGCTCCTGTCTGTTTCCATTCTGCCTGACACAGAAGCCGGTGGCTGTGTTTCCGTAGAAACCGCGTCTTCGACAGAGAGGCGGGGTGTCCAGGGCGAAAGGCCACACGCGAAACACTGCTGTACCCGCTTTCGAATGAGAACAGAGAAAGGAGGCAATTAGTCCTTGAGAATGTAATCAAAACAGACGTTACGTTGTGTGTGAGCATCGTTTTGATGGGGATGAAAATTATTTGGCTTAACTGTTGCAGTTCCCATTTAGGCCTAATTCCAATTGGGTGACGCATTTCTCTCTCGGCGGCTGAGAGACAAATTGCTCGTCTCCCCTGTATTTATTTGTACATATCTGCCTCGTGTGCTATTAAGCTTTGGAGAATCTTACGAATTCGCAGTGAGGATTCTTTCTAAACCACAATAAAAACATTGCTTTCTATTCCCAAACGCTCCAGTCTATGAAATGCGACCGTCTTAATAAGTGCGGGAGTTCTCCCAGAATGCTCTTGGGTGATTGGCTTACCCCAACGTTTCCTTTGCTTATGACTGGATCGGGAATTACTAAAACCAGGCAGCACGGAAGCAACAAACTTCACCACCAACTGGGTTATGCCCCTTCTGTCTAGTGCCCTGGTTTCTGCAGCAGACCCGCCAGGCACACGCTCAGAGCTGTGCTGGGGTGGTCGAGGCCGAGTTAAAGCACGCGGACGCCGACTGTCATGTCGCTGAGCCGACCGCATAGACCTTTGGAAGGTTCATCTTGCGTTGGTTTTTTTTTTTTTAAATCTGTCTCTCACACCTCTACAATATGCTCCTCTTAAAAAATATATTTTTTTAATTTATTTCAGAGAGGACGGGAGAAGGAGAGAGAGAAACATCAATGAGGAGAGAGATTCATGGATTGGCTGCCTCCTGCACACGCCGCCCCCTCCCCCCCACCCCCCGGGATGGAGCCCGCAACCCGGGCATGTGCCCTGACCGGGAATCGGGCATCGAACGGTGACCTCCTGGTTCATAGGTCGACGCTCACCACTGAGCCACGCCGGCCGGGCCAATATGCCCCTTTTGCTTTCCTTGCTCTCTTTTCCAAGACTCATTCTCAACGATGTCATGTCCGTCCTCGGAGCTCTCCCGTGCTTCTTTGAGATTTTCCACATTAACGGGTTGGGACAACCTCCTGTCTTGGCGTTTAGGAACACCCAGATCACCCTGTGAGGCGCCCCGGAAAGAACCACGGGAGGGACACGCAGGCCCCCAGGTCCCCTGGTCCGTGGCTCCTGGGGTTCTGGCCTCGCTGGTCACCTTGCATGAATCACTGCCCGGTTTCCGAGCCTCTGCCACCCACCCTGCGGACGAGGAGTTACAGGCCCGGCCCCCAAGCTCCCTGAGGGCGCGGAGGCCCTGGTCTAACCTTCCAGACGGATCTCCAGGACCCGCCTCCCAGCACACGGCTCGCGCCCACCCCCGCTTCCCGGCTCTTCCTCTCTTGGTGTCACCGGCTTCTTCCCACGACAGACCCTCTGCCTTCTCGGCAGGTCAGAGTCTTCCCGTTTCCCAGGGGTCCTCTCCCGTTGGCCTCCCCCTGACCGCCCCCCCCCGGGTGAGGGGCTCTGACCTGCTGCCGAAACCCTTCTACACGCGCCACGCGGAGCCTCCGTGCCACCCATCGGGCCGTACTTCAGCTCAGCCACTAGACGTGGGACCCAGGCGTCCGCTTGCCCACATCTGCGTGGTCCTGGAGTCCTAACCGCGCTGGCGGGGGATCGGGGGGGTGCACTGAGACGGCGGAAGGAAAGGCTAGTCTCTCCTCCCGGCACCCCGTAAACACAACGTTCTCTCTGCTCACAGGAGAAGCTGCGGCCTGGTCTCCGGATTCCCTGCCGCGTGTTCTGATTCCAAAGATGCCGCTTTCTACTTCTTTTTATGATAGACCCGAGTGCTGGCTCGCCCCCCACAGTAAGACGGGCCGGGGGACGGCAGAGCTTGGTTCCCCCCTCATCCTGCCGGGAATAAGGTCTGTGAGGAGGTCACAGCCGTGTCTGACACAGGGACAGCCACTTCGAGCTGGACACCGCAGCCGCTCCCGTAATCAGTCTCTGCTCGATTACATGCGCACCGTTTCCCATTTGCTTAATTTTCTAAAATTTAAATTTTTGGATCAAGCCAGCTCAGAAAGTCTGTGGGTCCCTCCTTTCCTGGGAACACGTCCCCCATCACAGGTGAGCCTGGAATTGGATGGTGCTGAGCGCTGTGTGGGTGCTGCCGCTAAGACCCCGCGTGGGTATCCCCTTCCGCCCCCATCAGGACGACCGACGGCGCAGAGACGATGGGGCCTGGCAGGTGGAGGGCCCGGAGGGGGCGGGGGTCCGAGCCTCCAGCTGTCCTGGCTGCAGGCGGGAGGTGAGACTGTGGCTTGGTTTGGCGCCCCCTGCCCCCCGCCCCAGCCTCTGCAGCGCACAGAGCAGGGGACTCCGCCATCCCATGGAGAGCTCAGCGTCCACAAATCCCCGCTGGACAAGCCTGTGCCGTTCTATCTGTCTCTCCTCGCAGCCCCAATCCCAGCTGCCGCCCCGCCCCGCCCGGCCGGCGTCCCGCTCTCCAGGAGGCTCAGGCCCGCAGGGACCGGACGGAGCCGCCTTTCACCCTGAGCGCTCACGGCGTTCTTCCCCGACAGTGTGAACGGTCCACAGGAGGAGCCCTGTTCCCCGGGGCCTGTGCTCCGGCCGCGGTCGGGGTGTGACAATGGCCCAGGGGGGCTGAGTGTGACACCCTGGACCCGTCAGCCCAGGAGGGAGAAGATGGGGGGAGGGGGGGCGGAGAGTCCAGGACCAGGACGTGGCTCCACTGCAGGGGAACCTGTGGGATGGGAGCAGCTGCAGTGTCAGCCCAGCTGCCCGCTCGTCCTCCATCCTCCGTCCTCAGCCGGGTGCTGAGAGCCGGGTGCTGAGAGGCGGGTGCTGAGAGGCGGGCGCTCCTCGGTGGTGGCTATTTCTAGGGACCCCTCCCCCCGCTCCCCGCTCTCCTCCCAGCGGCCAGACGTGTCCCCGGCTGAAAAGCCCGAGGGAGAGACACGGGGTCTAGGTGGCGCTCGGTCGCGGTCGGCTATGAACGCGTCACCATCTCCTAGTGACTCAGCACCTGAGCCGCCGTCTAACCTGGCTCCGCGCTGCTTCTCTCTCCTGGGGGCTCCCAGGGGAGGGGGGCTGGGCCTGACGATGATGAAAATCAATGGAGACCACTGCAGGTCGTCACGCAGGATGAGAGCATTGCTCACCCACGGCACATACGATGATCTCACCCATCCATCCCGGTGCTTCCGAGCAAACACGTGACCTCACCGCTAGCCGCAGGCCGCGCCCGCTGCCGGAGGGGCTGGGATTACCTAACGTCTGGAGGCAGTAAATCAGGAGCCCTTTGCAGTGCAGGGGCTGGAAGACCTTCCTGGGGCAACAGAGAACAGCACGAAGCGTCCCTCGGGCGCTCGGCGGAGTGTCTCCGTGGCTTGTGGTTCGGATCATATGGGAAGGCCTGGCTATTCGGTTCTCGCCCGTGGGGCTCCTGGGAGTTAAATGAGGCTCCGGGTGCACAGGAGGGCCCCCCGTGCTCCACGGACGAGGCGTTACTCCTGGAAGGCCTGCCTGTGGCCGCTGGGATGGACCAGACGTGGCCAGTGGGGCTACGGAGCCCCTCCATGTGCTGCCCCCCGAGAGCGGCCTCCCTCGCGCTCCAGCAGCCAGCGCTTGCTGACGGGCTGTGGCTGCAGCGGAGCACAGGGAGAGAATAATGGAAGATTAAGGAACCCGGCCGGCCTGGCCCAGGGGTTGAGCATCGACCTATGAACCAGGAGGTCAGGGTTCAATTCCTGGGCAGGGCACAGGCCTGGTTTGCGGGCTCATCCTCGGTGTGGGGCATGTAGGAGGCAGCTGATCCATGATTCTCTCTCATCATTGATGTTTCTCTCTCTCTCTCTCCCCCCTCTCTTCCTCTCTGAAATCAATAAAAATATTTAAAAAAATAAATAAGAAGATGAAATAGTTTGTGATTTAAATATGGGGACAATAATAAAACAGTAGTACGTCTGTTGAACTAAAATCACTAAACATCGTCAGCAACTGTTTTACACACGAGATGGCGCCTGTCTCTTTGAATCGGAAAACAAGCAACAGCCTCCGTGTTGTAGTAACTGGTGGACGGGACCCGCCCTCGGGGCCAGGCCACAGGCGCGTCCGCACAGCCTGTCTTGTCACTGGTGGGAGCCTCCTCCGAGGCAGAGGCAACGCCGGCCGCGCTGAGGCCCTACCGCAGCCGATGGCGTGGAGCGTGAGGGCGGTGCAGTGCGGGCTCACGTCGGATAGCGTCTGCAGCTGACACGCTCGGTAGTAAATATTAGGTGCGAGTTTACTAAAACGCCTTCATTAGATCGCTTTGGAATTATTATACTTTATTAGCAGAAATTCTTTTGGTTGCAAACGCCAGACAAGGACTCAGATGCATTTGGTTGACATGCTGGATTTCTGGCTTCACCTGAATTGGACTGTGGGATGTAGATCTCTTCCCCCCGATGTCTGTGTATGCTTCCATTTCAGCCACGTTTCCAAGCCAGAGAGGGTTGGTTTGATTTGACAGCGAGAACTTGGGGACTCGCTTCTGCCACGGGCCCGGCAGCTTACCAGCCGGCAATGACCGGCCTTCCTTGTTGCCTCCGCGTCCTTTGTTGTTAGGGCCACGGAGCCGGCAGCGTCTCCCACATGAAACGGAACCCCGTGATCATCCCGCCACAACAACGCACACCCGCAGTCGGGGTAAGGAACACCCCCTCACCCCCGATTGCATTCTTCTCTCCCTCCTGGGCACTCCTCTCAGCAGAACCGGCTCGTCCTAGGACCGTTACCAAGCTCTGTCTGACGGTCCCCAGCTTTGGGTAAGTTTTCATTTTAGCTGAAGAAATGTGTCGGCGCTGGACGCACGGTCACACCGCTGTCGCCCTCGCGGTGTTTCTGTGACGCTTCCCCGGGTCGGGCCATGGCGGGGACCCACTTCTTGGAGTCTGTCCTCTCCAGTCCCAGTCCCCCCAGAGGGCGGGGGTACCAACCGGCTTGTAGGGATCAGTGTCAGCAGAGGAGGGTGCACACGGAGCAGAGAGCACGCTGTGGGAGGGGACGGACGCCACGGACTTAAAACAATCGCATCACCAAGTGGCTGCGTTCACACGGCCCAGCCTCCGAGCCGCCGGCGTGGGACTCGCAGGAGCGCGTCGGATGCTGATGTCCGGGAGCCCTCTGACCCTCCCCGCTCAGCCAGGAGAATTTCAATTGTGAATTGAGGCTAATCTGCCCACATTTCTTAAGCATAGAAAAATACCAGTCTCTCACAACTACTTATTTAACCATTTTTTTAAACCGCTGACATGAATGGAGCTGGTCTTTGGTTTCAGCAAGTGTCTTTCACGTGTGTGATTTAACATCCTAGCCTGCACTGACCATGTGCTTGCTGACATAAATTTAGGGCAAGATTGCCCACTATTTTAATTTATGAGTTGCTGGGGCTCGCTGGATGTGTAAGCACAGCTGTTACTCAGTATTAGAAGGACATTCTTAAACATAATTTTTGTACGTGATTAAAGGCCACTGTGGACGCGGAAGCTCAGCACTCAGTTCCACAAGCTCTTCTGCACCCTCACTGTCCCACGACGACCCTTGAAAAGGGGCATCGGAAGGCGTGAGCTGCATCGTGGTCCCTAACTTCCCTTCTTAGGAGCAATTTCGAAAGATGTGTCTCGGATTCAGCGCGACAACAAACACGTATTCCACACCCGCTCCGCTCCCGGACGAGAGCGGGCACTGGCTCACAGCTCGCCGGGCCCTTGTTGGCAGGAGGAAAACAATTTTTAAAGTGAATTCATAAAAATCACATACAACATGTAAGACATTAAAGCCAACCTAGGACAACCCCCTTATTTTAAACAATGGAAATATTTTGCTCCACATGATGGAATGTCTAAAGTAAGCTTTTCAAAGCGGGCAGAAGCAATGACTCAGCGAGGCCTTTCTTCAATAACAGAAAACAAGGACGAGTGGGCTTTGCAGCGGGAGCATCGCCGAGCGCCTGCCCCAGGGCCTGTGCCTCCCGCGGCAGCGCCACCTGCAGCCTGTCCAGCAGCCACCGGAGTGCGCGGAGGGACCGCTGGGTCCCTGCAGGGCCAGCTGGTCACCGCGACCGCTGGTTCCGTGCGCTGTGGTCTAGCGGGAAGCCGCCATCAACTGGTACAGGTCCAGGGAGCCCATTGCTTCATGTTTGGGACTTCCTGAGGAATGTCTGTTCCAGGAATGAGTCAAGCCCATGGTTTCCCATGGGCCAGTCGTCTCCTGTTTGTTTTTATTTAAGAGAGAGAGAGGGGGTCCTTTCCGGGACTCGGGAAGGACTCAATGTGCAGCTTCCTGCAAGACCCCAATGCTGTTCGCTGCAGCTCCAGGGGAAGGCACTGTTCTGAGGGTGCCATTGGGAGCTATACACAGGGTGTCCCCCAAATGTACGTCCACCTCGACAGCTGCCAGCTCAATTTCCAACACATGTACTGTTTGTTGTTGTTGTTGTTCTTAGTCCTCACCTGAGGGTATTTTCCCATGGATTTTTAGAGAGAGTGGAAGGGAGAGGGAGAGGCACAGAGAGAAACATCACACCCTCCCCCAGACCAGGGCCGGGGATGGAGCCTGCAACCGAGGTAGGTGCCCTTGACTGGAATCGAACCCACGACCCTTCAGTCTGTAGGCCTATGCTCTATCCACTGAGCCAAACCGGCTAGGGCAAAAAATGACCTGTATGCTAATCAGCACTCCCTTTATCATTACTCACAATGTGTGTGTGCATTTTGGGGGGACAGACTATAGAGTGTTCCTACTTGACCTCTACCTGCTGGCAGAAGCCGGAGGGAGACCAGGCTCATGGGACCTGGAGCTTTGCCAGGGCCGAGGAGAGAAGCCCCACTTCCCAGACAACGGAGGAGGGCTCCCGCGGAGGCAGGCTTCGGTGACCGCAGACCCGCCGACGCCAGACTCCTGCGTCCGCAGCCTTCCCGCGTCAGGGACAGAGGGACCGCTCCCCTCCGATGCGGCGTTGCCCACGGAGCCTCTCCCACCGTCTCCAGGACAACGCCAATTCTACCTTCTCCCCCCAAAGGAGGTGCAGCTGCTGCCTCTGCTACGCCCCCTCCCCCGCCTGTGGATGCTGCACCTCCACAGTGCTCTCTCCACACAGCAGCCGCCTGGAGGGGGCAGGAGGAGGGCGCAGGAGGAGGGGGCAGGAGGAGGGTGCAGGAGGAGGGTGCAGGAGGAGGGCGCAGGAGGAGGGGGCAGGAGGAGGGGGCAGGAGGAGGGCGCAGGAGGAGGGGGCAGGAGGAGGGGCAGGAGGAGGGCGCAGGAGGAGGGCGCAGGAGGAGGGGGCAGGAGAAGGGTGCAGGAGAAGGGTGCAGGAGGAGGGCGCGTGGGCACGCGCCTCGTCACCCCCGTTCTTCCAGCAGATGCTCCCGGCACGCCTACGCCCGGGAAGCTGTGTAGCGTGTGGCTGTCCTGGGGGCTCCACACGGGGACCCGGCGCCTTCCACAGCAGTGACTTCAAACGTGCTCTCTGCACTCAAGTGGCGCCCGTCCAGTCTCAACAGAGACACGTAATTACCCCCCAGAACCAGGCACCCAGAGAGGCTTTGTAAGGCTCTGCCGCCTACTCTGGCTCCAGGACAAAGGCCCACGACAGGGACTGAAGAGGGTGTGGGTCACGGGTAGCCTTCCAAGTCCTCCACGATCCCAGACTGCTTAGAGTTCGGGAACCTTCTGAGTGAAGAATGGGGATGTTGGGCCGGCGTGGCTCAGGGGCTGAGCATCGATCTACGAACCAGGAGGTCACAGTTCCATTCCCAGACAGGGCACTTACCCGGGTTGCAGCTCAATCCCCAGTGTGGGGTGTGCAGGAGGCAGCCGATCCATGATTGTCTCTCATCACTGATGTCTCTCTCTCTCCTTCTCCCTTCCTCTCTGGAATCAATGAAAGTATAAAAGGAATGAGGATGTTGGGAAGCTAATTCAAAGCTCAGAGCACTGGCTCTGTAGGGTTTCTTCCCGCGCCCCACAGCGGCCCCCCTGATCTGGGAGGCAGAGGCCTGCTCATCTCTGGAGCTCCTGATCCAACAAGGATAGCGGTCCCCTGCCCAGGACTCAGCCTCGGCCCGGAGCCCGGCCGCCGCCTCCCGGCCCCAGAGGCCCAGCACTCGCCCAGGGCACGGAGGGAGCTGCACGCAGCACCTGTTTTCTCGGAGCAGCTCTGAGCACCGGATGAGAAGCAGGCACCGAACGTAAATCCCTGTGCTTCTAGACATAATTAATCTGGCATCTGTCAGCTGAACCGAGACACCGGCCCAGCGCAAGGCCACCTGCCTGCAGTTTTGGAGGCCGCGCAACCCACGCGGTCAGAAGGGAAAGAAAGGCCTGTGAGCCCGGCCGGCTGGCTCAGTGGGTGAGCGTCAACCTAGGAACCAGGAGGTCAGGGTTTGATTCCCGGTCAGGGCACAGGCCTGGGCTGCAGGCTCGATCCCCATTGGCGGGTGTGCAGGAGGCAGCCGATCCGTGATTCTCTCTCATCATCGATGTTTCTATCTCTCCCCCCTCTCTCTCTGAAATCAATAAAAATGTTTAAAAAGTAAACAAAAAACAGCCAGCGTCTGAGCAGGAAGGACGGGAGGGAGCGAGGGGGATGTTAAGCCCCCATTGGTGTTCGCTTCAACATCACAGCGCCCCCCACACTTCTGTCATCGGAGAAACTGTGTGGACCGGAGCCGCAGGCCGGCGTGTGGGCAGCGCAGGCCTGGCTGGTGAGTGCCTGCCAGCTGTGGACCGGGTCCCCGGGTCACGGGCTGAAGGGAAGGCAGCCGGCCTCTGGCTCTGCCTCGGTGAAGGCCGGCATTTCAGATGCCTCTGGGCCGCGGGCCGGCGGCGGGAACTGGCCAGGGTGAGGTTGGCAGCGAGCTCCTCCCGATGGGGGAAGCCGCGAGAACCAGCGGACCAGCCGAGCCAGAGGGTCGGCCACCCGCACACCCGGGTCTCGTTTCTCTGTCCCACACGGCGCAGATGCAGCCGGGAGCACCGACCTTTAGGATTCAGGGAATACGGTCAAACAGGGCTTGCTGCATTCTGAATGTTGTGTACCCCTCCTTCCTAGTAAACCACATTCAAGTTCATACGTTGAAATATTTTTTAAAATATATATTTTTATTGATTTCAGAGAATAAGGGAGAGAGAGATAGAAACATCATTGACCGGCTGCCTCCTGCAAACCCCCTACTGGGGATCAAGCCCGCAACCCGGGCCTGTGCCCTGACTGGGAATCCAATCGTGACCTGGTTCATAGGTCGATGCTCAACTACTGAGCCATGCCGGCCGGCAGGACATCATGGTATTTCTTAAGGTTAAATGCCTTAAGTATATTTTACTAACTTACTTTATATACGTGTGTGTGAGGGGAAATGGGAACCATACTCACTTAAAAATCCCTCCTTCACTGACTGCGATTTCAACATTCTCCTCACCTTGTTCTCCATTTATGTAGCAAGCTTTCATGTATACTGATTTTTATTCATTTAGCGAGACATAATGCTGTACATAAATAATAATTATGACAAAATAGCAACATTTTTATTCGAGTAAACATAGGAATTGATTTTGGAGGTCTACTCATCTATTAATCTTTTAACTTTATCAAATAATCAAAAAATAAAATTCTGGCATTGATTTGCTCTTTAAAATTTGTATTTATGGCTCCTGATTAAATTAATGTATTGATATTTCAATTTTTTTAAAAAAATGATAAATTTCCAGAATTGATTTTGTTTCCTGCCACGAAATTGAGCACTGGCTTTCTGCATGGCCTCGCCCATCGCTGTTCTGCGTCCTTCCACAAATGGTTTTTGTTGCTCAAGATTCGAGTCGTCAACTTCAATATCTACAGATATTTAGATCTGTAGGCAGGCCTTTTATTAACATTATCTTAATAAAAATTTTCACAGTGCCGTAACCGGTTTGGCTCAGTGGATAGAGCGTCGGCCTGCGGACTCAAGGGTCCCGGGTTCGATTCCAGTCAAGGGCATGTACCTTGGTTGCGGGCACATACCCAGTAGGGGGTGTGCAGGAGGCAGCTGATCGATGTTTCTCTCTCATCGATGTTTCTAACTCTCTATCCCTCTCTCTTCCTCTCTGTAAAAAATCAATAAAATATATTAAAAAAATAAATAAATAAAAATTTTCACAGTAATTATCTCCCAATCACGTTGATCCATTAAGGATACACTTGAAACATGAATTAAGTATCTCGCTAAGCATTTACGCAACCCCTGTCAGTAGGACATCGTGCTGTAAACGGTATCCGTGGCCCCATTTCCTGAGAGGTTCGCCTGTGCTGGCACATTGAAGGGATTGTTAAATTTGACCCTCGCTGTGACTCCACGGGGCAGGTTTCATCGTCGTAGTTTCTCGTGAGAAACTGAGGGATGGAGCAACGAAATGACTTGCCCAAGGCCCCAGAGCTAGTAAGTGGTGGCTGGCATTTTAGCTCAGAGGCCAAGCCCAGCGGCCAGGTGTTTAATCATTAGGTACCCATACGGTTTGCAAAGAACGGTGAGCTCAGCTCTGTCCTCCGTGGGTGACGGGCCCTTGGCGGAGCACCACAACCTGACTCAGGTTTGGTGTGACCCAGCCCGCGCCCGTCTGGGTCTGGGCTGTGGTTGCTTCCACGCTACAAGGCGGGGTTGAGTAGCGACCATGAAGACTGCCCGCCTTCACCTGACACACGTCCTGGCTCACAGGGGCGAGTGCAGGCCCCGTGGGGAGATGCCTGGGGGACTAACACGAGGAGGCGTGCACATCAGGCCCGGCTTCTCTGGTGCAGCTGGACTGCGGGGAGCCGGTGCCTGCAGTGCAGCTTGAGGACATGGTATTGATCATGGCCTTAGGACTTGATCACTGAAGGCGAGAGGCGCCCGGGAGCGAAGACCTGGCTACTGAAAACCTCTTCCTGTCTTAAGAAGACCAAGTTCTTACCCCTTCCCTTCGCCACCTCCTGCCAGACCCACAGTCATGAAGCGTTTCCCGTCCTCTCTCTCAGAGACCGAGAACTCCACCAATACCAGGACCCGCGGTCCGGGCCTCACCAAACGCTCCAGAGCTGGCAGGCGAGGAGGGCTCTCCTCCCCCCACTGAGGATCCCAATGCTGTGAACACGGAGGCGGGGCCACCCTGCCGCCCAAGGTCACGTCTCATCCCAACTCCACATCCTGGTTCAACTTCCAGGTCACGCACATCGTCTGCTCCCGACTCTTCCTGCGGAGCCTGCCGGCTGAGCTCAACATGAGCCTCCCTCTGCCGCTGGGAATTCCTCCAACTCAGACCGTTCCTTAGGAAACATATCTCCTTGGAAAATCCTCAAACATCTATGAACGGGCGATGAAGATGGAGCGGGCAGAGGGCGCACTCAGAAAAGCCCCTCCGAGTGACCCCTCCTGAGTGACCGGAAAGCCAAGAGGGTCCCTCGCAGGAGAGGGAGGCAGCTGCGCAGGCGACCACGGAGGCCGGAGCGGGAGGGTCCCGCAGTCCCGGGAGCTCTCCCTGGAGCGCCTCCCCGGCTTACGCAGCTTAACCTTCCCCGGTTGTTTGGCCGCCTACGTCTTTCCGTTTCATCAGAGGTCACTGAACAAGCAACACAGCCCTGCACGCCTGCAAGGGGGGCTACTGACACCCGGAGGACAGGGGTGCAGAGTCGGGATGCAGGCAGCAGGGGCGAGAGGGGGAGGAGAGAGCCGGCCTGGCCGGGGGAGGAGCACTTTGGCTCGGAGTCCAGCCCGACGTTCCTTTCCTGGGAAAAACCGAAGGGTCGGCCGGAAGGAACCAAGCAGAGACGGGTGGTGTCAACTCGGATTCCTGCCAGACACGAAAGATTCGGGAAGCAGGCCACGTTTTCCTGACGTCTGCGTGTGACTCAGCCCATGAATCCAGGAGGCCGAGTCGCCGACGGGCACCACGCGATGTAAGTATGACTGTAGTTGCCAAACGTACGACTCGTAGCTCTCACTGTAGACCCAGTTCTGACCCTCTCCATCCACTGCAGACGCGCCGGTGAAAGCGGGTTCCTCCCAGGCAGGAGGGCCTCGGGCAGTACGAGCAGCAGAGAGAGGCCCGCTGGCCCGCTGAGAGGGGCCGAGCCCGGGAGGACCCGTCTGGGCTGTGCCGGGAAGGCCGCTGCCTCGTCCTTGAACTTCCCGTGGGCGGGGCCGGCCGCCGGGCTCCCTGCTGCTGCCCGGGGGTCTGTACGTCTGTTCTCTCTCCTTTGCCCTCTGCTCGGCTCTCCGAGAGATTGCAGCCGAAGGTCTGTCACCGGAAATAAAAACAGCGAAGAGCTGAGATAAATGTCTGCCCACGAAGCGGGGACCCCGCGCGGGCACTGCCCGTGGCCAGACGGCCCTGCAGGGGCGTGGGCTCGGGGACCGGGCTTTCTGTGCTCGGTCCCGCAGCTGCCTCGCGCCTGCGACCAGGCGGCCTTACGAGTTGAGTCTTAGAAGCTTCTTTTATGGTCCTGGCCGGGTGCTCAGTGGTTAGAGCATAGTCCAGAGACCCCACGGTTGTGGGTTCAATTCCTGACCAGGGCACATACAAGAATCAACTGAGTGCATAAATAAGTGGAACAACAGATCTCTCTCTCTCTCTCTCTCTCTCTCTCTCTCCCCCCTTGCTCTCTATCTCTAAAATCAATCAATCAATCATTAAGTAATGAAGTTTCTTTGATGTCTGCTGCCTTATTTCCAGGTCACAGTAATTTTCCTGTGGACAACTTGGTAGGAAATTGCAATAGTAAGTGCAGGAGTTGCATGTCTCCGTTTAATAACCACAACAGAAAGCCGTGATCTCACAAAGCTTGGTGGTATTCAGAGGCATGCAGGGAATTTTATCCCCCGTCTATGTTTTCTTAGAATCTCTCTTCATAAAGTCAGATAATCAGACACCGCGAGAGGGAAGAAAGAGGAAGGAAAAATAACGTGAAGTGTGTAGGAGAGACGCTCAGCTCTTTAGCAAGAATCCTCCAGAAAACAGTTCCATCTGGGCTGCCGTGACTGGGAAACACTGGCCTCCGCCGCCAGGAGGGGCTGCTGGGAGGCTGGGGATGGCTGTCAGCATGAGACCTGCTTCCTGCTTCTCCTCCCGCTGCCCCCCCCCGCCCCCCAGCTGATGGCTGCCCGCTGGCCTCCGCCCCTCTGTGAGCCTCTGTGAGGTGCCTGTCTGTGCGGCTCATTAGCCTGGGAGGTTGTTCTGCACTCGCAGCCCCAGACATCGCAGCAGGATGAGCTGGCGAGGCGGCCGCCAGACGCACACCTGGGCCTCTGGGCAGCCACGGGGCAGACGCCGCCAGGTGTGTGCCAGCGGGAGCCAGAGAGCCCACGCCACTCAGAGCGACTTCCTGCCGTGGGAACTCACCCGCAGGCTCTGCCTGACAGGTGCACGCTAGGCCGCCAGACCAGCCTCCGCCTGCCGAGACCTGGACGCCCAGGTGCCCTGCGGAAGGCTGGGTGAAGGGGGGGGGGCAGGAAACCTCACAGGGAAGATGCCGGATCGGGGTGGGGTGGGTGGGTAGAGCTACTGGTCAGCCCTCTCCTGCCCGGGAGCTAAACACGATCCGTCTGCTTGCGGGGCCAGGGAATCTTCACGGAGAGCGAGGAGCGGCTGCTCGGGCAGCACTGACAGGGGAGCCTCGGGAAGGTGCGAGGAGAGCGGGCGGCGTGCCTGCCTCCCTCCTCAGGAGCAAGGCCACCTACTGCGTCTGGCTCTTCCCACCTCTTTTTAAAAATTTTTTTTATTGATTTCAGAGAGGAAGGGAGCGGGGGAGAGATAGAAACATCAATGATGGAGAGAATCATGGATCGGCTGCCTCCTGCACGCTCCACACCGGGGATCGAGCCCCCAACCTGGGCACGCACCCTGGCCGGGAATCGAACCCTGACCTCCTGGTTCATAGGTCGACGCTCAGCCACAGAGCCAGGCCTGCCGGGCACAGCTGAGGTTATAGAAACGCTCGCTCGCCTGGAGGGCTGCCCAGAAGGTCTCTGGCCGCACACCGCCTGAGTCCCGCACAGACGTCCCTGCGCTAACAGGAGTGAGCAGGGTTTACCCGCCGCAGTGGAGGACGCATCTTTAGAACAAACAGGAGTTTAGGGAGGAGATCTGGGTCGGGTTGCGCCGTGTCTGAGGATTTGAGCTGCTTATCTAACCTCCTGGGGCCTCGCTCTCCTTGATGGAAGCAGACGGAGTGATACCCAGCTTAGAGCTGAGCGGGGAAGCGCGGAGCACGCGTGGCCACTCCACAACCACCGCCCGGCGCCTCTCCGCGGAAAGCCTTCAAAGCGAGACTATTTGAAACGCAAAAAGGAGCTATAAGATTGCTCACCAACACAGTCCTTTATCCGCCTGGTGAGAACCATGGGGCTTGAAAATACGGTTCCCAGAGACTGTTTCATAGTGTTTAAATGGCAGGCGTTCGAATTTAACAGTCAAGAATGGGGAGGAGGAGGGGGAGGAGGAGGAGGAGGCGCCCCGGTGAGGACGGGGAGTGCTGGGCACCGGGAGCCAAGCCAGGAAGCACCATGACTTCAACACCAACTGATAACCCTCACTCTCTGACATCTCCTGTCCAGTCGCATACAAACCAGGGTGTGAGCCCCACCTGTGTGGCTCAGGGGCTGAGCGTCAACCTATGAACCAGGAGGTCAGGGTTCAATTTCCGGTCAAGGGCACGTGCCCAGGTTGCAGGCTCCATCCCCAGTGTGGGGCATGCCAGAGGCAGCCAATCCACGACTCTCTCTCTCTCATTGATGTCTCTCTCCCTCTCCTTTCCTCTCTCTGAAATCAATAAAAATATATTTTAAAAAAAGAAACAAAACAGGTGTGTGAAACAACGTGTTTCCGCAGTTTGACAAAGCAGGGAGGCAGGTGGCTGTTAGGGGGCCCCTGGGGGGTGCCAGGGGGTGATCAAGCATTGGGACCACTGCTCTTAGCTGTCCTAATCGTTTACCTCCCGCAGCTACTCTGAGAGAATAAAGACTCCTGCAGAACACTGACTCAGTCTCCCCTTTTCTCTCTCGAGGTACCCTGCTTTCTGGCTCTTCCTTGTGCCTACATTAGCGAGGAACACCCCCGTATGTCATGAGTCATATTAAAGGTAGCTGTCTTTACACTCGCCATGTGCCCCACGTTTTCCACCTGGGAAAGGAGGAAAAGCTCAAAATGCCGCCTCCTCTGACCTCCTTGTTCACCACACGGTCTTTGCATTCTCCTGTGGGCTACAGAGGTCTCTTATTTAAAAAAACAAAAACACTTTTGTTGATTTCAGAGAGGAAGGGAGAGGGAGAGAGAGAGAGAAACATCAATGATGAGAGAGAATCATGGATTGGCTGCCGCTGGCATGCCCCACACTGGGGATCGAGCCTGCAACCGGGGCCTGTGCCCTTGACCAGGAATCGAACCCTGACCTCCTGTCGACGCTCAACCCCTGAGCCACACCGGCCGGGCGTAGAATGTGCCTCCCTTTTCACGACAATGGGGCCTGAGAGACGAGGGAGAAGAGACTTAGTCCAGGTGAACAGTGAGCAGGAGGGCTGTGGATTGCAGGCCATCACGTCTCGTGTTGCCAAGAGCGCTCGCCTGTGGCCGGAACCCCGTGGAGACGGAGGTTACGTTCACAGGCTCGCAGACGCCCAGCGTGGAAGGGACCCGGAGGTCACCGAGTTCAAACACTTCATTTCACAGACGGGGAAACCGCAGCCCAAGGAGGCTGGCGGCTGAGTGGGTGCAGAGCTTCTCAGAAAGAGGGCTCCTCCCATGCGAGGCTCCGGCCCGACACCCCGACACCCCGCGAGGAGAACTTACATCCCAGGAGCCCACGACCCAGTGGGGAGCAGCGCGGGGAGTGAAGACAGCGTGTGCCTTGGAGCCCGATCCTTATTGCGACCGCCGTGAACTAGTACAGGCGCCTGGGGAGGCGCTTTGTTTATGCTCAACTAGTTTGTCCCGACTTCCCGTTTCCTAGTACTTTTCACAACTGCTGTTTCCCCGCTCCGCGCTCTCCCTGGCCAGCTCCCTGACCCGGCCTCACTGACTGGATCCATTTCTGTGACTTCAACACCATGTCCAGGCCCCAGCGCTTCCTGTGTCTGAACCTCTAGCCCCAGCCTTTCTTCCCCTCCCGCCTGTGTGCGTCTGTCTCTGCAGCAACACCCTCCGTGGATGCATCATCCGTCCCCCCAAGACCCTTCATTCCCCCCGCAAACGGCCCTCCCCCGGCCCTTCCTTTGGCCCCATCATCTACCTGGGGGCTCGGACCTGAACTTGGGAATCACTTCTACTGGCTCCCTATCTCTCTTCCGCTGCACCTCACCCATCACGGGGTTCAACGATGTCTCCCAACTGAGGTTCAAGGCGACTTACTTCTCCCCATCTCCACTGCCGCACTCCGGCCCAAGTTACCAGGATTTTACTTTAATATTATTTTAAAAAATATATTGTTATTGATTTCAGAGAGGAAGGGAGAGGTAGAGAGAGGTAGAAACATCGATGATGAGATTCATTGACTGGCTGCCTCCTACACACCCCTCACCAGGGATGGAGCCCCTTGACTTCCTGGTTTGGAGGTCAATGCTCAACCACTGAGCCACGCCGGCCGGGCAGAATGTCATATTCGCAGAGAAACTCCCCGGCGACCCCATGGTTATCCAGCTCCCATTCATGCGTTATCCCGGTCCCGTTCAGTCCCATTCTGGTCACTACACATTGGTCCCGTTATTTCACTGCTGCCTGTTTCCTGCTGTTTCTTCCGCCTGATTCTGCAGCAGGCGCTGCCTCACTGAGCAAAGCAGCCCGGGTGCTGCCAGAGCCGTCGCCCCGGGAGCACGGGATAGTCATTTGTGGGAGCACGGAACCATCTCCCCGGTCACAGGAGTGTTTTCCGAGCCACTGAGAACAGACCGCCCGAGGGGACGCGCAGGAGCAGAGTGAGGAGGGAGGAGAGGGCACCACTTCGGGCCAGACTTCCCTTCAAAGTCAGCAGCTCCTCCAGCAGCAGTCCGCGCCCTGGCGCCGGGCGCCATCACGCACGCCAGCCCACTGGGCACAGGCGCATCTCCGCCCGCTGACCTTTCGCATGAGAATAAAATAGAAAGCGGCTCGGAACTGCGAATATTGGAGGTTTGACATTTAAAAACCCATCCTGAAAGGAAATCATATCCTCCTGATTATCGTTGTGCTTAAAGGTTCTTTCTTAACATTGTATTTCATTCTGAATATGCTGTTAGTGTTCTCCAAACAGGACTCACAGGAGATCTCTCTATATTTTATATATGTCTACATATATGGACAATAATGCACACACATGTATGTGTATATAAATATGTATATCACATATGTCTATAGACATGTGCATGTTTATATATATATTGTATGTATATATGTGATATGTATATGTAGATATGTGTATGTGTGTGTGTGTATATATATATATATATATATAGTGTGTGTGTGTGTGTGTGTTTATATATTAAGCCCAAGTCTGCGACGCTGACAGCACAGAGAGCTGAGGTGGAATTTCCAGCCCAAAGATTGGCAGGTTTAAGACCCAAGAAGAGCCAATGTTTTGTTTGAGTCCAAAACCAGGAAAAGGCTGATGCCTCGCTCAGCCAGGCAGGTGGCGGGGAAGGCCAGTCTTCTTGTTCTATCAGGCCCTCAACTGATTGGATGGGGCCCACCCACCGTGGAGGGCACTCTGCTCTCCTCAGTCCATGGATCCCAGCGCTGCCCTCACGCAGGAACACCACGGACACCCCCAGGATCATTCTGATTAGGCACCGGGCACCCTGTGGCCCATCAAGTTGACACATAAGATTAAGCATCGCACAAGCACAGCCCATGGCACACGGACTCGTGAGGTCTGACTCTCGGTCTACAGTGTGTTCTCAGTGAGTCCCACAGGTTTTCCTGGAGGTGCTGTCCCAGCTCTAGCTAAGTGTTCCCTGGACAGTTCCCTTCTCCTGCAATCATTAATGCAGCTTTCCATTTTTAATACTGTCTATCTGCTAGTTGTTTGTATACATAAAAGCCATAAAATAGGAGTAAGTAGACTGATTTAATCCATATTAAATAATAAGTTCTTTCTTTTTTTGTAGCCTTTGGTTATTCTCTTGCACTCATAGATCAAGGATGATAGACTTACCTCTTTAGTTAGGATTTTCACCTTCAATTTTGTTCTATTTTTTAATTTCATTAGTGAACGCCTCTCATCGACGAGTAAAGGACAGTGGTGTTGGAGGAGGGCAGAGGCATGGATGGAAATGGCTCTCCCCGCCCCCCGGGAACGATGACGCTGGTGCGTAACCATCTTAGAGGGGGTTTCACAGGAGGAGGAGGAGCATGCTGTGGTAAAAACATACAACAACCAGAACAAAGAGCAAACCCCAGGGAGGTGGGCACACATCTACCTTGGTCCTTACATTTCTGTCCTCTGTCCTCACTTCGTGTTTGTTCACTTGATCTGTCTTGGATCAAAAGTAGGAAATAGAAGGTTCCTACAGCTGGTGTCTTTTTACTTCTCCAGGAATTCCTGCAAACTCTGCTCTACCATAATTCCTGCCATTTTTAACACACACACACACACACACACACACACACACACACACACACACATGCATCCAATATAATAAAAGCTTAATATGCTAAGTATCCAGTCGTCCGGTCAGCCGTTCAACCAATCCAAGCATAATATGCTAATGATATGCTAAGGCCGCTCAACTGCTCGCTATGACATGCACTGACCACCAGGGGGCAGACAGTTGACTGGTCGACCAGTTGCTATGACGTGCACTGACCACCGGGGTCAGATGCTCCGAGTGGTAGGTTAGCTTGCTGCTGGGGTCCGGACAATCAGGACTGAGCAAGACGGGCTGGACATGCCCTGGAGCCCTCCTGCAATGCCTCTCCTGCTGGCCAACCTCCTGCGTCCCTCCTTGTCCCCAATTGTGCACCAGGGGGTCCCTTGGCCTGGCCTGCGCCCTCTCGCAATCCGGGACCCTTCGGGGGATGTCGGAGAGCTGGTTTTGGCCAGATCCCGCAGGCCAGATTGAAGGACCCCACTGGTGCACAAATGCATGCACCGGGCCACCAGTATGATATAACATAATTATAATTTCATTGTCCCTGTTATTCCTTCTTCCTTTTGTTATGCTAATTAGCCAGAAATCAACTTTGACACCCGGAGTGCAAGGCCAGCTTAAGGAGTGTGTCTCCTGTTGATCGTCTGAGTCAGGCCGCTCTGGGGACTCACAGGGCACAAGCCCAGATGAGAATACTTGTGGCCACTCCTTAGGCCCTGAGGTAGCAGGGTGCTAACGAAGAGGTCCTTCTCCCTTCTGCCCAGTGCGCCTCCTTTTCTGACGCTGTGCCCTTAGGGTCTGCGGCTAATTTCACAATCAGACGACCTCATCACCTTGTGACCGGCCCCCCTTCCTCCTCGGGCGCGCCCTGCCCTCTGCTAAGCGCTGTGCGAAGCTCTGGAGGTTCGTTTCACACGTGAGTGTCTGTGTGTGTGTGTGCCTTCTCTGGGCTTCCTCTTCCTAAGAACAGTGCTCTTAGGAAACGGATCTTTCCTTTTCTATTTTTACGGCTTAACTGTGTATTTTATACGGTTTTTTAAAAGCACAGGACATAAAATTCAGGAAGACCATTTCGGAGGGGGCGGGGAGCTAAAGAATGAAGAAAAGGAAAGATCATCGCTAAGTCCACTCTCCGAGCTCAGCGTCGTCACCACCCCATTCTAGTGCACAAAGAAAAGCGAGCCTTCTTCCTCTCGCCCCCGCCCCCTGCGGCATCTAACGGCAGCCTCTCCGAGGAGCACCCTGTTCAGAGCGATTCTTCTCAAGTGCCCCTCCTAAACCTAGGACCTAGCGCCGAGCCTCCCCTGAATGCCAGGGTGACATCACAGGAGCAGACGTCCGAATCTCTCCCATCTCACGCCGCCGTCATGAAAGGCCTCGCTCTGTTTGAAGATGCGTGGCTCTTATCTTTTCCTGCCATGTTTTGCCTGAATTTTCTTTCTCCGCTCCGCACGCTCCGGCCGGGGGCCGCGCTGGCTGTGTACCCAGGGCTCGGCGTCTTCCCTTTTGATCCTCAGAAATCCATCCTCCCGTTTTTGATCCGCGTGCAGTGCCGTCGACACCACGGCAGATGGTGCCTCTGGATGATGTGTTTCTACACGAAGCCACATTTTGTCCTGCGAGTTGCATTATCCAAAAATCAAACATGTAATTATGCAAATACGCATGCCTTTATCATAATCAAGCTTTATTGTAAATGGGTGATGCACATCAATTTGATCCTGTAGCGCTGTTTTAAGTGCAGTTTAAGTGGCTTTTCAATGTACCCAGAGGCAACACACATGCATCTCTGGAATATTAATAAAAACCTGCTCTCGGGGACCCCAACTGGAATCTCACGGCTTGTACTGATTGAACCAAAATGCTAATCCTTCCCTTTTTTCTTTAAAAAAAAAAATCCCCTTTGTTATTTAAAACACTGATATTAGTATGATATGAAGGGCCATTTCATTTTAAATTGTATTTTAATGTCGTGGTTAAAATAATGCCTAATCATACTATATTCAGGCTTCACAATGCAAATGTGATGAGACACGAATCCAATCATTTTGCAACAATGCGTGTGGCCGTGTATTCTAACCAGTCCGGTGTTCCTAATTCCATCCATTTCTATGGCCCGTGGCTGTTTACCGGCGTTACGTCGGATGCATTCGCTGTCCTTTGTGGGGTTGGAGACGGGGAATAGTCATGGCAAAACAACTGACTTCTTTAGAGAAAAAAAAAGGGGTGGGGGGATTTTTACTTGAATTCCTCTGAGCACTTTGGAGCAGGACTGTAGCTGAGGCAGAGGAATGTCTTACTGAACAGAATGTGGGTTTTCTACATTCGCCTGTTTCGTTGGTACAGAATAGCGCCTGCCGTCTCTCCCCAAATACAAACACTCTCCCACCTTCTGCTGTGGGCAAACTCAACAGATGGGCTGTGGGCACTGATCGTCGGGGGCTGTGCATTACTGGCGCTCATCCCCTCAAGAGGAGACACAGAGAAGGATGAGAAGAGCAGAATCCTACAGGCAGAGCAAGAAGTGCGACAGGGAAGACCATGCCCGGCCGGCCTGGCTCCGTGGCTGAGCGTCGACCTAGGAACCAGGAGGTCACGGCTCATTCCCCAGTCAGGGCACAGGCCTGGGTTTCGGGCTCAATCTCCACTGGGGGGCATGCAGGAGGCAGCCGATCCAGGATTCTCTCTCATCATTGATGTTTCTATCTCTCCCTCTTCCTTCCTCTCTGAAATCAATAAAACATATTTTAAAACAAACAAGCAAACAAATACATAGATAAAATCTGCTCCATCACTTACTCCCCTTCGTCACATCCCAGGTCTCCACCCCGAGCACGAATGGCCTTGCGCTCGCCCAGGGCACCCGGGGTCAGACACCGCTCTGCCTCTCCTGAGAGCGAGGTGGACACGGAGCCGCAGGAGCTTAACCAGATCTCCCGGGCAGCCCGGCGTCGGAGCAGCGAACTGTCAAAGCGTGTTGCTCTAGTTCCCGCCTGCGGCTGTAACTGCTGGACCTGAAGAGGAGAAAAACTGGGCACCCTGTGGAGGGTTCTCGTTAAACACACACACACCACGACTCTTGGCTTCCTTTTGTGTTGGTCAGGTGGGGGTGGTTCTGAGCTTTGGTTGTGGGGAGGGGCGGAAAGGGCGGCTTTCATTTTAATGTGCGGCCTCTGTGCGCCAGTGAAACAGTTATCTGGAAAATGGCCCCATTCTTTACTGGGCGTGTTTTATTTTCCATTTGTCTTTTCAAAATGGTCCCCCCAGCAGGGAGAATGCAAGCACCGTACTCTGAGTTCCACTGTTTTTAAATCTTGATTTTCTAAAAGGGAATAAACACAACCCGTGACAGCCAGATCAATGTGAGTGTTTAAGTTTTTTCATTTCTCTTTAATTGCTTCTTAATTTCTTATTGATCCGCTAACGAAAGGATTATTGTTGGATTCACCGAGTGAGCTGGCAAGACTGCGAGGAGATGAAATCGGCCGGCCCGGCCTCTCGGGCTGGAAACTGGGCTGTGTGATTGCGGGAGCTCCCCGCACTCAGCAGGGCGCAGCGAGCGCAGCCGGCCTCCCGCGCTCCTCCATCGCCCGCCCGGCTGTCCCCACGAGGCAGAGCGCGTGGCGGGAAGAACCCAAAGCTGTTCCCCAAGCCCACGTGTGGCTACTGCCAGGAGCTCTTCCCCCCTTTAGTGCCTCCTCAGGTGGTGACATGGAAAAACTAAACAGAAAGGCCAGTCACTAAACCGCTCCAGAGACCCACCTTCAATGCACCCTTTTCTTTTTAAAAAACATTTTATTGATTTCAAAGAGGAAGGGAGCGGGAGAGAGAGACAAGCATCCATGTGAGAGAGAATCATGGACCGGCTGCCTCCTGCACGCCCCACACTGGGGATCGAGCTCGCAACCCGGGCCTGTGCCCTTGACGGGGAATCGAACCGTGACCTCCTGGTTCATAGGTTGACGCTCAACCACTGAGCCATGTCGGCAGGGCCACCCTCCTAATTTGGGGACTAGAGAACCTGAAGAAAAACCCGTTAATAACACTTGCTCTCAGCACGCGGTTGGCAGAGATGCTATTGGCTGCGGAGATAAGGAGTCAGCAATGAACGCAGAAGCGTAGCATCCTGCTTCCAGGGCCGTGGGGAGTCTTGGGACGCAACCAAGACCCACCACAGACTGGTTACGATTTGGGGAAGAAAGAAGGTAATTCTGTGATGGATCCGATGGGTGCGCCGCCCTGGCCTTCGGAATCCTCGCCGCGCACTGCAGCTTGGCTTGGTGCTGAGCCAGAGCGACGCCAGGCTCCGCGGGCCCTGAACCTCACCCCGCCCCTCGCCTCCTTCCCAGCACCGCGCGTTTGAATTCTCCGTCCTCTCAGAAAAACGTCTTCTTTCCAGAAACAAAAGCCACCCATCTGAAGAAAGAGAGTCTTGTTTTCCACAACATCCAAGTGTCCCCGCCGCCCCAGCGGCTTACTGCTCTCCGGACGCACATCTGTCTAAAGTGACGATGCCTGTTCCGTGCAGCCGGAGCAAGGCCCTGACCAGAGGAGGAGGCAGCGCCCTTCTGCTCACTCTGGCGTTTGTCTCCGCCGCGTGGAGCCCCTGCGTCTGGCGGGAGTGTGGTCCACCGGTAACGCTGTTCTGGTGCGTACATGGGCCTCACTTACACCATTCACCCCCGAGACGTCCACCCTGGTCATCAGACACTGCACACCACGCCGCCGTCCTCCTCAGTGCAGAGTCACACACCGCACCCAGCAGAGCGGGCAGAACCCCTTCGCCAGGCCGTTTCCTCCCCATGGGCCTCACCCCGCACAGGTGCCCTCTCCCCGCCTTCGCCACCGTTTCCTGCTTTCTCGCTGAAACTCGGATGAAGACGATACGCACAGTGACGTGTGCGGTTTTCGGGTGTGACGTTCCCTTCTCGTATGGAGACCATCTCGTCTTGCCAAGCCTCCTATTAGAACCGGTTACGCTCGCCCCCGAGTGCGTCCGCGGTGTACCCATCAGCGCCGACGAACAAGCTGGGGTGGCAGCCGCTGGCAGGGCTGGTCTGGGACAGTGAAGGAAATCGCCCAGCACAGCCGGGCCAGCACCCTCTTTCCAGGCGACGGGCACCCGCCTTCGTTCTCCCCTCGGCCAGCAGCCGTCTCTGTGAACGAGCTAGTGACCCGCTCACTCGCGGAGCCCCCTCCAAACGCCTCTCCCCTGAGTGACCTCTGGGACACACCCCCCCCCCCCCCCCAATTCTCCTCGCCAGACGGGCTCGGCATGCAAAGAGCTCAGGGTTCATTCCCTGGAGCGAGCAGGGCTGGGGAGTGCTCCCGGACGGCGGCAGCCTCGGAGGCCTGCGTGCTCGCCCAGGTTCTAAGGGGCACGCAGCCGCGCTGAGCGGGCCTCCTGTTGGTGCCGCAGGAAATCGGGGCAATGACTCACGGAGCCGGCGCCTGCGAGGACCCGTGCCTGCGGGGACCACAGACAGCAGAGCCCCGCCCCCCCCCCCCCCCCCCACCTCGCATGGCACTCGCGACAGGAATGCACAGAGTGGGCATCGGGGGACTCTGGTTAAGGAGGCCACACCGCCGTGCTTCAGGCTTATGTCCCGCCCATTTAACACCCTTTCTAAAAAGGGTCACCCGCTCGTGGGTCACCAGGCCGCGCTGCACTGTGTCAGGGCCAGGCCAGGAGACAGGGGGTGGGACTGCGGAGCCTGGAGTGAAGACGAGAGGCCACAAAGGGAGGGAACGCCACCGGCGTCCTCATGGCCCAGCGGCCCTCTGAAGCCGGAAACGGAAAGGCTGTGAAGGGACCGGACAGAGGCGTGCCGTCTGGGGACGGGTTCGCAGAGAGCACGGGCCACAGCTCCGGCGGGCGGCGGGCTGAGAAGCGGAATCGCGCTGTTAAGGAAAATAAAAAGGATGCGATAAACACCCCGCGGGGGGACCTTGTTAACATTTTTATTACATTTTGTGTTTGAGGAACGGTACTTTGATCTAGCTTTCTCTCAACTGGAATTCCCAGAGTCTTTTTAAGGGCAACGTGGCTTGACAGCCCAGGAATCTGAGGGAAAGAATTCAAATCGGGGCCCGGTCTGCGGGGGGACGAGAGTCTGTCGGAGGGGAGGGTTACGGCGTGAAGAGAGACGGCCAGGAACTGCTGGTTCCCTCGGCCGCTTATGCGAAGGGGAGGGGATGAGAAGTCACATCCACGGCTACAGAAGCTGCTCCCGTGTCCCCGCGGCCCCTCGGCTCCCGGAGGGGGCCAGTCACCACAGGACCCCACGGGCACCGGCCCGCGGAGCACATGAAGGCTGTCGCCAAGGAAGAGGAGCTGAGCAAGAAGGGGCTCCGGCCATGGGCGGGCGCGGACTCGTCAGCGGGAGCGCCTGTGTGCGCCGTGAACGTGGACCGTCAGCGAACCTTCTGGCCCAGAGGATGCTTCTAATGATGCTTCTCTCCGGTGAGGCAGGCAGCACCGCGCCGCCTCAGACACACCTGGCTCCCAGACTCAGGCGTCTGAAACGGAAACTCCCTTCCTGGTGTCTAAAAAAAGACGTAAGGACACTCCGGCGAGCATCGACCTATGAGCCAGGAGGTCACGGTTCCACTCCCGGTCAGGGTCAGGGCACATGCCAGGTTGCGGGCTCCATCCCCAGGAAGGAGCGAGCAGGAGGCAGCCGATCCATGACTTGCTCTCTTCATTGGTGTTCTCTCTCTCGCTCCCTCTCCTTTCCTCTCTGAAATCTATAAAAATATATTTCTTAAAAAAGGAAAAGAAAAAGCAGAAGTCCATCTCATGGAGAGGATGCGCTCTCAGGCCCCTCGCTGCCCGGTTGCTAATAGCAACCGCAAGAAGATTGGCGGAGCGCCGCTCTGCGTGTCCACAAGGAGAGAGGGGCCTGGGTCCAGCCCGCGTCCAGCGGAGCGAAGGGCAGTCCTCAGAAGCCGGGAAGGCCAGCGCGACCAAGCGTGATCGTCTGTGATCACGCATTTCTCATGCGCCAATGTTTATGAGTGACAGGCGCCTGGCGGGAAGGCTCTGTGGGTAATAAACCAGGTGGGCGCGGTGACTGGCGGGGATGCGCGTTGCAGACCTCGCATGCGGAGGCGGCGGACAGGCGGCACCTCCAGGAACAAGGGCGACTTCTCACGTTTTAGCGCCAAAACAGCGGGAATTCTTGGCACTTTCTCTCTCCAGCCTCTGAGCTTCTCCTGAAGTCCCCGACGCAGGGAAGTTCACCTGGGAGGTCCGGGCGCGCAAACAGCTGTGGACGGTCTCTCCCGCCCCCTGGCCCCGCGGAATCCATCACAGTTCGCCGCCCGCGTCCCTCAGCCGCAGCGCACGGGATCGCAGCGCCGCTTCCTGACTGCGATTTCACTGACTGGCAGTTTAATATCTATTTATTTTCACATCTGACACCAGGAAAGACAGGCTGGCATCACGGATGTCGAGACATTGTGCTGACAGCTGTATTTTTTCATCGCTGGGGGGCAGAGTGGGGGGGGGGAAGGTTCAATATTCCCCCAGAAAGTATTCCTCGCAGCTCCAGTGAAGGCCGCACCGCAGCTCAGAGACACAGGCAGGCACTGTGGTGGGTGCCCTGCACGTTGCATGGGGGAACGGGACAGTCGGGTGGAGGTTTACCCGTGAACGAGCGGCTACTCTTAGCCCTGGGATGAAACAGGCAGTCACACTCTTTAAACGGCTCCCACCGCACCAGCAGCGCTTCCTGCTGAGACGGGATGTTTAGAATGTGGCCCCTTATTTTTGGCAGCTCTTTTTTTTAAAAAAATGTTTTTATTGATTTTTAGAGAGAGAGGAAGGGAGAGGGAGACAGAGATAGCAGTATCGATAAGAGAGAAACATCCATCGGCCACCTCCTGCACAGCCCCCCTCCCCCACATTGGGGATCGAGCCTGCAACCCGGGCAAGTGCCTTGACTGGGAATCAAACCCACGACCTCTTGGTTCATAGGACGACGCTCAACCACTGAGCACGCCGGCCGGGTGCGGCAGCTCTTGTTGAGTCTCTGACACACGAACAAGGGGTCCAGCCCCGTCCCAGCTCCAGAACATTCCAACAGCACTCGGATGAGAAACCTTCGCAGGACGAGCACAGAGCCGAGGACATAAGGCGCACAGTAGGCCTGCGCACCACACCTTCCATCTCCACGTGCCCAGCAGTTCCAGGGGCGGTCCTTCGTCTCTCATGTACGCCTGCTGTCGGAACAGAAAGTTCCGTTCTACGGGGCCTCCATGTGGCTGGGAATCTGCTAGGAGGCTGAGAGTGCTGGGCCAGAGGCTCCGCCTGCCGCCCGAGGATGCTCTCCCACCACAGGTAGGTCTGCCCGTGCGCAGGACCGGCTTCCTGGCCCGGTAAGGAGCTGCTCTCGGGCCGAGAGGAAATGGGCTCTCCGGCCTTCCTAGTTAGGACTGGATCCACCATTCCATCGCCCCACTCTCCGCCCCACTGTCCTCTTGCCACGTCCTCTAAGACGGCCACATGCGCTCTGATCGGAAATCCTGTTCTGAGTGCTTCCGTTCACAGAAATCAGGCTCAAGACGGGTTGTGGATTGCCACAGAATCCGTGAACTTCGGTTCTTGGCAATCCTATATAATAAAAGAAGGCTAATATGCAAATCCACCGAACGGCAGAACAACTGGTTGCTATGACATGCACTGACCACCAGGGGGCAGATGCTCAACGCAGGAGCTGCCCCTTGGTGGTCAGAGAGAAGCATCGATGAGAGAGAAACACATCCATTGGTTGCCTCCTACCCAGACCCTGGTTGGGGCCCGTTCTGGGGAGGAGCCTGAAACCGAGGTACGTGCCCTTGGCTGGAATCGAACCCGGGACCCTTCAGTCTGCAGGCCATGCTCTATCCACTGAGCCACACCAGTGGGGCTATTTACAGAGCAGTTCAATGTTCCCATGTGATGTATGAAGTCAGCAGCAGCCCACTCACACGTGTGACCCCGAGGGGCCGACTTGCATGCTTCCTGTCACGTTGTTCTCTCCGGATAGAGACATTGCTAAAAGGAAGCTCTGTCTTTATTTCTATTTCATTCATAGAAGCAGAATCATCAAGAGACACAGAGAGGCCAGGCATAAGGGAAAGAGACAGGTTGGAGGAGAAAAACAAACAAACATCTAAGATCCATCCATACTTTTGAACTTAGACATCCTCCTCTCAGGTGTCCTCCCCGGCCCCGCACGTCCCCCCTTACGTAGCCAGCGCCATGGATGACAGAACTATTCCTTTTAAATATATTTTTGTTGATTTCAGAGAGGAAGGGAGAGGGAGCAACCCGGGCATGTGCCCTGACCGGGAATCGAACCGTGACCTCCTGGTTCAAAGGTCGACGCTCAGCCACTGGGCCACGCGGCCGGGCTGGACACAACTTTTAAATGAACACGCTCGGGCTCTCTTACGTTCATCGGACAGATGATCCGAGTCCTGACACAGGCGGTATGTCTCCCGGCCCGCTGTGCTGAGTCAGGGCCGTGAGGTGTTTAACACCCACTTGGTACAAACTGGAACCACGGGTGCATGGAGAATAAGCACCGCCTCCCCGGGGCGCCGGCAGGAGGCTTAGTGGCATCAGTCGCACCACAGCAACGGGGCCCGCCACTCTCACGGGGCACGCTCCGTCAGGACGCGGTGGGCTCAGACGTTCCCGTGGATTAAACACCTGCGGGCCACGGCCTCGCGTCGCGGTGGGTGGCTGACTGGGCTTCGTGGGCGGATGAGCCTTCTTAGGGAAATGCCGACAGGCACCCGTGGCTGGCTGAGTCCTCCGCGCGTGGTCCTCACCAGTTCTGTGGTCCCAGCCCTCGCCGGTGTGGCTCAGTGGACAGCGCGTTGGCCTGAGAACTTAGGGGGCCCAGGCCTCTTCCTATTCCCAGTCAGGGCACATGCCCAGGTTGCAGGCTCCATCCCCAGTAGGGGGCGTGCAGGAGACAACCAGTCAATGATTCTCTCTCATCATGGATGTTTCTATCTCTCGCCCTCTCCCTTCCTCTCTGAAATCAACACAAAATATATTTTAAAAAATTAAATTAAAAAGTCGTATTCTTGAATTTCACTAGTTTGAATAAATTCCATTTATTTAAAAAACATAAGACAGAGGTGATGATGAGGGGATGGGAGGAACAACCCTGAGCAAATGCCTCTAGATAAACAGACTTGACTGAAGTCCCCCGCCCCCACCCCCCGCCCCACCGGGGATCTAGACTTAATCTCCCCTGTAGAAGCCTTGGTGAACGGTTGTCCTACAGGCAGCCCCGGGGCAGAGAGAAGCCCTTCAATGACTGGAAAGCTCACCCCAGACATGCCTCTAAGCAAAAGCCATTACGCGCGTCCCTCCCTTAGGCCAGCGAAGCGCACGCTTCCCGCCCAGCCCAGCTCAGGGCCCGCCTCTCTGAGCTCTGAGCCTGTGGAACCTCTGACGCTGGGTTCACCCCACCAAGCTCATCAGGCCTTAGCATGAGGCCTGCTTTCAGGGGGCGACCTGCTCCCCGGCACAGGCACAGGCACAGAGCACCCCGGGCTCTGAGTACCCGGAAAGTGCCCACTGGGCCTGGGCCGCGCTGGCTAGCCCTGACTTCACACTGAGCACCCAGCTAGCCTGACGACAGGTACCCCAAACCCATTCAGATTCCAGGGGCTGGAGAGCCGGGCTCTTTTCATATACTTTTAACTAATATACATTTTTGTTGATTTCAGAGAGGAAGGGAGAGAGAGAGAGATAGAAACATCAATGATGAGAGAGAATCATGGATTGACTGCCTCCTGCACACCCCACACTGGGGATCGAGCCCGCAACCCGGGCCTGTCCCCGCCAGGGAATGGAACCGTGACCTCCTGGTTCACAGGTCGATGCTCAACCCCTGAGCCACGCCGGCCGGGCTCTTTTCAGACTGTTAATCCTGATCATTAAGACGACTCGGAAAGGCACCCCCACCCCCCCTCTTCCTATCTGTGGCTGCTGGGGCACACGACGAGTCCTCTGCTGCCCGCGCCTCTCATGGCGCAGGGAAACCACGGGGAGGACGCCCAGGTATGGAAAACTCCAACATCGTGATCACAGAACCCTAAGAGCCACTGCTATCTGGCCATGATTTTAAATGAATTTAAAACTCATTTTAAAATCTCAAATTCCAATCAGAGGTGTAACATCGGTTACGGTAAAGGTGTTTTGAGGTAGTTCTAAATGTCAGGTTAGCATATTTTCCTGTGTTGGTTTTCTAGAGGAACGAGGAGCGTGTCATTCGATTCAATGAAAGGGATGGTCGCCTTCAAAGGTCAGTTAATACAGGTAGCGGCGTTCAAATCTCACTATATTGTCTTTAAGTGAGTGTCCACTATTTTTATTTTATTTTTCGATTACAGTGTGCAGTCAACATCAGCCTGAATTGGGGTCAGGTGGCCAGCACAGTGGTCAATCGTATTCTTTACACAGTGACCCCCGATGTGTCAGGTACCACCTGCCACCGAGCACAGTTCCCGCAGCATCGCTGACTGTGCCCCGTGCCGGGGGACAGGAGAGGAAGGGGCTGGAGAACTAGTTGGTGGGGGCGGGAGGGAAGAGATGAACCGAAGGCCTTGTGCGCATCTATGCATCGCCCATGGACACGGTCGGCTGTTTAGCCCCTTGGCCCCGTTTCCCCGCATCGCCGCCGCCTCCTGTTTGCTGTTCAGCTCACACCGCTTAGCCTGCGGTGCCCACAGCCCAGCGACAGCACTCTAACGGTCTCTGCTCTGGGCTCAGTGGGCTGACACCACCCACTTGTCCCCAGCAGCCCTTTCCGTGATCAGAGGGGCCGAGTTCTCTCTTTCCAGAAAGATCAGAAGATAGGCATTCTCTCAGAGGCGGGGTGCAGAGCACCCAGAAACCTGACAGGCTAGACATACGCCTCCCGTTTCAGGACTCTGACGTCGCCTGTGTGATGTCGTAACCACCAGTGAAACGGAGCCCACCCTCCTTACAGAGCGAGGTGCCGGGCCGCAAGGGGCAATCTGCCCTTTCTCCGATGACCCGTCCCCCCCCCCCCCCGCCCCCCGCGCCCGCGCCCACACACGACTGCGACTCCTTGTCACCCTGAATTGGCTACGGAACAACGCCACAGCGACACAGAGCTGGTCTCTCTTTTGGAGGAAATTTTTTTCAATAATTCTAGTTTTGAAACGAAAAGGAAAAAGTTATTTTGCAACTGTTTCTACAGCTCACACCATGAAGCTACAGTCACCAAGAACCCCTCAGGCCCCCTCTCCCGACATAAAACTCCCCCGTGAGACGAACACAGCAGAAGCCGTGACAGGCGAGCGGTCAGGTCACGTGAACGATTCGAGTGCGTGGTCATTCGCTCAGGATGTGTTTGCCCTCATTTCTCGGCGTAAATGGTGTGTGTTCATGGTATGTCCGCTCAGCCTCGACTTCTGAACTCACAGGTGTGACCGTCACTGGAGGGAACCTGAAGGCCAGAGTTCACCGTTTGCTTTTCATTTTCAACTTGTGATCCTGAGCGAGTCAAGTCTGAGGAGCCATCTGGTCAGTTACAGGAACCACCAGGAAGGGAGAGGGAGAGGGAGAGAGAGAAACATCAGTGATGAGAGACAATCATTGACCGGCTGCCTCCTGCACTCCTCCTACTGGGCATCGAGGCTGCAACCCGGGCTTGTGCCCTGACAGGGAATTGAACCGTGACCTCCTGGTTCATAGGTCCATGCTCAACCCCTGAGCCACGCCGGCCGAGCATGGTGATCGTCATTTATAATAAAAAGGAGAGGCCAGCAGAACTGCTGCCTGAGCTCGGCTGCATCGTTTGGCCCAGCGGTCACCAACCCGTGGTCCGTGAGGTCTGAACGGTTGGCAACCGCTGGAATCCATTCCATCTGCAAGGGTTTCCCCACCTTATCAGCTGCACCGAAGAGGCGAGTGTGCCCGTGTTTGCACGCGCGTCTCCCAGCGAGGTGTCTGCGCGTGCTCCCCGGCTCTGAGAACCACAGATGGCACGGCCTGGCCTTCCATTGCTCTGATGTGATTCCAACGAAAGGACTCACAGCGGGAGGTGCCCTCACACCTCGGAATGTGCGGTCAACAGGAATGGAAAAAAGCCAGGAAAAACCGGGGACGTATTTGGTCCCACGTTTGTGGTCTTCTCTTCCTGAACAGAAAGAGCTGCCTCCTGCCTGTCCCAGAGGCCCCGCCAGGCTCCCTGCGTGTCGCTGCCGCCCCGTGGCCGCCACCTTATGCCCGTCAGTTGGCACGGTGCCGAGTGGGACAGGACCCCTCACAGGAGGCCGGGGCATCACTAAGAAACACTTCTCACCCCATGCCCTCCAGCATCTCTTGTTCTCACCGGCCCTGCGCGTTTCTTCATGAAACAGTCAGAGTCGTTCAGTCTTGGTGAGAAAATAACACTTCAGCTCACCCCAGAGGACGGGACACGCGTGCCCCCAGGCATGGGCACGTGGCCGCGTGAGCGGTCGAGCCGAGCCATCTGCAGGCGGCTCGTGAGGAGAGAGCCCACGAGTGGAAGAAGGGCCGGTCAGGAGCCGTCGCTGGGTTGGTGAGGGACTGGAGGCTGCTCACTCACTGGGGTGTCCATGCCACGATGTTCCTTTCACCTCACTGGGGATTCTGTCTTCATGAGGGTAAGCGCGGGGGTCAAACATTTCTGGGGAGCATTTTTGGGGGTAACACCCATACCACAGTCACGACTTGAAGTGAGAAGAAACCTCACTGAACCCCCACTGGGCTACAAGGGGTCCAGACCAGCAGCCGGACTAACAGTGCAGGACAAATCCATTCTGTACGTGTGCGCACATGTGTGTATGCATGTGTGTGTGTGTGCATGTGTCTACATAAAAGATGCAGATACACTGTTGATCCAATCTGTATGTGTGTGCATGTGTGTGTATGTGTGTGTGCATGTGTCTACATAAAAGATGCAGATACACTGTTGATCCAATTTGTATGTGTGTGTATGTGTGTGTGCATGTGTCTACATAAAAGATGCAGATACACTGTTGATCCAATCTGTATGTGTGTGTGCACGTGTGTGCGTGCATGTGTCTACATAAAAGATGCAGATACACTGTTGATCCAATCTGTATGTGTGTGTGCACGTGTGTGCGTGCATGTGTCTACATAAAAGATGCAGATACACTGTTGAGCACGCTTGAAAATTTGCTTTCTGGATGTGGCTTCACATCGGAGAGATAGTGACACCCAAGCGCCCCCCCCTCCCCGTTCTCCTGTCTGTGTTCTCACCTCCGTCCCGAAGGTGAGTCCTGCAGGACGAGCTCCGGGCGTCCCAGCAGGTGCTCACTGTGTCTACACGCGGCGTGGATCCCACAGGCTTCCCGGGCTGACGGACAGCGGGGCTGTGAGATGAAGCCGGGTCTATGAGAAAGCATGGAAACCACACGCCATCTCCGACAGAAATGGCGGAGACATGCTTCACGTTGGCAGTGGGACGGCCGTGCGTCCCCGTCCCTGGCTCTGCTGGCCCCGCCCGGCTCCGTTTCTGCTCTCCGCGGGCCATGAGGACGAGGGTTCCTTTGAAAGAGGCTGGGGAAGGCAGCGGAAAGGTTTTGTCACGCTGGACAGAAGGAGAAAAGTCGTGTTTATCGGAAAAGGAAAATCAGGATGGCTTTAACAAACAGAAAGAAAACGGTGGGGGAGGGGCCAGGCTCGGGCCCTGGGGAGCCGCGCGTCCCCTGGGCGGTGGCCGTGTACTTTGTGGTGATGCGCTGCCGTTCACCATGGCAACCTGAGGAGTGGGCGCGGCGGCGGAGATGCTGGGCTTCCATCGGAAACACGTGCGGGGGGAGGGACCAAACACGGCCTTTTCCGACGCTCATCAGAGGAAACGCTATCCTTCGCAGAACGTCTGTCCCGCTTTTTAACGCCCGGCCCGTGATCATGGGTGCCCCGCGCCAGGGCCGGCGGCGCTCTCCGGCCGGGCTGCCCGGAAGCGACAGGCGCTGTTTCGGGCCTGTCTCAGGAGCGTGAAGAGTGCATGTCAGCCAGGCCAGGCTGCGACCGGAGGGAGGCGCCACGGCACCCAAGTCCCTGCGAGGCACACAGGCCGGTGCGGTCCCCGGGGCGGCCCAGGACCTGGCTCACGTGTGCGCTCCTCACTTCCTGCAGGTTTCACGCAGGAAGGCGGGGCGGGGTGTCTTGCACATGGCGCTGGGCCGCCACGGTCTGCGGATGAGGCTGCTCACCGCTCTCGGCTACAGATGAGCTGCCTGAGCTCGGCCTGAGCTCTTTTACATACTCGGGCTGCAAGCTTATTTATTTATTTTTTTAAAAAATATTTGTATTGAGTTCAGAGAGGAAGGGAGAGGGAGAGAGAGAGAGAAACATCCATGATGAGAGAGAATCATGGATGGGCTGCCTCCTGTACGACACACACTGGGGATGAGCCTGAAACCCAGCATGTGCCCTGAACTCCTGGTTTATAGTTCGATGCTCACCCACTGAGCCACACCGGGGATGGGGGTGGGGGTGGGGGGGTGGGGATGGGGGTGGGAGGAGTGGGCTGCAAGTTTAGAGTTTGCAACCCCTCAGCTGGGCATCCATCGGAAAGACTCTTGCATGATCTTGTTATGAGGCCACTCCATGAGCTGCTTCAAATGTTTACAATCCTGTTCACTCTGCATGCGTGGGATTCTTCACGTATCATTGCTACGGGCCGGTATCATCCGTATGCCATGAAAGTTAAATTTCTACTTGACAATCAGAGCCAAGGAACACTTTTTTTCCACTGGAAGTAATTTACAGTGAAGTAAGACCCTCTAAGCCCACCATCTGCACCAGTCAATTATTGCAGGCTCATTAAATATGCATATCTGATCCTCGCAGCGGACGGATGAACCGAGTTTATTGCAGCAATATGCTTGTAAATCCCCGGGTGGGAGAGGCGGGAGCCGTGGCATTTACGTCCACGCAGACGCAGTGCGCACCAGGAAGGCCTCTCGGCCGTCCCCCCTTTCCTGGAAACGCAGTTTGTCAGCGTTTCCTCGTTCGGGAATATGTTTTACCAAACAGTGCGCCCGCGGTTCTCCTGTCTGAGGTGCGGTGTGGATGGAGAGCTTCGCCAGCTGTTTGCATGTTGCGTGCACGTCAGGGTTGGACGGCCGCCCACCCGCTCGTCTTTCCCGGGTCCCCGGGGGCAGAGCAATGCGGGGAAACGGACATCACCAGGCGCCTGAGATTTCCCTGCCCATGCGCGCCTTCATAGCCCGGATCACGTCGGTGGCTTTAGAATTATCGCGATGCCTCACCCCAACTCAGCCACAGGGTCCTGAGGAGGGAGTGGCCTCGCAGCGCCAGGTTTCAGCTGAGGGCCCGACTGCGGCTAGACCTGCAAGGAGTCTATTTTGAAGAAATAGATTGGCTTCTATTTAACACTAGAGGCCGATGCACGGAAATTCGTGCAAGAGTAGGCCTTCCTTTCCCTGGCTGCCAGCCCTGGCTTTCCTCCGGGACTCGCGTTTCCCTCCTCCGGGCCGCCCGCAGGCACCGGGGACCCTGGCTGGCTTCCCCCGGGCCGCCCACAGGCACCCGGGACCCAGGATGGCTTCCCCCAGGCCGCCCGCAGGCACCGGGGACCCTGGCTGGCTTCCCCCGGGCCACCCACAGGCACCCGGGACCCAGGATGGCTTCCCCCAGGCCGCCCGCAGGCACCGGGGACCCTGGCTGGCTTCCCCCAGGCCGCCCACAGGCACCCGGGACCCAGGCTGGCTGCTCTCCCGTCCCCCTTTCCCCTCCTAGCCCAGCTTCGTCAGGAAGGACGTCTGGAAGACATCCGGTCTAATTAGCGTATTGCCCTTTTATTATTATAGATACTGAGGGAAAGTAAGAGTTGGCAGCTCTGCTCCAGTCCCACGCTGTCAGAAGACGTGCTGGGACCGAAGGCCCAGGCTCTGGAAACCTCTCCCTGCCAGAAGCTCCCACCACTGCCTTTCGAAGCAGGGGCAGCTGACCCATGATCCTCCCTCATTATTGATGTTTCTCTCTCCCCCCTCCTCTCTGACATCGATGAAAATACTCCTTAAAAAAGATTTGTCTTTCCCCTCGCACGAATGATCAAAATTGGTTCGTCCCTCTCCTCATTCACAAGCATCCTTTTCAGAAAGAAAGGGGTCCCGCTCTCCTTCCTGCACCCGGTGGACGGCCCTGGGTCTAAAGATATCTCTGGGCACGAGAGATGGTTCCAGAAGGCCCGGCTGGCCCGGCGGCCGGAGAGCGAGAGGCCCTGGCGGCAGCGGGAAGCGTGGCTAAGCAACGCGAAGGGCAGCGCCTTCTCTCCCCCAGTGCCCAGCCCGGCGCCTCGGCGGCCTTTATCGCTTTATCTCGCCTTCCTCCTTTTCATCTATCTTAGAAATAGAACTCAAAAGCGAGTCGGTTGTCATGGAGATGAGTATAAAGCACTTTTATTTGAATTGAAAAATAAAATCACATATTTCTAACAGCAAATGTGCCTGAGGATGACTGTGGAGTGTGGCGATGAAGACGGGTTTGCCATTTCAGTTAAACGGTAACATTTCCTAGAAATCAGATGAGCCACCTCGGTGCGGGGCTGCTAAAGAGACCTTTAAAGCCCTAATACTATATAGAATACCCTGAGCCACAGATCTGCAATTCTTACCTCTGGATTAAAAACACACATACAGATGTTGACTGGAAAGTGTGCGTGGTGCACAGTTTTCAAACAAGCTCCACGTCCGTGGGAAGGGACCCGGATGAATGAACTGGTGCGTTCACACGGCGTAGGAACACACAAGTCCATTCAGAGGGGGGGACAGGTGGACGCGTACCTGCAGCTCCATCAGAAAGGTGCGTTCGCAGAAACAAACCAGCGGCAGAGACAGCCCTGAAGATCCTGACGACTCATGTTTCTTGAGAAGCTATGATGTTGCGAACATCGCTTTACGTTAGGTGCTTGGGATGTCATATCAACAAAACAGAACCCCTGCCAGCAAACAGCCACCCACAACCAGCAAAACATCAGCAGAAAGATACCTGAGAACTGCCTGAGGACAGTGAGGGTGGGAGGAGAGTGCTCCGTCCAGTGGAGGGCAGGTACAGGGGACTCACGGTCGTACACAGTCTGGTCAGAGACGGCCTCGCTGAGAAAGAGCTGGAAGAGCTGCCCCAGGGAGCATGAGGTCAGCGGGGGAGGGTGGGAGATGCGGGGGGGGGGGGCAGGCTGAAAGGACAGGGAGCGGAAAGGCCAAATGTGGAGGGTTCGATTCCCGGTCAGGGCCCGGGCCCGGATTTCGGGCTCCATCCCCAGTGTGGGGCGTGCAGGAGGCAGCCGATCAGTGATTCTCTCTCATCACTGATGTTTCTCTCTCCCTCCCTTCCTCTCTGAAATCAATATATATGTATATATTTAAAAGAAATTCGCCTGCTCTATTGGTCAAACATGTACACAACTGGCCCCTAATGCTTTGGCAGGGCCAGGCCACATGATTTCTCGAGCCTTATACGGCCCGTGGGCCAGACGTTCCCCACCCCTGCCCTAGAGGGTGGTTCGGGTCCTTTCTGTATCTCAGAGCACTGCTCCATGCACATGTGTGCACACACGTTTTGTGTACACAAGCACGCGGTCTTACATTTTCCGACAATGAAAACCTCCCAGGTTGCCCATTGCTAAGATGACGCTGCTCTTCAAACAAGATGCTGAATTTACCAGATAATCTTAGAAGCATGCCAAGATGGAGACAGTTTTTAAAAGCATATTTAAAATTATGTCCTGTCCTAACCAGTTTGGCTCAATGGATAGAGCGTTGGCCTGCGGACTGTAAGGTCCCAGGTTCGATTCCGGTCAAGGGCAAGTACTTTGGTTGCGGGCACATCCCCAGTAGGAGGTGTGTAGGAGGCAGCTGATCGATGTTTCTCTCTCATCGATGTTTCTAACCCTCTATCTCTCTGTAAAAAATAAATAAAATATATTTTTAAAAATAAATAAAATAAAATTATGTCCTTTTGAAACCATAAAATACATGCAGGCTGGGTCTGACTAGGTCATTTCTGAAGTTTTTCTATTCACCCCAACCGCCCACTGACACATCAGCCAAGAGAGGTTTCACGTCTCCATCGCGGAGAGGAGCGGAAATGGACAATTTCCCATCGTTGCCGACAGCTCTCGCGTGGATGAGAAATCACACTCTGTGCCTCCGAGCCTCGATGCTGCCGAGGAGCAACCCCAGCCTGCCGTGCCCCCGAGCCAGCTCTCTCTCCATCCCTGCACCAGCGCTAAGAACGCGGGAAAACACGCACGTTCCTTTCCTTCCTCGTCACCTCCCCAAAGGCGGTCCTTATGAGGAATATTCAAACCCACCCGCCCTGAACTCCGCACGCTGGGGACGGTGAACGAACCAGAGAGGCCCGCGACCTGTAGCGCCAGGGTCTCCATCGCGTGCACTGGCCCTGCCTCCTCTGGCTGAATCCCTTGCTTCTGGGCCTCAGACTTCGATGGCTGAATCGCATTTACAGCTACTTGCACATTTGCCACCAGCGCCCTGTTCCCACGAAAGCCCTGGCGCACGCAGAGACCGAGTTGGTCCTCCACAGCGTCCTGTGGGTGCAGGCACTTCACAGGGAGTCAGCTCAGACGCACCAGCGCCGATGGAGGCTGCCGACTTCTGAGCCCAGAGGAAATGTGTCAGTGTCGGCTGGCCGGGGACACTGGCCACAGAATTAAGTGTTAGAATTCATGGTCGTAAGAGAGGAGGAAATAGTCCTATGATGAGAACACACCCACACGGCACCGAAGGGCCATCTAACCACACGCATTGATAATATTATAGAAACGCACCCAGGATCCCGCCCTTTCACCCAAACGTGGGAGGGCGCAGCACGAGGCCGGGGCGTGTGCAGTCAGGGCCTGGCGCTGGGCAACCCCTGACTCCCCACAAAAACTCTCTGCTCAGTCTAACCAGCCCTATTAGACAGACTCGCCCTCCTCATGATGGCGATGGACCGTCTGCAGAAATGAAGGCACTTCCGCTGGCATCCTTACCACTTGCGATGTGGCCACAGTGACAACCTTGCCCGCTGCCTCGTGCACACTCGGCGTGGACAGATGAGAAGACACACTCTGCACCCTCGTCTCCTCACAGGGACAGAGGGCGGGAGCCACGGACGCCCCCCTGCTCTCCTGAGCGCGGGTCGGAGCCTGTCGGGACACTTGCTGGTGGGGCTTTGCCAGGGGCCAGGGGGAGGGCGGGCTGTGCCCACCGACGGGAAAGGGCACAGTCTCAGACGTGGGGGGCAGGGAGTGGAGACCACAGCAGCAATGGTTTGCGAGTTGAAAAGCAGATAAGCCAATGGTGAAGGAGTTTGCAGATCTGGAAAAACAACAGCCCGAATCATGAACTGGCCACAGAGAACGTGAAAGTCTGACGCGACTACACCGTAGACCCCCACGGCTCAGCCCTGCGACCCGGGATGGAGCGGGGAGACCAGGAAGGCGTCTTGTGACCCATGGAGCCCAGCCGGTGCCCACATGTCCTTGTGCAGAATGAGTAAGAACCCTGCGAGAACTCGAGGGGACGCTTCAGACCATTTACCGCCGAACCGTCTAGAATAACAGAAAAACGGGCGCCAACCTGCATCGCGAACCACAGCTGCCTCGTTAAGTAAATGATGATCCATCGAGGAATGGGCACGATGCGCAGCCATGAAGATTAATTATGCAAGTTTAAATATGTCAGCAGGAGGTGCGTTCACAACACGCTGATGAGTGCATTTTAAAACCAGTTGCCAAACAATAGGTCCGTATAAAATAGCTCATCTTCAGGTAAAAACCAGAAAGCGGGAGGGCATGCCCCATGTTCCCTGTAGGTACCCGCATAGCTGTGGTGCGCACACAAACACGGAAGCAACCTAGGCGTTACGGCGGTCACAGGGAGGACGGACCTCCCGCCTTCGTCTGCTGTAACAGGAATGGCTACCATCAACCAGAAAAGTGACAGGACCACGCCCATGACACGGCTGACTCTGAGCCCAAACGGGTTCTCTAAGCAAGTCAGCGGGCCGGCCAGCACGGGATGTATGTACCCTTCCGGCCCCTTTGAGGCTTGGCTCACAGAGGGAACCCCGCCGCCGCTCCCGGGGACACCAGAAAGGCTGCGGCGGAACGGCTGTGGCCACGTCGCCAAGTGCTGGCTCTTCCCCCTTGTCCTCTACTGGTCACTCACCTGGGGAAGCCGCAGCCACGGCCCGGGACACTCAGGCACCGCAGGCAGGGGACCCCCGCCAGCAGGAACGGAGGCACCAGCAACAGCCTGTGCGTGAGCTGCTTGGGGGCCGCGCCCAGCCGTCCAACGCGGGACCGGCAGCCTATGGGAAGCCCTGAGCCAGCGCAGCCCGCCCGGGCGCCTCTCGGATCCCGCCCCCCCGGAAGCGCCAGGGAACACTGGCCGAGTTCACCACCACGAAAACCGCGCACACGATCCGAACATCGCAGACCGACTGGACAATCTACGTACGCACGTGTGTTCCTATAGGCACGTTTCCCTGCGACCGTACGGACATGTAAGATTACAGCGCCATTCACATAGTTTGATGCCATTTTTCTTTTAAAAAAATCTGCTCAGCCCCAGGAAAGAAGGAAATCTTACCTTTTTCGACGGCGGCCTGGAGGGTCCTGGAGGGCACTGTGCGGAGTGAAATAAGCCAGAGAAAGACAAGCACCATACAATATCCTGCCTATGTGCAACCTAACGAACAAGATAAACTGACAAAGTGGAAACAAAAACATACCTGAAGTCAGCAATGTGTCTGCATATATTTACTACTAACCACACTGCTGTGGTACTGGCTGCATCGGTGAGGAGGGAAGGAGAGGTTATGAATCTTTTTCTCAACATCCCTGAGGGCTGTGCGTGCCGTATAAACGGGATGTGGCCCTTTTACAATTTTAAAAAATAAAATAAAGTGTGTGTGCGGGGGGGGGGGGGGGAGACCAATAGCTGCATGTGGGTGCCAGGGTTTGAGTATTCTTCCTTTCAGTGTCTGATGTGTGCGATGGCCCTCCCCCGCGGAGTCAGGTGACTCAGGGTTCCCACACATGTCTGAATGGAGAGTAAATATAAAGGCCCAGGCCCTCCAGGGGGCGACCCGCCACCTCTGAGCGCTCCATCCGCGCAGAACGGTGCTCCTCTGTGACCTGGAGGCGAGCGAGCCGTCAAGCGCCATCGCCGGCAAGGCGGCCACGGAGGACGGGGACCACTCACGGTTACCGGTGACGCCCCAGTCCGCTGCCACCGGCGGCGTCTTCTTCCTACGGACACAGAGGGTGGAACTGTAAGGACATCCGCCATGGAGCATGAGCAGCCAGCCGTCTGGGCCCTTGAGGGAGGTGGACCCAGCAGCCACCTCACGGACCCAGCGGCCCCGTCGCGGACCCAGGGGCCACCTTGCAGACCCAGGGGCCACCTCGCGGTCCCAGGGGCCACCTTGCAGACCCCGTGGCCACTGTATGGACCCAGTCGCCACCTCGCAGACCCCGTGGCCACCGCATGGACCCAGTGGCCACCGCATGGACCCTGTGGCCACCGCATGGACCCAGTGGCCACCGCATGGACCCAGTGGCCACGCATGGACCCAGTGGCCACGCATGGACCCAGTCGCCACCTTTGAGACAGCCGGGCAAGGGCCCGGGAGCCCTCTGGGCACCACAGTCAAGGGCAGCGTCTCCCCAGCAACCAAGCACCCGACCGGACTGAGCTGCCTCACGTTCCCTGCCACTCCCTGCAAGTCAGCTGGGCGCAACACACGGACTGGAGGGAGGAGCATCATTGCTCTTCTCAAACGGAACCTTGAAGGCAGTGGAGGAGGGACTCAGCCCCCCCCCCCCCCGCCCCCGGCAGCGAGGGCTGGTCCACAGCGGCCCCTCAATACGAGGAAGACGGGACCCAGTGTACGTGCCCCATCCTCATCTCACTGCCATGTCCAAAGCTTCGCCTCGCTAACGGGTAAATACGACTTGAATCAAATTTGTGATTTTTTTTCTAAAGAGATAAAAAAACACACCTCTGCTTTATTTTTCCCTTCACGGCTCGGGACCGGCTCCATCCTGTCCCCGCGGGCCTCCACGTGATGCCTTGTTTACGTGAGATGACAAATCGCATCTGCACTTGGGACCCATTCCCGCCCAGCCTCTCCCAGAGGCGTCGGCTCCGCACGAAGACCTGACGGCGCAGGAGGAGCTCTGCGGGGGCCGGGCCGGGGCTGGGGCCTCTCCCCCAAAGGTTACCCCCGTCCTCCCCTCCGCCCGGCCCCTCACGCCACCCCGTGTGCGGGCTTTGCATGATTCACAGGAGTATCTGAGCCCCCGCACTTCTCAGCATCCCCCCCCCCCCCAATCTAAAAGGGAGACGCCAACCCCAACCCGTGGGAATGAGTGATTCAAATGCAGGTCGAGCGACAGCACCGGTGACCGGTGCGGGGCCACCCGCCCGCGCCCTGGAGGGAGGGTGATGCTGGGGCCCCTCAGCCGCAGAGAGGGGCTCCCGGGACGGCGACTCAGCCCAGGCCGCGCTGGGCCAACAGGCCGGGCGGGATTGGTACCCAACAGGCAAATGTTGGCCGAGACCGTGGGCAGCACCTCGTGCTCCTCCCAGAGGCCGGGCACTCACTCAGGGGCCCCGTCCGCACGGACACTTGGAATTTTCCTCCGCGTTTGTGCTCACTGTGACCCGAGGGAGGAAAGCCTCCTACTATATACTGAGAGGGATATTTCACATCCCAGCCGGTGTGGCCAAGTGGATAGAGCGTTGGCCTGCAGACTGAAGGGTCCGGGGTTCGATTCCGGTCAAGGGCACATGCCCCGGTTGCAGGCTGCATCCTCAGGGTGAGTTTGGGAGGCAACCAATCAATGTGTCTCTCTCACATGGATGTTTCTCTCGGCCTCACCCCTCCCTTCCACTCTCCTAAAACTCAATGGAGAAACACCCTCGGGTGAGGATGAACACCACCCCCTAACCATCGCCTCGCTTTTATCCGCTCTGAGACTCGGGCCAGCGCCGCTCGTTCATGAGCAGGTGTTGTCATCCGGGCGTCCGCTGTGGCCTTGGGGGTCTGGCCTGAGCCCAGCTCTGCTTCCTCTCTGAGACAGCACCTCCTCCTCCTGCTCCAGCATTCCCGCCCTCACGAAGGGGCCAGCCCCGTGGGGCCCTCCCAGGCCTGCACCTGTGCGAGGGGTGCGGGGAAGCTGTGCTGGGAAGGCCTGGCTGTGACACGCTTGTCCCAGGTAAGTGACCCAGCTGTCCGATCCCGAGGCCAGTCTGGATGGTGGGCCCCAGCTCTGCCCTGTGCCCACGGCGGGGGCGGAAGGGCTCTTAGGGGCTGGGGAGGCCCTTCAGGGTTGGTCCGGTGTGCCTCCTCCTCTTTCCTGACAGAGAGCTCTCAGCTCAGACGCCCTGCTTCCCTTCACAGACCTCCCTCCTCAATGTTCCTGCTCCCTCTACTTTTAAGTATGTTCTTATTGATGTCAGAGGGGAAAGGAGAGGGAGAGAGAGATAGAAACATCAATGATGAGAGAGAATCATGGATCGGCTGCCTCCTGCACACCCGACACTGGGGATCGAGCCCGCAACCTGGGCCTGTGCCCTGATCGGGAATCGAACCGGGACCTCCTGGTTCATGGGTCGATGCTCAGCCGCGGAGCCACGCCGGCCGGGCTCACTGCGCCTCTCTGTGAGGTGGTCTCCTGGCGGTGAAGTGGGAGGCACATCCCGCATCGCACCCAAAGCGTCCCCGCCGGACCCTGCGAGGCTTCACACGGGCCTCTCTCCATGCGCACGTAGCCTTCCCGACCCGGAAAACCACACCTCCCACGCCAGCCCCGGCGGGCCTTATCTCCCGACTCCGAGAAGTGACTGCGCGTGCTCATTCTCTCACTGTGAAATGTCTCAGGCACGTTGGAGCATTCACACCGTGTAGCGCGGCTTTTGAAGTGTTATTACTTTCCGGGTCTTTTTCATTATCTGTTTAAGCCCTAAGTCCCTTGCTTTCCTTGAGATGATTGCGTTTTTGCCAAAGAGCCGCACGGAAGACGAACTAGTATGCCTGTTTTGCTCTAGCCGGTGTGGCTCAGTGGATAGAGCATCAGCGTACAGACTGAAGGGTCCCTGGTTTGATTCTGGTCAAGGGCACATGACTGGTTGCGGGCTCGATCCCCAGTGAGGGGTGTGAGGAGGCAGCCAGTCAATGATTCTCTCTCATTGTTGATGTTTCTCTCTCTCTCTCCCTCTCCCTTCCTCTCTGAAATCAATAAAGATATATTTATATTAAAAAAGAAGAAGAAGTACGCCTGTCTTCACACACTGCCCGCCCCACCTCATCCCTGCGGAGGCTGCGGGTTTATAATTGCCGAGGTCGCCGCCACAGGCCCCCGTTCTCGCTGAGAGTTGCTGCCGTGCCTGGGCGAGACCGCCGTGCACAGGAGCCCATTTACCCACAAACACCGCGCGGGGCCGTGTGCAGGGCTGCGGCCTCCAGCTCTCCTGGCCCCAACGCTTCACATCTGCCTTCTGGCCACGGAGGCTGGAGGCGCGGCCGGGGAAACGGGGTCGCCCTGGCCGCCCGCCGCGCCGGGCAAACCTGTGCCCGGAGAACAGCTCTGAGCACCAGGCTGGCTCTCCGGCTAAGCGACCACAGGGCCCTGCCGCGGGGAAGAGCCGGGCAGTCCACGGCGAGGGAGGAGGCCCTTCGAGTCTGCAACGGAGATGCCCAGAGGCTGCATCCCCGTCAGAGAAGGACCAGTCCCACGTGGCCTCACTCACAGGCGGCATCTAGGGAACCAGGTAAACTGGGGACCAAACACAGACCCAGAGGCGTGGACGCCTGAGACTGGAGCCTCGGCGGGAAGGCAGGGAGGGTGGGCGGGCAGGAGGAGGTCAACCAGTGAACTGGTTTGTGCAACCACGCACAACCCGGGACACAGACAACGGGGCGGGGAGAGCCTGGGGGTGCACGGGAGCGGCTGGAAGAGGTAAATGGGGGAAAGGAGGACCTATGTAATGCTTTCAACAACAAAGATGAAACAAAATATTTACTGAATGAAAAAATAGAAAAGGCTGCTATTCAACGGGCGACCACAAGGTGGCGCACTCACATCGATCTCCTGTCTGCTGGGTCTTCCCCACAGAAACTTCTTCCTGTTAACTCTCCCAGGACCAAGGTGTCATTTCCACATTTCAATAAAGACCACTCCTCGCCAAGATCCGCAACGCATTTCCACGCACCCCGACAGCCCCCGTGCACCCCAGACGGCGTCGACAGGAAGGCGGAGGCTACAGAGAGAAAAGCGACCCGTGCGTTCCGGGCCCTCCCCTCACCTGGGGACCTGGCTCAGGGCAGAGTCTGCGGCACGTGCTGTCCATCCCTGGGACAGGTGAGGCAGAGACTGAGCAGAGGACGCTTCGGGACGGCATTTTAGACCAAGCCCCCCGACTCCCGTGCGCAGGTGCCACGGAAACACGTTTTAGGTGCCATCGCAGGAGCGAGGGGACCTGGACATGTAGGACCTCACGCCCATCACTCCCGTCTCCTTTCAACTCGGACCGTCGCTCACTCATCGGATGTCTCCTGCAGGACTCAGCCTGGAATTTACATTCCGATGAGAGTGGACGGATGTTCGCTGGCCGGAATCGGGCTGAGGGCTGCGGAATGCTACCCGTATTAACAACAGCAACGAAACCTTCTAGCACTTTCAATGACAGAAACTAGAACACTTTCCCATGGTTGCTTGTTTTATTTTTCCTCTTATACCTACTGTCACCCCCATTTTATATTTTATTTTAAAATATATTGTTATTGATTTCAGAGATGAAAGGAGAGGGAGAGAGGGAGAGAGAGAGAGAGAGAGAGAAACATCGATGATGAGAGAGAATCATGGATAGGCTGCCTCCTACATGCCCCACCCTGGGGATCGAGCCCACAACCCGGGCCTGTGCCCTGACCGGGAATTGAACCCTGACCTCCTGGTTCATAGGTCGATGCTCAACCGCTGAGCCACGCCGGCCGGGCTAATGCTGTTTTCTTTAACTCTGCTTTTCCCCAGTGACCCGACTCCCCCTGCGATAGCCAGGAACAAGGCTGAGACTGTATCCAGGAGACAGGGCAGCATCGACCGCGGTGCCTCGCCCGAACACCCTCATCTTCTCTGACAGCAGCCAGAAGGGCTCCCACAGCCACATGGAAGCGTCCCTTTGTCCCCAAGAGCCCTTCTGCCCCAGGGACCCTCTCCTTCCGGCCGATGGACTGGGCCAGACCTGGTGCCGGACATCTGTCACCTCCATAACGAGAATCCGACCCGAGATCTCGGTGGATCTCAGTGGTGACGTGCAGAGGCAAAGCCCAGAAAGCTGTCTGAGAGCCAGAGGGGTTGGGACTAACCGGACACATGGTGAGGTACGGAAGGAGAGGCCGGCTGAGGGCCCACACGGCACAGTGTCCTTTCATGCTGCACCTGGCACATGGGACAGATTTCCCGAGCAGGCAGAGTTGTTAGAAAATGGTACAGAATACCCCCAGCAACAGCAGGTTATCTGTCACCCATGCACCACACACCCCATATATTTGCCGTCCCCCAGTTTGCCATTCTAGGAACTCAAGGTCCTTCCCCTCAGCCACCTCTGTCAACGTGTACTGCTCTTTTGTGTTGGATGCTCTGTCAGCCCGAGTGCTGACCACCCCTTTGAGTTACTCTTCTCTGAGTGCTCCCGTGGGTGGAGAAGCAGGAGCAGGTAAGGTGTCTACTCTGGCAGCCGACACCTTTTCCTCTACCCACCAATGGTTTTTAATAAGAGAAATTGCCCGAGGAAAATGGGCAGCCGAGAGTAACTGAGAACTTAAAGTGAACTGTCAAAAACAAATTGACCTAAAACAATTTTCTCAAAGTCAAATTGCTGGAAAGGATAAATTGAACTAAAAGATATTATCTGATCTAGATTTTTTTCATCTGAGTAATTCTGCTGAAAGTTTGCTGAGCATTCATGAATCATGAAGCCCGTCTGTCTTTTTTTGCAGAATTTAGAAGAGTAACAAAAGTTCTTTTTCTTCCTCATTCCTAATTAATATACAGTCCATTATGCCTGCCATGTTCATTTGTCTGAAAGGTAATTGTTCTAAAATCAGTGTTTCCAACCTCCAATTAACATTATGATATAACTTTTTAAACCTTGCTACAATTTTTACATTTATCCCTAACTTTTTAAAAAATAATTTGCTTCTTTCTATGTAATTTTGCTTTTTAAAACATTTATCAACCAGACCATTAAACCTCAGAGGGAAGGTAGGGGAGGGTGGGGGTAAGGGGGAGAGATCAACCAAAGGACTTGTATGCATGCATATAGGCCTAACCAATGGACACAGACAACAGGGGGGTGAGGGCATGAGGGGGGGATAGGGGGAAAGGGGGGAATAAGGACACATATGTAATACCGTAATCAATAAAGAAATTAAAAATAAATAAATAAATAAAAATAAAACGTTTAGCTGCATTTTCAGCCAGTGATGTTAACTTCACTTACTTGCCCCTATTTTGTGCTCCATTTTGGTTATACATTCCTTATGTATTTTACAGAGAACTGTTTTTACTATGCAACGGCACTGTCAGAATTGAAACTCTAACGAAAAGCACGTAGTCCCAATTTGAGTCCCCGGGCAGCTTCAGGCTTAGGTTTAAATGTTTCGACGTCACAATGTCTGAGATGACAGATGAGTAAAACCCTGGGTAACAGATGACCGTGGCCACGGATACCTTCATAAGAGAAAGGAGAGGAGATAAATATATGCCGCTTCTCTGACCCAGCTCACCGGACATGGTTCAGATGGCTGAAAGACTAAGGCTGAGATGAACAACGCAGAAAGTTCCAGGCGAACGTAGCGCCTCATAAAACTGCGACGATGGCCAATGCCTTCCTTCTTTGCCAACCACCGCTTCCCGCACTGTGTCCACTTCTGCGGGTCCCCAGCGCACGCAGTCATCACAGAAGAACAAATGACGCGTGGGAACAGATGCCAGGCTAGCTTGCTTTTGGCAATTTGGTACAACATCCTACAAGTATTGCTAAGTAAGAAAAGCAGCCATGATTGGATGAGAACGCTCCACAAATTAAAAATAAAAGTTTAAAGAACTGGAGAGAAAATCCCCCAAATTCCAAAAAGTGAAAAATAAAGCATTAAAATTCTAAGCACCTTCCCCAGTGCCTTGACGTTAATAACACGTGAGTGACCGATGATAAAGGAATCGTCATGTTTAATTACTTTTTTACCAGTTTGGTTTGGGGCACGTTGTTTCCAACCAGTTTGGCTGCAAACAAACAGAAGCAGAGATCAGGGAGCATAACAAGGCTGGGTCATGGTGCTGTTTCAAATAAGGCCGGACTTTTAATTAAAAATTTCTTTGTTAATCCTTACCCAAGGATATTTTTTCCATTGATTTTTAAATAGAAGGGAAGCGATTGAGGGAGGGAGGGAGGAAGTGGGGGGGGGGGGACATTGATGTGAGAGAGACACATCGATTGGTTGCCTCCCACATGAGCCCCACCCGGGCTGGGATCCAATGTGCAACCCAAGTACATGCCCTGGGCCGAGCATTGAACTCGCCACCCTTTGGCGCGCAGGCCAATGCTCTAACCACTCAGCAATCCCAGCGAGGGCAATAAGGCAGAATTCGATCGGATTTGTTGGCCCGGTCTATCTCCAACTCCTCCTCTTCTTGCTCATTGGTTCACGGAGTCACCTTTCAGCTCTGACTGCCTGCAGGTGTCCAATCCTAGGCTCCGACCCCGGCTTCTGCCTTAGCGACGAGTGAGGACGAGCTGTGGCCTCCGCTCTCACTCCCATCCGAGTCTCGCTTATGAGCTCCTTTGCCTTGAGCATTGAGCAGGGTGCGTGCCGCAGCTTCCCCAGTCAAGCCTCCGTCCACCACCACCCCCCCTTCCCTCTCTCCTCCCTGCCCCCTTCCCGTCGGTAACACCACACTGTTGCGTGTCTCTGAGGTATTTTGGGGGGGTTGGTTTTTTTTGCTTCATCTCTTCACCGTTTTCATCCAGCCGCCCCGCCCCCCCCCAGCCCCCCCCCCCCCCCCCCCCCCGGACAGCTGCCAGTCTGTCTGGAGAAAAGAATTTTAAAAACATGCAGAGAAAACTAGAGACTATAAACAAGGAGGGGGTTCTGATCTCTTTCCTATTCCCGATCCTTATTATCCATTGAGAGCCACCTGCATGTCAGTTCTTGGGGTACGCCGTCACCTCTGCCTCCTACACCTGGCCTACAATCAGTTCTCCTTGTTGTGTGGGACGGCTCCCGCAACGCTCCGTTATTTACAGCCAGAGTCCCGACTGACACACAGAGCGGAGCAAGCCTCGGACGGACAGACAAGGCCACGTCCTCACACATACGCCTGCGTCCTGTGAATGAGAACCTGACAGCCCCTCGGGGTCCACAGGAAAGGGGACACTCCAGGGCCCGACACCCGTGAGCACAGCTGGGGCCTCGGCGCCCTGCGGCCGGCCCCCGAGAAGGCGGAGGCGCTGGCCCGGGAGACCTGCGCGGAGGTCAAGGCCAGCCCGATGTGATGATTAGTTTCTGTCCTGCTTCCCGCTCCGTCTGCGCAGCCAGACGGTCCGGCGGGGATGGAACCCTCTGTGGACAGTTCGCCTTTCGCGAGCTTCACAGACAAACGGGCCACCGAGGGGACAGCCGATGCTATCTATCGCTTCTGCCCGTTCCAAACAGGCCTCGCAAACACTCGCCGCACGCCTTTCCCTCCTTCATCTCCCGGCCTCACTGACTTGGAAATTACGGCTACAAACGTTCAGACAATCCCTGTGATTCCTTCCCATGGTGTCCAAACAGACGGGCTGCCCTGGCCCCACCTCACCCCCTCCTCTCCCACCTCTCCTCTCCCCCACGTCTCCCCCTCCTCTCCCCCACCTCACCCCCACCTCAGAGAAACAGATGAAACGGAAGCCACCACCCCGCACAGGCCCAGGACACGTCTGTCACGTGTCTGTGGTTTCCTGGGGAGCTTGGCAATGTCACCGAGTCTGAAAAATGTTGAGTGGTCACTTCCTGAAAATGGCCTCTTCTTAATGTCCCTCTTCTTAAGGACATTAATTTCTCTTTTTAAAAAATACATTTGTATTGATTTCAGAGATGGGAGGGCGGGGGAGAAAGAGAGAGAGACAGACAGACAGACAGACAGACAGACATCAATGTTGAGATCCCCTAGTGGGGATGGAGCCCGCAACCCGGGCCTGTGCCCTGACCGGGAATTGCACCGTGACCTCCTGGCTCATAGGTCGACGCTCAGCCACTGAGCCACACCGCTGGGCAAGGAAGCACATTTCTATGTGTATTTGGCCCTGGCTTCCACCCATGTTCTCCACAGAAATCTCAGGGCTCAGACCCGGCCTCTCCCCACCAAAGGCTGTCTGTGCCCCCGCCCCCCCCCCCCCCCCCCCCACACACACACACTCCTGCTCACTTTCCCAGGCGGCCTGCTTCTTCCCCGAAGACTCGGCCTTGGCGTTTCTGTGGTCCTCCTTTCTTTGCTCTTTCCACACTGTCTCAGTCCCCTTTGAAGGACTTGATTCCTAAGAGTCGGCGCTACAGGAAGCGCCCGGGACAAAGAGGGACGAGAGCTCTGGTGAGGTTTTTGAGCCTCACGGCGCCCTCCGCCTGGAAGGCAGCGGGACTGCGCGCTGCTTGGGGGTTGCATTGAAAAAACCCAAAGGCCCCTGGAGAGAGAGCTGGGCAGTGGGAGAGCCGGTCCGTGTGTCAGGAGATAAATGAGATTTAAGTCACGGAGCCAACACGGCGGACGGAAACTCTTGTTCTTGAAGTCGGAACCCTTGTCCGAGTCCGTGTCTCATATTAAATCAACGTGAGACGCTGCAACACGGGACTTTAAAACTTCTCTTAAATGTCTTTCCCCCAAAATACCTGATAATGAATGATCACAGTTAAACCTACTGTCCACAGATGACGGTGACTCAACAATAAATGGCCTGGTTGGTGATAACTGCATACGTATTCATGCTCCCTGGGAGCCCGGGAGAAAGGGAAGTCTGGTGTAGGTTTGAACAACAGCTGCCGGAACAAGAGCAAAGTAAACAAGTGGGACCACGTCCAAGTCAGAGGCTCCCGCACAGCAAAGGGAGCCGCCCGCAAAACGCGAGGCGGCCTCCCCAACGGGAGCCGGTATTTGCAAACCACGGGCTTCACTTCCAAACCCACGCGGAGCTCACGCCACTCAACAGCAACAGGATAACAAGCCAATTTGTAAAGTAAATTGGGCGAAGCCCCAAATAGACATTTCCCCAAAGAAGACACGCAGATGGCCCACACAGGGCAAGGTCCCCGTGGCATAGCCATGGCAATTTTCTCCCAGGTCTGGCTACATCCCTTGAGAAAAAGGATACACACACATTCATACATGGAATGGACATATACTCAACAGTTCAATATAAATAAAGACCATGCTGCTGCTGTTTTGTTTCTTTTTAAGTGAAATATTGACATTTGTGGGAAGAACTTCTGAGGCTAAGAATCACATGGCAAACGTCCATCAGGAGGGAAGTGGACAAATGTTTCCTGTGTATCTTTGTTAGCGACCGGGCCCACGCTGCCCGACAGGGCGCGGAGAAGGCACGCCGGAGCCTGATGGGGGGGGGAGCACCCTCAGAGACCTTCCCTGGGCATGCGGGTCACCCGCGGGCCTGTGTGGGCTTTCAAGGCCATCAGATACGGCAACCCGTCCCCAGGGTACCTTCCCACCTGACCATCGGAGGGAGGGCAAGTGACCCCATTTCCAGGTGACCAGCCGGAGGCACTGCTGTTACATGGAAGCGCATGCAGAACTTCACCGCAGACGCGAGTGCTCCTGGAAGTTTATGGAAAACACGGCCTCGGAGAGGCGTCCTCCAGGGCTGGGGTGGGAGCCGTCGCCCCAACGGCAGGAGGAGCGGCCGCGCCTTCGAGGGTTTGGGGCAAGTCCACTCTGCTTAAGGGGCTTCGGGGAGAAATGCTTCCAGGATCCTTGCCCTGGCGGGTCCTTTATTCCCCCGGCCACGTCCCTCCCCTTTACTGAACCTCATGGCAGAGCACAGAGCCCACAGTCTGGGCGGCGGTTCTCCGGGTTGGAAGGGCAAGTGGAGCAGCTCATTGCAGCTTTTCGCAAGAGCCTCGAGTCCCTTCTGCAGGGCCCCTGGGGCTGTGGCTGCTGACCAGACCTGCACCCCATCTCCATCCTGGGGTACGGGTCCGGGACCCACACACTGCTCCCTGGGGCTGTGGGCGAGGCCAGACAATCAGCTCGTCTGCACCGTTAGCCTCTGGGATGAGGAGCTCGCTGTGCAATCGAACGTTCCCAGATGAGCGCCTGCCAGCACTCAGCGCAGCCACAAGCTGCGAAGCAGGTGAAAGGTTTACCCGCGGCTGGAGTGAGCAATCAGGATGTTTGTCTCCCACGATTCGCAGCCACTGCGGCATGGCCGAGTTTTTCGGTTGTGTGTGTGTGTGTGTGTGTTTTCCCCTTTAAATTGGGGGAACTGATTGACCTGATAGAATTTGTTTCATGAAAATGAATGGAAGTCATTTCAATGTCCCCATCACAAACTGGAGAACAGACTGCACTCCGTCATCACCTTGAAACCTTCGTGAGAAGCTGATGTGTACTGAAATGGGAGCTCTTGCCTGGCCGGTGTAGCTCAGTGGCTGAGTGTTGACGTAGGAACCAAGAGGTCACAGTTCAATTCCCAGTCAGGGCACATGCCTGGGTTGCGGGCTCCATCCCCAGTAGGGGGCGTGCAGAAGGAAGCCACTCCATGGTTCTCTCTCATTGATGTTTCTCTCTCTCTCCCCCTCCCTTCCTCTCTGAGATCAATATTGTTTTGAAAAGAGGGAAGTGGGAGCTCCTGGCCTGGTGGGGGTTAGCGCTGGTCCGTCCTCGGTGGGTGGAGACAGTCGGGAGCAGGAAGGCACGGAGGGAGCCCAGACTCTGCCGAGACCACTCTCAAAGGCACAAACCTGAGCGGGCGGGCTCGCTGCGCCCTGGGCTGAGGAACTGCTATTGAAAGGGGTACAAGGTTATCAATTCGCTGCCTAAGAAAAGCAGTGCTTTGCCATCAAGCAACATAGTTACAAGGAACAGATGAGCTCACTCCCACGCCCTCTCTGATTTTCATAAACTTCTGTCCCCATGACGGGGCAGCCCAGGACAGGGTTTGCTAAGGCATGAAGAAATGCAATTTCTCCCAGAGCAGGGCAGTTCAGAGGCGTCTTTTAGGTCTCGGGCCTCGGGGGTTAAATTACACTCACACATTCATGTCAGGTGGCCGGGGCCTAAAGTCAAGGGACCTTCCCAAGGGCAAAGGATGGATCATGCTTATTCTACGTGGGAGCTGTGAGATGATTAACTTCGAGATGTCAGAGTTTTCCTGAATGGTTTCCCCCTCAATGCACAGAAAAGTGGCGAACCATTGGGAAACGTGAAAAAAGTCAGTATCCTCTATAATAAAAGGCTAATATGCAAATTGTCCCCTCAGTTCAATAACCAGGAGTTTGACCGCTCGCTATGACGTGTGCTGACCACCAGGGGGCGGTGTGAAACGAAAGAAGGCCCCGGCCGGCAGCCAGCAGCTGGGCAAGGAAGGCCCTGATCAGCCCTGATCGCTGGCCAGGTCTAGGGACCCTACCCGTGCATGATTTTCGTACACCGGGCCTCCAGTATCAACAGAATATTAAATAAATGTGACTGCACTTGGCTAGTTTGGTTTAAACGACTAAACTGATTGCTTGGCATGGGGGCTGGGCCGGGAAAATAGACTACGGGGTGATGGATGCAGATTAGGGGCCATCTTAACGTGAAGCTGATGTTTTCAATGCCATAGACTTACATTTCAGATCATCGCTGTAGCTTTTCTGTGTTGCTACACAAGAGCTCTAGGATTGGATGAGTTAAGTGCCAATTTCGATTTCCTTTGTGCACACGGTGCCTGGCCTGCTTTTGCTCGGTGGGGCTGCAAGCGACAGGAAGGGACGGCATGAGGGGAGGTGGCCAGTGAAAGCTGCCAGCCTGAGGCTCATGGGTCCACGCTCAACCACGGAGCCATGCCGGCCCGGCTGCCACTTGCTTTTTAAAGTCATGAGTCACCGGCCCGGTGGTTAAGTGGCAAACGCCCCCTGACAGCTGGGACCTCCAGGAGTTTCTCCCTCTCGCTCTTGTCCACACTTAGCCTCCAACAATTCCCAAATGCTGCTCCGTGGCTCCAGGCCCCAGGAGCAAAGCTCCGCTCGGACTCTCCAGTCCAGTGGCTCCCAACCTGTTATGGCCCCGCCCCGCCTAAGCGTCTCTAACATCCTGATGCCCCCCGCCCCGTGACATATACTTCTTCTTATTCAAAAAGTGAACTCCTATTCCCGTGGAGGAAGCCTACAAGGCCATGAACTTGGTCTAAACAAGCTTCCAAAGAACATGGCATCCATGAAAGAGAAAAAAAAAAGAACGAAAAGAGAGTTGAAATACCGAGGAAAAAATCCCTAAGAAATGATTAAAAAAATAATATTCATATGAAGTGATATGAAAAAATAGCAAAGTTTCAAAACATATAACAAGAGAACTGAAACACATAGATATGTCACAATACATATTTATATACTGTATATGAGGCCCCTAGAACCATAAGAAATGCAAAAACTTCACAGGGAATAACGCTTTCTCAAATTGCCCCCCTTAAACATCACATTGCCCCCGTGTGGGCGTGCGCCCCACGTGGGAACCACTGCCCTGTCTCACCTTTCTCGGCCTATTTCAGGGGCAGCACGCCCTGTGACCCCTCCTCTCGGTGGATCGAGGGACTCACACCTTTTCAGTCTGCTCGGCTCCTGTGGTGAGAAGGGGAGGGGTGATTGCGACCTCGCTTTGTGCTGGGTCATGTCTCCACAGGGTGGTGTTCTTAGAGCAATGTTCCACAAGGAGTAACAAAGTAAGGCCTTACCCTTACCAAGTGCTGAGCACTGTACTGTGTCCTTCCCATGTGACCCATCATTTAAACGATACAGATCTACAGGCTAGTTGTCAGGAACCTAGTTCCTAGTTCCTAGTTCGGTGCGAATTTTTACTAATTCATGCGGCCTTGCGTCCCCGAAACCTTGGTCTCACACACGGACGTGGGGAGAAGTATCAGAGAATAGTTTACCCCACAGAACTATTTTGGCGGGCGGGGTTAAACGTGTTAATTACTGTGACTAGCTCGACAGGCTGGCCCCGCCTCGAGGCTTCTCTCCACCCTCTTTTCTCTCCTATTTCGTCTTTAAATGAATTACATCTTTACTCAGACACCCTAGAGTAAGGATAGGACATTCTCTTCAACAATAAAACGGCCATTTGTTTTTCAAAAAGGTTCACATTCCAATGGAGGGAAATTACCATCTGTATTGCTTTCTCTCCTCTATTGGGTTTCTCCAGGTGAATTATTGGCCCAACAAACATCTAGTTCATATTCAACCCCGTTACAAACTAGTCCGAAGTCAACAGTTCAGCTCGGTTCTCAAATCCCCTGCCTCCTACTCATCTCTAGGTTTTGTTGTGGTGACTGGATTCCTCCAGAACTTTGGAGCCAGGTGCAGTGGAGATGGAGCCGGTGCATGAAAACAAAGCGGGTGCATAAAGACGGAGCCAGGGCACGAAGACGGAGCCGGGGCACGAAGACGGAGCCGGGGCACGAAGATGGAGCCGGGGCACGAAGACGGAGCCAGGTGCAGTGAAGATGGAGCCAGGTACACGAAGACGGAGCCAGGTGCACGAAGACGGAGCCGGGGCACGAAGACCGAGCCGGGGCACGAAGACGGAGCCAGTGCACGAAGACGGAGCCAGGTGCACGAAGACGGAGCCAGGTGCACGAAGACGGAGCCAGGTGCACGAAGACGGAGCCAGGTGCACGAAGACGGAGCCAGGTGCACGAAGACGGAGCCAGGTGCACGAAGACGGAGCCGGGGCACGAAGACGGAGCCGGGGCACGAAGACGGAGCCGGGGCACGAAGACGGAGCCAGGTGCACGAAGACGGAGCCAGGTGCACGAAGACGGAGCCAGGTGCACGAAGACGGAGCCGGGGCACGGAGACGGAGCCAGGTGCACGAAGACGGAGCCAGGTGCACGAAGACGGAGCCGGGGCACGGAGACGGAGCCGGGGCACGAAGACGGAGCCAGGTGCACGAAGACGGAGCCGGGGCACGAAGACGGAGCCGGGGCACGAAGACGGAGCCGGGGCACGAAGACGGAGCCAGGTGCACGAAGACGGAGCCAGGTGCACGAAGACGGAGCCAGGTGCACGGAGACGGAGCCGGGGCACGGAGACGGAGCCAGGTGCACGAAGACGGAGCCGGGGCACGAAGACGGAGCCGGGGCACGAAGACGGAGCCGGGGCACGAAGACGGAGCCGGGGCACGAAGACGGAGCCGGGGCACGAAGACGGAGCCGGTGCTGTTATGTGAGAAGAAATGCTTTACATTCACCGTGTTAGCAATGTGGCCTCCAGTCCTGGCGGCACCTTTTGAAATATGGTTCTTTGGGGAACTTTAGTTTCTACTGGGAAAGCTAACCTCTCTCTCTCTCTCTCTGAGACAGCATGCCCCGGCATCAGGACAATAAGCACACACATTCCTTCTCAAAGGTCTTGTTGCAATAATTCTAAGAAATAGAATGTACTTATGAAATATTGTTCTAAACTTTTTATTGGGCATTTTTAAATTTTTAACCAAATCAGTTTCACTTGAAACTAAGTCCTAGGGATTGAACCGACTCGCTCATTCTTGATGCAGTGCAAAGGCGACCGCAAGAATCTCTCTATAAAAGGCAAATATATGCTAAGTGTCCCTCCTACCATCTGACCAGTCGCTATGATGCGCACTAACCACCAGGGGGCAGACACTCAACACAGGAACTGCTGAGCTGCAGTGACTTGGCAGCAGTAATTCTCGGGTGATGCACCCCGAAACCAGGAAGGAAGGAGCCCGATTCCTTGCAGGGCTGCGCGATTCCACCTTTGGCCGTGGGTTATGTTGTTGCTGGGGGCCTATCGGCCCCGAATCTGGTTTACTGCACACTTGTGTTTGCGTTCCACACCCTGTACGACAGCAACTTTGCAGAGTGCCCTCTCGCACTCCGGGACCCCTAGGGGGATGTTGGAGAGCTGGTTTTAGCCCAATCACCACAGGCCAGGCCGAGGGACCCCACCTGCCGGAGGGACCCACTCACTCTAAAGATGCCGGGGAGGGACCGTGGGAGGTTGGCTCCAGGGCATGTCCGGCCTGTCTCGCCCAGTCCCACCCCAGCAGCCATCTTCTAATTAACTTCCTTTCAATGTGCATGAATACGTGCACCAGGTCACTAGTGTTAAATATGACCGGATCCAACCAGTGTTTCAGGGTAGAAATTACTTCTAGATGACATTGCGGGGTCTTGGCCACCTTCTCACTCATTCTTTCCCAGGGAAAAAAATTAAAATAACTGATGAATGTGTCCTCATTTAATTAGTCAGTAGAGATCATCTATCAAAAATGACTGGGAATTCACTCTCCTCCTTCCATCTTCTCTTACTGACTTTTACGTTATATTCGTTAACTTCTGAACATTTATCTTTTTGGTGATTCTTCTATGGAGTCCACAACCCAGGCATGTGCCCTGTCTGGGAATCGAACTCTGACCTCCTGGTTCATAGGTCGACGCTCTACCACTGAGCCACGCCAGCCTCGATATCTCCTATTTCACATTTGGAACTCCTAGAGGCCCCAGCATGGGACCTACATGACAGGTCACCATCAAATCCCACTCTTATTGCCGTAAAAAGAAAAAGCGGGGCAAGATGTCAAATACTAAGCAGCGAAGAACAGGCGGCCACAGCTTCCCTCTCACCAAGCCTCACACGCACAAGTGTGCAGGGACAGGATGGGGCTCACGGGTACAGAACGGCCTGCCCTGGCCGCGGAGGGTTTAAAACGGCTTCACCCCCAAAGACATGATGGCTCTGACTGTTCAACCTGAGCCCACTCGGTTCCAGCACAGACTCAGCCTCCCCTCCCAGCACCACCCCCCCCCCACGCCTCCTCGAAGCATGCTCCCCACACCCGTCCCTGTCTTCACCCCCTTCCTGAATGTTCCAGCGGTTTCCGCGTTAAAAGTGGAAGAGGCGTTTTCGTCTTGTCACTTGTCTTATCAAAGGGACGCAGCAGGAGCTCGCTGTCCCCCGAGGAGGCCCAGCCAGCAGGTCCGGTCTCCTGGCCACGATTATGCATCTGGGGGAGCCCCAAGGGGCCCGGTCGGCGGTGGAGTCAAGGAAAAGTCATGCTAATTATTGTGATTGACCGATTGGCGGCAGCTCTGGACCTCATCACCATGCAGCCCAACCACACGCATGCAATCTGCAGGCATGTCACATGCATGCCGTTCGCCGGCGGGTTGGCGTCTCATACCACACGCAGGCCACGGTCCTTCCCTCTTTGTGGGCACCTACCGCTCTGCACGGCCTCGGGAACAATGAAAGGGAGTGATGGCCAGAGGCCTAGGCCCGCTCCCAGCGCGCCCGCCCCCCCCCCCGCCCCAGGTGGCCGGTAGCTGCCGACATGTCCCGGGCTGGAGCCAGGGCCGGTGGGAGGAGGAGGGACTCAGTGAAATTTACTGTAGAAAACGCCAACGGAAACCGTGGAGCTCCCGCCCTCCTCCACCTGCGGAGAAAAGCAACCAGAAGCTCTTGCTTCCCCAGAGTCGCTAACGAGGCGAGTGAAACCATCCGAGACTGTGACTCGCCCGGTGACAGCCCCCTTTCTCCAGCTGCGAGTCCGGGTCACAGACCAAGTGGGTCGTGCAAATGGCCGCAGATGGTCACAGCATGAGCGGGTGGAGGTCCCCATCAAAGGGCACGTCTGGGTGCGGGGTCTGTCATGCAGCCCAGCCGGCTGCCCCGGCAGCGAGCAGACGCCACCGACCCCTGACCTGCCCTTTCAGCAAAGAGGACCGGCAGCCGTTCGCCCCACGGGTCCAGCAGGGCCCTGTTCTGGGCCGGCCCGGAGGTCACGCCCACACGACTGCTTCACACAGAGCCCGGCCTCTCGGTCCTGATGCCCCACGGACGGGGCACTGGCTCGTTCCATCTCATCACAGCGGGGCGTCACGCTGAGGGGCCCCCTGCACAGAAAGCCGAGCACTGCGGGTGCCCCAGGAGACAGGTGCGCCCAGGGCAGGAGGCGCAGCCTGGGAAGCTCCGGGGTGCGCCCTATTCTGCGGGGCCGGGGGTCCCAGGACCCTCAGGGTCACCTCTCCACAGGAAACACATGTTGCTGCAAACTGCTAGCGCTGAGCGCCTTTGTGTCTGGGAAGGGACAGAGACCTTATCCACGAGCCTCTTAGCCTTCCCGCCTTTTCCTTCAGACCCGTGGGCGGCATCAGCTCCTATGCACGTTCGGAAAGCTGACCTAAGACGTGCGGGGATTGCTGAAGTGCGGGAGAAAGATGCTTTTTCAATCAAGCATGCCTCCCTCGTTCATTGAACATCTACGTGAAGATAAATAAAACTTTGCCCCTCGCTCAAACCAGACCTCAGAATTGACTGCAGGCGAGTGGCTAACCCAACCGTCAAGAACAGTGGTCAGCAAACTTCGGCTCTCGAGCCACATGCGGCTCTTTGGCCCCTTGAGTGTGGCTCTTGCACAAAATACCACGGCCTGGGCGAGTCTATTTTGAAGAAGTGGCGTCAGAAGAAGGTTAAGTTTAAAAAATTTGGCTCTCAAAAGAAATGTCAATCGTTGTACTGTTGATATTTGGCTCTGTGGACTAATGAGTTCGCCGACCACTGGTCTAGAATATGACATCGTCAGGAACCAGACGAGGGAGATACATTTTTAACCAAGTCTCCAAGAAGCACTGACCACAAAGGGAACATCTCAAATAGTGAACTGCTTTCATCTTAAGAATTTTGTTCATCAAAAGATACCCTAAATAGGAGAGGGAGAAAAAAGCAATCTATTCAGTAGGAGAAAACCTTTTCAACACATATAGCCAACCAAAACCCCTTCTCTGAATATATTAAAACCCCTGCGAGTCAAAGGAAAAGACAGATAACCCAAAAGGGGAAGGAAAAAAAAAAGGCAGGAGGCTCAACAGGCACTTTCCCCAAAAGGTCATCCAAATGACAATATAAAAAGAGCTAGAAATGCAAATCTGAACCATAATGGGATACCCCAAACCCAACTTTTTTTTTTATGACAACACCAAGTTCGGCAAAGAGATAAGGAATGGACACCGTTAGTTCACGCAGACGGGATGTCGGCTGATTTAACCGCAGAGAAGATTCGCTGGCAGCGCCCACCTCAGCCGCGGGGACACAGCCTCCGTCCCGGTGTGTCCTCCCGGCACCGCACAGGCTCAGGGCAGTCCGGGGCGAGGCCACCGCCCTCCGCACCCGGACCCAACCAGAGGCCTCGAGGGCCCGCTCCATGGGTCGTCAGAGCCGTGCAGGAGCCGGCGGGCAGGGGGGCCTCACACACACACACACACACACACACACACACACACACACACACAGAACCAGCGGGAGACGCCCGACCAACGCCGTCCCGGGAACTGGGAGCCCAGGTGGCGCTAACCCCGCGGCTGGGGGTGCGGGACGCGTTTCCCCGACACGCGCGACAGCGGCTGCCTCTCCGGGTGGCACCTCCGCGGCGGCATGGCTGCCCACATCACGGAGATCACAGCGCCACCGGGAAGCGCCACCGACACCTGCGCCAGCGAGTCACACGGCGGAGCACGGGGACCACGTCCCGGCGACACGCGGCCGGAAGCGCGCGCAGAGGCGAAGGGCGTGGGGCGGCCTGGAACAGACACGGGTGCGTGACGGAAACGCTTCCCGCCCGGCAGGCCCAGAGCCCGCCCTCACCCGCCCTCACCCGAACTCCTGAGACACGTGACGAGGAAACACACCAGCCCTCTCCCCCAGCAGAGGGGCGACTTCCGGCTCGCGCTGGGGGGACCCCCACACCGGACAGACGTCCATGGGAACCAGCCGCTCCACTCACCTCTGCGGTGCCTTTCCCGGGAGGCGCAAGTTCTCCCAGCTCCCTCCGCAGGCGGAAGTCCTCCCTCCGGGAGCGGAAGTCCTCCCTCCACAGGCGGAAGTCCTCCCTCCGGGAGCGGAAGTCCTCCCTCCGCGGCCGGAAGTCCTCCCCCTCCGCGGGCGGAAGTCCTCCTCCTCTGAGGTGCTCAGTGGATGGAAATTCTCAGTGGGAGGAAGTGCTCAGTGGGCGGGAGGTCCGAATGGGGGAAGGTCCGCGTGTAGATTTCTTTTTTTTTTTTTTAAATATATTTTATGGATTTTTTACAGAGAGGAAGGGTGATGGATAGAGAGCTAGAAACATCGATGAGAGAGAAACATCGATCAGCTGCCTCCTGCACACCCCCCACGGGGGATGTGCCCGCAACCAAGGTACATGCCCTTGACCGGAATCGAACCTGGGACCCTTCAGTTCGCAGGCCGACGCTCTATCCACTGAGCCAAACCGACTTTGGCCGATTTCTTTTTTTTTTTTAATTAAATATATTTCTTTATTGATTTCAGAGAGGAAGGGAGAGGGATAAAGAGATAGAAACATCAATGATGAGAGCATCATTGATGGGCTGCCTCCTGCATGCCCCACACTGGGGATCGAGCCCACAACCCGGGCCTGTGCCCTTGGCCAGAATCGAACCTGGGACCCTTCAGTCCGCAGGCGGACCCTCTATCCACTGAGCCACACCGGCTAGGGCTCCAGTGTCGATTTCAATTCGTTTCACTCCCGTGACGCAGGGATTATCACGCTCCGCAGCAAACAAGGAAACAGAAGGTTTCAGGGGACAATGGGCTCCTTGTCCCGCGGCCTGGCCTCCGCGTCCTGGTTCACCCCCAGGCTGGACTGCGACCGCAGGGGAAGGTCCTCCTCTCTGGAAGGTTCCCCCCTCTCCCAGGCGCCGGGGGAAACACTGAGAAGCAGCGACCGCCGTTTATTTCCCTGGGCAGGCCTTCCCTTCGCGCCCAGGGGAGCATCATGGTGCACGTGGGCTCCGCTGACAATGCTCCGATGTGTACGGGGCTGAGATGAAGGAAGAGCTCCGGGGAGGAGAGGCTCACCTGCGCGAGGGGAGCGGCTTCCTCACGGGGAGGGATGCTGGCTGGCGCCGCCGCCCAGAGTTCATCATCCTCAGCCTTGGGCCTCGGGATGACTCGCCCGGCTGGACAGAGACAGTCCGCAGTGCTGTCTTTCCGGACTCACACGGGGAAAGGGGTCATTTGTGGGGCTTTGTTTCCGTCCCGGGAGCAGGGAGCATCCTGTATCAGAGGAGCCTCCCCCCCTGCCCCAGCCGGCATGCGGGGTGTTGGCACCGAAAATTAAGAAAAATAAGGGGTGCTGGGAGGGGTAGCGCAGGGGAAAGGGGATAAACGGTGCTGGAAGGAGACTGACTTGGGGGTGAACACACAATACTGTGTCCAGGTGATATCGTGTGGAATCACAGACCTGAAACCTAGACCATTTTGCTAACCAGTGTCACCCCAATACATTCAATTAAAAAGTGAGCCCGGCCGGCGTGGCTCAGGAGTTGAGCATCCATCTATGAACCAGGAAATCAGGGTTGGATTCCCGGTCAGGGCACAGGCCCGGGTTGTGGGCTCAATCCCCAGTGTGGGGCGTGCAGAAGGCAGCCGATCCATGATTCTCTCTCATCATTGATGTTTCTCTCCCTCCCTCTCCCTTCCTCTCTGAAATCAATAAAATACATTTGTAAAGAGAGTTGTATTTCCCATCATGACGTCACTAGCCAGACGCAGGGAACGGCTTCCTGCGAAAGGGTTTCACCTAGCGCTATGGCTCTACCTTTACTTCCCCTGCGGCTCCACCTTATTCTCCGAGCCAGTGCGTGGCCAGCATGCCAGTGTGTCCTTGGCTCCGAGGAAGACCTGGCAGGCCGGGCTGGAAGCCCGAGGTCCCTGCCCCTACGCCCCATGTGGGCCTGAGATCTGAGGGAAACGCGGTGGGGCGTGGTAGGCAGCGAACACAGCGGCTGCCAGCGCACCCCCCCCCCCGCACTCCCCCACCCTCCGCCACCACTGTCACCTCTGGTGCCTCCTGGAGACACAGGAGCTCACCTGCTGAGACCACTGCAATCCTCCAGGAGCTCAGCGGCGATTGACCCCCACTTTAGCGGCGAGCCTGGCTTTGTCCGCGGGAGGCCGTCCCGCACACCTAGACCCTGGCGTGCATGCCAGAGACGGGCAGCCTCAGTGTCCGTTCCGTCTTCATCCCAGTTCCTGTTGTGTTATCTCAGGGAAGGGCACCTTCTCATCGTGAAAAGGAAGCGAAGCAACACGAAAGCGTGGGGAGCGACATCCGTCTCCCTATCGACGTCTCACGTCCACGCGCCGAGCGTCAGCCCGTTTAAGGCGGATACGTACCTTTCGACCTTCTGTATGCGTGTCCCAAAACCTATCTGTAACTCTTAGCGAAGAAACGAGATCGTGGGACCGATGTCACCCTAAAACTTGCCTGCTTTCCTCATGCAACATGGCATTAGTCAGGGTCCTCCAGGGAAACACACACACGTAGATCTACGGGATGAGGTTTGTGCTGAGGAGTTGGCAGCTATGGAGGCCGAGGAGCCCCCACAATCTAACACCTGTGAGCGGGGGACCCAGGAAAGTCAGTGGCACAAACTCAAGGCCGCGCGTGCCTGCGGCTGTTTGGCCCGCCCGCGGGGCGAGCACACTCTCGAGCGGGATGGCTGCCTCCTGCTGACCGTTGCGGATCGCTGGCCGGCTTCATCATCACCAAATCCGCAGCTCGTGGCAAAGCCAGCCCTGCCCGGGGCTCCGGGCCGTCCTGGGGAGTCGCTCACGAATGCAGCCCTTTGACTTGAATGGGAACCAGGAGAGTTTATTGCCCGGCCAGGTGCTCTGTGCCGCTTTGTGTGCGCAGTCAGAGCCAGCCCCCGGGGGTGATGTGGGAGATGGATCCTCTTCTCCCCGAGCCTTTTGCTCTTGTGTGCGTGTAAATCACAGCGGCTGCGTGGGCCTGGGCCCTGGACGAGCCGTGAAATCATCAGAACGCTCGCGCTGGCTGGTGGCCGCCCAGGACGCTCTGAGTGAGGGGCTGGGTGACCCGCACCGGGGCGGGCACTCGCTCCGTTCCCGATGCTCCCACAGCCGGGCGCCGGGCCGCACTGCTCCTGGCTGGTTGCTCAGACGGACGTGGGGAGGGGGCCCCAGCGCTCCTCACCGGCTCCTCCGGTCAGCGCTCGGCCGTGTCCTGCCAAGATGATGGCGTGAGCCCTCGGCGGTTGGCTCCGTGGGATGGGGTGTCGGATGGGGCGTGCAGGAGGCAGCCAGTCGATGATTCTCTCTCATCATTGATGTTTGTCTCTCTCTCTCTCTCTCTTCCCTTCCTCTCTGAAATCAATGAAAATAGTTTAAAAGATCAGACAACATCTATGAGTAACCCTAGACCAAATGAAGAAAGGAAAAGGCGTTCCCAGGAGTGCTCACAATTCATGAGAGAGGAGGCAGCTATGGTCTCTCCAGCCGGCTCAGCCGCAGCGATGTTTCCCACTCAGCAGCCTCGTTAACGTACCCAGAACCACAGGGCGCGTCTCGAGCTCACTCCCCGCGCATGCGAAGGGGGCGGGGGAGAAAGACCCCGTGAAGGTGCACAACCCCGGGACGGTGCTCGGGGCTCACGCAGCCCATCGCGGTGTCACCAGCAGATTCACTCACAGGAGGAAGAAGGCGGCGGGGAGCTGCTTGCCTCTCAGCGGGGGCGCGTGGTGCCCTGTTAGCGCCGTGTCCCGCCGGGTTCCCACGCGAAGATGAGGAGGTCCCGCCGTGAACACGGATACTGGATTCTTGGCATGTCTCAAAGCCCATCCTCTGCACCGCCCGACCCATAATTCACGGAGCCGGCCTCGCGAGCTGATGGGGAGCCCCCTGGCACCGCGCGCGTGTTTTCGGATGTGGAGTGACGAGCAGGCCGCTCCCTCCTGGACGTGGGCAGAGCCCGTGATGAACGGGACGAGAGTCCAGGTCAGGTCCACCTGCGAGTGCCCTGCAGCCGGTGCTCACCCGCAGCCACGTCGCTGCATCCCAAGAACCTGCTGGAATCCCAGAGCAGGTCCCCAAAGGCGGCGGGCCTCCCCCTCGTACTGCCAGCTCACCACAAACTCAATCCAAAACCGCACCCTCACCCTCAGAGAGGCCTCTGTGAGCCGCCAGGGACATGCCCGCAGACCATCGCCCCCAGCGCCTGTTAGAGGCCCGCGGCCCTGCCTTCTGGACAGGCCTCTCCTCAAAGCCGGAGGCGGGGCCGCTGTGGTTGCGGGGAGCTCATCGCACATCAGGACGCTTCCCCTGTGAGATGAGGTCATCGCAGGCTTGCCCCACAGCGTCTCAGGGGCTCACCTTCCAGTCGGCCCTGGCGGATCCGCGTTCGTTCGTCACAGCCAGGGTTCTGCTTGGAACGGGGTGCAGGGTGAGGCCGTGGCCGAGATGGGCGTCATGGCTCGAGCCTGTTCACATTGGCAACCTCAGTTCCAGCGACACGCCTCCCTGAAAATGTCCAATGTGATTGGTGACGTCACCGAATACATTCAGCGGCTAATCACGCCTTCATTAATATCTTGTGTTGCCATCATGTTGTGATTGGTCCTAATAATATCTAATTGCAATAATAAATACCTAACTGGGGGGGGCTGTTTAATTTCTAATTAGACATTTTTCACATTTCGATCCGTAATTATTCATGAATAATTATCGCTCCTCACAAAATAGAATTATCGTTAAGCCCATGTAAGCGGCAGCCGGCTTCTTGTTGAGAAAGGGAATTAAGCTTTATGTTCTAATTAACTATTTTGTTTTCTCTATTCCATGGAATCTCCCAAAACAGTGTTGAGGGGAAATGGAAAGTAGAGGCTGATAACCCGAGACATTTTCATAATTATAAGTTTGCTGAAGGGGAGTTTAAAGGGTCATATGCTTGGGGCTTTATTCCCGTGCCCCCCACGGGGACCCTAACCCCACCCTACCCCACCCCAACTGGAGATCGAGCCCACAACCCGGGCCTGTGCCCTGACGGGGAATCAAACCCTGACCTCCTGGCTCCTAGGTCGACGCTCAGCCCCTGAGCCCCGCCGGTCAGGCCCCAGCACCACGTCCAAACCAGGGTGCCAGGAGCGCGCTCCCGTCTCAGACTGCCTCTGGGGGAGTCCGGCTAAGACCGAACCCACAGGAGAAGCCTCAGGTCGCGATGGGAATGGCTGTTCAGAAAAGCTGCGGGCCCACAGGACGTGGCTTGGAGAAGCGCTACCAGGTCGCCTCGAGGAGGCTGTGGGCGGACTTAGAGGCGCCCCAAAGGGGAGTCAGCCACGGCGGTGACTTAGGGTTCATTCTCAAAGTCGCCCGAAGACACACATGCCGAGGGGCCCCGGGAGAGCCCGTGTTTCCCCCGAAGTCACGGTTGTGTGGACAGAAGACCAGCCCATTTCGCAGGACGCACAGCGGCTGAGCCTGAACTTGACTCCGCAGAGAGGTCTCCCCTGGCCCAGTGAGTCTCACTCATGGAGACCAGCGCCTTCCTAACCCCCCGCGTTCTGTCTGTCCGCTGTCCGTCACTCCGTGGGATAGCTCGCGTCTGTCACCTCCCGGGCAGGGCTCGCTGGAGGGGGGCCCACGGGGAGATTGTGGGTGCCAGTGGCGGCGGGGTGGGGAGAGGGGTCTCCGAGGGAGGGGCCGGGACCCAAGGACGCGGCTGGGGAAGCGCCGTGGCGGTTATCTGGGACAAGGAGGAAAAGGTTCCTCAACCGGCTCGGACCCTCAACCTGGGAAGGCGGCTCTGTCTCGCCCGTCCGAGCCGTCGTGGCCTGGCGCTGGCCGCCATGGGGGAGGGCCTTCCGAGGGGTTCTCTGTGTTTCTCACTTGAGAGCAGGGTCAGGCTGTGCGCGTCCTGCCAGGGGGGCTCTGCTCCCCATTTGGGATGAAAACGGGGAGAGGTCTTGTCAGTCCCCACGTGCATCGGGGAACTCGGGGCCACCCCTGAAACAGACGGCGGGAGGCGGCACTGCAAATGAGAGGCACAGCCCCCTCCTGACCCCGCTGTGCCCCAGCCACGGGCCCCCCCTCTCCCACAGGGCCCCGCCCACAAGGCCGCCCAGCGGGGTGCTCGGCCGCCTCGGACAGACAGACGGGCACCGCTCTGTCCACAGCCTCTCCCCTCGGCTCAGCAGGCCCAGCAGGCGCCCTGGCTGCACGGGGCTCCTGCTTTCGACGTGGCGCCTGCTGCTCCCCTCGCAGGCTCGGTCGCACCTCGGGGCACACTGCTCGACCCGTGTCCCGCGGCGTCGAGAAACCATTTTAACGCAGGGAAGGCCCTGGCTGCTGTCACAGGAGGCGGCGGATGCCCCGGGTTGGCCTGCGCTGTCCCTTCCCGCGGGAGTGAGCGCGGAGGGCGGGGGCATTGCTGTGATCAGGGCTGCCTGCCCCCTCCCCCCGCCACCCCTCCACCCATCACCCGGCACCTCTCCCCCCGTCACCCCTCCACCCGTCACCCCTCCACCTGTCACCCCTCCACCCCTCGCCTCCTCGCCTGGGTCAGGTGCCAGCTGCACACAGGTCACGCGCCCCGACAAGCGTGAACGAGGTCGCCATCTCACACTGTCTGTCTCTCTGGGCCTCCCCAGCTTCTGAGACACAGCTCACCCGAGGCCCCTGCGCTGGTCCGCTGGCCTCCTTGGCGATCCCGGCGGCACAGACAAGGGGACACAGAAAGGCACTCAGTGTTGAGGCTCATAAGGAAACACACACACACACATACATACACACACACACATACACACACACGCACACTCACACACATACACACACTCACACACACACACACACTCACACACACATACACACGTTTGCCCACAGACTCGGTGGAGGGGCTGGGGAGCCTCAGGGCGGGAGGAGGCATCGCCCGCGGAGAGGGGGCCGGAAACCGCAGGAAGAGGCCGTACCCCGGCTTTGGGTGTCCCCGCAGAAGGTTCCAATCTCCACGTCCCGCGATTAGCATTGTTACTGTTACTGTTATTGTCATTGTCATTGTCATCGCTGACGGTGAACACGTGCCGGCTGCCGACGGGGCGCCGGGCTCCGCTGGGGGAGAACGAGACAGTCCCGCAGCGCAGGCTCCCGCTGAGGGCAATTGCCGCCGGAAATCACGTTAATGGCAAGTCGCTACCTGATTAGAGAGACAGCACTGTGTCTCCTCCCTCTGGGTTTCCCCACCCCGCAGAGCACCGACTCCAAGCATGGCGGCTCCGGGCCCATCGCGCTAGTAAATCTCCACCGAGAACCCGCGCCCTGCCGTGTCCCACACCCACACCCACACCCACACCCACACCCACACCCACACCCACACCCACACCCACACCCATACCCACACCCACACCCACGCCCACACCCACACCCACACCCACACCCACATGTGTCTGCTGTCCTGTGACTGCATGGCGGCACCTGTCTCCGTGCGGTTTGCTGGCTTTGGGGTCGAGCGGGTTCTCCGATTCAGGCCGAGCAGATGATCTCACAGCCGTGGCCGCTGTGACGAGATCTTCAGCCGGCGGGCGGCAGCCCATAACGCATCCAGGAATTCAGTTAGAGGCTCATACCAGGGTTCTAATGAAAATAATAGAAATGGGAATTCAAATATATTGCAGGGAGTAAGCGTGTGCTTTGTTTTACTTTTATGTGTGTGTGTGTCTAATGGGTTGTGAAATTAAAAGTATTCATTGCTATTGCTCAGAATAATAATAATAATAATAATAATAATAATAATAATAATTTGAAAAAGTCCTAAAGGTATGAAGATCCACTTTCCTCTGAATTTGGAGTTCAGGTTGCCACGCAAACCACACTGTGGCAGACAGTCCACACAACTTTCAAGGGAACCCCATTATTCATGTCCCTCCACATTGGCTGAGACTTGTCGTGGTAACAGTGACCTTGCCCCCCCAGATTAACTCTCATCACAAACATTCCTTTCACCGCCACCATAAATACACCCAGACAGACTGGCCAGCCCCCGAGCCCTGACCACTGACTTATAAATACACTCACAGCCCTGGCCGGTGGCTCAGTTGGTTGGAACATCGTCCCATACACCAAAAAGGTTGTGGGTTCGACTCCCAGGCAGGGCACACACCTAGGTTTTGGGTTCAATCCCTAGTTGGGGCGCTTATGGGAGGCTACCAATCCATGTTTCTCTCTCTCTCTCTCTCTCTCTCTCTCTCTCTCTCTTCATCCCCTCCCTCCCTTTCTTCCCCTCTCTCTAAAAATCAATAAAAACGTATCCTCCAGTGAGGATTAAAAAAATAATCCTATATACTAAAAGGGTAATATGCAAATCGACTGAACAGCAGAATGACCAGTCGCTATGACGTGCACTGACCATCAGGGGGCAGACACTCAACGCAGGAGCTGACCCCAGCCCACAGGCCCTGATCGCCCCATCGGAGCCTGCTGGCCAACCTCTCGGTCCCTTCCCCCGGCCAGCAGGCTCCCATCGCCCGATGGGGAGCGGGAACCAGGGGTGGGTGGCGGTAGACACGGGCGGCACCAGGCCAAGGCCCCCGCCCCGCTGGTCACCCCACACACAGAGGGCGACCAGCGTCAGGGACGGGGCTAGCGAGCAGGCAGGAACTGCCAACCTCTTGGTCTCGCCCCCCGGCCGGCAGGCTCCAGCAGGGGGTGTGCAGGAGGCAGCCAACCCATGATTCTCTCTCATCATTGATGTTTCTCTCCCTCTCTCCCTCTCCCTCTCTGAAATCAATAAAAACATATATTTTTTAAAAAAGAATATGATGAAGGGATACAGAGGGCAGGGCTGGGAGAGTCCTGGGCACATTGGCGTCTCTGCCCATGGGGTTGGGGGGTCCCCCTCCTGAGAACTCCCCAAACCTCCTCCGATTGGGGCTCCATGGGGACCTCCTCACGTCGGCATGACTAGTTATTAACTCCCCCTCCATCCCCGCTCCTCCCTGGGGAAAGGGGAGAGATGGAAATTCCAAGCGTTTCATCACAGCTCTGTCTTCCTGGTGACCAGCCCGCCCAGGAGCCGCCGGACAGCCACCAGGAGCCGCCTCCTTAGAGGACAAGCTGCTCCGCGTGCTTTGGTCACGCCGGAAATGACGAGGGTTTGGGGAGCCCTGTGCCGGGGCTCGGGGGCAGTGACCAACCTGTTTCCTGTGACCCCGCAGGGGGCGGGAACGGAGATGCCAGGGGGTGCGTACAGGGGGAACGTGTCAAACGCAGGAAGTTTCCATTCTAGATCTTCGCTGCGCTCCCTTCCCATTAAAGAAAGGGCCCGGGTCGGGGTAAGACGAATTGCATCGCTTTATCTGAGTAAGCGCACTGAGCAGTCGCACGACCCGCGTGGTCTGAGGGCCAGAGTGAGGTGCCGTGTGCTGTTTTATTGCATCACGTTGTTACAATATTCCTTTCCGTTTGGGACCTGGCCACCCCTGTGGAAATGGCCTAGAAAAAAAAAAAGAAGAAGAATCAGAAGCGGTTAAAAAATGCGATCAGGCAAGGCTTTGCAAAGCTGAACGGTTTGCGGAGGGAAATGCAATTAACAGGTTACAGCCGTCAGTGTCTGCGAAATGCCCCTGGTGCATGACGATGCTTTTGTCGGCTTAATTTCCCCAACCTTGTGTGTTTACATTTGCATTAATTAAAAGCCCACCGCCTGTGCTCTTAAATAACTCTGCCGTCCCCGATACGGGCAGCGGCCCAACGGATGTAATTAAACAGGGCTGCCCGGACGCCGGGGGCCCGCGAGGCCGGCCCGGGAGCCAGGGCCTGAGGACCGTTCCGCAGAGGAGGCTGCCGCCCCGCTCAGAAGGCGCGGCCCAGATAGGAAGCCCCTGCGAGCAGGCGTCCTCCGCGGCGTAGCGCACTGACAACCCGGAGTGCACAGAGCACCCCGGGTTCCGAAAGCCTTTCCTTGTTTTTAAATACAGTTTTATTGGTTTCAGAGAGGAAGGGAGAGGAAGAGAGAGAGACAGACACACATTCATGATAGAGAGAATCACGGATCGGCCGCCTCCTGCACGCCCCCCACTGGGGATCCAGCCCACAATGCAGGCCTGTGCCCTGACCAGGAACCAAACCATGACCTCCTGGTTCCTAGGACAATGGTCACCCGCTGAGCGCCATCAGCCTTTTCTTACAGAATTATTGGAAGGCTAACGGGTGGGTTTCCTCGGCAGCGTGGTGGCAGACCTGAGAGCCGAGAGGGGGCATCGGAAGCCGCGATGTTCGCCCTCCTTGGCAGTGCGACCCGAGTCACTTATGTCACTCTGAGCTTTGTCCCCGGCAGGAGCCTGGAGACGGCAGGTGGGGACGGCGCTGAGGAGATAGCTCGCGGAGCCTCAGAGGACCCTGGTCCATGAGTGTCCCCGAGGCGGCTCCTGCCCGCCCAGGGCCAGGCGCTTCCCACTCCTGGGCTGACGTACTGATTCCTTCTCCGCCCTCCCCTACCCCTCCCCCCGCCACCCCCCCCCCCCCCCCCCCCCCGAGCAGCCCTGGCTCCGTGTCTATTGGGACCGCCGCGGGAGCATTTCACGCTGGGACGTGGGAGGAAGCAGGCGGGCACGAATGGTAAGAGCTCATTGCCGGGAAGTGTCCATAGCGTGGGTTTGTGGGGGGTTCTAAGACCTGGGTTTCTTTCTCCGTCTGGAGGTGCTCAGCCCGGTTTCTGGGGTCACGTGGAGACTGACAGTCCTCCACCGTCTCCACGCAGCGTCACACGGTACGGGACAGAGTGCGCGGGACCTGCCGGCCGCGCGCAGGACAGATCTGCTCCTGACCGACGGCCCCGCATTCGGAAGCAGCCGGGTCGGCACGCCCCGCATGGCTATGCGGCGCGGGTGCCGCTGTGCCCAGACCGTCCCCAGAGGCTGGACCTAAACAGCCCTCCAGTCACGGACAGATTCATCTTCCAAACTGTGCTTTTCCAGAATCTCTCAAAAAAAAAAAATCAGTCCTTAGTGTCTGGCCTGTGTGTTGAGTACAGAGAGCGAGAGAGAGAGAGAGAGAGAGAGAGAGAAAGGGTGGCTGATATGTCGTCCCTCCCATCTCTGCTCCTCCTTCTCCAGAGGCCTGGGGGGCAGGGAGAAAGCCCTTTGGGAACATGAGCACAAGGTGCGGGTTGCGGGGGGCTTGGCGGGGCGGGCCCTGTAGAGGGTGCGGTGACGGGGTGGGGCGTGGACGGAGCAGGTGATGCCGCACCCGCTCTCCGCATGGATGGCGTCCATGAGGACTGAGTGGTCCTGCCGTCTGTCGGAGAGGGCAGCCCGGCACGGGCACCGTCAGGGCAGGAAATCGCTCTCCTAATCGCGGCGAGAACTCAGCAGGACTCAGTCCAGCCGGGCCTGGCGCATGCGAGGCGCTCAGGGTGCGCCTACGAGGAAGCCGGGGGTCCCGGCCTGGGGGCACGCGCCGCGGGCCTGTGGGCGAGTCCCCTAACCTTCCCGGCCCCGTGGTTTCCATCCGTAGGGACCGCCATACCTGCTTCCTAGGGTGACGGGTTGTTGACACACGGAACGAGAGGCTGTCCCCAGCGCGCTCCCCGCGACCCCAGGGACACGTGACCGCTCACGGTAATGCCTGTCCCTCAGGGGTGATGCCTCGCGGGACCGAGGAGACACTGACAGATGTGACCGTCAGCGTGTGCCCTGGGGACGGAGCCTGTCTCTGACGCGGCACTGTGTTATGGGACACGGAATGGAAGGACGGAGATCCGTGTGTGGTTTTGTGGGAGCCCGACGCCCTGATCCGCTGGGTCCGGTGCTGCACAGCCTCGGGTCTGGTTAAGCTCCTGTCTGCCCTCAGCACCCTACCTTTCCCGGTCCCCGGGCCCCGTTTCCCTCCCCGGATCAATGCTTGGAGGGTGAGGAGGAAGAAGAAGGCAAGAAACAGTCAGAGCCGACCGCCCCCAGCCCCCCAGCGTGTAAACACCCACCTTCCTTACAGTCAGCCTAATGATATGCAGAGTACATGCGGATATGCAAAAACATGCAAATCACCCTGCTTTACATGCAAATATATACACGGTCCTTGTGATTCTCTGTGCCCCTTGGACGTGACCCTCAGGATAACCTCCGTGGAAACGCCTGCCCTCGTGGCCTTTTTAAACGGATTCGCTGATCTGAGGGGTTTTTTGAAAAGGAAGCAGGGATGGGAACGCGAGTTTTACAGCTCACGTCGGCGTGGGGGAGGCCGCCTGCTATGAATCCGGGGGCGGTAGTCCTCGTACTGCCTTGGACTCTTCCCTACTTTCTCTGTACGTTTCCTCTCCCACCGCTCCCAACCCCCGACTCCCAGTTCCATAGCCCACTGTGTCCCACTCGAACCCTGGCAACCAGGTCAGTAAAAATGGAGGGAGAGCCGGGCCAGCGTGGCTCTGTGGCTGAGCGTCGACCTCTGAACTGGGAGGTCACGGTTCGATTCAGAGCCCGTGTTGCCGACTTGAGCCCCAGTGTGGGGCGTGCAGGCGGCAGCCGATCCATGATGCTCTCTCTTCATTGGTGTTTCTGTCTCCCGCTCCCTCTCCCTTCCCCTCTGAGATCCATAAAAACATATATTTTTTAAGAACTTACAAATTTGCCAATAATGTGTCTAGCTGTTCTCGTCAGGTAATCTCGCTGGGTACAGGGCACGGTCTTTGCATCCACTAACTTCCTTCTGACATCTCCAACAGGGACTTCCATTTGCAATCAGGAAGGCAGCTGGACGGCGGCTGCTTTTTCTTTTGTTTTTCTGTCCTTCGGGGACATGAAATCCGGCGGGTTTCCTCGCCGAGTCCCAGAGCCCCCTGCTCTCCGCTCTCCTGGGAGTCTGGCGAGCCCTGAGGCCGCTGGCCAGGCTGAGGGTCTCGGTGCTGGTTCTGCTCGCTGCCGGGTGGGTGTTCTGATTCCCCTAGTATTTCCTCATGTGATGGTTCCTGTCCTTTCTCTCGTCCCCCTTTCATCGTCAGCGCTTCTCCAAGTCCATCGACCCTAGAATTTCATGGGGTGCACCACGCAGATGGTATAAACTTACTTCTGGTGCATTTTTAAAAATTGTGGGTGTGTTTTTTTTAAAATGTTCCTCTACTTAAAGTTCTCTATTTCCCTTGTTCTTTCCTCTGGACAACCTCTTCCATTGCCCCTGTCATTCTTTATCTTGGAGGGAAAGTGTGGCTCTCTGGCCTCCTGTGCGCTTAAGAGTGGATCGTCCCGCCATCTTCTCCCATCTTCCTGGCGACAGAGCGTTCCCAGGCCTCACGGGGGAAGGGAGGGCGGGGGGAGGTGGCTAAAAGCTCTGTCCTTGGAGCTCTGGCCCCCGGAGGGCGGGAAGAAGAGCATAAGCCACAGCGGATCAGGCCCACCGCGCTCAGGCAGCTGCCCCCGGGGCCCGCCCGCTCCCTGCTGTCCTGGGCTCTGAGCCCGCACCTGCGGCTGCCCCCCTCCCCCACCGTGGGTGCTGTTCTCAGGTCAGGGGAGCCACCATGCACCCCATTTTACCGCTCCTTGTCTGTGGGGTACCGTTCGCGTAGACCTGCACTAACATGTCCCCGCCCTGGGTGTGGGCCCGCAGCCGGGACGGGGAGGGGAGGCCGGGACAGACGCCTGGCGAGACAGCAGGGAAGACGGAGAGGAAAGGCAGCACAGGACTTAGGAGGGGCGGGCGGAGAGAGAAACGACATGAGCGCACGCCAGCCCCGGCTGTGGGGGCGAGCTGCAGCCAGAGGAACGGAGAGAGGACGCCCTTAGATCCAGCACTCGGTGCCTGGCCCCCGCCCAGGGCCTCGCTCACCTGCAGCTACCAGGATGCCCTCAGGTCCCCCCCCCTTCTGTGGTGAGTGATAGTCCATCGCAGATCTGAACCCAGGTGTCTACCCACTCGCCTCGCGATGCGCCCGCGGCTGCCTCCACGCCTGGGCCTTGTAAATAGTGCCGGAGCGAACGTGGGGTAAAAGCTTTCTCTCCTCAGATTCACGTTCTTCCCATGAATACCCAGAGGTGGGGTCCTGGGCCACACGGCAGGTCTAGTTTTACACGTGTGAGGCCCCTCCACACTGCTGTCCACGGTGGCCGCACAGTCTGCACCCCCCTCCCACCCCCCAGCAGCCACGGGGCCCTGTCCCCCACGTCCTCGCCCACACTGTGTGTGGCTCACTGGCGGCTGCCGTCCCACAGGCGGGAGGTGGTGTTGCGTGTGGTTTTGATTGGAGTCTCCCTGACGGCTGGAGACTGGGAGCATCTTTCCATGCGTCCGTTGGCCGTCGGTGTGTCCTCTTGGGAGAAGCGTCTTGCACGGGCCCTCTGCCCAGCTTTTGAACTGGGTCGTTGGATTTCTCGCTAGGGAGCTGCGAACTGGGAGGAACTGGACCTCGCCGTCTTCTCTGGGGCAAGTCTTCGGTGGCACAGGAAGGAGCCGGTCCCCAGGGCAGGGCCGCGCGGGGAGGTGTCCCAGAGTGGCGTCTGCAGTGCACGGCGCGCCCCGTCGCCTGGCTGGGACGGTGTCCAGGTGTTCGGGGCTGGCCCGCTGCCGCGTTGCCCAGGCGAATCCTTCTGTCTAAACACAAACGACGGCGTGTACAAGTGTGCAGCCCCACCTCTTCCGCGGTTAATGGTTTCGGAATTAAATGCACTTTTAATGACTGCAATTTGTGTGTTTCGCAGCGCGGTCATCTTTGCCAAACACATCATGCCCCACGGGAGCGTGGCCGGCCTCGGTACGTGTTGCAGCCGCCAGCAGTTTGCAAAGCCTCCTTCCCGCTGCGCAGAGCGAAGGCGGACACCCCCGGGCCTCTGAGGCCCCCGGCCGGCCAGGCCGCACCGCCAGCCTCCGCTCAGTGAGCGACGCTGTTGGGACCCTGTCCAAGCCGGCACCTCCAGCAGAAACCGCCGGGAGAAACGTTAAATGTGCAGCAAAGGAATGAGGCGCGTGGCCCTGCTCCTCCGCGGCCGGCTCCGCGGGCTCTCCGGGATTGCGTGGCACGGCGGTTACATCCCCAAGTGGGTCGCCACCCCACCACTGCGCCTCACAGGCCCACCCCATTTCCTGTCCCTGTGGCATCTCTGCACCATGGGCACATGCCCGAGGCGGCCGTGAGCCCCGGGCAGGACGGGGAGACGGACACTGGGGAGAGGACTCCGGATGGTGGGCGAGAGCTAGGGGGCCTATTAGACAGGCGCGCTGGCTCCAGCCCGCCCAGTTCCCGGAGAGCTGCCCAGGGGGTGCGGACGTGAAGCAGGCCAGGAGGTCGCTGAGGGCAGGCTGTGCCCGGCAGCCAGCTCAGGTCCTGCAGAGCCTCCTTGGTTTCTGTGACAACTGAGCTCCCTCAGGGCTCTCCAGGACAGGTGGTGTGGGGGTGGGGTGGGGGAGGGTGTGTGTGCAGGGACACTGACTCCCAGGAGACTTTTCATAAAAAATAGGCCTTTATTGATTTCTGAGAGGAAGAGAGATAGAGAGAAACATCAACGAGGAGAATCACTGATCCACTGCCTCCCTGTCGCTTTTAGCATAACCTGGAGTGAAAGCGGGATGTGGGGGGGAGACTGAGAACAAAGAGCAGGATCTGTTTGTGGAACAAGAAAACTCGAGGCTTAAAAAACCACCAACAGCCAGGCTGGTGTGGCTCCGTGGTTGAACATCAACCCATGAACCAGGAGGGCACATGCCCGGGTTGTGGGCTCGATTCCCAGTAGGGGGCATGCAGGAGGCAGCCGATCCATGTCTCTCTCTCATTGATGTTTCTCTCCCTCTCCCTCTCCCTTCCTCGCGGAGTCAATAAAAATACATTGAACACAAACACAAACAAACAGAGCCAAAACCCTCGGGCAGAGCGCCACGGAGTCCTGCTGTGCATCGGGCTCCGGAGGGCAGAGCGCCCGCCGGGAAGGCATTCAGACAGCGGGGCCCCCTCAGCTCCCCGGCGGTCCCAGCACGGGGCCCCTCCCTCACGGCAAAGCTCCTCTCCTCCCTCTCGCTGTCGCCGAAACCTGCCTGTAAATCAGATTTCAGTATCTATAAGATGTGACGTGGAAAAGGATTTACTCATTAAAAACGTTCATCGGCGTGCTACCCACGTTCCGGACCAAGAGAAGCGGAAAGGAGACGCCGCGGAGGCAGCCGGCGGCCGGGAGGTGCGCTGCTCCGAAACGCCTGGGCCCCGTGCAGCCCCAGTTCCCGACTCCGTGTTCGCCTTTTCACACGTCCCGTCGGGGAGGAGCGCCTGCCGCCGCCTCCCCAGCCTGCTCTCCCTTCCCTCTGCGCGTCCTTCCTCCCACGGGCGTTTAGAAAGCGGCTTCCCGCGTGGCCTCCGTGGCCTGTGTGCTCTGCAAGCTACAGTTCCCCGTCCCGTGTGTGTGTGTGTGTGTGTGTGTGTGTGTGTGTGTGTGTGTGTGTGTTTGCAAAAGGCCACAGACTCGGCAGCACACGGCAGGGCTCGCGGCGTGAGGCGGAGCACTTAACGGGAGCCGGGGAGGCGGCCGGGGAGCTGGAGACACCACGGCCTGTGCGAGCTCAGAGGGGAAATGTCTGACGTGAGTTCAAGATCAGTCCCGGGCCTTAGAGGGAGCCCTGGGGTGGACGACGCGGCTGCCATCTTTCCGGGGTCCTGTGTGTGCGTGTGTGTGCGTGCGTGCGCGTGTGCATGTGTGTGCGTGTGCGTGCGTGCGTGTATGTGTGTGTGTGCGCACGTGTGTGCGTGTGTGTGTGCGCGTGTGCGTGTGCACGTGTGTGTGTAACCTGGAGAGGATGTTCACTCATTCTAACAACAGCGAAGTTTCCAGCCAAGACTGCACATCCATTTCCAAGAAACGCTTTGCCGATTGTGCACACCCGGCCCTTGGCGTTCGCAGGCAGGGAAGGCTGACCCCTGCTGAGAGCGAATAAAGGAGCCCCAAAGTCCCCCTCGTCCTAGCAACCTGGAAATACTCCCCCAACCAGCCCCGCAATTCCCCGGCCCCTCCAGGGAAGGACCTCCACCAGCCGGCGGCCTCAGATGGCCGGAGAGAGACACGTGTGATCAGCCGCACCCTTTCCCAGGAGTTAGCTCGCCCCCTGGTCCACCGCCCTCCCTCCTCCCGACTCCTCCTTCCTCCCTACCAGCCCCACCGCCATCTCTGCTCAAGTCGCCATCTGTCCCAGACCGGGGAGCGGCGTGGGGCGGCGGTGATGGGTCCTCGTCTGTGTCTGGGGGCGGGGGGCTGGCTGTGGTTGTGGGGATCTGGACAGAAAACAAGCAAGTGCTGGGAACACCCTGTCCCCACTCGACGAGTGTGCGAGCTGCCTGACCCGCCGGTGACAGCCCTCCGCCTCCCCGACCCCGGCTCCGCGCTCTCGGCAGCTCTGCTCCAGGCGCAAAGGCCCCGTCAAGGCGCGTGACAGCGGGGCCACGCGGCGCCTCTCTGAGCAGCCGCGACTCTGAGAGACACCCGAGCGAACGTGGTAACGAGGAGGCGTCTGCATTCGCGCTGGCTCCCGCCTCGGGCCCGAGGGTGAGGAGCTGTCCATCATGCCCGCCCGTGTTTATTCGGAAACCATTTCCGATCCGAGGCTGCGGGAAGTGTTGTTACCGACGGCTGAGCAAGTGTGACCCGGGGAGGAAGAGTGAGGGGGGCCCTTTTCGGGGCGCGGGAAGCGCTCCACCCGCTGGAGACAGCCATCTCGGGGTGCGGCTAAGGCTCCGGCGCGAGAGGGAGGAGTGGTGCGTGAGTCCCCGGGAGCCATGCGGGGGCCAGTGCCCAGTCCTGGCACCTCCGCTCCACCTGGGGCACCAACCCCGGCGAGGTCGCTTCCGCTCCCCGGGGCCGAGGCCGGAGAAGCCCAGACCCGTTCCTGGGTGACAAGGCCCGGGCCCGGGCCAGAGGCCCGCAGCGCACACGGGACGGGAGCCAGCGGTTTGCTGCTGCGGGCGCGCCTGGTTCCTCTCTGTCCGGGGGGGGGGGGGGGGGGGGGGCGCAGAGTGGGTCTCCGTGAAGGGAAGGCCGTGGTGGTTGTGGCTCCACGAGGGGGCCTGGTCGCCGAGAAAAGTGCGAAATGAGAACAGAGAGCGCAGTCAGAGCCACTCGGCCTCGCCTCGTTGCAGGCTGCGTGCGGCTCCGCGCTGCGGTGACTCTTAGTGTGACGGGCGCTGCCAAGCAGGCATCATTCCCTGCTCTGCGTTACCACGGGGACCGATCGCTCACCCCGTCCCCTCCATGGCAGGGACCGCACGTCTCAAGCACAGGGCGCCCTCACGCTCTCTCCTGGTGTGATTCTTTTTCAAATATATATATGTATGTGTGTGTGTGTGTGTGTGTGTGTAGATATATGTATTGATTGATTGGTTTCAGAGAGGAAGGGAGAGGGAGAGGGAGGGACAGAAACATCAATGATGGGAGAGAATCACGGCTCGGCTGCCTCCTGCACGTCCCACACTGGGGATCGAGCCCACAACCTGGGCCTGTGCCCTGGCCGGGAATCGAACCCTGACCTCCTGGTTTATGGGTTGACGTCAACCACTGAGCCACACTGGCTGGGCTGCTGGTGTGATTCTTGCTGCTGAGGTCATGGTCAGGTGGCGAGAGAACCACCACGTGCAGTGCGATTGGAGGCCTTCCGCTCGGGCCCCGGTCCGCAGCTGAGGTTACGTGCCCTTGACCGGAATCACACCTGGACCCTTCAGTCCGCAGGCTGACACTCCATCCACTGAGCCACACTGGCCAGGCCTCAGAGGGTTCGTTCTTGAACACAAGCAGGTAACTGCCAGGGGGCGAGCTTCTTGCTCAGGATCCTCGTCCCCGAAGCCCATTTCCGGGCGTGAAGGCCGTGTTCCCTGAGCTCCACGCCCCGTGAGAGCAGCAGCTACGCTGCATGACACGGGGGGGGGGGGGGGGGGGCGCGGGGGCGGGAACAGGGCTTTGATTTCTCCCATTGACGTGGACAAAGTTGTCACCAAACAGCAACAGATTCCAAACAGCTCCCCGTGCGGCTCTCGTTAACGGCAGACTCAGAGCCGGGTGTCTGTGAAGATGCCTTCTGCCTTGAATCACCCATCGTGTTGTTTCCATGCCAACTGGTTGGCAACGCGGGGGGCGGGGGGTGGGACAAAGCTGCTAACATCTGGACGCTGTCAGCACTGACCTGGCCACAGGACTGCCGTGTCTGCCAGGGACCCCGTGTGGGGCCGTGTTGACAATATAATCACCGAACAAGGCGACGCTACTCCTCTTCGGCCCTGCTCCTGATCTCAGCTCTCTTCCAGGGAAAAAATGATATGGTTCGCACGCAGTGTGTCTCTTCCAAAGCCCCCCATCTCCCTGGCGTGGGTCTCTCCTCCACCAGCCACTTGATCCCAGGCACAGTCTTCAACGTGGGGCACGAACACCGTCTCCTCCCATCGGCGGGCCCGCAAAGACCCCTTGAGATCAAGGCTCTCGGGAGATGAATGAGACCTGGTGTTTCAAACAGTGAATTTCACCACCAGCAGTTCCATGTACTTGAGTCTCCTGCGTGGTTCCGTTTTCTTTGATCTGTGTGTGTGTGTGGGGGGGGGGGGGCGCTCCCGTGCATGCACCCATGCGTACCTGTCTGCCTGTGTCTTTAAATAAAACAGAACAGTTGATCTGCTCCCTGATGAATAAGAAGGTCATAGGCCGCCCTAACCGGTTTGGCTCAGTGGATAGAGCGTTGGCCTAGGGATTCAAGGGTCCCAGGTTCGATTCCGGTCAAGGGCATGTACCTTGGTTGCAAGCACATCCCCAGTAGGGGGCGTGCAAGAGGCAGCTGATGGATATTTCTCTCTCATCAATGTTTCTAACTCTCTATCCCTCCCCCTTCCTCTCTGTAAAAAATCAATAAAATATATTAAATAAATAAAATAAATAAAGGTCACAGGCCGGCGTGGCTCCCGGGGAGCCGTACTGTTTGGTCAAAGAACCTGAGGACAGGGAACCGCGAGACGATGCCCGACGGGATCCAGTCCCTTCGCAGCTGACGAGGCCCCACTGGCCTTCAGCAGGTGCCTCATGTTCTCACTTAGACATGGCCCCAGCCTGTCCCGCGGCCTGGAGAGCCCAGACCCGGTTTCGAGGACAGCGCCGCATGGGCAGATGCCTGCCCTGGCAGAAGAAGGAGGCTCCCTTCTCTGTGGAGGGTGTGCGGGCAAAGCCCAGAGGCCACGGGCTCGGTGGGCCAAGGCAGGCCGAGGCCGAGGCGGTGGCACAGGAAGAACGGGGCTGACTCTGTGGGGTCAGACATGGCGGCAACCTTGGCGTAGGGATGCCTGGCCCGGGGTCTCCCCGCAGGAATGGCAGACGAGGAGACACGGATGCAGGGACAGGTCGAAACCAACCCTGGGTGGGCAAGCTGGGGAGATGAAAAGGTGGAATCTGGGCGGGACGTTCCCAAGGCAGCCGGTTGTGCTGACCAAGACGTGAAGCAAAACACGATTCTTTGGAGGCAACCGACACCTTCTCTACCTTAAGAGGCACCAGCGTCTGTTCCCGTGGCCCACGCCCTGGACGGCAGCGGGGGGGGGGGGGTCTCCTCCCTCGGGGTCACTCTGGCTGTGCCTGAGGATTCAGCTGCCTGTGCCAGCGCCCAGGGCCTCTCCGGACCCAGTCCCATGGAGGCGTCCCCTGGAGTCTTCATATCCTGTCTACAGAGCCTCGCGGAGTGAGGCTGATGGACGAGGGAGTGGGGGCGCAGAGAGGGAGGCGCCTCCTTCGCCAGATCGTGTCTACATCCGAGCGAGTCCTTTTTTAAGGCGCCCATAACCCCGGGGATTCGTTGCTCTCCTGCTTGACACATGTCGCATGTTTTAGGACACGAGGCGGTGCCCTGGCGTCAGTCCCGCTCAGACGGTGCAGAGAGGTGGGTGGGTGGGTGGGTGGGTGGGTGGGTGGATGGGTGTCGGAGCAGAAACGCTGGTCACCAGGCCGGGTGTTAGTCAGCGATGCTCTGTGGCCCAGGCGTTACAGAAGAGAAGCAGACATAACAATATGAACATCCGCGTGTCGTTTTTTAGGAAATTCTCTAAAATGTTTCTTCCAGGCCCTAGCCGGTGTGGCTCAGTGGATAGAGCATCGGACTGCAGACTGAAGGGTCCCAGGTTCTATCCTGCTCAAGGACAAATGCATGGGTTGTGGGCCTGGGTTGTGGGCTCCATCCCCAGCAGGGGGCGTGCAGGAGGCAGCCAGTCAATGATTGTCTCTCATCATGGATGTTTCTATCTCTCTCTCTCTCCCTCTTCCTTCCTCTCTGAAATCAACAGAAATATATTTAAAAAACGAAAACAAAAGCCGCGTCTTCCCGGAGAGAGGAGGCTGCATGGCCTGCTTCCTCGGCCGGGGATGTGGTCGTCCCCACACGTCCCTGTTTATCAGGATTACTTGCTCGGTCACGCTTCCACTTCTTAACCCAGCGTCCTCCGGGGCCCGTTCCGTCTGGTGTGAACTGAGCTAATTGGCGATTTTCCTCTGCGTTGACCTCATTCCTCAGCCGCAGCCGTTATCGGCAACCGCCTCTCTCTCCGGACTCGGAGCTGTTTGGACGGCGACCCTGATTCTGTCTATTAGCCTTGCGCGCGGAGAGCACTGACCTCCGGGCGCGGGGGTGGACGGGCCCTGCCCGGGTCGTCCTGCGGGCCTCGTTCACCTGCGTTCTCGCTGTGGCGCGTGCTCCGTGGAGGCTGACGTGCCCTGAGCTGAGGGAACAGCAGCGCAGCCGGGGATGTTCCCGTCTCCCACGTCACTGAACGTCAGCCCCACGCGAGGCTGTAGGTCCTCTTCCTCAACGTCTACTGCCGCTCACGGACGCCCTGGCTTCTCCCCACATAGACGGCGGCGTCTCCCTGGACGGCGACGAACGTGATTGAGTGTCGTCAGCTCCGCGCTGTGCCTGGACCACTCCCTGAATCCTTCCAACGACCAGAGAGGGAGGTCACAGCGCGAGCCCAGTTCTATGATGGGAGCCCCGTTCTCCACCGCTGCGAGGCTCGCAGGGCCGCTCCGTGGGCACCGTGCCTGTACCCCGCTCCTCCTGCCCCCCAGCGGCCCTGCCCGAGGCCCCACCCAGCGCTGCAGGCTCCGGCTCTCACCTCGGAGGCCCATCTCGGACGCTGTCCGTGGCTCTCTCTGAGGCCTCCCCTAAGAGTGGGCTGTTACTTTTTCGTGCCCAAACCGTACTACCAGCCCCAAAGGTGAGTCTTGCTCATGTCACACTTGACAACATATATATATATCCGCTTCTTTCCCGAATGCAATGACGCGGAGAGCAGGACCTTGAATTGGCTACTTGTCAAGCCCTGCCTTGGGCATCCAGGAACTGGCCCACCTCGGGGTGACGTCTTACCTGCTGCTCGCTTCTTGGCTAGGAATCCCGATTTCCTGTTTCTTTGTCACTGCCCTGCAAGTTCTGGTTGAAGACTGGACCTTGTTGCTAGTCCATTGTAGAGACCCGACTGTCATCCGGGCCTAGCGTGAGCCTTCCTTTAGCTTGTGGCCTGAGCTCCCCAGGCCTGGCCTGTCCAGAGTCCCAGCGAGGCATGAGGGTGCTGTCCAGGGTGCTGTCCGAGGAGCCCCACTCTGGCAGGGCCGGATTGCTACGTTCCCTGGCGCTGCCCTCCCCGGTGCCCCCCGCCAGTGTCCCTGTTCTGCTTAAGCTGCAGGGAGCCGTGGGGGCTTCTGCTCTGATGCACACAGCTCAGGCCTCGGCCACGGATTCGCAGGCACCACAGGAAACCGGGACCCGCTGGGCATCGGTCCCCGTCCCCGAGGCCGCCGAAGGAGGCAGCCCTTGCAGCTGACCCCAGCGTCATCTCCGTCTCCTGGGCTCCGCGAGGGAGGCACCGTGCTCGCCACCACGCTCTCCTCAGGGGCAGCGCGGCGCCGCCATCGGGAAGTCGTCCCCAGCAGAGAGTTGTGCCATCAGGAGGCTCATGGTCTCTCCTGTCCCTCGCCCCCTGACTGCAGCCTGGCGCCAGCTGCTGCCTGGGCCTGGGAGTGGCTGTCTCATGCATTCGGTCCGGCCTCACAGTCGATGGTGGCGAAGTCGTCTGGTCTCAGGTGTGACAGCCCAGCCAGGAGCAGACGCTACTCTCATTACCTTCCTCTCCCTGGTAGCTACACGTGTCTAGCTAATTGCAACTCTCCAGTAATCAATAACTACATATTAGCACAGCCAGAGGGCTCAGTGGTTGAGCATTGACCTATGAACCAGGAGGTCCCAGTTCCATTCCCGGTCAGGGCACATGCCCAGGTTGCAGGCTTGATCCCCAGTGTGGGGCGTGCGGGAGGCAGCAGATCCATGATTCTCTCTCGTCATTGATGTTTCTCTCTCTCTCTCTCTCTCTCTCTCTCTCTCTCTCTCTCTCTCTCCCCCTCACCCTTCCTCTCTGAAATCAATAAAAATATATTGTTTTAAAAACTAACTATGTATTTAACAAAGGATTCAAAGAATGATGCTTTATAACGGACTCTCCTATTCTAGCTAAGTCATAGTTTTATTATCCTATGAGAGCACCCAAATAGATTTTATTCTGACAGAAGATTAATTTACTAAAATTAATGGGGGTGAGGAGAGAATATTCTCGGCTAGTTTTCAGTTGCTCCCATTTACTTATAACACAATTTTCTAGTCCTCAGACGGCAGACGGATAAATACTCAGGCAAATTAAAGTGAAAATCGAGGTTGACCAGGAGGGCCCTCCGAGAAGGGACTTTCTGTTAATGCGATTTCCCTCCCCCCGGTGAGGGTTGACGGAAAACCCTCTGTTCTGCTGTTTACTGAAAATGCCTACGGGTAAGGGACTTCACTGTCCGTTGGAAGGCACAGCCCTTGAGCACACGGTACATTTGAGACAGATCTTCCTACCATGCCTCTGGCTGCCAGCCCACCCCGTCCGGTCCAGGCAGCCCTGACTCCCGAAACACGTTCCTGGAGAAAGAGAACCCCCGGGCCACCCCCGGGAATCATGGCCCCACGAAACGCGGACCCCACGAGGCCGCCTCAGGGGAGTGAACGGACTCTGCCCCCAGGCGAGCTGTGATTCCAGAGACCGTGGCCGCCCTCTCACACCTCCCACAAGCAAGGCACACCCTCCCGCCTCAGCGGTGTGGACCCCGTGGAGGCAACACACACCCCCTCCCTGCTTCCTGCCCAGGTCCCGGGAGAAGCAGTGTCCCCGCCCCGAGCACAAGGGTGTGTTTCTTTCCTTTTTTTATATGTATTTTTATTGATTTCAGAGAGGAAGGAAGAGGGAGAGAGAGAGAGAGAGAAACATCCATGAGGAGAGAGAATCATGGATGGGCTGCCTCCTACACGCCCCACACTGGGGATGGAGCCCGCAACCCAGGCCTGTGCCCTGACCGGGAATTGAACCCTGACCTCCTGGTTCAGAGGTCGGTGCTCAACCCCTGAGCCACGCCGGCCGGGCCCCAGGGTGTTTTTCTCCAGTGAGAACCAGGTCAAGCTGCTGGGGTAACACTCCCCAAAGTGAGGGTGCTCCCTGGCGACCGGGTCCTCGTGGAGTGTTTAACCCCAGAGGCGTCCTGAGCCTCAGCAATTCACCAGTCAATGCCAGGTGTCCCTCCCCGGTGCCCGCGGAGGTTGCTGCCCATGAGTGTTTGCATCGGCACGTGCGATTTTCCGTATTTGCTTGCTGGTCTCTCCAGTTTGGGGGGGATAGCAGTTTGCCCTGTGACCTCATTGCTCTTATGGACTTAATAAGACTTGTTGATTTTTTTTTTCAATTCGTTCAGCTTTTAAGTGTAGTGAGGACAGAAGGATGGTTTCTAAGCCTCCAACAAGCCACACCAAGAATCTTACGGGATCGGGGGGTGGGGAGGGGAGACTGCTGACGGAGTCTAGGACTCGTGTGGACTCCAACACTCTTCCAATTTCTCCTTAGTTTATAAATATCTTTGCAAAGGAGAAACCTTCTGCCGGTTCGTTTATTGACGCTTTTGGCTGGATCCACACACCTTTTTTCCAGAATTCTGTTCAACTGAAATCGCCCCTGGAATCGGGGAGTATTTCTCTGATCGGCACCCGTCGACGTGCCTGCCAGGTTCCCTCCGTGGGAAAGATGAGAGGGGCGGCCGCGAGCCGTGTTTTCCCTGTGAGGACATCAGAGCCGCATTGCTGGCTCCTCGTCTACTTCCTCTTCCCGTGTGTTCTCTCCCGTGTTTCCCGAGACGCTGTCTCCGCTCTCACCACTGAGGTCAGGTGACCAGGCGCTTTGTCCCTCCGACCCGGTCCCTTGGGGTTTCCTTTGTCGAGGTCTCACTTTCCTTTCTTCTCTCCTAGCAAATAATATCTCCTGTTCCCTGGGGGTGTGGGTTTTTCCGTGTAATTTTGATTATTCACTGGTCCCCTCTGTTGTATGAAAGGAAGGAGAGGAATGTAGGGACCTGGGGAAGGTGTCCTGGTGGCCAGTCATGTCCCGTCAGATTCAAGTCACGGAGACCGATTTCCCTTCCCTTACAGACCCACAGCGTGGTGGACCCAGTCCCACCCCGATGTGGTGTCACTCATTCAGAAGTTACACCCTTGATGCCCAGACAGCGTGGCTCAGTGGTTGAGCGTCGACCTATGAACCAGGAGGTCATGGTTCGATTCCCAGTCAAGGGCACAGGCCCGGGTTGCAGGCTCAGCCCCCAGTGTGGGGCGTGCAGGAGGCAGCTGATCCATGACTCTCTCTCATCATTGATGTTTCTATTTCTCTATCCCTCTCTGAAATCAATAAAAATATACATTTTTTTTATAAAAAAAAAAAAAAAGAAGTCACACCCTTGAAAAACCTAGTGAAAATAGAGTCATAAAACTGAAGGCTGTGTCTCAGTTGCCATCCGGGTTCTTCCCACAAGATTCTTCCCTCGTCGCCTAGAACCCTCTGCTGTCCATCTCACCTGGCATTTCAGAGGGAAACGTCGACGGCTCAGCGGCTGCCGTGGCTCCCAGGGCTGGCTCCCGCCTCTTTGCTGATTTGAGTCCTCCTGTTGGGGTTCTTCAATATCAGGAGTTGGCCCCTTTTCGATACGTGGGTGCTCACTGACGTCTGGTGACCTTTGACCTTTCAGGGATCATGGAGAAGCTGACGGTGCCCCCAGAGGTGGATGAGTCATCGCATCCTTCCGCCTCAGACGGAAGAGCTGTGACATGTCAGCTTCCTCTGTCCCCGAGCACAGCTGACTCCAGACCTTCACATTTTAGTCACTTTCCTTCGAGTCCGAGTTCAGGCATGAATCATCCGTGTTGACCCAGACGGTCTAGAAAGTGGCATGAGTAATACCTAGTCCTTCACGCGTGTATAAATAGTTAGCAAATCCACACCAGAGGTTTTATCCTTTATTTATGATTCCATCCTTAAAACGACGGGCCCTGGAAGTTGCTAGTTGAAGAAGATGTGGTGCTCAGGTACTGCCTGAGTTATGTTCACGGTCATGATAACGCTTAGCGGGGGCTCCTCATGTGCCAGCACCCCGACATATATTTACTCCTTTCCTACAAACATGCCACGGAGTTCCAGGGAGGGAGGCCGAGCTCACAGAGATGAACTGATTCGCTGAACCCCGGCGACGACGTGGAGGATTCACGGCCTGGACACGGATTTGCGCCACGGCAGCCCCTCTGCGGGAAGCGGGTGAGCCCGCGCCTCAGTGGCCGCAGCCTGACTAACACTCAGCCCTCGCCTCCTCTCTCCCCGGCGGTTATTAATGTGCAGCAGGACTAATGAACGAGGCGCCGTCCATGCATTTGTTTAATCGCTAAGTGACGGACGCTATAGATCACTGGCTGGTCATTAACGCCGCGGCGGCTACATCACGTTGTGGAGATGCTGAGAGGAGTGCGCGCCCGCGAAGGGGCCCAGGGCGCGGTGCTTCCCGGCCGCGGGGGGACGGAGCCCGGAGCACGTGGCGGCCGAGGGGCCCGAGCTCGTCCAGAGACGCGGCTGGAGCACCTGCTGGATGTGTGACATGGCAAGGCCACGCCACCTCGGCGCCCCTTTCTCGCCTCGGTTCCTGGAGATGGAATGAGCTAAAGTGTGGGGAGGGTGTTCTGGCCACCGTGCACGCTGTGACGTGGGCTGTCATTATTTCATTAGACCACCATTCGCCGGTCAACTCCCAGGACGCCTCGGGGAAGGGAGGACAGGTGTCTCCTGTCCCTGGTCTGTTATTTAAATATTTCACGCGTGGACGCCTCCATCGCTTCACGGCCCGGGTCCTGCTTCACTTCCTGTCGGCAACTGTGCACCCTGCACACGATCCCTCCCTCGCCCTCCCCTCTGCGCCTCCTGCACAGTCTAGGCCAGAGGTCGGCAAACCGCGGCTCGAGAGCCACATGCGGCTCTTTGGCCCCTTGAGTGTGGCTCCTTCCACAAAATACCACGGCCTGGGCGAGTCTGTTTTGAAGAAGTGGCGTTAGAAGAAGTTTAAGTTTAAAAACTTTGGCTCTCCAAAGAAATGTCAATCGTTGTACTGTTGGTATTTGGCTCTGTTGACTAAGGAGTTTGCCGACTACTGCTCTAGGCCCCACGGCAGGCCGCTGTGTATCTAGTGTCCCGTGAAGACGTCGCGGCGTGTTTGGGGTCTTCTAAAGCGCGTCTCTTCATTCTTCTCTCTGCAACATCCCTCAGCGTCGCGGCGTGCAAGGAAGAGTATGAATCGCCTGATGATCATTAATAAGCTCATACCCGCGACATATGCTAAACTCCGTCACATCCCAGAGGGCCCACACGCAGCGTGGGGTGAGCCCCTCACACACATGTGATTTACATGTGCCAGCGCCAGGCCATAATCAGTCTTCACTGGGAAGGGATCAGGTATTTGTCAAACACACACAGCCAGCGTTTATCACCACTCTGTCTCCCCACGTGCGGGGAGCCGGCCCCTCGCCGGCACCGTGACAACAGCCATCACGGTGTTTCCCATGAAAGTGGCTGCTCACGGGAACCTCTGGGTCCGGGACAGGGAACAGGTGTCGCTGTCCTCGAAGGGGGGTCTGTTTTCCTCCTCTCCCAGGAGAGCACAGTGGACGGTACGGGAGAGGGCAAGGTGATGGCCCCGACGAGTTCCTGCGCGTCCGTGTCCCACGGGCCCACGGCGGGAATCTGTACCGCCGCCCTGTGTGTTTTAATTAGCGGTTGACGGCATTCATTTGCATAAATCATTTCCCCGGTGTGTGAAAACAAAGCTGTGGCACACACAGCCACACTGAACAAAGGTCCGCGCGGGACGTTATTGAAATGTCATCGCGGCGAGCAGCTGGGGCCGAGCTGGCGGGGGCGGGGGGAGGCCGTCACCTGTCCCTGGGGCCCATGACCTTGGGGACACGAGGAAATCCAGGCTCCTCTGTAAAAGACAGAAAGTAACAATAGAGTCACACACTCACACACACACACACACACACACTCTCTCTCTCCCTATCTCTCCCCCCCCCCCCTCTCTCCCAGACACACACACACACACACAGGGCGTGTGCAGAGGCGCCTGAATCGCTGCCCTGCGCTCCCAGCCAGCCCCCAAGTCCCCAGGCGGCAGCTCCACACACTCTCGTGTCCACACGCACCTCCTTTCTGTCCCCCGGGACCGGGCAGCGCCGCGGGGCTCCCAGGAGGGACTGCCCGCCGCTTCCTGCTCTCCCCGCAGGACGGACGCTCGGTCTGCCTCCCTACCCACCTCCCCACCCCTCCCCACCCACCTCCCCACCCACCTCCCCACCCACCGCGCAGATCGGCGTGCTGTGGGCACCCCGGGAGCCAGAGTGAAAGCCCCGCCTCAGCCGTGCGTGACACCCGCCACTTCCATTTGTTCACATGGGCTTCCCACGCGTGTGGGAGGGGGCGGGCGGGCGGCGAGGCGCCAGGTGCCAGGGCGGGCGGCCCGGAGCCCGCAGAGCACCCGCGATGCTTCCACCCGTGTGTCCTGGCACCGAGTCTGAGCCCGGGCCGCCGGCAAGGCACACACAGGGCAATGCGCCCAGAGAGAGTGACCCAAACCTGCTGAGCGCCGGTTCCGCGGCTTTCTCTTCACGTGGCCTGGGGTTTCTGCTTGGGACCTGGTACAGCAGGGGCACCAGGACCTCGCTAAGGGCCGCGCGTACGGGCTGAGCCAAACCCACAGCTGTTCTCCCCCCTCCCCTCTCCCAGACACGGACACACACACACACACACACAGTCACACACACAGACACACTCTCCCTCTCTCTCTCTCTCCCTCCCTCTCTCCCAGACACACACACACACACACACACACACACACTCCAGCACCCACACCCTCGCTCACTCTGGCTGGGATAGGAACCACGCGGACCTAGCACCGAGGAGGAGAAGGGGTTACAGATGCTGCCTGGCGTCTAACAGGCACCAAGAGGAAATGGCCTCCTGGGCGGGCTAGCTCTCTCAGTAACCGCCCTGGGAGGGAACAGAAACCCTTCGTTGTCATTCCAGTGGATAAGCAAAACGCGGGAGCGGGGCCTGGACCGCACACCGACAGGGCCGGTGGCACGCCCAGGGCGGCGCCGGCCGAGGGCTCGTCGGGACCTCGCTGCGGGGCACAGACGGTCCCTAGAGCGTCGGCCTGGAACGAGGCCAGGGGCGCCGAGGCCGTCGAGCCGTCCCTCTGGCCGCCCGGCGTCAGCGTGCGGGCTTCCTGAACCAGAGCGCGGCCTGGCTGGGCCATAGGGCTCTGAGGGGCGCTCAGAGCTGTTCACGCCGTAGAACGACGCACTGCGGCCCGGCTCCACGCGGTGTCTCAGCCGGCGTCCTGGTGGCGGGGAGCATCTCCCCGAATCTCAGGCTGACAGCAGACACGCTGCCCGTTAGCAGCTGCGGAGCGCGGCATGGGGTGAGCGTCACGTTTGGTTTTTGTTGTTGTTTTTAAATAAATCTGTGGAGAGCGGCTACAGTGTCTGGACAGGTTCAAGCCTCGAACTGAGGAGAGGGCACAGTCCTCTCATGGCCACGTGCACGTCCCAGCGTGGAGGGCAGAGCCTCCCAGCACCTTTGTAGCCAACAGCTGGAGTTGTCAGCGTGAACCTGTGGTCCGAACACGTGGCCCCACCTGCCTGAGTGATGTGGGCTTGACAGAGTTCAGGTGCATGTAACTGAGTAGGATCGAAACCCACGAGGATGCTGTAAACATCTTGACCACGCCCTTCCTTTGCCTCGTGGCATCGGCTGTAAAATAAAGACACGGCCTGTGGTCCGTGGCGCTGTCGCTAGCTCTCCATCAGAGGACAGCGTCCCACCCAGACCCAGCTTCATCCTCTTGTCTGTCTTTTCTAAGCCTTTCAGCCGCCCCCACTCAGGCTCACCGAACCTGGCTGAGCTGGCACGGCACATAAGGCGCCCTGGGGCTGAGTATGCCATGGCCGTGCCAGCTCGCCACATATATCTTTATTGATTCCAGAGAGGAAGGGAGATGGAGAGAGAGAGAGAAACATCCATGATGAGAGAGAATCATGGATCGGCTGCCTCCTGCACGCCCCACACTGGGTGGGGATGGAGCCCACAACCCGGGCCTGTGCCCCGACTAGAATCACACCATGACCTCCTGGCTCATAGGTCGATGCTCAACCACTGAGCCACGCTGGCCGGGCGAGGGTCACGTTTTGAGCGAGGAGCAGCTCTGTGTTAAGACGAGCCGTGGGCACAGCAACAAGAAAAGAGCAGAGGTGCCGAGGAGAACCCACGGGCCCCTAAACCTGCTCCCCTGTCACCTGCTGTTGCCTGAGGTCGGGCCCAGGACACCCAGCGAGGTGCAGGCCTCCTGGCGGGGGGTGGGGGGTGGGGAGTGGGGCGTAGCTCCCACCGGGAGGGGTGACTGTTGGAGAACAACAATGCAATCTACGCCCATAAGTAACCACACGGAATCCGCCTGGTTCCCTGGGGCCTGGCACAGGTGGCCCATGAATATTTATTGAGCCACATTGAATATTCATTGTATTGAGTGTTATCGCGTCAGTGTCCGCCAGTCCTCTGGAAGAAAGTGTTATTTCGTGGTCTCTGGCACCACGGTCCCCATCCCACGGCATTCTCTAACGAGCATGGACGCCTCGTGTTTATCCGGGCGTTCCACAGGCAACAGCCGTGGATTCCATCGATTGCCGATAGGCGTGGAACCAGCGGGGAGAGAAAGATGATAGGAAGTCATTCGACAAGAGGACGTTAGCGTAGGTCCTCATTGTTCACATCCAGACACAATGTCCTTTGTCGATGATGCCAATCCAACCCTGACAGGGGGCGGGGGCGGGGGCGGGGGCGGGGGGCTTGGCTTTCCCAGAACTGCCTCGGAGACTTAAAATGGGGTCCCCTCTCCTGGGAATACTTTGGGGGGAAACCCCAGAAAAAATGGGGGAGATGTGAAGGGCCGCCTCCCGTAGGAACAAAGGGATCCTGAACCTGCTGGTTTGGGAGGCCGACCCTGGGACAGCGACAAGGCTGGATACAGAACGGAGGCGGCCCGGCCAGCCGCACGGAGCTGAGCCGCAATAAAAGCTGCGGATGCCGTGGAGAAGGCGCTGTGCTGCTGGGGCGAATGTTCGCCGGGACTCTGAGACGCCGCTGCCTTTCCCTCGCTCTCACAGAAACCACTCCTTCCCATCACACCCGCTCAGGAGCGGGTCCAGGCAAATCCACGCCCCAGGACCTGGCTCTTCCTCACCGACACCAGGGTGCTACCCAGCCCCGCACAGGAAGCAGGTGACCCCTTATCCCGTAAACAACGCCCTTCCCTCCCATCGCAGCCGGACAGGGTCCCCAGGCTCTCGCTGTGCGCAGTGCGTCAGGGAGTGAAGGCTTCCTGCTGCCAGACCCGGCGCCCTCTCCCCTGCTGCTCAGGAGACTGTTCACTCGATGCCCAGTCAGCTGCCAGCCTCAGGCGCTGGCGGCAGCTCAGACAGGAATCCCTGAGCCAGAGACGCCTCCTGGGGGAGGGGGTGGCTTTGACTTGCAAACACGGCCCAGGGCCCCGCAGAGCCCCGCGGAGAAGCACCTGCGTCACCATCCACACACCACCCTGGGAGCCGGTCAACCCGCACGGACGGCTCGGCAGACGCTGCTCCGCACAGGTGAGCCGTCCTGGGAGCGCGGGCACGACCACGCACCTCCTGTGCCCAGGGCGGCCTCGCTGTGCCCGGGGCGGCCTCGCTGTGCCCGGGGCGGCCTCGCTGTGCCTGTGCAAACACCACCCTGAGCACAGTGGTCCGAGAGCCAGGCTAGCCCCGGGCTGTGAAATTCCTTCCTAAGTGCACGTGACTCACGCATTTAAGGTTTGATGTTACCTTTGAGGGAAGGAGGCCACGTCGCTGGTTAAAAAGAACATTTATTCTCGACGGCGCCACCGAACGCGCCTGCCCGGCGGCTGCCAGCGTGTCTGGCACATCTCGACACTGGATCTTTGTCGCGCCAAGAGCTCTGCGCCCACCCTTTGCGGCCACGTCGTGAGCGCATCTGACCATTTCTGCACGGTCCTCCAAGGCTTTCTTTAATGCGGCGTTAGCTCTGTGAGGAAACCGTCTAAGAAATCCTCTCCGTGTCAGTCTTTGCAGGTGCTGTTATTCCACCCACAAGCACCCCGTTCCGTTGGTTTTATTACGTGGATTCCTTTGTGGAATGTTTAGGGGGAGAGACACACTGTCAGGAATGGGATGGGGCAGACTCTGCATTTACGCAAAAAAAAAAAAAAAAAAAAAAGTAAACACTTTCTTATCAGCGGGTAAAGTTCCAACCAGTTTATTACATGGGCAGGTACCCGCTATTGCATGCGATAGGATTGACAGGACTTTTAACCTTGACTGTCATGTGACCAAATTAACTGCCCTACATCTGCATTGCCGTCCTTTTAAATGCCTCTTCTCTAGCAAGCCCTTCGGGGTGACCAACCAAGCAGCCAGGCTGGCCGAGAAGGAAGGAGCGACCGCCGGTTCCGCAGAGCGTTAGGCCACAGCGAGCGGAGGAACGCCCGGGCCCTGGCGCGGGGCTCAGCTGGTTGGAGCGCCGTCCCCACACACGGAGGCTGCGGGCTCGGTCCCTGGCAGGGCACACGCACGAAGCAGCCGATGAGTGATCCACAAGCGGGCCAACAAGTCCACGTGTCTCTCCAAAAGCCATCGATGAGCTTTAAAAAATAAATTAAATAAATAAGGACCGTCATTAATATTTATTATGAAAAGATTAAAAGGTGAGGGTTAATCAACATTTCCCCTGCTTTGCCTGAGCCGGCATTACTCTAACATTGTTTCGTGCTTAACGGTCTTCCTGAGAACGAACTTGGGCGCCTCCCCCAATGGTGCTCATACGTGACTCCTTACAGAGGCGCCTAGACCGCCCCCGCGGCCCACAGCACTGCGCTGTGTCACTCCCTGTCTCTCCCACGCTGTGACCGGAAGCATATTTGTGCAAAGCTGTCCGGCATCAGGACTGTGGTCGTTCACGTGAAACAGAGAGCTGGGGACAGTCCCATGTTGAGATGTGACAGTTCGGAAAGAAAGAATGGAGGGAGAGCCCTGGCTGGTCAGTTGGCCGAGTATCGTCCCATGCACCGAGAGGTCACGGTTCGATTCCCGGGCAGGGCACGTGCCGGGTTGTGGGCTCCATCCCCAGGAGGGGGCGTGCAGGAGGCAGCCCATCTATGATTCCATTGATATCTCCCCTGCCCCCCTCTCTCCTCTCTCTCTCTCTTAAAATCAATAAAAAACATAGTAAAAAAAGACTGGAGGGAGAGGAAAGGGGAGCTAACGAACCATTAGTGTCGCGCACACATCTGACACATGGAGTGTCGTGCACACATCTTACATGTGAGTGTCACGCACCCATATTACACATGGGAGTGTCACGCACACATTTTACACATGGGAGTGTCACACATATTATACATGGGAGTGTCACGCACACATATTACACATGGGAGTGTCACGCACACATATTACACATGGGAGTGTCGCGCACACATATTACACATGGGAGTGCCGCGCACACATATTACACATGGGAGTGCCGCACACACATATTACACATGGGAGTGTCGCGCACACATATTACACATGGGAGTGTCACACACACATCTTACACATGGGAGTGTCACACACACATCTTACACATGGGAGTGTCACGCACACATCTTACACATGGGAGTGTCACACACACATCTTACACATGGGAGTGTCACGTACACATCTTACACATGGAGTGTCGCGCACACATCTTACACATGTTGGAAATAATTCGCGCTGCGCACACAGTTCATCTGTAACAAAGCCAGTGGATCAATCACCGTATGTCTGAGCAGGAAAGTTTGTGAAAGACTAAACGAATGGATGAGGGATGACTATATAATAAATCAGGGTTCAGACTCAGAACTCCTGTGCTTCCTCACACTGCTTTCCAAGAGCAGGAGGCAAAAGAGAAAACCTCAGGGCAGCAGAGGCAGCGTGAAGGAGGCAACAGCAGCTCTCCTCGCCCGGGGTCCCGGGGGGCGGACGGGGGGGGGGGGGCTGTGACGGGCAGGGGGGGAGGGGGTGGCACTTCATGGGAGAGGCAAACACCGCCCTGCACAGCTTCTGAGCCGGCCCCACGGGCTCAATGTCCCCTGATGTTTGTTGACACCAAGTCACTTGGCTTGATCTTCACCGGGACATATTGTCTCCATCTCAATCGCCGCATCCACTGTCTTTCCAGAAGGATTCATTAAAGCGCCGTCACACAGCAGCGCCGTCCCGTGTCCTGGCTGTCAGGTGTGTGCTCTGCTAGGAGATGGTCCGTCGGGGCGGCCACGAGAGGAGACGGAGGCTCGGGAGGGTGAAGTTGATGCACCCACATCCTGGGGGGAGAAGCACACAGGGCCACGGGGGGGGGCAGGGCCACGGAGGGGGGCAGGGCCACGGAGGGGGGGCAGGGCCACGGAGGGGGGGCAGGGCCACGAGGGGGGGCAGGGCCATGGAGGGGGGCAGGGCCACGGAGGGCAGGGCCACGGAGGGGTCATGGCCACGGAGGGCAGGGCCACGGGGGGAGAGGGCCACGGGGGGGCAGGGCCACGGAGGGGGGCAGGGCCACGGAGGGCAGGGCCACGGAGGGGTCATGGCCACGGAGGGCAGGGCCACGGGGGGAGAGGGCCACGGGGGGGCAGGGCCACGGAGGGGGGGCAGGGCCACGGAGGGGTGCAAGGCCACGGAGACGGGAGGGGGCAGGGGCAGGGGCAGGCGTGAGGGCAGGGTTTGGAACAGCCTTGATGGGGTTTCTGTGGGAGGGGCAGGCAGGTGGGGAGCGGTTTAAGAAGGGCCTGCCTGAATAGTTTGGGTGGGCTCTGAACTACCGGGTGGCCTCTGTTAGGGTTCCTGGCCTTGGGGTGACACAGGCAGAGGGGTGTCGCCTCCAGGGTGAGTCTGCACCTCAGAGGCAGGCTGCTGGCTGAGCCGTTGCTGTCCCTCCGAGCTGGCCCAGGAGCCACAGTCTCTCCCCAGCCAGAGAGGTTTGTTTCAAAGACGTCAAAACATCACAATAGGCAGAAAATTAGAAGGTATTTATATATGTGTGTCCCCCCAAAATGTGTACCCCTTCAGCAGCTGATAGCTCAATTGTTATTTCTCTTTTCAGATTCAACCCGTGGGAATCAATAATCATTCAAGGTGTGTCTACATTTTGGGGGACACCCTGTACATCTATAATACAATCGGAATCGTTTTAGATACACATTTCACACATCAAACTGTTTTCCATGTAGAACTTGAGAACTATCTTCAAACCTAGTTACCTATGAATGAGACTGGTTTAAAGAACTACCCACGTAGCCACTGTCTGAAATTGTGTACTAAGTCAGCTCATTTTCAACGGCAAAAATAAAAAGGACGATTTGGGTATATTTCTCCGACAAACAGGTCTGAACACTCCTCTACTCAGGCCTCCATTTATGTGCGCCTTGCTTTATGAAGTCCTGTGCCTTCATTGTTGGTACCCCCCGTGGGAGTACTAGGGTGGGGGCAGGGTCTCCTGTGGGAGTACTGGGGTGGGGGCAGGGTCTCCTGTGGGAGTACTGGGGTGGGGGCAGGGTTCTCATTTCGTGAGGCTCAGGGCCCAAGAGCATCGCCTTTCCCTGTGGGAGGGGGTTGGGGACCCCAGGACCTCAGGACCCTACCTGCTGCCTACTCCATCTCCTCCTGTCGAGACAGGTGCCATGAGAGCTGCCACCGCCCGAGGGGGACGGGCCTGACCTCCACAGGACACAGGAGAATTCAAGACCAACGGCAACGCCAGGTGACCGACTCCCGTTAGAAGGTAACGCCGCTGTGTGCTGATGTGGGGGCGCCTGGGATCAGAGCCTGCCCCCCTGGGCCCAGCTGAGCAGAGCCTAGTGTGCCCCCGGGCGATGCTGTGAGGGAGGGAGCAATCGAATTAGGAAGAAGTGACATTTCAGCATAAACAAGAGGGGGGCACTTCCCCGGGTTGTGGGCTCGATCCCCAGTGTGGGGGCGTGCAGGAGGCAGCTGATTGATGGTTCGCTATCATCATTGATGTTTCTATCTCTCTCTCCCTCTCCCTTCCTCTCTGACACCAAGAAAAAAAAATTATTTTTAAAAATAAGGTTTAAAAAACTTTCCCTTTGCCCTAACCGGTTTGGATCAGTGGATAGAGCGTAGGCCCACGGACTGAAGGATCTCGGGCGACCAATCAATGTCTTATTTTTATAACAGAAAACGGTGTTTGGGGTGAGGAGGCCGTGGAACAAGGTGATGATACCCAACAGAGACATCTATAGAAAAATAATTAAGAGACTTAACCACATCCGAACTACCGTATTTTCCGGCGTATAAGACGACTGGGTGTATAGAAGATTTTCCTGGGTTAAAAAGTCGTCTTATACGCCGGGAATTACGGTATTTCCAGCTCTCATTACTCAATTTTTCATTGCTGGTGTGAAGGAGCAAAGGCATTCAAACTCCTTTGAAAACTTGTGGAAATATTAAAAGATTTTGTCAAGGTTGATGGTTTCCATTTGTTACTTTGGTTCCAGCTATACGGAGCTCAAAATGCTGTATTTTTATTTGCGAATCACGTGTCCGCAGATGTCATCTGTGTGGCTGTCTGCAGAAAGCTACATGAATTATAGTATGGGTCTATAATATTCCATGGTTTAGAACATAAGCCAAAGTGGAGCTGTTTCCTTCGCGGTTAGCATTTATTTTGCATCTTTTACTTTTCTGTGCAGCTGGCTTTCCTCACCCTCTCCCCTGGATCAGCTCCTTGCACGTGACCATTTAAAAAACGGCTGACCCGCTCCAACTGTGGTGTTCTCTCCCCAGAACCCTCTGGAAGGCGGGGAGCAGGAGGCGGGCTCTGCTGGGCTTTCTGCAGGGAGCGCGCCCCGCAGGCCCCGCTGCTGCCCACACAGCGGCTGCGGCGCTTGTGCTGGGACGGCCCCGTGCTCGCCGCCAGCGAAGCCTTTCTGCCTTAAAGGCAACATCTGTTTTCATCAAAGGAGCTCATGCGCAGGGCCTAGGGGGTAAATGGTGGGAGATGTGTCACGCAACAAACAAAAGCCGAAGCCGGACTTTCTTTTTTTTTTTTTTTTACACATTTAAATTTATTTATTTATTTATTTATTTATTTATTTATTTTTAAATCTTTATTGATTAAAGGTGTCACATATTTGTCCTCATCCCCCCATTCCCATCCCACACCCCACCCCCCTTTTGTCCTTAACCATTGGTTAGGCTCGTATTCATGCACACAAGTCCTTTGGTTGATCTCTCCCCGCTATCCCCACCCTCCCCAACCCTCCCTCTGAGGCCCGACAGTCCAATCGATGCCTGCTTGTTTCTGGGTCTGTTCTTGTTCATCAGTCTGTGTTGGTCATCATTTCCCCTAGATGAGCGAAATCATGTGTCACTAGAGATATACTTATAAGAACTGAATGTGAGATGAGCAATAATAGTTATGCTGACAGGCAAATGAATCAGTCTGTAGTAAGTTTCTTTCTGGACCAACAGTTCTTTTGAGACCCAATTTCAGTGTCCACCAGTTCCTTATGCTTACATGTCAGCACTGACTTTTCAGTTCTGGATGGTGGACAAATGGTGGTAATGCAGGTCCGACTCCCTCTGGTTTGGTCTCGCCCGGACCCAGGGGCGCGGCCTCACCCAGACTCAGGGGTGCGCGGCCTCACCCGGACCCGGGACCCAGCATCACCTGGGCCCCGGGGCACATGGCCTTACCCGGACCCAGGGGCGCGGCCTCACCCGGACCCGGGACCCAGCCTCGCCCGGATCCAGGGGCGCACGGCCTCACCCGGACCCGGGATTCAGCTACACCCGGACCCAGGGGCGCACGGCCTCACCCGGACCCGGGATTCAGCTACACCCAGACCCAGGGGCACGTGGCCTCACCCGGACCCAGGGGCGCGTGGCCTCTCCCGGACCCAGGGGCGCAGCCTCATCCGGACCCGGGACCCAGCCTCACCCGGATCCAGGGGCACACAGCCTTACCCAGACCTGGGATCCAGCTTCACCTGGACCCAGGGGCGCGCGGCCTCGCCCAAACCCAGGAGTGCGCGACCTCACCCGGACCCAGGGGCGCGGCCTCACCCGGACCCGGGACCCAGCCTCACCCAGACCCAGGGGCGTGCGAAGCCGGACTTTCTTGTCTCGCTCTCTCCTGATCCCCAAGTGCCACAGCCAGAAACCAGCCCTCTGCCTTCCCCCCGGTTCTCCTGGCTTCTGCCTCTCACCCATCCACTACACACGTTACCAATCGGCGTCCTCCTTTGGGATCCGGGAGGGTATGTTCCCACCGTGCACGCACACGTGAACGCGCACACACACACACACACACACACACACACATTCTCTTTCATTTTCCCACAGGATTCTTTCACATTTATTAATTTTATCAATATTCAGTGCTTCCCTTATTACGAAGATGTAAGTTTTTACAACCGAGCCACAGAGTGTACTAAGATATTTTTTACAACTTTTTGTTTATCTTAGAGTTAATTAAAAAAATTTTTTTTGCCATGTACTTTCCCTTTTTTCTTTACGCATTTCAACAGCTCTACAAAACTCTGTTCAATGTATTTAGACATTGTTATTGTTCAGGCCCATGTTCTTTCTTGGAGATATTTAGTGGATCCCCCTGATCTCATGTGACATTGGACCTGAAGGACTACTGCACAGCTGCATAGCTGTATAGGTACCTAGGTGCATAGCTGTATAGGTACCTAGGTGCATAGCTGTAGAGGTGAATAGGTGCAGAACTGTAGGTGAATAGCTGTATGTGAATAGCTGTATGGGTGCATAGCTGTAGAGGTGAATAGGCACAGAACTGTAGGTGAATAGCTGTAGGTGAATAGCTGTATGTGAATAGCTGTATGGGTGAATAGCTGTAGGGGTGAATAGCTGTAGAGGTGAACAGCTGTAGAGGTGAACAAGTGCGGAGCTGTAGAGGTGTATAGGTGCAGAACTGTAGGTGAATAGCTGTAGGTGAATAGCTGTAGGGGTGAATAGGTGAGACCTGTAGGGGTGAATAGCTGTAGAGGTGCACAGGTGCGGAGCTGTAGGGGTGAATAGCTGTAGGGGTGAACAGGTGCAGAGCTATAGAGGTGAATAGCTGTAGAGGTGAACAGGTGCAGAGCTATAGAGGTGAATAGCTGTAGGGGTGAATAGCTGTAGGGGTGAATAGCTGTAGGGGTGAATAGGTGAGAGCTGTAGGGGTGAATAGCTGTAGGGGTGAATAGGTGAGAGCTGTAGGGGTGCACAGCTGTTGGCCTCGGCCTTCTTTCCCAACCTCTAATTTACTTCTCTTCTATCTCAGGTCTCCTGGAGTCCATCTCTTCTTCCTTACTGACGTATGCCCGCATTTTGGAATTACATCTTCCAGAAGATTTTAAAGGAACAATGCATAAGATATCGAATGTACCTACAAGTGTCTTTATTCTGTCTTCACATTGTTGGTAGTTTGGAGAAGAATAGTTTTTTTCAGTTTTCAGGTGCTGTGTTTGTCTGGGACTTAGGGGGCAGGTGGGCATTGGCAGGTAAAAAGAGGAACTTCGTGCAGTTTTACCGGGAACTTCCTGATTATAAGTGAGGCTGGGCATTTTTAAACTTTTCTGTCATGCTTATACATATTCTACTCACATGCTTTACCCATTTTTTGATTTGGTTGTTGGCTTTTGACATTTTTTTTTTGGTAGGAACTCTTTATGAATTAAAGAAATCAGCTCTTTTTAAAAACAAAGGAATGCAAATATTTCCCACAAGGACTCCAGGAACCTGAGGACAATCTGACAGCATGTTTTAAGATTAAATAGGCAGACCCAGACATTGTATATGTAGTATTTATCCAGCAGATATATGCACACATGTGAAAATGAAGCAGGATATTCGTTGTAGAATTGCTTGTAAATAACAAGATTGGAGGCACGGAAATGCCCACCAATGAGACCTAGTTAAGTAAATCGCGGTTTACTTATTTGGTAGAATATTGTGCAGCCCTCTGAAGAGTGAGGCACTTGTAAATACACGGATAAGAAAAGACCTCTTTATAAGTTACGAAATAAGCTGGGGTGACCACTTTGGGGTAAAAGAAGAACTATGTATGGAATCAGTTTAAGCCCAGAACATTCTAGAAGGGATACCGCATAAACCGAAAGGACTGTAGCGGGAGGAGAAGGCAAACGGGTCTTCTTTTTGTAACTGCCTCACTGATACATCGTTTACACACCATGAATCTCAGCAGCAGGAAGTGTAATTGCATGGATTTTAGTAGGTTGCACAACGATCATCACCATCGAGCTTTAGAACATTCCCATCATGCTAGAAACGTCGTGTCCGTTTACAGCTATCCCCCATTCCTCCTGCCAGCGCCGGGCCACCACCAAGTCTCCTTTTGCCTCTATTTGCCCCTTTCCCGCATTTTATATAAGCTTTCATACCTTTGGGTACGTTTTTCCTATTTTAAATTTAAATTGCCTATTCAAAAATACTTATCAAAAAATCACCTAATCAATCCTATTATTAAAACCACCTAATCAATCCCGTTCTCGTAAGAAGAGACGGCGGCATGGAAAAGTTCAAGTCTTTTGTGCTCTAAGCAGCTGAGAGGCGGGGCCAGGCAGGAAGATGAACAAACCCTATTTCCTGTTTTCACTGCACCAATATCAGGCCTCACGTCGGCTTCGCACACCCTGGAATTTAGAATTAATCATCGTTCACATAAGTGTAAATCTCTGCAAAAGGTCAAAACGTTTACCGTTCAGAAGGGAAAGAACAAATCGTGACGCCCAAAAAAGATAGGTGTATGGCAATCATACGGGCGCTTCACGTTTTATTGCCTTATTTTGTTAGGAATCCATAAACGCTAATGTAACCTTGCCATACATGACAGAGGCTGGCCATCTGCGAATGTGCAGGTTCATAATCTAGCCCGTGGTTACCTCATAAACATCACCCAAATTGAGCTTTGGATGGGGATGGGGAAATTCATCTATGACATTTTCTCAGATTTATACCACTAGGTACCAGCCAATCTAATTACTTGAGTGACGTGTTCAACCTTTCTGGAAATCTCTACCTGGATTTATGTGTGTGAACACGGTTGGCTGTTAGAAATCCAAGCGCCGACGTGGTGACGGCTTCCTTTCCGGTGGGTAACGCCAGTTAATTCAAAGAGTGAGGGTGATGGCCCAGCCCGGACCCACTGCCGCCCGACCCTGGGCCCCTGGGCGCTGTGCGCGCCGGAAGGCACGCAGGCCTCACAAGCATCTAGATAGAATGAAGGCCCAACTTTTCACCCCATTTCCGTTTTCAGTAAAGGCGATCCCGTGGTTTTCAGTGAAGAGACTTCCCTGGGGGTTAACGAGCACGCCTGAGGTCACACAGCTGCCACGGGACACGGCTCCGATCTGGACGCGGCCTTTCCCGAACAGGCCTCCGTGCTGGCCACGGCTGCACGAGGCTCGTCCCTGCCTCCATGCCATCGTCTGTGCTTTGTGTGTCTTGACTTGTAAAGAGCCTTAAGTCTTTTCTAGAAAGTGATGGGTTGAAATAAGCAAGCATATTGGCTGTTGTTTGCAGGGTTGTACTTCATTAGGAGAAAAGAACAAAACAAAGAAAAATGTGTTTTTGTGAATACCATGTGATTCCTTTTGCCACTAAGGACAGGTTTCCCCTCATGGAACGGTTCGTCTTTGCCAAGATATAGCGAGAGCCAATCAGTCAATATTGATCGAGTCCGGGTGGGGAACATGGAGAATTATGCTCGAGTGCCTGTCTGTTGGGAGCTCCCATATTTAATTGTTGGGTGAAAATTACATGTTCAAAACCACAAATATGTGAAGCGTGATTATTAATGGCCCAATATGGGTCCTCTATGTATCATAAGTCAATGCTTAAGGCAAAGGGAAGGCAATGTAGGAAATGGATTTTTTTTTTTAGGATTGCCAATCCCTAAGGCAAGTCAAGAATTTTAAATTTTTAAGGGCTTTGAAGAGGTCTATAACCAAATATGTGGACAAGAAGCTCTTTAAGGCCTATCCAACATAAAATAATATAATTTAATGGATGATACAGAAACTACCACTGAGCACAGTGAAATTCCAGCTAGTATAGGGTTAAGAGGTTTGCGTGCAGGGGGTATAGGAAAACCCCAAGTGGGCATGGGGAGGAACTGGAGAGAGAGAGGCAATCTTTCTCATTTCTCAGGATGAGACGTGCATTTGTGCAGGTGTCCAGGCTGGGGGTGAAGGTGGGCGGGAGGCAAAGGTACTGGCCGAGCAGTCCCCACTGAGCCAGTTCCCCAAAGCGGCTACCTTTTCTTTTTTTTTTTTTTTAAATGTATTTTATTGATTTTTTTTTACAGAGAGGAAGGGAGAGGGATAGAGAGCTAGAAACATCGATGAGAGAGAAACATTGATCAGCTGCCTCTTGCACACCTCCTACTGGGGATGTGCCCGCAACCAAGGTTACATGCCCTTGACCGGAATCGAACCTGGGACCCTTCAGTCCGCAGACCAACGCTCTATCCACTGAGCCAAACCGGTTTCGGCGCGGCTACCTTTTCAAACTGGGTTGAGTCGCTGATAAAAATAGGTCCCAGGAACACGTCCAATATGCTATGAACATGACAGTGGAGACGGCGAGGCAGAGAGAGGAAGGAGGAGGTTGCGTCGTGTGGCCCTTCCCGCTGGGCACCCAAGGCCCACCTCTCTCCCCCCCCACCCAGGCGGGGGGACCATTTCCTGCAGGTGCCCCTAATCCTCCACCAGGCAGGAGGGAACCAGGTGCCCCGGGGCGTGGAGAACTGGCCCGTGGGTGTGATGAGCTCCACTGGCTCCTCCTGGGCCGGGGTCCGAGGCCCGGGGGTGCTGTGCAGAGGGCGGAGGGTCTGCGAGTGCAGCCGGCCGGGGGGCACGGCTCCCAGGTCGGTTCCGCGGCCCGGCAGGAAGGGCAGCCCCTGGGGACCCGGCGAGGAGGGCGGAGGTGCGCAGGGGTCAGCGCTCTGGTCCCAGAGTCGCGGCCCCGCCCCCGCGCCCAGAGGCCCCGCCCCCGAGCGGCCAGGCCCCGCCCCCCGCGCAGGCTTCGGCTTTTTCCGCCGCCTCGGCCCGCGCGCCCCGCCGCCTCGGCCATTTCCGTCGCGCGCTGGCCGCCATTTTGTCGCGGCTCGTGTGTGTCTGCTGGTGCGCGGCTCGGTCCCCGGGAGCGAGGCTTTGTCCGGTTCGGCAATGGACGGGTAGGTGCCGGGCCGGGCCGGGGGGCCGGGGGCCGGGAGGGGGTCGCCCGGCGGGTCCCGTCCGCAGCCACCCGGCTGCCCCTCGCGGGCCGGCCGCCGTCCCCGCCGCCCCCTCGCACACACCCCCCGCCGCTCGGGCCGCTTGGGGGACCGGGCGCGACGGGCCGGCCCCGGGACCGGGGGCGGCGGCGGCTCCGGGGGGGGAGGGACAGCTCTGGGCGCGGGCGAGGCGCCGCGGAGCCTGGGCGGCCCTGTCCCCGGAGCCGCCGCGGCCGGGCACCGGGAGGCGACCGGGGGCCGCGCGGGGCCGGCGGGGCCGGGTCTGAGGAGGCCCGTGTCCGTGTCCCCGCGCGGCCTCGCCGTCCGCACCGCCGGCCCGGGTGCGGGGGGCGGGGGGCGGGGGGCGGGAGCTCCGCGGCGGCGGCGGGCGGGGGAGGGGCGGCCGTGTCACCCCTTTGTTGTCGCCGGAGCCGGTGGGAGCGGGCGGGCGGCCGTTGGTGGGCCCGGGACACGCGGGGCGGGCGCCGGGCCCGGAGCGACCCCGTCACGCGGGCCACGCCACCCCGGCGCACCCCCGCCGCGCGGGCGGCCCTCGGCCCCGGTGACCCGTTTGCGGGAAAACAAAACGGGCCTCGAGAGCCTGGGCCGCCTCCCCTCCCCTCGCCCCTCCCCCGAGAGGCCGGGCGGCGAGGCCCGGTGCCCGCGGCCCCTCCCCCAGCCCCGGGGACCAACCGTCGGGACGGGCGCTCGCGGCCCGCGTGGGGGCGGGGCGGGCCCGCCGCGTTGGGAAAGGCCCTGCACCGGCGCCGGCGAAGCGGGGGAACTCGGTGCAGCGCGTGTCCAAGGCCCCCGCACGGACTCGGTTTCCCCGAGGATGCCCGGCGTCCCCCGGGGGTCGTGGGCCGGTGGCCCCGCGCGAGGAGCGCGCCTCCGCTTCTCCCGGGACGACCGGGCCGGCCTGAAGTTTGAGCGGCCCCGGGCCCGGCCGGGAGGCCCCTCCACCTGCCCGGGGAGCGCCGCGGTGGGACGCCGAAGGGTCCTGCAAAGTTCCCAGCCCCGGGCGCTGACACTGTCCTTCTCTCTCTGCAGGATTGTCACAGATGTCACGGTTGGCGTGAAGGTAGGAGCTGCCCGAGGCGGCTGGGCGCAGGGGGCGGGGGGCCCGAGCACCGCGGGGGGCATGCTCACTTAGCTTTGGGGGACCTGCTCACTTAGCTTTGGGGACCTGCTCACTTAGCTTTGGGGACCTGCTCACTTAGCTTTGGGGACCTGCTCACTTAGCTTTGGGGACCCGCTCACTTAGCTTTGGGGGACCTGCTCACTTAGCTTTGGGGACCTGCTCACTTAGCTTTGGGGGACCTGCTCACTTAGCTTTGGGGGACCTGCTCACTTAGCTTTGGGGACCCGCTCACTTCGCTTTGGGGGACCCGCTCACTTAGCTTTGGGGGACCTGCTCACTTAGCTTTGGGGACCTGCTCACTTAGCTTTGGGGGACCCGCTCACTTAGCTTTGGGGGACCTGCTCACTTAGCTTTGGGGACCCGCTCACTTCGCTTTGGGGGACCCGCTCACTTAGCTTTGGGGGACCTGCTCACTTAGCTTTGGGGACCTGCTCACTTAGCTTTGGGGGACCCGCTCACTTAGCTTTGGGAGACCCGCTCACTTAGCTTTGGGGGACCCGCTCACTTAGCTTTGGGGACCCGCTCGCTCCCTGCAAGGGGCTTGGGTTTTGGCGCGGAGTCCTGTGGTTCCGCACCTGCATAGACCACGACCAGACATGGAAAAGGAGGGGCGCATGGGGTTCGGGAAATTAAAAATGCTCCCAGGCACGGCTTCTTGGGAAGAGGAAATGATATCCCAACTTTCGGAGGGGAAATTAGGGCTTTCAATGGCCGGTAAGTGATTTGACCGGAATCATATAATTTTATTAATCTAAAAAGATTTTTTAAGCTCTTCTCCTGTCTTATGCAGACTAAGATAGTTTTGCCAATAATAAGCCACATTTGAAACGGTTACCCTGATTCTTAAAAAGGAAAGAAACTTGTTCACACAATTAGCTTCAAGTGTGAGTCAGACGGTCAGGGCTGGTGGCTGCCTGTTGAGGAAGGTAGGCCTCGGGCCGGAGGCGGTTGGGATTCCTCCGTCACATTTTGTCCAGGAAAAGTGCTCATTCTTTAAACCTTCGTTCTACTGGTGAGGCCTTTCATTTCCTTTTAATTCCTGCACATTTTAACATCACGATTAACGTCATTTTTTTGTTTGCCAGCCTGACTGCCCTGTTAGGGCATGGTCCTGTCTGGTATCTATTTTCCAAACTTGGCATCCAAGCCTCGAGCAGCAGGTCCTCAAATATAGTTTGGGGTAAAATTGGTTTCGTTGCACATTAACTGTAGCCAGAGACTTGTTGGACGCAGTGACGTTTCCCCTTCGGGTGTGGGAGGCTGCTTAGCGCAGTGATGCTGACTGCTCACAATATTCCTTAGAATTTTAAAGTTTATCCAGAACAGCGTGGTGGTCCTCAGAATACTTTTGGAGATACCTTATGTTTCCTTGCTTATTTTCTGTCTTCTGCCTTATAGTGAACTAGGTACTTCCCCATGTTTTAATGTTTAGGCTTTGTTGTTAAGTTCAGATGGTGTACATTGGGGGTGAAGTAATGAGCTTTTTTTTGCAGGGAAGGCGTATTATTTGGCAATGATATTTTCTAAGTTGAGATAGAGGAGGATTTAAAATGGGGAACAGCTCAAGAGTACAAGATGTAGGTACTATAGCTACCATCCAAACTGGAAGTGAATTTTGTAAGAGAGTAAATGATTCAAGTCTGAATTGTCCCCTAATGCATAGGAGAGAAGGAACTAGACCAGACCCAGAGTGAGAAGGCAGGGAGAGGCGAGGCTTGGAAGAGAAGAGGATGTGCAGATAAGGCTTATTGGTTACACCAGTTTTCTATTTTTGTAGTAGTTTGAGAGAAAAATATTAGAAAATGATATAAAAATAATCGCTAACCTTTTTTTTTTGCCCATTGTGAATATAAAAGTTTGAGTAACGAAAGTTATGTTTTATATGATTTTCTAGGATAGTGGTTAAGAACTTTTGCTTTAGCATCAGACCTCTAAACAAGTAATTAAGCTTTCATAAATTTTTTACAAAATAAAAGTAATGTGTGTGATTAAAAATGTTCAGTGTGCACAATATTTCTCACTGATTTCCAATCCTATTTCTTGGGTGTAAGTAATTATGTTAAAATATTTCTGGTACATTTTTTTCCCCTGCAATTATCTCTATATATAAAAGCCAAGGGGTCGGAATGCTGGAATGACCAGAATGACCGGTCACTGTGACGTGCGCTGCGGCTGGCCAACCAGCCTGATTCCGGAAGTGGCCCCTACCCCTGGCTGGCCCTGCCCCCGATCGCCTCCACCCATCCCCCATCAGGAGCGGGGCCTGCCAACCTCCGGCGTCCCCTCCCCCCTGCCGGATAGGCCCCTGTGGGGCGGGGCAGCTGGCCGGCCCCCACCAGTGCAAGAATTCATGCACCGGGCCTCTAGTTAGTTTATATATTACCACACGTGAACAGCCTTGTTTACACAAATGGATTCATGTCATGTGTGCTGGCCTACATCTTGCCTTGCCTTTAAATAGCTTTATTGAGATATTTGATATAAGCTACACATTTAAAGTACACATGTTTTGATACATGTATGCACCTATGAAACCATTACTATAATCAAGACAATGAGCATACACCACCCCCAAAGTATCATTTTGTAATCCCTCCCATCTGCCTTCCTTTCCCCAAGCAACCACTGATCTGTGTTCTCACTATGATTCGTGTGCATTTTTTAGAATTTTAAATAAATGGGATTGTACAATATGTACCCTTTTCTGGTCTGGCTTATTGCACTCAGCATAATTATTTTCAGACTCATATTGTGTATCAATAGCTGATCCCTTCTTACTGCTTAGCAATATTGCATTGTGTGGGTATACGGCAATGTGTCTTATTCTTTTTCCTCTTGTCGATGTTTGGCATGTTCCCAGTTTGGGGCTATTAAAGCTGCTCTCAACATTCCTGTACAAGTCTGTGTGTGAACGTGCGCTTACGTTTCTCTTGGGGAAATGCCTGTGGTGGGAACCGCTGGAACATAGGCAGAGGCACTAGATAACTTTTTAAGAAACTGCAAACTATTTCCCAAAGTGGTGGAACCTTTTGACATTGCCACCCAGTCCATCCACATCCTCTCCACTGCCTGCTATTGTCTGTCTTTGGATTACAGACAGTCTAGTGGTTGTGGAGTGGTAATCTCCATCTGTCTGTCCGTTTGTGGTTGGATCTGGAGACTCTCGGATTCTCTTTCTGTGTTTTGTAAGTGGTGTGTTTTTCTGTTGGAAGACATGATATCTGATTTTTTTCATCCACACATGTGGGTATTATTCCCAAAAACATTTCCTGTAATAGCTTTTTCTTCACCTTTTTTGTGCCCTGCATAATCTGCTCGATAAACATCTGTTCATCAATATTCTTAAAGGATATCGACAAAGACTTGGCTTAAAGTTTACTTAAGGTTCATATAATAGAAATACAATATTAAAATTTAACAGAAATTGGAATTGTTGATGGTGGATGGGAATGTTTTTCAATGGAGGTTTTGTCAAGAGCAGTGATTTGAAATTGAACAGGCTAGGGTGTGGCCTCTATAACACTGAACAGATAACCTCTGAGTTTTAGTTTTTACAGATTTTTAAATGGGCAAAGTAGGACCTACCCCAAAAGTTATTTTGAAGATTAGATAAAATAATCCATAAAAGATTTGGCTTGGAATGGCACATAAGTGCTCAAATGATGGTGATGTTTGTTATAGTTCTTTAATCTGTAAATCTGATTTGGAAGGAGCACTTTAATGCAAGTCAAATATGATAAATAGGAGAGCCTGGAGTCCAGGTTAAAAATAGTTGGTCAGGCCCTGGTCAGGTTGCTCAGTTGGAGTGTTGTCCCATGCACCAAAAGGTGGCAGGTTAGATTCCCGTTTGGGGCATTAAGGGAGGATTCCAATTGATGTCTCTCTCTACCTTCCTCTCTCTCTCAAATCAATTTTAAACAAGTGTTAAAAGCTCAGTCTTTTAAAAAATATAGTTGGTCAGATAGCACTAAAGAGAATTAGTGAACTAAAAAATAGAATTTACTCAGAATTTAGCACAGAGCACTAAAGAGATGAAGATAGAAAGGTTAAAAGATAAGGTAGGAAAGGCAGATAAATTCTAACAAATATTTAATTAGAGTTCCAGAAAGAGAAATTAAAGATTGCAGAGAAGCAAAATTTGAAAAAGCCAAAGACATAATATTCCAAAATTGATGAGTTACATGAATTCTTAGGTTTAGGAGGCATAAGGAAATCTGGACACATCACAATAAAAGAGCAAAACACCAAAGACACTGAGAAGATCTTCAGAGCAGCCTGAGAAAAATTAGATTCCCTCTAAAGGAATGAGACAAAATGCTTCTTCAATAACATGGCATCCACAGATAGTGGAAATAATAGTGTCTTCAGAGTGTGAGTGAAAATAACATAATCCGCTAAATTGCCCTTAAGAGCAAAATAATGACATTTTCAGGAAATACCTCCCCCTAGAAAAAGGACAAACGAGGACTTTGATAACAGACCCACTGGAATTCCAGAGGTTGTACTTCAGAAAGAAGGCCAGTGACTCCAGATGGAGGTCTGAGGTAGGAGTGAGGTTAACCAAGAAGTCAATAAGCTGAGGGTAAATTTAATTACTGAATGTATAAGAAAATAATAGCAACAATTGATTGGGAGTTTAAAAAAGAGAAGTAAAAATACTAAATTGTGACACTACATAAAGCATGGCAGAGTTGTTTTGAGCCGTGTTTGTTAGGGTAGCCACTAATGTGGTTATTGAGCGCTCCACGTGGCTAATCTAAATTGATCTCTAATTATCAAGTACACATGGACTTTTGAGACTTCCTATTAAAAATGTAACGGCTGATTCTATTACATTTTGAAAATGAAGTCTATTTTAATAAACACTGCCTTTATAATAATTCAAAATGTGTATACATTTTGGGGGACGCCCTCTTAGTTTTATTTTACATGTTTAAACAATACATATGTGCTGTCATGCTGTGTCTTCTGTAACTTGCTCTTGTGCAATAATAGTTTATTAATCTAAGTTTATATGTAGCTCTAATTCATTTTTCTGGTCGTAAGGTATTGGATTATATGATTACCTAGTTGACAAAAACAAGATTATTTTTTCCTGTTACAAATTGCTGTTGTGAGCATTCTTGTGCATATTTCAGTAAAGTATATGTCAAGACTAGTTTTCTAAAAGTAGAATTGCTGGATTATAGGTTGTGTCTATTTTCAAGTTGATTGGATATTGGCATGTTGCTTTCCTAAGTGGTTGTGCTGATTTATACTATATTAGCAGTGCATGAAAGTTCATGTTTCTACACATCCTCTCTGATAAATTGGCATTATTGGACTTTTTAATGGTGTGTGCATGTTGTGTGTGTGTATGGTACCTTGTTTTATTTTGAATTCCCTGAGTATCAATGATATATTTTATTGGCCATTCATGTTTCTTCTCTGTTAAATGCCTGTTCATATTGTCTATTCATTTTCTTTTTTAATGTAGCTTTTTTTTTTCTTATTGAGTCCTAGGAGTTTTTATATATTGTGATATTAAAATTTTGTTAGTTATACTTGCTATGGATAATCGTTGACAATAAGTTTTTTAACTTTTAGAGTTTTTCTTTTTAAATTGAGAGATAATTGATAATGATTTGATATAAGTATATACATAAATGATTAATCTGTCCCCACACATAGCTATCAACTATAGTCACCATGCTGTACACTGCATCCCTAGAACTCATCTTAATTTATTAAAATGTCTTTCTTGTGTTTCTTTTGTTAAATAAATAAATCTACTTCTCATAGTGCAAAGTTTGTGTCTTTTGACCACCTCACCCATTTTGCCCATCTTGCCCTTCTTTTCACACTCCCTCCGCCTTTGGCCTTTGGCCACCACCAGTCTGTTCTCTGTTGCTATGAGGTTTCTTTTTGTTTGTTTCTTCTTTTTTTAGTGTTTACATATAAGTGAGATAATACAGTATATTTGTCTTTCTCTGACTTATTTTGCTTAGCATACTATCCTCAAAGCCCATCTATGTTGTTACAGCAGAATGATTTCTTTTTATGACTGAATACTATTTCATTGTGTGTGTGTCTATATCTCACATTTTCTTCATCCGTTCACCTGTCAAAGGACACGTGTAGGTTGTTCCATGTGTTGCTTTTAATGCTGCAGTGAGCATGAGGGGCAGGAGATTTTGTGAAATAGTATAGTGATTTCACTTCCTTCGGAGAACTACCCAGAAATGGGATTGCTGGATCATATAATTGTACTTAAAAATTATTTTTGAGCAACTACCATATTGTTTTTCATAGTGACTACACCAATTTACATTCCCACCACCTTGTACAAGGGTTCTCTTTTCTCTGCATCCCCACCAACACTTGTTATTTCTTTTCTTTTTGATAAGCCATTCTAACAGGTGGTATCTCATTGTGGTTTTGATTGGCATTTCTGTAATGGTTAGAGATGTTGAGCACCTTTTCATGTACCTGTTGGCCATCTATCTGTATGCCTTCTTTGTAAAATGTCTATTCAGTTCCTTTGTTTATTTCTGGGCTCTATTCTGTTCCAGTGATTTATGTGTCTTTTTATGCTGAAGGCTCAGGTGATGGTTAGCAATTTTTAGCAGTGTTCTTAAATTAAGGTATGTGCATTGTATTTTTAGACAATTCTAGTGCACACTTTGAATAGACTGTAGTATAGTATAAATATAACTTTTATTTGCACTAGGAAACCAAAAAATCTGTGTGACTCATTCTATTGCCACATTCCTTCATTGCGATGGTCTGGAACAGAACCCACAATGTCTCTGAGGGATGCCTGTGTTACCTCATTTAATCACAAGCACTGTGATGTAGATGTTATCCAAGTGAGGAAGCTAAGGCTTAGAATAAAGTAATTTACCAGTTACAGAGTAGGTGGAAGCTAAACTACAGAGCCCTTATTTTTATTTACCTAATGCCATACTTGTCTTAAAAGCAGTTAATCTATCACATCAACAGACTCTAAAAAAAGGAAAACCTCATGATTGTATCACTAGAAGGAGAAAAAGCATTTGGCAGAACCGAACACCTATTTATGATAAAAAACTCACAGTAAACTAGGACTAGAGAGGAATTTCCTCAACTTGATAAAGAACATCAAAAAAGCTACAGCTAAGATCATTCTTAATGTTGAGAAACTCCAGTTTTGTCACTAAGGTCAGATACATGGCAAGGATGTCCCTTCTCACCACTTGTTTTCAACATCCTGAAAGTCCTTGCCAATGCAATAAGGCAATAAAAAGACGTAACCAATATGCATATTGAGAAGAAAGGTGTAAAACTGTCATTCACAGATGACTTGAGAAACTGTAGAAAATTCAAAATCTCCTCACACTAATAAACAATTATTGCAAGGTTGCAAGATATAAATTAATATGCAAAAGGCAATTGCTGTCCTGCATATCAACAATGAACAAGTTCAATTTGAAATTAAAAACAAAATACCATTTACATGAGTCTCAAAATATTGAACTACATTTAAGGTATAAATCTAACAAAAGATATACATAGAGGCACTGCAGAACTGATGTATGAAACCAAAGAATCAAGTAAATGGATAGGTGTTCCATGTTCATGGATACGAAGACTCAGTATTGTCGAGATGTCAGTTCTTCCCAGCTTGATCTATACACATCGATAAAAATTCCAACCATTTATTTTGTGGCTATCAACAAAGTGATTCTAAAATTTATGTGGAGGCAGAAGGCCTAGAATAGCCATCACAGTATTGAAGGAGAAAAAGGTGGAGGACTGATGCTACCCAACTTACTATGAAGCTACAGTAATCAAGACGGTGTGGTTCGGATTAAAGAGTGGACAAATAATCCAATGGGACAGAATGGAGGGTCCAGAATAGAGCCCCCATCAATATAGTCCCCTCATCTTTGACACTGGAGAGCAAAGACCATCTCTAAAACAAATGGTGCTGGAACAACTGGACATCACATGCAAAACAATGAAGATACACACAGACAGCATACCCATCATAAGAATTTACTCAAAATGTACCTTAGACCTAAATTTAAAACACAATATTAGAAAACTCTTAGAAGATAACATAGGAGAAAGTCTAGATGACCTTGGTTATGATGATGCCTTTTAGGTAAACACCAAAGACACAATCCATGAAAAGAAACAATTGAGAAGTTGGATTTCATTAAATAAAAAAGTTCTGCTATGTGAAAGACAATATCAAGAGAATCAGAAGATAAGCCAAACTGGGAGATACCCAAAATACTAAAAAATCTCAAACTCAATAAGAAAACAACCTGTTTTTAGAATGGGCCAAAGACCTTAACAGACACCTCAGCAAAGAAGATATACAGATGGCAAATAAGCATATGTAAAGATGTTCCTTACTACTGGTATATGTATGTCATCAGGGAGTGCAGATTGTAAAGCAACAGTGTGATCCTGCTACACAACCTATCAGAATAGCCAAATTGTGGAACACTGGCAACCGTAAGTGCTGGTGAGGTGTGGAGCAACAGGAATGCACGTACATCCCCAGTGGGAATGGAAGGTGGTTCAGCCACTACAAACAGCCTGGCAGTTCTTACAAAACAAAACAAACTTTTACCAGGTGTCCATCAATCACGCTCATGGGTATTGACCCAAAGGGGTTGAAAACTTACGTACACGTGCAATCTGCATATGGATGCTTCTAGCAGCTTGGTTCATGATTGCTGAAAACTGGAAGGAATCAAGAAGCCCCCCGGTAAGTGGGTGGACAAATAAATAAGGTGCGTCCAGACAATGGAATCTTTTCAGCCATCAAAAGGGTATGGGGAGAACCTAACTGCACATTACTAAATGGAAGAAGTCAATTCGAGAGGCTACATCGTATATGATCCCAACCATACGACTTTCTGGGAAAGGTAAAATTATTGAGACAATAAGAAGGTCAGTGATTGCCAGGGGGTGCGGGTGGGGGGATATAATCAGAGCCCAGGTTTTTATGGGAGCCCATTGGCTATGGACTTGGAGTGATTGTGATGTTTCAGTGTAGGTTCATCCTCATAATAAACCGCTCTAGTAGGGGGTATTGGCAATGGAGGAAGCTGTGCATGTGTGGAGTTACGGGTTTTATGGGAAACCGCCCCTTTCCATTTTATTGTAACCCTAAAACTGTTCTAAAAAAAGAAAACTAGTGAACATTTAACACGGAGGTGGTTAAACTTGAGCTTGCATCAGAAGCACTTGGAGGGCTCGCTAGAACTCTGGGTCCCACCTCAGTTTTCATTCAGTAGGGCCAGGGTGGATGTGAGAGCATGGGTTGCTAACATGTTTCCAGGTCTAGTGTTGTCTAGGGGCCACACTTTGAGAATCGCCAGGTGTCTGGTTGTGTTCATCATATCCATCTTATAAAACGATGCCATGTTGACTTCCATACCGTGATGAGCAATTATAATGATGTGCATATGGTGTTAACCGGGCTCGAGATAATGTCTTCATTTTTGTTATGCTTTTATTTATTTCTCTGAGCTTGTAAAGCAATTGGGGAGATGATTATTTCTTTACCATTTTGACATTTGTTATAATGCAACTTATTAATTATCAGTTTGAACACAAATTAGCATAAAGTTTGTGGTTAATTTGTATTGTTTTGGACTTTCTGAAATGCTTTGATATGTCCTTCATATTTTTTTTTATTTTGATAGTTGCATTGAACTTCTTTGTACTCGTGGTTGTTTAAATCAGCTTCTATTGATTTAGTGATTTGAAATAATAATACCCATGTATGTAAATACATACCTACTTAAAATGGGCAAAACAGTTGGTTTAGCTATTTTAATGCTAATCTATTCACATATTTTTTATAAATGCACATTTTTAAAATAGCTAAATCAACATTGGTTTGAACAACTGTGCATTTCTGAGAACATGTGAATTTATAACCTTTTCTTTAAAGCAAGCATGTCAAACACAAAGGCAAACACAGGTCAAATAAACAAGGTTGTAGTTTATGTGGGCCGCAAAAAAACAAAAACTTCAGTTTTCATAGAAACGTAGGTTTATTTCGATAGAGACGTGCTAAATACAAAGGGCTGAAATAAATGAGTCATCGTTAACATAAAATAATAGAACATTTTAACAAAAATTAATATTTTTTTCTTGAACATTAACTTACCAGACACTAAATAACTGCACAAATTAATAAGTGTCACGCAAATAAACCTATTTTTCTTGTTCTCCGAAAGCGAAATATTTCCTGTTGCGCACACCAAACAAGTCAGTCCAAGACTAATGACTGGCCATCGGCTGCTAAAATATTGGCTGCGGGTATCAGTGGGGAGAAATGGTGCGCCTGCGCATAAGGCGTGTAAGGGAAATGAATGCAACACTATTACATTAATCAGTCATTAGCGAACATTGTAGTTCGTTATCAATAATTATGTGTAACAGGATATTGTAAAAATTAAGTTATGAAATTTTTATTAAAAACGGTTCTTATATACAGTTATATTGGCCGGGCCGCAAAAATACTCGTTGTGGGTCACGAGTTTGACATGCTTGCTTTAAAGGATCTGAAGACATGATTCAGTTTCTGCTTATATAGGCAGAAATAAATTTCTCATTGTGTGGATTTTAACTACTGAAATGTATGCATAATTAATTTTGATGATGATGATGAGCTGTCCAACTCAACGGGATGAAGTTGTCATTTTCCAAAGACCTGAGTTGTTCTGGATGATCCAGTGCTGTGGGGTTGGAGGCTTCACGGAGTGTTTGTGAGAAAGTCCAGCTTGCTGTAGCAGTGGGTGGTCTATACAAAACTGACGCAATTCTCCGAAGCCTTTGATTATGGAACCAGGCATTTTTCCTATTTGTTGTCTTTGGACTTGGATGAAAGGGAGGAAAAGAAACTCTTGGCTTTGTGGGAAAGGGAGCAAGATCCTCACTTGAGTCAGTTTTTATGTTAGGGATTAAAATGTTTGACTGTTCCCCAGAGTGTTAGCACCTGACCCTTTGTTAGTGACTATTTGAAGGGTTCCAGATAAGTGACGAATTTCAGATTAATATTTCTACATTTAAAGATGTCTTATGTTGCTTTTTGTTTTTATAGAGAGGATCTGACGAACTACTCTCAGGTAGTGTTCTCAGTAGTCCCAACTCTAATATGAGCAGCATGGTGGTTACAGGTAAGTCTTAACTCTTTTTAACAGCCATTTTTGCCATTTTATAGAGCAGGATACTAAAAATAATATTTAGTCTGTTTTTATCAGAATAGACTTTATTTTTAAATGCTTTCTGTTGACATATTTTAGAGGAAATTTTACTAGAGTATATATGTGTCAAGTGAGGAAATCTGAAGATGGTGACTTCTGAGGGCAGGTAACTGATTGCTTTTTTAAGTCAGAGAAATATTATATATTTTTTGTTCATGTTACAAGTTTCCTAATTCTCACCCTTCCTATATTTCTGTTTCTAGCTTTTGTGTTTTGTGTGTCATAAAGTATTTTTAATTCTATAGTTCACAAATCATAAAGCTCAAACTATAGATAAAACCCAAAATTTCAACTACAAAGTTGTATTTATTCTATGCTTTCAACTTTTTTTCTTTTGTTGTAACAATATTTTAATTCTTTGAATTGACTTTTTTATGTTATCTACTTTGAAATTTAAAGTGATTTATTTTTATAGTTAGGATTTTTTTTAAATTGTATATGTCTGAAATAATACTGTTGGCTTTTATGTCTGTAAACAAATGTAGACTAATTTTTAGACCTTAGTTTTATGGCTGAGACCAAAATTTTAATATGATGATGGTGATTGATTTAGTTTGCTTTATAACCCTACATTTTACATTTTTTACTGAAGACCAAAGTTCCTTTTTTCTAAAACTTTCCTGAATTGCTTGAGGAATTAAATGTGTTGGCAGTAAAAGGATTGTGAAAGACTGGACACATATTGATTTCCTTCAGGTAGTCGTTGCTTGTATACACAGGTAGGCCTGATTTTATTGCACTTCACAGATGTTACATTTTTTACAAATTGAAGGCAAGGCCCTATACCAGCGAAAGAAATTGAGAGTCACCTATGCGATTCTTGCCTTACTGCGATTGTCTCTGAGGTGGGTCTGTACCTGTACCTCAGTGCACACATACACATTCCTGACTGTTCAGCTAAGTACAAATTACAATTAAGTATTTACCCAATATAGTCCTAGTGTTGTGAAGCTGAATTTGTCCACACAAAAAACCTTTTCTGTTTATATGGTATAAGTTTTCAAATGTACATAGGATATTCACCATGATAGGTCATAAATGATGACATAAAGTGATTCTCAATAAACTTCAAATCATTGAAAGCTTAGATAGTACTTGATTATAGTGGAATTTAATAGAAATTAAAAACATTTAGAAATCTAGGAAGTTACCAAATATTTATAAATTTACACAATTCTAAAAATACGTGAATCAAAGAAGATATAAAGGTATATTTCTGACTGAATGAAAATGAAAACATAATGTACCAAAATTTGTTGGATGCACCCCAGGAAGTGCATAGGGTGAAAAAATAAGTCTATACCTCTAATAGATACCTGTCTACCTACATTAGAAAAGAGAACCATATTAGGAAAAAGATAGGTTTACAGTTTTTTTCAAGAAATGGAAGAAAGCATAAATTACCACACTGTAGAAGGGAAAAATTATAAACATTGGTAATCCCAATAAACAAGTTAGATGAGACAAATTCCTTTAAAGTCTAATTTACTAAAACTGACATAACCTGCCATTTCATGATAGGTATAGATTAATTCTGTATCATAAAAACTGAATTTTTAATCTTTCCACGGAGGCATAGGTGGCTTCACTGTTGAATTTTATGAACTTCAAAGTAAGAAATCATCAACAATATACTTTTTTAGAAAATAGAGGAGGGGATACTCCCTAATTAACTTTATGAAGCTACTGTAACTGACAGTAACTAACGGGTGGGGTAAAAGACGATTTCTTTAGAGAAGACACAAAAAACACTAACCATTTATAAAGTATAGTTCATCTAAATGGAAAACTTTTTATCAAAAGGCATTAATTAGAGCATATCCCCTCAATTAGAAAGCAAGGTCAGACGGGGAGAAAATGCTCATTCACATATTGGTACATACGTTTGACAGAGGACTTGGCCTTAGAGTAGGTAAAGAATTCTTCCACATCAGTAAACAAAGAGAGTCTGAGTTTTAAAAAGAGACAGTAGATGGTATATGAATGACTAGTAAACGCGTGAAAAGTCATCAGGAAAACACAAGTGATCACCATGTGAGAGACTACTTCAGCTAGAATCTAGGCTAAAATGAAAGCGACAACGCCCAACGTTGATGAGGGTGTGGAGCAACCGGAACTATTCCCCATTGCTGGTGAGAGCGTGTAAAAGTTTTTAAACACAGGTTGGCAGTTTCTAACAAAGGTAAGGATAACCTTAGCCTCCGACCCAGTACTTTTACATCTAGGATTTTATTCATATCCTAGAGGCCCAGTGCACGAAATTCGTTTCCGCAGGGGTTGGTCTCTCAGCCCAGCCTGCACCCTCTCCAATCCAGGACCCCTCAGAGGATGTCTGACTGCCTCTCACAATCTGGGACCGCTGGTTCCTAACTGCTCCCCTGCCTGCCTGCCTGATCGCCCCTAACCTCTCTGCCTGATCGCCCCTAACTGCTTCTGCCTTGCCCCGTGCCCAGGACCCAGGATTCACTCCTCTGGTCTGTCGCAGGTACCCGGGACCTGGGCTTCCCTCCCTCTGGCCAGCCGCAAGCACCCAGGACCCAGCCGGCTTTGCCTGGGCTGCAGCTGCAGGCGCCTGCCCAGGACCACGGGGCTGGCGGCTTGTCCCTCTCCCAGGCCGCAGCTTGGCTGGTCCCTATCCTCTCTTGCGAGCTCATTTGTGCCTGCCTGGTCCCCATTCCTCTCTCCCCAGTGTTGAGTGTCTGAGCTGTTATGGTGTGAGGGCGTGATGACTATTTGCATATTAGCTCTTTTATTATATAGGATTAGAGGACGGCACACAAAATTTGTGCACTCGGTGTGTGGGGGGGGTGTCCCTCAGCCCGCAATCCGGGAACCCTCGGGATGGCTGATTGCTGCGGAGGCGGGTCTCCCACCACCGCCACTGTGCTCACCAGCCGTGAGCCCGGCTTCTGGCTGAGTGGTGCTCCCCCTGTGGGAGTGCACTGACCACCAGGGAGCAGGTCCTGTGTTGAGCATCTGTCCCCTGGTGGTCAGTGCACGTCATAGTGACCAGTAGTTCCGCCGTTTGGTTGATTTGCATATTAGCCTTGTATTATATAGGATGTGCACTATATGGGCCCATATATGATTACTACTCATTAAATCACAAAAGAATGCCTGTTGCTATATGCAACAACGTGAGTGAATATTAGTAAACATTATAGGAAGCAAAAGGAGCCAGACAGAAAAGAGTACATATTGTATGATTCCTTTTCTATAAAGGCAAAGAACATAATTAATTTTTAATATAGAAACCTAAACAATAGTTGCCTGTAGGTATTGGGGATAACAGAAAGGAAGTACGGGGGATTTTCTGTGGTGATGGGCATATTCTATATCAACTAAAAAAGTTGTAAAACAAATTCAAAATTCATTGGAAATAGGCTACCTCTGGGAACTGTCAGCTACTCTGGGAACAGTCTTGCTGGACTGTAAAATAGGTGAAGGGTTAAAAGGGGATCCTTGTAGGCAGTGGTCTAGATACAGGATTAAGGAGCTTGGACTTTTACCTGATTTACATTTTAGAAAAGATTTTTGTTCCATTTGTTATTTTGTAGGGGTAGAGGGGGCTTACTGCTATACTATACATAGGGAAGACACTTAAAAACTACACTAATCTAGAGATTTTAGGGTCTCAGAATGTGGAGGAAACAATGTGTAAAGAAATCAGAACATCTGAGTTATTGGGAAGTACACTGGTTTGGGAGAGATACATATTAATGTTAGAATCACTGGGTCAGTGGGTGATATAGCCCCATTAACAAAGGGATGAAGTGGAAAAGGATTTGTTTTGGTTGAAAAGAATAATCTGTTACTGTACTCCTTTTTTAAATTATGCCGAGGAATGATAACGTACTTTATAGAGCAGCGGTCGCCAAGAGGTTGGCAACTGCTGTTATAAAGAATGAATCCAGTCTCTGTCATGATGGAGTGAAATCCCTGGAAGCCTAGTTTTAACGTGAGGAAACTACATGCAAATCTTACCTTAAGTTCAGGAAACATTAACTTAGTTTACCTTTATGCACAGAGGAAACACTGAGCTTTAAGATTTTTTTTTCTAATATAGAAAGATGAGCGTCTGTGTGTGTTCTAACAGGCCCAGATTTGAATACTTATTATAAGAGCTTAAAAAAACCTTTAAAAGCTAGTGGTTATGCTTGCCTAGAAAAATACCCCGTTGTTCAGGTGTCTCAGCAGGACGGCCACAGGCCTGATTCTAGGGGACTGTCAGGGTTAGCAGATGCAGAGCAGGGTTTCATGGTTACATCTCCGCTTTACCAGGAAGCTTCTCCTGACTCGTCACCATAGACTCTGTGTCCAGCGTGTCTGTCTCAACAGCCTTGCTCTGTCAGAAGCTTTTCTACTGGTGCCCTTATGTCAGAGAATAAAACATTTTAGAAGTGAGAAAAGTTAATGTTCACTTTAACTCACTATGTATTGACTGATTTTGTAATAAACTAGTTTTTTCAGAATAAAAGAGAGATGTTTCAAAATACAGCTAGCTGCTGCTAGTCCTGGGATGGGGCCTTCTTGAGAGGCATTTGTAACTGTTTGGTGGTGGGCAGAGGCTTGGCAGTTGTCACAGTGCTCCCTCGAGTCGTTTCTTCAGGCTGTGGAGGTGGGCTGTCCCTTTCAGTGGGGAGACCTATTTCTGCCAGTGCTGCATGGTGTTATTGCATAATAGCCGGATTTATTACCGTTAAAAGTGTGACGTGTTTTCGCTTCTCGGCCTTTTGGCTAAGATCAAGTGTAGTAAAAGTGTGACGTTTTGCCTTATTCTGAAACTGATATCATCTCAAATTCTAGTACATTACTCAGAACTCTGAGATTTTAATTTTTATATGCAGACAGTTTTGATGTCATTTCATTTTATATGTGTTATAAAGTGTTCCCGCACATTGTGTCCCAGTTTGAATGTTTGTGGGGGGTTCTAGCCAACGTCCTCTTCCATGGAGAGGCCCCGAGAGCCTGCCTTCCTCTCGCTGAGCCTTCTGTGTTCTCCGCCCCGTGCAGAGGCACAGAGACAGCTCGGCTGTGCAACTGCTTGGAAATGCAAGTTACAGCAGCCGTTACAGTCACCCTGGTACAGTGTGTGCTAGCTGTTGGAGGTAACGGAGTACCGTCTATCTGTTAGACCCCTTCGTTTCCGGTTAAGTCTTGAGGATGTCTGCTTTCCCGCACAGGGATGTAGAGTGTGAGCATTCATTTTTCTTCGCGCAGTGATAGGGTAGTCAAGTCCATGAATGATTTACAGTATATAGATGTTGACAGCGATAAGATATTTAGGGAGATGAGGTGGTAATATTGAATTAGCAGAGGCTCCGGGGGTAAGCACCATATGGACTGACGACATAATTATTTTTGCAGCATTGCTTTCTTTGATCCCACTTTGGAATATGATATTTCCCAAACTGAACAATTTATAATTTTCGGTGAAATTATAATCCTAATATTTGCCAACTCAAATTTTTACATTTTTAAAAATTTCTGTTAGTCTGTAATATAATTAAGTTGCAAGATAATTATGTTCTTTCGCCATTGGACAATCTGTTTATGAACTTACATTATCACTTACTATTTTTTACATACACTGTTTAGAAACATTTACCCAGTGGCAATCTTAGTTAATTGGTAGATAGGATTTTCTTTGTTTCTTTGAAACCCCAGTTTTTGAATTTTTAGGAATTATTCCAGTATACTCCGCTGTGTTTTTAGGTTCTTTTATAAACATTGCTTTGTGTTTTTAAATGCAGATAAGGAAAATTAGTATTAAGACTATTTTCTTATGTCTTTCAGCCAATGGTAATGACAGTAAAAAGTTTAAAGGAGAAGATAAAATGGATGGGGCTCCTTCTCGTGTTCTTCATATCCGAAAACTGCCCGGGGAGGTGACGGAAACCGAGGTCATTGCTCTAGGCTTACCTTTTGGGAAGGTGACCAACATCCTTATGCTGAAAGGGAAAAACCAGGTGCGCCTCCTTCAGAACCTACAGCGGGGGCGCTCGCTGTCTCCTGGTCCCGGAGGGCGGAGGGCGGAGCGGAAGCGTGGTTCTTCCTGGTGGTGCTGCTCAGGGAGCTGAGGCCGGGGCCCAAGGAGCACCTGGCCGCCTCAGGCTCGGAGGGAGCATTCCTCGCAGTGAGGTGGTGGCCACACAGAGGAGGGCTTTCCTGCATCTGCCCTTGGTAATCTCGGCAGGAAGGGGCACTGTCGCATCTTGGCTTTAAGCTTATCCCCTGGAAGTACTGACGACAGCCTTAGAAGAACATAGTCGTTAATCCTAGAGAGTCTTCATTGAGTAGACGTGTCCATCACAGTAGGGTCCAGATATATTAAAAATCATTTTGTTTTTAAATTCCAATACCATTTAGAAGCACTATGAAATTTAACATTCCCTTAAGTATTAATGCTACTACTACTAATCTGACATTTAATTTTTTTCTTTTGTCTCAAATCATACTGCTTTAAAAATGACTTTGAGATCTCTTTTATTCTTTGGGTTAGGAGTGGTAAAATTCTGATGCTAGAAAAAACTTAGATTTATTTTTCTCTAGTTTTTATTTTATTTTATTATTTTATTTTACTTTATATTGTTTATCCTCACCTGAGGATATTTTTCCACTGATTTTTAGGGAGAGTGGAAGAGAGAAGGAAAGACAGAAACATCAATGTGAGAGAAACACATCAATTGGTTGCCTCCTGCACGCACCCAGACCAGGGCCTGGGCTGGGGAGGAGTCTGCAACCAAGATACGTGCACTTGACTGGAATCGAACCCCGAACCCTTTGGTTCGCAGGCCGACGCTCTATCCACTGAGCCAAACCGGATAGGGCTTCTCTAGCTTTTATTGGGGACGTACATCTGTGAAGTGTGGGAAATGGGTGGAAGACGGAAGTACTGTGGACACAGGGTTTTGTGTGCCTTGCCTTCAGGAAAGGGTTTCCGCTGCTGCTTGTTAGAGCGTCTTAGTCACTGGGAAGGTTACATTGTAGACACTGATTTTTCTAATTCGCTGAATAGATTAGGCACATAGTAAAGCTTATTTGAATTTAATTCATAGCAGGGAATATTTTTGCATTTAAATTTTTAGGCATTTTTGGAACTAGCAACAGAGGAAGCTGCTATTACTATGGTGAATTACTATTCTGCTGTGACACCTCATCTTCGAAACCAACCGATTTACATCCAGTACTCCAATCACAAGGAACTGAAAACAGATAACACACTAAACCAAGTGAGTGTGTGTAGGCACATAAATGAAATGGCCCGCAACAGAGAAAGAATCTCATGTTAACAGAAAATACAGTTTTTAACCATTCTGAAGCTGTGTCTATGGGCATCTTGTTATTTTTTTAAAAATACATTTCTTACAGTATGTTCCTAAGTGTTAAATATTAAGTATATTTACAAAAAAAGTATGTTGATCTCTTCATATTTTAAATTAGTATGGTGTAAATTAGTTAAATAGTATTTTTTCAATGTTTTTAAGGACCTGGTCAAAATATTCTTGTTGCAAGTTAAAATTTTATATAGAAACTGTTTATGCGGCAGGACTATTAGCATAAGCTATTTACACAACTCTCCTGCTTGGGTTTTACCAGTTAAATTCCTTTGGTTTGACTTTTTATAATTTGTATTTCAGTTAGTCTCTTTAGCTAACACATTTATAGGTTAACTTAATCAGCTTTTAAAAGCTATATATGATCCTTGGTTATGTGGTATTTCAGTGAAATGAACATTTCTCTCCCTCAGCTTTATTGAGATATACTTGACATATAACAATGTGATTTGATACGTATATATTGCGCAGTGATTACCACCATAGTGTAGCTAACATCTCAAAAAAAAAGAGAAAAGGAACTCTACGAATTTGTATGTCCTCTTGGCAAAGCAGCCGTGCTAATCTCCTGGTTTTAGTATGTGACCCTCCAGAACCAGCACAGACACTCTTGTCTATTCTCTCAGTGTTTTCTTTTGTGTTCTCCTTTCCCTTCATCACTGTTCCTTCTATATTCCTACTCATCTGCCAATACAGCTTTTTAAACGGTGAAGCAATGTAGAGTACTTGTCATTGTTACACTTAACAATTATTTCCTTTATAATGATTTTTTTGACCCCAGATAAGGTGGAAAGAAATTTTCTTATCAGTGAACCTGTCATAATAATAGGAATAGCATAGTAGTTGTAGTAAAGGTAGTCATTTTGGAGCATTTAACATATGACTTAGTTGACAGATTTCCAAAAAATTCTGTACTTCAGTTCTGTATATACTAGAGGCCCGATGCACAAAGACTCGTGCAAGAATGGGCCTTCCTTCCCCTGGCTGCCGGCACCACCTTCACTCCGGCCGGAGCTGCCTTTCCGCCTTCCCATGCTGCCCAGAGGCCCGGAGCGGCTGGGGGGCTGCGCGGAATGCCTGCATCGTCGCCATGGCGATGACGTAAGCATCCTGCCCTGCCCCGGCTGCTCAGCGTCTAGATATGCAAATTAACCCACTATCTTTGTTGGGTTAATTTGCGTACTCACTCTTGATTGGCTGGTGGGTGTCGTGAAGGCACAGTCAATTTGCATCTTTTATTAGTGTAGATATATTTTTCACATTTTAAAATCTCAGAAATCAAGATGTTTGTTACAGTATTCAGTGTCATGGTTTATTAGCAATGTCTTATTAGTCAAATATAAAATAATAGTGTATTAAATACCATAACATTATATGGGAAATGTCTTTCGTATTTTATCTTGAAGTGTTCCTGAAAATCTAATGGTTATAAACTAAAGTGTACAACAACTTTCTAAAAACTTTGATGTCAGATGTTACACTAGTATGAAAAAAGACTTAAATTGTATTGTGAATATTCTTATTTTAAGATTGTATTAGAAATAAGACTGTGGGAAATCTTTTGGATAATAGAGTAATCCTTTTTGAAGTTTGCCATTTGCCTTTTTTATAGAGGGTGAATATTGTTAAGATTGAAATTTTATTGTTCTCTAAAACTTGCATCTTAATGTTCTTTTGGGAGTAAATTACATTGCCTATCTTGGCTTGTTCAGCATTGATCCCAATGCTAGATGATTATTTTCAAGTAAATGCTAGAATATTTGAATTAAAACAATGCCTGGCGCAAAAGGATACTTTGAGTGTTAAATTTTATTTGTGTGTGTTTAGGGAAGAAATGAGCTACGAGTGTAACATGTAGCAGAATGTAAGTGAAAACACTGCGTGTGTTTCCAAAGTCTGGTCTTTGCATTTCAGCGTGCCCAAGCTGTTCTCCAGGCTGTGACAGCCGTGCAGACAGCAAACACGCCCCTCAGTGGCACCACCGTGAGCGAGAGCGCAGTGACCCCCGCCCAGAGCCCGGTGCTCAGAATCATCATTGACAACATGTACTACCCCGTGACCCTGGATGTTCTTCACCAGGTATGTGTGTCTGCATGTGCATGTCAGCCGATAGATGGGAGAAGTAATAACAGAGTAGATAACGTTTTCTTTTCCATGTTTTACCAGATATTTACTAAGTTTGGTGCTGTATTGAAGATAATCACATTTACAAAAAATAACCAGTTTCAAGCTCTCCTCCAATATGGCGATCCAGTAAATGCTCAACAAGCAAAACTGGTAAGTGTAGAGCAGTTTTTGAGATGTGATCTTTTTCCTAGGCGGATCCACACTTGCACGTGTAGCCCTGTTAATGCCGGGGTAGCTCAGCTGCGCCGTGCATGTGGCATTACGGGTGGTGCAGACTGGCGTCCGTGGGGTGATGTTGGGTCCCACGCCTGCTGTGCTCTGCTGCATTCCTAGAACTAGCACTGATGCGGGTTCTGGGACTTGCTCCCCCGTCACAGCTTCCCCACACCTGCTGCCACAGCTCTCCGCCTCTCAGCCGTCCGCGTGCATCCCAGCGTACACAGTGGGTTCCAAACTTGGTCACTTAGTTGCTGTGCTTCCGTGCGAGGAGCCAGAGCTCGGGAAGAGACTCAAGCCTCCCTCTCACGTGCAGCGATGCTCTTCCAGATGGGTGGGAGGTGGAAGCCTCTCCTGAGCACTGGGATCCAGTAGCAGGCAGTGTCCCTTCCCATTTGGGGGGGAACGCAGTGTTCTGTGAGCAGCTTTGGGGCTGGGAGCCCTGCTCTCGGGGATTGCTTGGTTGGAACTGGGAACTGCCAGTAAATGCAGCATTCAGCTTCTGAGAGTAACGACTGGGAGAAAGCAGTGAGGGTGGAGGTTGGTGAGGGGGGGTCGGGGCAGGGCACTGCGGCCGTCGCCCAAGTCTCTGCCGAGGCTGCCGTGCTGCAGGCCAGTCCTGGATCAGAACCTTGGTTCCCTGTGGGGAGCTGCAGGAGCAAAGGCACGCTCTGCTCCGGGCTTGGTCCTCCTGAGCAGCAGAGCGCTGCCTGACATGGACATGACGCTGCCTGGCAGCCCATGCTAGGCGCCTGCCCACGCAGACGTGATTGGAATCCGTGTGCGTGTGCGGTCTCTTTGAGTTTCACCAGTATTGTTTTGAAATGGGTGAACTTGTGTTGACTTATTTTTTAGTTTTAAGCTTGGTAAATATATTCACATAAACTTAATCTGGTATATTAAGGGGAGGGGCGTCCTTTTTCAGAGTGGGAGTCGCTGAGGGAATTATAACCCTGCGCACTGAAGTAGTCATCGAGGTCTCCATAACGGGACACTCCTGGCTGTTCCTTCCGTAGTCAGCCACATGCATCAGAATAGTCAGACCGAGGCAATTAAAACTCTCGCCACGTCCCGCAGGTGGGAAAGTGCGGGCTCACTATTAAAGTGTTACAGTTCTACGCCAGCGCCAGCCCTGGCCTGTCGGGAGAACTGGTTTCCTTCCCCGTGAGTTAGAAGTGCTAGGCGCAGCCCTCAGTCCTGAGCTGTTCGCACAGGGAGGGGCTGCTCTCACGAAGAGCGACGGTCACTCCCTGTCCCAGGCTGGTGTCCAGCGGGACTGGCCTGGGACTGACGAGGGGCAGGACAAGCACAGTGAGCGCAGCACGTGGTCCTGGGCCACCCGTCCCTGTGCCCTCCTCCAGGTGCCCCCTGGGGATGCGTGGCCCCCGCTGCATGCCTGGCAGCGTTAGGTCACCGGCTCGAGGGAGAGCAGGCCTCCAGCTCTGCAGCCTGGCTCCTCCCAAGGCCCTCGGGCACGTGTGGGATCTGCTCCGTCCCAGGCGGCTCTGATGCAGCTGCCCGCCTCACGGGAGGGAACGGCTTTGCCCATTTCATGGGACTTGCCAGATGCGCCTCGGGGATAGGACCTGCATGGCGCCCTTCGGTGCGGCAGAAACTGAAGCCCATCAAGCCTCAGCAGGCCCGGCGGGAAGTGTGGGCGTCACCGTGTCGTGCCGGCCATTCGGGCACTGCGGTGGCAGGACTTTGTGGGACCCTTGTTAATTTTTGCAGATTTTTAAAATGAGAAGTATTTGTGCATGTGCTTAACGGGTGCTAGTGCAGATTCAAGCAGCACTTCCTCTCAAGAAGATAGTCCTTGTGAAAGCTAGTTCCTGTTCCGCTGGGCAGCAAGGGAAGAAGGAAGGACGAGGTCTGATCCCTTCCTGGTCGCTCTTGTGTGCAGGCTGTCAGTGTTGTTTTATTGTCAGTCACGCCTTCTGCTAATTGTCACTCCTTAACACGCTCGTGTACTTTATTCACTTTTACAGGCCCTAGATGGTCAGAATATTTATAACGCTTGCTGTACTCTAAGGATTGATTTTTCCAAACTTGTGAATTTGAATGTAAAATACAACAATGATAAAAGTAGGGATTACACTCGACCTGACCTCCCGTCTGGGGATGGACAGCCTGCACTGGACCCTGCTATTGCCGCAGCGTTCGCCAAGGAGACATCCCTCTTAGGTATGATTTCTGTTGTCTGTACCATTGACCCCATTTGCCAGTGGGAAAGGGCCTGTTCAACTCCAGTAAGTACAGTGAGACCCCCTCCCCCCATTTGGAATTTAACAAATTGTGTTATATTTTACTTTTCTTGGGCAAGAAGCCATATGAATACTGTTGAGAAAAAATTTAGTGTTCTTCATAAGGTATATCAAAATTATATCAGTTACTGTCTTCTCACCCTCCTCACCTTCTCTCCCCAAATCGGAGAAGAAAAGCTCTAGTGGAGAAATACTGCTGAGTTCTTCATAAATATTGACACTTCCAAGTGGGTGTCGTGCTGCCTAGAGTGAAGTCTAGGTCCATTAAGTCCAGGCCCCTTGTGCATATCGGGGGGGGGGGGGGGGCGCTAATCTGATTGTTTTCATTTCGTGCAGCATAGAAGCAGTGAGATGTTAACAGACAAATATGGAATGGGAGGAAGGCGTATTATACTCTTTTAAAAAAATTTACACTGGAAAGAATTTTCTATAAAATTAGTTTTGGTATTTATTTGATTTCACCTTGTTTGACAATGGATAGGACCCACCTAACAAAAACAGTGCAAAAGTTTGCAGCTGATAGAGTTGGAGTCAAGGTGAAGAAAAAATAAGGAAAATGTAATTTTGTAAGTAAAATGAATGAAGTCATCACTGAAGGTGAAATCTTAGTTTCCTTTTACTTGATGTGCCTGGGACATTCTTGATTTCTGACATTTGTAAAGTTGTCTTTAGAATTTCTATCCATATGGAACCAAGATTTTATGAGTCTCAAAGAAGCTCTTACAGTTAAGTTTATGTCCATCAATTAAAAAAAGGAAAAAGTATTATAATGAAATAATTCTCGGAAATAGATATTTATTTACTGTGGATATGTAACATTGCACTAGCCTGTGAAAATGTGAGTGATACATCTTGAATAGAGGCACCCTAATGCAGGAGAAGCAATTGACATTTGAAATGAATTCTGGTGACTTCAGACAAAACTGACCCTTGGTTCTAATTTTCTGCTACCCCTCGCACCAGCCATCTGCTCATCCTGAGGATAATGGATGCTTTGTTTTGATAACATTGTTTCCTGAAAAGCTGTTACTTTATGGATCTAGTTTAAGCCTTTATTCCCTCAAATCAGCTTATAAATTAACACTATTTCAGGTGTACCATTCTGTAAAGGTAAAGCTGAGAGAACCAATGAGTGACACATCCCTTTGTTGATAATTATTACTATAGATTCTTAAAGGCTTTATCAATAGAAGTTGTATTATTACGTTTATTGAGTATCTTTGTAGGCCCTAGGCATTTTGTTAGGGACGTGGCAGGCACACAATTTGGCCCTAAAGGTATCAAACAAAGAAGATGACATCAAGATCTTACATGTAATTTCTGAGAAGCTTAAAAGATTCGCATGCAACTCATTAAAGTGTCACAGTCAGACACCAAGAAACCTCAGCTGATGCCAAATACCCACGTGCTGGGGCCCGACGGTGCTGGGGCCTTTGCCCGGGTTTGTATTTGCTTAGACGTCCCGGTTTTTTTCTAGGGAACTCATCACATTTCCCTGCAATCTCAAGCGTCCTACATTTTTGCATTGAAAGCATAGGAGTAAAGCCGCTCAGTTCCTGATAAATTGTTTGGTGTGTTCCAGCCTGGTGGTGAATACATTAACATATTTTTGTTTATCCTCTGCCTGAGGAGAACAAGGAAAGCGTTCTGTGGTGAACAAATGTGAATTCGCCTTCCTTGTCTCTGCGACTACATCATTTACCTGTTCTAATGGCTTTGCATCTCCTTATATGTAACTGGGCTTTTTATTCCCAAAGTACCCTAAAATAGTTTTGTGAGTAGGTGAGTTAAAAGTTTTAAAAATCAAATAATGCAGCCTCTAGTAATTTGGATAATTTATAAGAGAGAACCACTGTTATAGTTTTACTGAAAATACAAACTTTTGTACAAAGTTGAAACCATTTTATTTGCAGTTTTGTGTATAAGTGTCATTAAGAAGATTTTTAAATGATAATTTTAATAGCTGCATTGTGTGATAGTGGGCAACTTCGTTGGACATACTTCCATACGTTTTATTACTGTAAGTGGCATATGACAGGCACCTGTACATAACTTGGTTCTCAAACTATTTCTTTAGGCTGGATTCCTAGAATTAGAGTTACTAGATCAAGGAAAATGTTCAGGGCTTCAGATTCTTACTGCAAACGTCTTTTTAGAAGGCGCTGTTAATTTACACTAGCACGAGCGGTACGTGAGTCTGGCCATTCTTCCCCCTGCCAGCATTGAGTGCTCTTTTTCTACTTTGTAGGGTCTTCATTTGATAGGAATATATCAGGTTTTATTATTTTATGGCCTAGTTTAGGATTCCCCAAGTATGAGAGGAAGAGGGTTAAAGACTTGAAATTGAAACTTGAAGGAGTGCACATGTAAATCATGGGTAAAATAAAGCACCAAGGATCAAGGGTGGAATAAATAGGATTAAAATGAGAAGTGCCTGTTCAGGTCAGTAGTTACCATAAGGATGGTCACAGGGTATGTGTATCCGATGATAACGGTGGAGGATACGCTAGGAGGAGAAAGCACCTCCCCTGAGGCAGGCAGGGTGCTGATGACAGGAGGACAGCAGCCCCGGGCAGTGTCTGCAGGGAGGACGTGCACAGTCACTAACCCCAGCCGCCACACTTGTAACGGACGGGGTGCCAGCGGCCCTGGTGCTGTGGCCGCGGTGCGGGTTCCGTGTGCTGGAGCCTTTGATGGACTTGGCAGTGCCTGGCATACAGAGAGTGCTCAGTTCATGGTGGCTGTGTTTAAGGCTGGCTTCAGTTCTAGAATTCACTGTAGTGACTGGATCAAGAGGACAGTGGAAACGTTTGGGGTCTGGAAAATGGAGATACTGGTTATAACCATCCTGAGAACTGGCGGGATTGTTATTAAGCTGCGGAAATTCAGGGGCGGAGCTGGAGTCAGAAATGAAATCATTGGCCTTACAATCCATGTTCTTTTCACCGTTCTGTGTCTCTGAAGAAAGGGAGAAGGGGGGCAGGTGGAAGAAGAGGACTTTTGAAATGGATTGAAGAATTTAGGGGTTTCTGATCCTTGCTGAACATAATGAGATTGACAGTAGGAGACAGGACTTCAGTCTAGTGTATTTTTTAGGGAACTCTTGGGAATAGACTAGGAAATCCACGACTGTTGGCTAACAAAATGTAGAATTGGTGCGTGCACGCGATTGTTGCTCTTACTACTTGACAAACTCTGATGAAAGCATAGCCAGAATAGAAGCCTGATCTAGCCTCGCCTGCACTGCAGAGTGTGAGCGGGTGGTGGGAGGAAGCTAGAGCAGCTGGGCTTCTCGGTCAAGCCCCGCCGGGAGAGCAGGCAGGTGAAGGTGGCTCTGGCTGTGTGGCACGGGGTGGAGGAGCGGGTGGAGGGGTCTGGAGGTGGGTGTTCGGAGGATTGGGAAGTTGAAAGAATGAATGGCTGAGGCAGGGAGAGCAAGAGAACTTCTCACTGGGGGCCGACTGCACACAGGTGTAGCTGAGTGCGAGGAGGTGGAGAGTATGCGAGTAGACAGGAGACAGTCCTGCGTCAAGAATGTACTGGAATCCTGGCTGGTTTGGCTCAGTGGGTAGAGCATCGGCCTGTGGACTGAAGGGTCCTGGGTTCGATTCCTGTCAGGGGTACATGCCCAGGTTGCAGGCTTGATCCCCAGTGGGGGCTTGCAGGAGGCAGCCAATGAATGATTCTCATCATGGATGTTTCTATCTCTCTCCCTCTCTGAAATCAATAAAAATATGTTAAAAAAGAATGTACTAGAAAATGCTAAGGATTAGGAGCTTTAACTAACTAGTTCTTCAGGTAAGTTTCCTTAGTAGATTCGGAGAGTTATCACTTAGAATTGAAAATGAAACCAGGAATTAAACTGATCTTAATTTTTATTATGGAAAAGAGCCAGTCAAGTGGCTTTGATGGATTTTTAAAAAAAAGATTTATATCGTTAAAAGGGAATTTGAGAGTTGATACTGCATTTCTTCTGAGAGTGTGTGTGTGAGAGAGAGGAGAGAGAGGGCACCTGGATCCCATTGACACCAAGGAACTTAACAGAAGTGTCAGTGACTCTTTCTGCTAAAAGCCAGTTGAGGCAGGGAGACAGGAGTGACTTGCCAGTGTCGTTTGCACCACTGTGAGTTGTGCTGGTGCCAGCTTTGGGTGGGTGCCACGTGCGTCGGCCACAGCTGTGGAAATCTGGGGGACGGTGCTGAAGGGGGAGGGTCCCTGCTCGGCGCAGTGGCTGTGAGGCATTCGGGATGGATGTTTATAGACGACACGGGCATCAAGTGAAGAGAGCTGCCTGCTGAACGGTACACGGCAACTACCTGTCCGTGGCCTGAGCACTGGGGTGCGTTAAACGTGAGCGGTTAGAGATGCAGTGGCATCCCCGGTTAGGACCCCGCTGGCGGGTCCAAGGAGGCACCAGAGAGCACCGAGCGCGAGGAAACGCTGACGCAAAGGCTCCATGTCAGACGCAGGTCCTCTCTAGGACTCCCCTCCAAGTTAACCTGGGCGCATGGGTGACACGATTGGCCCTGAGTTAGTGATTGTAGGTCAGTGTGATGGGCACATGCGTTCATTATTCTAGTCTCTCTACTTTGGTACATCAGAAATTTTCCAAGACAAAAAGTAAAATCTAAAAAAAATGTGGAGAAATACGAAAAAACCGGGGATCCCAAACCATGGTGTGGGCAAGAGGTTGTAAAATAAACTCAGAGCAAAACTGTAGAGAGGGAAGGCAAGAAGCAGCTGCTGGAAGGGGACATTTTCACGTCAAACACCAGAGGCTAAGAAATTGTGAATCTTACAGAACCCTTCAGACTGACAGTGGAAGGTCATAGTAGTGTCCAGAGTAAACAGATAAAACTTTGGTAAAGGAAAAAGGTATCTGAAACCAAAGGTGACAGCACGTCCCTGTGGCACAGACAACAAGGCTGGAGAGAAAGAAGAACTAAAGCGGCAGCTGTGGGACCACAGTGCTGAGGGCCAGGTCTCCCCAGGTATGTCTGACTCCATGTAGGTTGGGTTTTTAATCATGGGAAGGAGGACAAGACCTTATGTTCCCGTCTTTATGAGAAATGAGCAAGGATTCCAGGGCACTGGCCTCTGAAAAGGGGATAGAAGATGCTGAGGTAGACGGAAATTCTCCAAAGAAATAACTGAAGTATCTTAAGGATGAAAGCGCAGCAGAGACTCTGGGAAGTAGAGCCGAGAAGTGAGAGGAAGTGGAAGACCAGAGGTGAAGGACAGGAGCGCTGGCAGGCCGTGTGACACGGTCCGGTGCTGTTCCTCCGCCTGGGAGCGCTGTGGTGGAGGAACTTGGGTCCGTGGTCCCTACTTGAGTGGAATTAAGGCCAACAGATCTTGGTAAGACTTTCTTCAGGCCCTTTGAGTCCATTAAATACGATTCAGGGTGATTTGTTCAGGCAGCGATTTTCAACCCTTTTCATCTCGTGGCATGCATGAATTATTAAAATTCTGTGGCACTCCAAAAAATTATTTTTTGCCAATATGATGAAAAAAGTAGGTGTAATGTTGGTTCTTCCACACCAGATGGCTGTCGTATTGGCTATGGGCATTGGTGGTGGTGGACAGTCCAGGACATGGTCAGTGTGCCTGCTGGTCAGGGGTTGATGTTTTAAACCCATTCCCAGCCTCCCGTGGAAAATCGCTGTCCATAGAGCGGGGACCCCTGGTTTATGAGCTGTGATGACTGGTTTGGTTGCAGGCGTGAGTTCATGAAGACCACCCCGCCGTGTGGAAAGTGAGTCACCGTGTTGAAGATTTTTTAGATGTGGCTTCTCTCTGTAAACCAGGGCGGGCACGTCTTGACTGTATTCCACCCGTCATGCTCCCTTTGCGTTTCCATAGGAAACGGGACCGTCTCAGTGGTCGGCAAACTGCAGCTCGTGAGTCGCCGTTTGCCTCTCTGTTGACTAATGAGTTTGCCGACCACTGCTAGGGAAAAACACTTAAACATTTTAATAATGTACTAATGTCTTTAACCTGAAGTCAAAACTTCTGGGTGAGGGTAATGCCTTACGCAGTGGTCAGCAAACTTAGTCAGCAGAGCGGGAAACTGCGGCTCACGAGCCGCAGTTTGCCGACCACTGGTCTAACAACATAGCCCGTCCTTTAATTCTCATGGTTGATGATTTCCCTGAAACCAGCTGTCTTTCTGTAAGACTCCCTATCAGCAAGCGCTTTGTCTCGGTGTCACACAAATTACCTTTCAGGAACCACGGAGTGCAGCCTGAACCCCTGCAGCCTTGGTGCTTAAGTTGGTGTTTGTAAACGACTTGTGTGTGTTTCGTAAAATCCGCTTTATTTTAAAATTAGGGCTTCCTGTTGCAGCTGTTCCAGGAGCTCTGAGTCCTCTGGCCATTCCAAACGCCGCGGCAGCTGCGGCTGCGGCCGCGGCGGGCCGCGTGGGGATGCCCGGAGTCTCCGCGGGCGGCAACACGGTCCTGCTGGTTAGCAATCTGAACGAGGAGGTTAGTGGTCGGCCTGTCCTGTCCTCCCTCCCTCCATCCCATCTGTGCAAGTTTCCATGTGGATTTCATTTGGCACTTGCCTTTCTGTTATGTACATTCATTAGTCAAAGTATTTTTGTATGTTTCTACTTCTGAATAAAACCTATGTACTTAAGTAATACTTTATTTCCTTAGATAGTCATATCTCTTTAAATATATATTTTTAACCTAACTACCTATTTTTCCTAAGAAAAATATGGTGAAGTACAGTAGTTTGGCTTTTTATCTTTTTGTTGTTCTCAAAGGCAAATGTAATCCAGTTTGCAAATTTAACTGTAAAAATTTTTGCTCTTTGCCTTGTCTAATTATTTGCTTGTTCATTTCATGCTTATGTGTCATTGTATTTTTTAAATCTTCTTTGATGTGAACGACTCTAATCCGTGTTTCTTTAAAGGTTCTTCCAAAGATCTTGCCGAGGCACTCTCCCCGCCTTTTAGTAATTTTTCTTTGCAGTTATTAGTCACTGTCTCCTACAAATATTTTCAGTGTTATCGCCCCCGTTAAATAGTTCACCGCTGAGTTATTTTTTAGTTGTACATTTATGTCTGGTATGTTTTATTTTGATTGCTATGAAAGCTGGTATGAAATGTGGGAGGCTCAGTGTATCAGTTTATGGTGTCTAATTTGAACATTTGTTTCATTTTTAATTGGCCTCTGTCAATACGAACATTGAGCTTATTTTATCATTGGTACTATTGTCATTCGCAGTTCTGCATGTGAAAAGGTTTGAATCAGAGTGCCTTTGTTTTTCTTTTAAAAATTCTGCCTGCATTTCATAACCAGCCATGCTTATGCAGTTACAGTTCAGAGTTTACCACCCTTGTGCATGCTCCCGCCCCGTGTTGAGATGAAATGCTGTAATTTACTCTTTGATGTAGATGTACTTTACCCATATTTGTCTTGGATGACTACATTTTACTCAGTTTTTCTTGTACAGTACATAAACCAACCATTTTCTGACCAAATTCCTGCATTTCCTATGTACTGACCTATATTTTATTTTTTTTTTGTTCCCCAATTCCTTATTTTTTTCTTCTGCATTGCTGTTTCCCTTCCCCATTTCATCCTTCTCCCTGTGTGTTCACCTTCCCTCTCCTTGTCTTTCCAAACACCCATTCCCTCCCCCGTTTGATCCTTTATTTTCCTTGTCCTTGTCTTCATTCCCTGTCTCCATTCCCTCTGTTCATGCTTCTGGGCTTGAACAAATGTTCCTCGGACCAACTTGCCCCAATTAACCGCCTTGAACCATGATCCATGACCACCTCACCATTCTGCGGGAACCACCCTTCGTATGGATGATCTGTTCATCTCCGCTCTTCCTCGACTCTCCTCTCTCCTTGTCTTACGCTGCTTGCTCTTCTCTCCTTCTAAAGATGGTTACGCCCCAAAGTCTGTTTACCCTCTTCGGTATGTTATTGTTAGCACTATACTTTTATTATTGATTTGATTTTGGTTTCACCTTAATTCTTATTTGTAGCTAGCACTTTGGCTTAAAGTTGAATAGTAAATCTTTTGCTATTTTTCTTTGCTATTTAAAACTCTCCATAGACACAAAATTTGTTTTAATGCATGCTGATTTATTTTGCATGGTCTTTAATATCATTCACATAGCTTTGAGGGTTTATCAAAATTTGTTCTTTTCAAAATTCACTGTTCAAAATCTTGATCTTTCTTTATTCATTTGTGAGAATGATGAGTTTGAATGAGTGATCATGTTGATGTCTGAATGTTTCATTAATATGTCAGAAAGATAATCTTTAGCTGACTTGCACATAAAATTAATTCCCTTTTTGGATTACCTCTCTGTGGCTCCACAAAAGGTGTTTATGGAGACGTGCAGCGCGTGAAGATTTTGTACAACAAGAAAGACAGCGCTCTGATCCAGATGGCGGACGGACACCAGTCACAACTGGGTAAGGCGAAGCTGGGGCCGGTAATGGAAGTTAGCTGTTCATATAGTCTGGGATTCCAGTTAATGCCAGGCTACTTGAATTCTAACGTCATTGAGAAGCCAATAGAGTCACGTGGAAAACGTATTTTAAGGATACTAGGTTCTTTCAAAATGAAAAACCTGTGCCAGACACACCATTAATCCCTTTTGGAATCTTAAAAAACAGACTTTAGTCAAGTGACACCTAGTTCTGCTTATGTAAGTCATCAGTGACTTTAATTGAATTGGCATCTCATTTGACTATATCAGAATCAGATCACATACTTAGGTCTAACCACATCCTCACTCTGTGATTGACTGAAGAGCATGTTCTCAGGTGAGAATTCTGTTAGTTGAGATTCAGGAATGATGGTGCCTCAGGCTGATTGCATCGTCACAGTTGTTATTTTGAAGTTGGCCGTTTCTGAGGTGAGGACTAGTGTAGTTTTGCTGTTCCATCTGACGAGACTCACCAGCTAACCACGTCATACCCGGGCCTTTTGGCTTTTGGAGCAAGCACGCTTGAATTGCAGTGTTTCTTACCAGCGATGGTGGTAGCTCAGACATGCATAGCCCTTTGTGCACCTGTCTCTCTACTTCTTGAAGTGCAGATCTCTGCCTTTGAGGAGAGCTTGGGCTCACGGCGTTCCCTTCCCACTGTGGCCGTTCCGCTCGGGCGGCTGGTCCTTGTGGGAACATTTCTTCCTCCTCGCGTGGGAGCTGCGGGTGGCAGAGCCTCGGTGAACGGGTGCCCGTGGTCCTTGTGGTTGGGCAGCACCTGGGGGGGATTAAACCAAACCCTCCCGAATCCTTTCTGGTTTTGCTTTATGTTCGGACTATTGTCATGAGTATAGTGTGCCTACATTGGGGTGGGGAGGAGAGGAACTTGGGGTTGGGGTGTGGAGAGGGCAGAGAGGCGTGCTCACTTCCTTTCCTGGGGCCACGGCTGATTGGTTGTCAGGGAAGGGGGGTGGTAATCTGGGTTTTCATTCTGTGGAGGAAGCTTTTCTGCCAGATGCCTCGTCTGGGGCAAGTGGATTAAACGTGACCCCAATGGTTACTAGACACTCAGGACTTCTTTTTAAATCCGAGAATTCAGATGTTAAGCTATTAAAATCATCTTTGCTCTGTACTTTCTTAAAACTTGGGCATTGTTTCTTTTTTTGTAGCCATGAACCATCTTAATGGACAGAAAATGTACGGGAAGATTATCCGTGTCACTCTCTCCAAACATCAGACTGTCCAGCTACCTCGGGAGGGGCTCGATGATCAAGGTCTCACTAAAGATTTTGGTAATTCCCCACTGCATCGTTTTAAGAAACCTGGATCCAAAAATTTTCAGAACATTTTTCCTCCTTCTGCAACCCTTCACCTGTCCAACATCCCGTGAGTATCAACCATTAGCTGGAGCTGATGAGGGTGGGCCCTTGAGACATGAAGTGTAAAGCCGACGGCTAACCTTTCTTCTTCGTTCTGCTCCGATCCCCAGCCCGTCAGCAGCAGAGGAGGACCTGAGAACACTGTTTGCCAACACGGGGGGCACTGTGAAGGCATTTAAGTTTTTTCAGTAAGCACCCTTTCTGGTCTTTCTGGTGGCGGATGGCAGGAATGTTCTCTTCAGGGAGGTGTTATTCTTTTGTTTATAGACGTGGTTTCTGGAATGGGCAGAGCTCAAGCACGTACCTGAGCCTGCCTGGCGGTGGCCCGTGTCTCACTTCCTCTCTTGTTTCAGAAGAGATCACAAGATGGCCCTCCTGCAGATGGCCACGGTGGAGGAGGCCATCCAGGCGCTCATCGACCTGCACAACTACAACCTGGGCGAGAACCACCACCTGCGCGTGTCCTTCTCCAAGTCCACCATCTGAGGCGCGGGCGGGCCGGCGATCCCAGTGTTGTTTGTGTCACACCTGGTGACTGTTCAGAAAGTGGGGACCAGAGTTTGTTTTTTTTTCCTTTTTTTTTTTCTCATGCTGTTACCATTCCTTGGTTCTAAACGAAATGGCATATGTAAAGGCAGAGTATTAACTGCTGATTCCATCTGTTCGATAGGGAAGCCATTTTTATTGTCTGTTTAACATTTCTGTTTAATTTCCCTTTTCTTTTTCAACTTAGTTGACATATGTGCCTTAAAGGAAAACTAGTGTTGCTATTGTGCAATTGACTAGGCATTTACAAGGATTGCTTGTCTCGGGCACACTGTTACATGGGGGTACACTATGTATAGGCAGGGGTGTGTGAAAAGGTTAAGTTTTTGTTTCTCCTGCTTGGAACGTACTTTGAATTACTGGCTTGTCACATTTCTTTCTATTTAGTCAAATAAGATACAGGATATTGAAAGAACAAAGCATTTTTTAGTTTTATTACCTTAGGCTTTATTGCTTTAAAAAAACATTGGCCTTTTTGTATCTCACCATTCTGGTCTAGATTCTGTTAGGAATGTAGGCATTAGTTGAATTAACAAGACGCAGAGTATTAATTTCTGTCAGTTTGAGCCCTACGTGGAAAGCATTGTGGAACCTTAACCTTTTGTACACGCTCTTGTGGGACGCGTCATATAACTACTGTCAGCACTAAGTAACGTCTTGTTTGTGGCTGAATATTTTTCGTAGATGTTTTTTGAAGTTGACATGACTTATGTGCATTTCAATACCTATTGCCATCCTTAGTGTGTGATGACGATGGACATGGCTGTGGATTTCTGAGCATGGAGGCGGGTCTAGCTAGTGCAGGACGGGTGCATGTCTTTCCAGGAGGCAGAGTCGCTGCAAACCTTTGCAGGAAGAGGCATTTGAGGCAGTTTTCTAAAACTGACGGCCAGGCGGGACCAAAGTTTATGTGCCTTTAGTCTTAATTTACCTTGCATTGTAATATTCAGTTTTAATAAACCTTCAAAATATTTTGTATTTAGGAATAGATCTGACTTTAATAAAAACATGGCTCAGAATCTACAGGTCAAATTAATTTGAACAGTTCTTGTCGATCTGAATTGCTGATTCTGTTTAAATGACCAATACTTTTTTGAAATTGATGTACTTAGTTTCAAGATTCATAGATTCTGTTACCTATGTAGACAGAATGGTCATGTATATTTTCTATTAGTTGAGTTTTTACATCTTTAGAAATGTAAAATCCAGTCTAGTTTGGAAGCGGCACAATTAAAAATTACTTTTCTAACAAAGTCAGGAGGTCGATGGTGGTCTACTTTCCTTGTGTGTACTCTGCTCCCTCTGTAGCATGCTCAATAAACACTGCAGCTCTGCTCACCTCTGTCTCTCTCTGCTGCCTCTCCTGTCCCTGTGCTGTGCGCCCTGGCCCTGGCAGGGGGGAGGGGGGACAGGCACACCCACATGCTGTGAACATGCACGGGGCGGGGGGGGGGGGGTGGTGTTTTTAATTTGAAAGACGGTGACTGCTTCCCAGGAGGACCCGGAATTAACGTTTCCCGCCCGTTACAATCTGCTGCTTAGGCAGATTGTAGCTCGTGCCGTGGCTTTCCCGGCTCCCGGGGGGGTGCAGCGCCCTCTCCCCACTGCCATGCTCTCTCGCGGTTTCACCTCTCGTCCTCTCTGTCTGCTCAGGCCTCCGGGTCCCGCACAGCCCTGCGCTGTGGGGAGGGTCTTCTCACCAAGGGACACATTCACGTAGTTGAAGCTTAACAGTGATTTCTGATTTCACAACTCTTGCTTTTTAAAGGATTCCGAATAAGGTACTGCATATATCACTCAAAATATTTTAGGCCACATTTCCCACACAGGTACACTGGTGTCCGATAGCTTCAGAGTCATACATGCTGCTGAGGTTGGTGCTGTGATAACTCAGTGCATGTGTGTGTGTGTGGAGTGAACAGGAAGCGGCCTCTGAGTGTCGGGCGGGGGCGGCGGGGGAGCGTGTGGAGGGCACGTCCTCCTCCAGCCAGGACCGCACACCCGGAAGTGGGGACAGCACTGTCTGAGCACAGGCGGGGTTTTCTGGTTTTGTACTTAGTCCTCACTCTCCTACATATTTATTCCTCTGAAGTTAATGGGTTTTTAGTTTAAAGATTTTGTAAGTAATAAAGTGTGCAAATATGCACAAAAACAGACAACATACTGAGCACATGGCGCTCCGTGCTCTCCACGCCTCAAGATTCTCAAGATGAGGATGTTTGGACATTGACACTCCCCTCATCAAATCTCATGGCGTCTAGTTAATTTTAATGAGGTTTTAAAGTTAATTTCTTTTCAATAAGCACTGAATATGAATGGTTTGAGTTTCTCGCAGACGCTGTAAAGTGAGCAGTTAGTTCTTCACGGCTGAGCCGTGTGCGGTCCTTACACTCGCCTTTCTCGGCCGCTGCACCTTCCCCCCGGGCCGGCGTGCACTGCGTTTGGTCGTGGTGTCGTTTAGGACTTCTGACTCAAGGAACTTCCATCTTGTATGAAAGATTCCAAACACGCACAAAACAGGACTGTCGCAAACCGCTGTTCGCTCCAGTGACAGCCTTTCCTCCACCACTTCTCACCCCCGTGTTACCGCCGCCCCGCCCGCCCTCCTGGCTGCCGTCAGCCTGTGGTCAGCGGGCCAGCCTGTGGTCAGCGGGCCGGGCCGGCCTGGCACCAGCAGGACAGCTGCCTCCAGCAGCGGTCCCGGGAGCCGTTAGAGGCTCCGAGTCTGCCTGCTGAGCGTCCAGTTCCCCAGGGTCGGCAGGTGAGGCCCCGCGTATACCTTTGTTTTAAGCAAGGTTTTGTGATTTTTTCCCCACTCGACTTGGCGTTTTAAAAAATAATTATGTAGTTGCCTGTGTTTGTAACTATCAGAAACACGAAGATACAAATATCATCCTATGAAACCAGACCCTGGAACGATGAATTTCTACCAACGAGAAACTAAGTCTCATGCGTGAACCACAGCTGGGGTGAACCTGAGGAGGGGCGGTGAAGGATCGAAGACAGAAGAGAATACAGCGGGGGCCCGGTGGATCTCTGCCTGGTGAGGACACAGCGACCGCCTGAGAGCGAAGCTTTAGTTCACAGTCAGCACACAGCACAACAAGGGCGAGATGCCTACAGTGCCCCTGCGAGTTTCAAATCTGCTTCCTGGTGCCGCCTTCTCTGAACTCTATCGAGCTGTTTAGGTAGCACTTGCTGCACCCCCCACAGCCCACATCCCTCAGCGACCCGCACTGCAGGGCCGGACGATAGGATCAGCTTACAGCCATAGCCTGTCGGCTGTAATTGTGCTGGGGGGGGCTTTGCCACAAGTCAGGTGAGGCTTGATCCTGTCGGAACGCCACAGCCGCTCCACAATACATTCTTCACGAACATCTACTTTCAATCTCTTAAAATGCATCCTTTCGTTGGACACAACAAGGAGCCCGCCTGGATCCCGTGAAACTGCAGAGACAGGTCCCCTGTCATGGGTTTCTGTGGGTGCGAGGTCAGGAAGCCAGCAGGTATGTGGTTTGATGTGTTTTTCATGAAGTTACTGGAAGCTGTTACTGGATATTCAGCCCCTACCGGTTAGGGAAGAATTCTTGGAGGTTGGTGGACAAGCGTTAGCTGGGGGGCGAGGGGAGGGGGGGTGTAGGCAGGTGTGCCCGTGTGTGTCTGTCACCTGGGAGCACCTAATAGTTGGCCGTGAGGTCAAGTGCAGCACAGCTGGGTCCGCAGCTGAGGCAGGAAGGGGTAGAAAGGCCGCCCTGGGCAGATGCCAGCGCAGACCACGCAGTCCGATGAGGACACCGGAGCTCAAGCCTTCCGGTCCTCGCGCTCCTCACCCTCCATCAGTGCAGGTCCCAGCGCAGACCTGCGTGCCCCGCGAGCAGTGAGCATGTCACACCGTTCGCTGCTTCGCACCGGAACCGCGGTCGGGGCGTCACTGGACACTGCCTACAGCTGTTGGCTCACCGCCCTGGTTTGTAAACATGGGAGGGCCCTGCAGTATCCTCAGCTCGGAGTTCTTCCCGGGGCGTTACATTTCAAATATTAAAAAGGCAGCGAGACAACATCCAGTTACAGATTTTCAGGTTTTCGTATAATCATGACCTTGAGGCATTTTGAACTTGAGCTTTGTTTGAAATGCACAAACATGATTATAATTTCAAGAAGCACTGTCTTAAAGTTGTCTTATTGCTGTAATGAAGCTGCTAGAAATTTCATTTATTCTCCAGGTAAATCTCAGGAAACCTAGTTTATCAGAGGAAATCAGTCAGTGCCGAGACGCGGCTTCGAGTCGGGCTCAGATTTCCTCCTATCAGTCCCAGTTTTATCGCCTGTTCTATTTATTTTCTAATATAAATTTCAATTTAGCATCCTCTGAGGCTGATGCTGCGTATATTACTACTTGTATCATGTGTGTCTCTCCCTTTATTTACCTCTCGGCACCGGGGAGCGGGCAGGTCCTACACCCCCCAGCTGCTGGGGCCGCACGCGCTCCCTGAGGCCTGGGAGTGGGCCGCTCGGCCGTGCGTGCGGGGTGAGCTGGTGCCGGTGCCGGGCTGCCGTCCACTCTGGCAGAGGCTTCACGGCGGCTTGGGCAGCTGTGACCATGGTTTACTCACACCCAACACTTAAGTCTAACGGTTGACACGGCCGTTGTTTCAAAAAATAGCCTTTTGTGGTGACAAAAGCTCTCCATTCTAGAAATTGCTCCAACGGTAACTGCCTTTCTTAGAAAGAGCCTGAGCGTATCAGAGCTCAGTTCTCGAATGGAGGGAACTCGCCTGGTCCTGAAACGGGAGGGCATGTACCAGACGGCCGATTTCTCTGCCGACCTGATGCCGAGCTGGGTTTGCTCCTAGAGGCATGTCTCTTTTTTTGTTAAATTCGAAACCTTTCCGTCTGACCTCAGGAAGTATAGGCGGGTCCCATTCCATTTGTATTTGATCGGGCCAGATCAAAAGACAGACGCCTTGGAACACGCTCCACCGTCCCTCCCCATGGCGGCCCCCCTCAGTAACGGCCCCCCTTTACCGGGAGAACAGTTTGACTCGCCCATCTGCACGGGCGGCCTCTTTCAGGCAAGGGTGCTGTGGGTCAGATCGTAGAACCCGGAGAAAAGCAACCCCTCAGCTCTGCCCGCCGTAACGCGCACACGGGCCACCCAGGGTCCTGGGAATTCTCTCATTTTATCCAGGTCCCTCCTGAGCTCGGAGTACACGTGTTAAACGAAGAATCGTGTTTGTCTTTTAATTAAAAACGACGGCTTAACATTGGGGAGAATCCCACTGACCAGTCTAAGCCCTCGGGCTTTTAAGGTTCCTCCCACCTGAATAGACCCCTTTCCCCACGAGGCTGCGGGCAGCGGGCTCTGCGGCACAGTGAATAGAACCGAGTGTCCACATGGCACCGGCTCAGCCCCGTGGGTGTCCTCGCGGGACCTGCTGGCGGAGAGGGACAGAGTCCACGCCGGGAGCGATGTGGGCAGCGCAGGCGGGGGGGTGGGCGGGGAGGAGGCGAGGACACGCTCCTGGGTGGGAGCCCCGGAGGCCTGCACCGCCGGCCGCTGCGTCACAGGATGAGGGGCCCCGAGGGAGGCGGGTTAGTGGCGATGAACGCCTGGCCTGGCCGCCGATGGGAGTCAGCCCGCACGCAGCTGCTCCCGCCGCGCCGTGGGCATCGCTCTGCCCCACAGGGTCACGGGTCAGCACGGGGCGCGTGGACCGAAGGACGGGTGAGCTGACACACGATTGTAAGCCCACAGTCACACAGCTGTTACAGAGCAATTCTAAATCATTTTATGGATTGACATTTAGAGAGAGTGGAAGGGAGAGGGAGAGAAACACGGATCTTTCTGTCCCGCTCACGTATGTGACCCACTGGCTGGTTCCTCATGTGCCCTGACCGGGAACTGAACCTGCAACTACTGAGCTCTCTGGCCAGGGCAGGACACTTTTTAAAAATGTGCTTTTTAGTGACTGATTTGAGAGAGAGAGAGAGGGGAGGGTGAGAGCGAGAGCCACCACTCCCCTCACTGACGCCTGCACTGGTGGAGTCTGTGTGCCTGACCAGGAATCGAATTTGCTTCCCTGCACAGGAACCCTCACATGCCCAGGCCCAGCATCTCAGTCAGCTGGACTCCACACCCAGCTTCTCCCTCCACGCCCAGCTTCACCCTCCACGCCCAGCTTCTCCCTCCACACCCAACCACAGCCTCGCCAGCTCCAGCCGCCCTCCCTCTGCTCAGGCACGTGCCACGCCCCCTCCACCTGTGGCCGCCTCGCTGGCCCTGCCTTGCGCGCCCCGACTCGGAGGAGGCCCAGCCATAACGCAGACTCGGCACGGGTTCATCTGACGCTCAGAATGCACTTAGGCCTTTCGGACGAGCAACGCCGCTGCGTCTGATTTCAAATACTGAGAAGCACTTGGATGTGCCAGGCATCGGAACACAGACCGACACGTGTCTTAAAACCAGGGGCCACCAGCTCCCCGGGCGACGCAGCAGGTCCCCGCTCCGCAAAGCCAGCCTGTACCGAGGAGGCCTACCTCGCCCGGGGCAGCGGGCTCCGGCTAAGAGACAAGCTGGGGTCACAATGCGTGGCTCTCACAAGCAGTCCTGCACCTCGGTGTCCTGCAATTCAGCTCCACCCTGACACCCCCTGCGAGGGCTGGGAGCTTCCCGCCAGCTCCCCACCCCCACCCCCACCTGCAGGCCCCAAGCCACGGTCCAGGTTGTGGCCTGGGCCTCGGGCCACAGACCAACTGGCTGCAGCTGGGAGGGCCCAGCCCTCAGCTCAGGGGACTGGCCGCGGGCTCAGCATTCAGGGCCCCGTTTCACCAGCTACTTACAAATGGCCGGGCCCAGGACAGCCCCCCAGAGAAGCGCACAGGAGGGTGTGCGGGGCTGGGGGGGGGGAGCACCCAAGCTCCGAATCCCCCGCGTCCACCCACCTGGAGGCCCCCGACCTGTCCCCGTGGGTTGCATGGAGGTTTCATCACACATACAACTGGTGAGCCCAGCCCCTCCCCCCAGGAGGCCCGGGCGGGCTGAATCCCAGTTCTAACCACAGGTGGATCCTGACGACCAGCCCCCAAGCCTAGTCACCCCGAGCCTTTCCATGAACACAGCAGACACCACGCCACCAGGCAGGCCCGAGGGCATTCCGCACCAGGACAGGGAGGGAGACCAAGTGGTCTCTCCTTATCGTAAACGCCTGCGTCACAGGAAAATGGGAGACCATCCTTCTCCCCTTCATCCCCTCTTTCTCCAACGGGAGGGCTGTCCCCAACACGCACGGGCTCCTGAAGCCGTTGGGGGCGGGGGGTGTCTCCCAGCCCCATCCACGCCCCTTCGCCGAGTCAGCTCCCTCGTGAGGCGGGCGGGGCCTGGCGCCCACGGGCCTCACGTCTGTGCTGGCCCCACTCGTGAAGGTGTTTTTCCCACAGGATTCACACACTGAGACGCTCAGGGCTGTGGACCTGGATTCAAGGAGCTTTGCTTTATTTCCCACAGTCAGTCTCTCCGTGGCTGGGCCCTGGTCACGGGGAGGAGCCACCGCATCCGGGGGTGTCCCTGTCGGGCGGTTGTGGGGGGCTCTGCGGGTGCCCCAGTCCAGTGTCACCATTGATAACACGGACGTCTGATGCCTAGCCTGACTCAAGTGTCTGCTATCCACTGATTTGAGTCCAAAGGAGGAAACACATAAACTGAGCCTCCTGAACTCTGACCCCTCGCCTGCCGGGCCAGCTCCACAGAGGAGGGAGCCGGGATGTCCGTGAAGACAGGACAGTGCCAGGCACGGGAGCGGCGTGTTGGGGAAGCGGCGGCCGCATCTCTCCTCGCCCTGGGGTTGGGGACACACTGTCCCAGGTGACAGTGGCCCAGCAGCCATGTCCGACCTGCGGCAACTGGAGGATGAACTCGGCGTGGGCCCTGAGGGGGAGGGACAACTGTCCAGACGGACCCCGAGGACACGTGACGGACAGCTCACGCGCAGTCAGGAGCGCCGACTTCAGAATTCAGAGACCCGTTTCCCAGAAACGCCCGTTTTACACAAGAGCCAAACTCACCTTCTTCCGACGAGCGTCTGCCAAGCGTCTCCCGTCTCCCAGCCGATGAGCGCACGGCGTGGCCTCCTGCCCATCAACAGCCCCTCCCCCTCCCTCAGGGGCCTCGCCTGCAGCTGGGAGAGCGCGTTGCCCAGCTGCTATTCCCCAATAACCCCTCACCTCTCGAGCTGGCCTCAGTCTACCTCCTCCTTTAGGGAGCCCTGAGCAATCCAGGATCACCCTGACGTGGCCCGTGGTCATGGGCCGTGGTCATGGGCCGTGGGGCCGTGGGGCAGGGATCCTGGCCTGGGGTGCATGTCTGTGGGCCGTGGGATGTGTGTGGGGAGACGGTGGGAAGTAATGGGACATGAGACCAGAAAGGAAACCAGGAATAGACGGAGCTTGTGGTAGGGGATGCAGCTCGGAGCGGACTCGGCCCCTCCAGTTGCATATGGAACCTGGGCTGGCGGGAGGGAGACGGCGGCCGTGAGGTCGGCTCCCACCTCTAGGAGTGAGGATGCGTTTACGTGGGCGAGGGCCGAGGAGCAGCCCCGATGCAAGACCAGTGCGGCCAGAGCCCGCGTGTGAGCCTCCGATGGGGACGTAGGAGCGGACGGAGACGGGAGAGGCCGGGCTGAGCCAGGGCTGGGCAGCCACCGGGGCCTGCACCGGCCGGAGCGCCTGGTGTGCGAACGCACTGGGCACTTTTCATAACGCGGGTTTAGGGGACCAAGCGTAACCTTATTTCTCTCCCGTTTGGAGAGCGCTGAGGGCAGGACGAGGGAGCTGGTCACGTGGAAACCTCCGCCCAGGCGGCCGCCCACGTCTCCCCGAATCCTACACGTTCACCCACGGACGCACATGCAGGCACTGGCGCTGACCACGTGGCTCACGCCAATCCCGGACGAGCCCCTCGACGGGCGGGCGGTTCGGAAAGAAGGAACCAGAGGCACTGACCTGGGCCCAGAGCTCCTGGTCTCGGGGAAGAAGCGAGTGACGGCGGGACGCGGAGGAGCCGGCCCTCGCTCTTCTTTCCTCCCAGGAGGCGGCGGTGGGGTCCTCCCGTCTGGGGAAATAAGAGGGAATAAACGTTGGCTCTGGTTTCCAGCTATACTCTCAGGGAGGGCACTCATGTCTCCATTTTACTTTTTAAAAATATATTTGTATAGATTTCAGAGAGGGAGGGGGAGGGAGAAACATCAATGATGAGAACCTCTGATCAGCTGCCTCCTGCACGCCCCCTACTGGGGACCGAGCCTGCTACCCTGGCCTGTGCCCTGACCGGGAATCCAACCCGGGACCCTCTCGTCCACGGGCCGCCGCTCTGTCCACTGAGCCACACCAGCCAGGGCTGCACCTCCGTTTCAAGGACAGAGAGGTAGGTAACGGGGTGAGGTCACACAGCTGCTGCATGGTGGGGCGAGGTGTACTCCTAGGTTTGCTGGAATAGAAATTCTCCGTCTCCTGCTCCGTTTACACTGCACCCCTGAGGGCTGAGCTGGGAGATGCTGAGCCCTGGAGGCCGATGAGGACGCTGAGGGGAGGCCGCTGAGCGAGTCCCTTCCACACTCACCCTCTGCCCTGAGGTCGGAGGGAGGCGGCCTCTGTAGAGAGGCTGATTGGAGGCGACTCACTTTACTTGCTCACCTCCTCCCACCTCCACGGGGCAGCCAACCTCGCTCCCCTCTGTCGCCAGGAAGGAGGCCACCAGAGACGATGCACTCACACACGGTGAGAGGGGATGGGATAAAGGCGGCTTCCGTGAATCACGCGTTTTGGGGCCATTAGCGCCGTGTCCTGTGAGCAAGGGCGACTGGAACGCGTTCCGTGTGCTCCTAATGCCATCTGCACCGGCCTGGCGTTAACGCACCCTCACGCCGGGCGGCCCATCATGGCACACGCGTGGTGATGTGCAGAACGCGGCTCCGCGCCTTTACGTTATTCTTAATCTCATCCTGGCCCTGGGCTGCCCGCTGTGCGCGTGCTAACGGGCACCCTGTGAGCCGGGGCTCTGGAGCGCCGAGTTTTCAGGAAGAGCGCCGACCGGGCAAACAGCCGCCTTCGGGGCCGGGGCCTGGCCCGCTCCGGACGCTCCGAGGAAGGCCTTTGAAGAGAATACTCCAGAAGCAACATGGGCGCTGCGTGGATTTGAGAATTTCGGCTGCAAAGTCCTTTTTAAGGTGATCCTCACCAAGACGCAGAGGAATAGGAGATCACCGCTTCAGGCCGTGTACCGTGAAGTCGACGCGAATGAACCCAGTAACGGATGCTCTGGCCGCTCTGGACGCCCGAGGGGCCTCGCCTTTCACTCCTGCGCTCGCGTGGCAGCGGCCTCTGTCTTTGTTAACTCGGACGCACCGTCCCAGACGTGGGCACTGTAGGAGTTCCGTCTTCAAACCGCCAGACGGACCTTATCTGGGGAGCGTCCCGGCCCACACCCGCCCCCGGGGCTCGCTGAGAGCCCTCCCCTGTGAGCGGCCACTCGCCTGACCCGCGGGGGGAACCGCTGGGTTTCCACGGCGCTCCAGACTCACCGTCCCCACCGCCAGCCCCGGCGGGCCCAGCGTGTGGCTAACACTCATCTCCTCTCTTTAAAGAAAAATGATTGATTTTCAGAGAGAGAGGAAGGAGAGGGGGAGAGAGAAACATGGGTGATGAGAGAGAAACACCCATCGGTGCCTCCTGCATGCCCCCCACTGGGGATGGAGCCGGCCACCCAGGCCTGTGCCCTGGCCGGGAACCGAACTCTGACCTCTGGGTGCACAGGAGGACACGCAGCCCCTGACCGCCCGCCGGGCCACTCCCTGCCCCCTCCCCCCCCCCCCCCCCCCCCCCCCCCCCGCCATCTCAGCGTCCGTCCCCGTCCCCTACGCAACCCAACCCGACAGCGGCGCCGGATCGCAGGGCGCGTCTGAAAATAACTTCTTCAAAAAGATGCGTTTTCCCATCCAACCAACCACTCGCAGCGGGAACTCCCTGCGGGAGTCACGTGGCCAGCAACCTGGGAGGTGGAAACCAACCCCGCGCTTCGCTGGGCGCCGCCCCGGGGCGGAGGGTCAAACCCAAGGGTCCCGTCACCCTGGGAGCCGAGCCGGGAGAACGCCTGGGTCGAAAGAAGAAGGACGCGGGGTCCCGAGCTCGGCCTCGCGTGCCCATCTCCTGCGGGACGCTCACCGGGCGCTGGAGGGCTCGGGCCGGGGGAGCAGGGCCGGGCTGCCCGGGTGCTGGGCCTGCAGACGCCTTCCCGGTCCCTGGAGACGCCGCCAGTCCAGCCGCTGGAGGGGTCAGAGGGAGTGGCTCACTGCGGGATCCCGGAGAATCCCCCCCGTCTTCCCGGACGGCGAGGACGGCGAGGACGGCGAGGGTGCCCTCCTGGAATGCCACGCGGCCTGAGTGACGAGCCCCCCCCCCCGCCCCCCACGGGCCGCGGACACCCACCAGCACCCCGTCCGTTTTCCCGGAGCCGGCCGGGCGAGGGGACGGAGCGGGGATTTCTTTCTTGAGGTCCCCCTTCAAGTGTAAGCATTTCAGACAAGATGCAATAAAAAATTTTAATCTAATTTTTGTGCCAGCCAAGCCCCTATAAATCAGCCGGAGCCCTGAAAAGTGAAGAGGCTGTTCTTATTGAACCCATAAATCTGCGGCGCCAGGCGCCTTCTCCGTGTTCCTCCTTCCTCCTCTCCAGTAATTAGCCGTGAGAGCCGCTCGCCCGCGATGGAGCCCGAGGGGGCCCGAGCTTTATTCAAACCCCAGAAGCACGTGGGGAGGAAAGAGGACTCCCCAGAGTCACCGAGCGCTCCCACCCGACCCCGCCACCCCCTGGTGCAGGCTGGGTCCTTCCTGCTCCCTCAGTCCCAGCGGCCGTCGAGGCACGAGGGGGGCTGAGCCCAGTCCTCCGCCCGGACACACTCAGGGGGTTCAGTCGGGCAGAGAGGCCCTGTTGGGGGTCGCCTGGCGGCATGCCGAGCCCCGTCCTCAGGAAGAGGTGAGGACGCGGAGGGCGGGGGGGGCACGGTGGGCGTGGTGGGCGCGGGGGACGCGGGGGGCGCGGAGGGCGTCCCTGTGGGGAGATGCAGGCTCTGAATCTGTTCTCACTCCAGCTCCCGTCTCCCCTCAGACACAGCCCTCAGCTGCCTCCTGGTTCACAGGTCGCTGCTCAGCCACAGCCTTGCCGGCGGCTGGCGGAATGTTGTAACAGGAAGGAATGTTGGCCACGAAAATGACTGAGCAGACGCTTTGATCCGTTCTTTGCTTTTGCTGGTCCCCCTCCCCTCCCCCCTCCCCGCCCCCTCCCACGGGGGACACCCTGGTGTTTCTAGTCTCTCCTCCGGAGTGAAGACTAGATTTGGGGTGACTGATTTTGTGACAGGTCCATTGTCCTTGGCACTTTCGAGGTGCAGGTGGTGCGGGGACTTCGAATAGCAAACGTGGAGAGCGTGTGTGTACCCCTGCTCCCCCCGTCAGAACATTTCAGAATACAAAGTGAACAGCCGCTCCTTTCGGGACGCACCAGCCGGCCATCGAGGCCCAAGGTACAGCCTCGCTTCCCGTCTCCCCACGGGTTTCCTGAGCGATGCCCACGGAGCCGCACCCAAGCCCCGCCTGGAAGCAGAGCTGCCCCTGGCGGTCAGTGCGCCCCCACAGGGGGGCCGCTCAGCCAGAACGGGGTGGCAGGCGCCTCTCCCGCCTCCGCGGCCTAAGGACGTCCGACTGCTGGCAGCCTGCTCCCCTGAGCCGCCGGCCGGATGTCCCGAGGGCTCCCGCTCGGCAAGAGGGCGCAGGGCGGGCTGTGGGACCCGCCCCGAGTGCTCGGATCTGCGCGCCGGGCCTCGAGTTGGCTGATGAGGGAGATGGGCTGATGCTGAGGCTGCGGGAGGAGCAGCGGTTGGAGAGGGAATCGGACGGGTCGGGGGTTTGGTGGACGGTGAGGGAGCCGGGTCATCAGGTCACATCTTCTGGTGCAAACATCGGGGCGGAAAGCTCAGACACGGCTGACGTTCGGGGTCAGGGAAGAGCAGCCTGGACCCGAGGCCGGCAGCTGCTCTGGCTCCCTGTGTCCTCAGGTGCCCACAGGCGCCCCGTGCCCCCCACACCCGTGGTGCCCGACCAGGAAAGACCAGGGAGAGAGACCGTCCACTCGGCTCCTCAGCAATATCACCCCTTTCTACTCTGCCAGCCCCACACGCTCCAGCTCATTTTGTGTTTTATTTTTTTATTTTTTTTTAATTTCAGAGAGGCAGAGAGAGGGAGGTGGAAGCATCAATGAGGAGAGAGAATCATGGACCGGCTGCCTCCTGCACGCCCCACACTGAGGATGGAGCCCGCACCCCGGGCCTGTGCCCCGACCGGAATCGAATCCGAGACCCTTCCATCCCCAGGCCAACGCTCTGTCCACTGAGCCACACCGGCCAGGCCCGCCAGCTCATCTGCTTCCCGCCCCATTCCACGGACACCCTCCGACTCCTCGCCAGCACCACGCGCTCCCGGCCCGGCCTCCTCGTCTGACCACCCAGGAGGTTTTGTCTGCGCCCCCCCCCCCCCCGTCTTCCTGCCCCTCGTCCTGGCTCACCACGGGGACCCGCGTGTCCCTGCGTGAGGTGCTGTTAGCGGCTGTGCGTGGCTTCTGGGGGGATGGGGTGCTGGGCTGCCCTGGGACACGCCGTGGCCGTCAGCGCCCTCCCCTCCAGGAGCGGACGCGGGCTCCCCGGCCCGTGTGCTGTGAAAGGAGGAAGGGTTTCGCTGAGACAGGTGTACACACGTGTTGAATGACATGGCCTCGCTGACCTCCCTACATGCGTGGACCCGGGATGCAGGCATGTATGCAGGAGAAGGCGGGCGTTTCTCCGGATGCGACTTGCTCTGCAGCGAGGCCCTTGGGCGTCGCGGCCTCGAGCGGCCCCTGAGTGGAGGAACTGGGGTCCCTTCTATTCCTGACGCCTGCCCTCTGGGCGGGCGGGCTCAGAGCGCCCGGATTCCCTAACATCGCCGCCAGGAGCACTTCCTTTGTCTTGTTCCAAAGGCAAATGTTTTTTTGAGACTTCCTGGAAATTCTCAGTCTTTGGTTGGGTTGAAAAACAAGATTACGATCAAGGAATTTTCAAAGTTTCCCCCTGAGCGGTGAACACGGAAGAGAGTGTGAAATCTGGCTCTAATATCTCCATTATTCGTCGCGGACGGTGCCCCGAGATGAGAAGAAAACAGAGGGGACGGGAATGATTTTCACGAACTAGAAGCTCAAGGCTGGTGCGTTGGGGAAACAGTTAAAATCTTCTCTCCCCCCCGCCCCCGCCCCGAGAACTCCCACAAAGCTAACAGAGGAAGCCAACAGGTCCACTGCACGCCGTGAAGCACAATGGGAGGGAGGCGCACCACGGCTCCCCGTAAGGAGCCTGGAGAGAGAAAGAAGGCAATCTCCCCCCCTCCCCCCCCCCACAGCCCAGCAGGCACAGCCCGGGCCACACGTGTTCACGATCAACAGTCACCGCCCTCCGCGGTGTGAACGCACCACAGCTGTCCATCCACGCCCCTGCCGACGGGCACGCTGCTTCCCAATCGCGGCTGCTGTCAACAGCCTGCTATGAACACGGGGTCATTTATTCCCTCCGATTGGTGGTCTGGGCTTCTCCGGTAAGTTCCCAGGGTGGATCCCTGGCTGAGAGGCAGTGGAGTACTCCTCAGCGTCAGAGGGAGGGAGGGTGGTTTCTGCGCAGCAGGGAGGCGCCTGGAGAGGGTTATCTCCGTGAAATGAGCCGTCGGAGAAGGACGAGTACCATGTGGTCTCACTTACGGTGGGATCGAAGGAACCAACAGAAACGGTCTCCTCGATGGAGATAGCAGACTGACAGCCGTGCAGGGGGAGGGGTGGGGGAGGAAGGGGGACGCGTGGTGACGGAGGGAGACTCGACTCGGGTGGTGAGCGCACAGTTCGATACACAGCTGGCGGGCGTCTCAGGACCGCACACCTATGGAATTTCACTGGCCAGTGTCGCCCAACGAATCCAATAAAATAAAAAAGAAAGTAAATGAATAACAAACAACCCAGGACCTCTCTTCAAGTTACGGACGGTGGACACTCCGTTCGCAGTAACTCGGCCTGGTGGGGGGGACGGTGCCCTAGCTGATGGGCGGTGCCTGGAGGAAGAGCCACCTCTGGCTTCCTCGCTACCGGGTGTGCGACCTGGCGCAGGCGCGCCCGCTGCAGCTCCCATCGGCCCACGGAGAGGAGATGGGCCTGGCTCCCTGATGTTTGCATCAAAGAGAGGGCTCCCAGGTCCTTCAGAGGGCCCCCGTCAGGGGCCGGGGGTCAAGGCCCCTCGCCTTCAAACGGAGTCTAGACATTTCAGAGACCACAACTACTCAGGACGATAAGCTTTTTAAAGTAAAGACTCTGAGAAAGGGGAGGGGCGGGAACCCTCCCATCGTCTCCTGGGAGAGGTAAGCCTCTTATTTTTTAAAAATATGTTTTTATTGGTTTCAGAGAGGCAGGGAGAGGGAGAAAGAGAGAGAGACATCAAAGAGAGAGAGAATCATGGATCGGCGGCCTCCTGCACGCCCCACACTGGGATCGAGCCTGCAACCCAGGCCTGTGCCCTGACCGGGAATCGAACCCTGACCTCCTGGTTCCTAGGTCGATGCTCAACCACGGAGCCAGGTGGGCCGGGCGGATAGTACTTTCCAAGGAGAGTTAGCCCAGAGAAAGGAACGTCGAGTTCGGGTGACTTTAGAAAAACTGTCCCGATTCCTCGTCGGAACATGATGTAGACGCACGTTTCACTGGTAACCAATCCCGGGTCAGCCCCGTTGTCCTCCTCACTGACTAAAGCCGTGGTCGGCAAACTGCGGCTCGCGAGCCACACGCGGCTCTTTGGCCCCTTGAGTGTGGCTCTTCCACAAAATACCACGGCCTGGGCGAGTCTATGTTGAAGAAGTGGCGTTAGAAGAAGTTTAAGTTTAAAAAATGTGGCTCTCCAAAGAAATTTCCATCGTTATCCTGTGGATATTTGGCTCTGCTGACTAATGAGTTCGCCGACCACTGGGCTACAGCCTCTCACCACAAACCCAGCCGGCTGGGGTCCCAGGAGAGCCTTTCCCACCGCCACACGCGGACCAGCCAGCACCAGCGCGAGAACGACGGGAGGGTCAAGGCTGCGGCCCAGCAGCGGCCCGTCCTGAGCCTCTGCCTCGCACGCACAGACGGCCCGGGAGCCGGGGTCCCAGGTGCAGGCGGTAGAGGAGCTGCGTCCCGTGCTGGGGGAGGGGAGCTGAACGCCACTCCGTCCTCCTCACCCCCACCCCCCGTCAGCTCCGGAGTGCAGCTTCGTCTCCTGCCGTCCCATCCCACCAGCTGGCCCTACTCTGCACCGGACCCAGAACCGCGGGCTGAGGACGGGTGCTGCGGCCGGGCTTACGCTTTTACAGAAACTGTTTTGCTCCATCATCATTTTTCTTTGGAAGAAAACACTGCTGTTCCCTCCTTGTACTCACGGGGGGGGGGGTGAGGGGGGCGGGGCAGGGGGCAAGGTGGGGGTACCTGGTGGGTCTGGCTTGGGGCTGGTGGGCCCTGAGCCCGGCTCGCGGCCACAAAGCCCTCGGCCTAGTCCCTCCGGCGCCTCTAACACATTCACCACAACTCGGCGAGAAAAAGGACAAAGATTTTTATCTCACCGTCTAAGGTCAGAAGGTCTAAGGTCAGAAGGCCAACGCCAGCATCCCGAGGCGAAGCCGAGATGCGGGCAGCGCTGTGTGCGGGCAGCCCTGTGTCTCCTGGAGGCTCTGGGAGGCCCCGCCTCCCGCCTCCCCCTTTTCTCGCCTCGGTCTGGCCAGCTCATTGGCTCCCGCGGCCACGGGCCTCCCACGGGCCTCCCACGGGCCTCCCCTCGCCGCGGAGAAGCCTGGATTACCCGGCGCACCTGTCTGCTGCCTTCCCGCCCTCCTCTCTGCCGCTCAGCAGCTCGCAGGTGCGGGGCCAGGACACGCGCCCACCACGCTGCTCCCTCTCTTCCCGCGGGAGGGACGGCCGCACCGAGGCAGGTGACGACCTGTGGGCGCGGGTTTGCGGCCCCCGAACTGGGAGGCAGCCCCGTCTGTGGTGAGCCACCGGCGTGGGGTCAGTCCTCAAGGTCAGCCTGGCAGCCCAAGGCCAGGCCCGATTCGGGAGGAGCTACACCAGCCCCCACTGGTCCTCTCTCTCTCGCCTTTTCTTCTGCAAAACCATCCCCTTTGAGTGAGAAAACCATCCGGACACGCGGCGCCCAGTCCATCTGAGAGGCTCGAGGGCGGCCGGCTCTCCCCCTCACCAGGCGCCGTGTCTTCGCTCGCGGGGACTGTCCTCCTCCCAGGGCGTCTGGATCGAGGGGGTGCGGTGTCAGGAGGGTGGAGCAGAGGACTCGGCCGGAGCGGGAGGCTCTGTGGTGGGGCTGTTCTGAGCCCAATGGCAGGTGAACGGTCACGTGTAACCCTCCCTGGATCCACGGCCCTTTTCCTGTGAGACGCGGAGCTGGAAGGAAGAGGGGGTCAGGGCTCCTCAAAGTGACATGCACTTTCCACTTGCCCACGTGTCCACGCAGCAGGCAGCGAGGCCACATTTCCCTTCTCTGCCCAAACGAATGGCATTTCAGTCCCTAGACCCCCGGCCACGAGCGAGGGGGCGCAGCTGCCGCTCTCGGACACGGTGAGTGCGGGGGGCACCCTGGCGGGGCCGGGAAAAGCAGGCCTCACGGCAGTTGTTGGTGGCCATGGAGATCAGGCGCTCAGGGAACAGGCACGTGACTGACTCGGAGGAAAGAAACGCATTTATTCTGAAATCGCATCACCTAGCAACCACTGAGGCAGGGGCTCCTCTCCCCGAAGCTCCGAGGCCACGCTGCGTCCTGTTAGTGCGGGCTTTTGTTTTTCTCATTCACAGACAGGTCTGCGCAGAATAGAATATTCATGGCCATTACTTTTCAGACCTGATCACACGGCAGGCCTGCATAAAGGATAGAGCATAAAAGGGCCCGTAGGCTGCTTGGGGAAGAGAAAAACATATAAATTACTGGCATGGGTTAGACCATTTCTCTTTTTTCTTCAGGGGAGAGCCTTCTCTCTCCCTCCCCCTTTCTAGTCTCCCTCGTTTTCTCTCACTTTCTCTTCTCTCAGGACCAATCCTATATAATAAAGGGTAATATGCAAAATGACCCTAACGGCAGAACGACCAGGAACGACCAGTTGCTATGACGCGCACTGACCACCAGGGGACAGACGCTCAACACAGGAGCTGCCCCCTGGTGGTCAGTGCACTCCTGGGGGGGGGGCACTGCTCAGCCAGAAGCCGGCTGGACGGCTGGGAGCACAGTGGCCGTGGCAGGAGCTCTCCCGCCTCCTTGGCAGCGCTAAGGATGTCTGACTGTGGCTTCGGCCCGATCCCCCGGGGAGCTGGCCTAAGCTGGCAGGTGGACATCCCCCGAGGGCTCCCAGACTGCAAGAGGGTGCAGGCCGGGCTGAGGGACACCCCCCCCCCCCCGCCACCCAGTGCACAACTGTCGTGCACCAGGCCGCTAGTCATGCATAAAATCCTAGGATATACACACTCAGAACTACCGAACCAACGCCAGCTACAGTCATGGGCACATCTTTAAAAATATTTCTTCCTTAAATATTTCCCCAAGATAATGATGCTCAAGATTAATCAGTGGAAAACAGTGTGGAGGTTCCTCAAAAATTAAAAATAGAGCTACCATATGACCCAGCGACCCCACTTCTCAGGGATTTCTCCGGGGAAATCGAGAACACTAATTCCAAAAGATAGCTGCCTCCCTACGCTCACCGCGGGGTCATTCACAACCGCCAAGGGAAGGGAGCGGGAGGCGGCCGTCAGCAGACGATGGGGGCATGCAATGGACTAGGGCTCGGTCATGAAAAGGAGTGAGATCGTATCACTGTGACAGCGTGGAGGGGCCTGGGGCATGAGGTGAAGTGAACTAGGCCGGTCAGAGAAAGACAAACGCCATGTGATTTCATACATGTGGAACCTAAAACCCAAAATACACACACAGGAAAACAAAACTCACAGATACAGAGCACACACTGAGGGTGGCCGGGGGTGGGGGGGTGGAGGAGCTGGCGGGCTGGGTGGGAAAGGTGAGCGGATGAAGGCGTTCAAGGTGGCCCAGCAGACACCGGGCCCGCAGCTCCGAGCGGAAGGCTGCGGTGGAGATGCTCGGGGTGCCTGCTCCTTCCCTTCCTCCTTTCCGTCGTCATCCGCGTGGGTCAAACCAAAGGGGACCCGTCCTCCCGCGGCCGGAGGGAGCGTGCTCCTCGCCCCACGGCGCACACGGGACGGGGCGGACAGCGTGTGGGACGGAGCCCCGGACACGGAACCTCGCCATCCCGCCGTCAGCCGACGACTGGTCCCGCCTTCACTCCGCGCAGCTCCTGCTGGAAGGGGTGACGGTAATGAAGACTTCATGTTCCCAAATATTAAATATTGATTTGCAGACAGCGCAGGCGGCGCTCTCGCGAGGGATGGCGACGGCCGTCTCCGGGATGAGAGGAGGTTCTGTTGCTCTGGGCAGAGCGTAGCATTTATTTCTTGTTTAGAAGACGGGATGGGCGCTGGTGAGAGATGATGTCCAGGAGGCTGTCGCGGCCGCGGTGCGTGGCGAGCGGGCGCCGTGAGGCCGTGGCTGTTTCGCGCTGGCGTGCGGTTTATTGAAGTGTCAGGAGGCTCTGAGCTCTGACTCCAGTGTTGATTGTTTTATCCAACCCTGTCACTTCTCATCAGGAGGAACGGCGGGATCGGAGACGGGCGGGCGCAGGCCGGCTGCCCGGCTGTCCCCCACGGCCTCGCCGCGGCCTCTCCCCGACGCCGCACTCATTAGGGCTTTTACAATGGGCGTCACCGATGTATCAAGCAGCACATTTTCTGATTACACACGCCTTTGTCTCAGCCCCAGAGAAGCCGCCCGAACGAGGGGGAGGGGGAGCGGGCCCGACAGCCGGGGCCACGGGGAGCTGCCACGAGACCCGGGTCAGGACACCTGTCGCTGTAGGCAGTGGGACCCCACGGGCCAGGCTCTCAGTCAGACCTCGGGGCGCCTGTGCCTTTAAGGGGCCCCGTGACGGGCGGTTCCCGGTGCCTCGACGGGACGTGGTGTCTCCGAAGGTCTTCCCTGCGCACGAGCCCTGAGGCCGAGGGGCTGCGCCAGGGGAAGCAGAAACCAGGCCTGGAGGTGGGAGGCCTACAGAGCACCCAACGGTGCCGCGACTCCATGGGCACTTCCCAAACCTCGCTCCCTGGGGGCTGGGCTGGAGCCTGGCAGCCTGGGGTGCCCGCCTCCCTGCGGGCCCGGCCGTGCCTGGGCGGCTGCCTGGGCCTCTCGCGTCTCAATGCTGTAGGCTTGGCTGCCATAAATCGGCGTCAGGCAGTATTTTTCTCCTCTTTATCTCCAGGCATCTGGAGGCAGGAGGGTTTCCTGCGTTAGGGAAGAGGCCGGCACAAGCCGCAGATCGCCGATAAGAGGCTCAGTGTGTGTTGTGAAACAGGTTAATAAAGGGAGAATATTACGAGCCATTCATCTTCCTGCCTCCCAGGCAGACTCCTCCTGAGGGAGAGCAGCCGGGGCCACTTGGAAAACAGTGGCTGCCGGCCGGCGTGGCTCCGTGGCTGAGCGTCGGCCTAGGAACCAGGAGGTCGGGGTTCCGTTCCCGCTCAGGGCACAGGCCCGGGTTGCGGGCTCGATGCCCAGAGTGGGGCGTGCAGGAGGCGACCAGAGGGGTGTGTTTCTCTCTCTAAAATGAACAAAAACATTTTTTGAAAGATCGCAATGTAGCGGCCTTGGCGACAGCCACTCACCGCCCGCTCCTCTCCGAGGTGGAGCCCAGCGGCTGGTCCCGTCCTCCCTGCGAGCCAGCGCCCGATGGAGAGCAGGGGAACAGCCCGCAGCAGCCTGCTTCTGTGCGTCGGAGCCGTGACACCCCCCCCACCCCACCCCCCGCACACACACACTCCTCCTCTCCGCACGACGGGACTCAGCGTGTGAGAGCCGCACTGCGTGGAAGCAAACATCGTGACTCCCGAGACGGCCCGGAGAGGTGCTCGGTAATGGATTTGCCTGGAGAACAGCCAATTTTTTGTTTGTTTTTTAAAAAATATATATTTTATTGCTTTTTTACAGAGAGGAAGGGAGAGGGACAGAGAGTCAGAAACATCGATGAGAAAGAAACATCGATCAGCTGCCTCCTGCACACCCCCCACTGGGGATGTGCCCGCAACCAAGGTACATGTCCTTGACCGGAATCGAACCCGGGACCCTTCAGTCTGCAGGCCGACGCTCTATCCACTGAGCCACCCAGTCAGGGCTCCCCACTTTATTACAGGAGCCACCGGCGGCGTCTTTCCCCCAGGACTTGGGGCTCCTGCCTTCACACCGGCACGTTCGGGCGCTGCTCTCTCTCCCCGTCTGCCGGGCGCGGGCGCTGGGCAGGGAAGGTCGCGGGGACGGCCAATTTGCTGCTGCTGAGCAAGGGGTCAAAGTGCACACGGGACCCCAAAAGCCGGGAAGCGCGTGTGCCGGGTCAATAATCTATTCATTATCGACAGCTTGGGACCGCCACGTCCCATTTAGCGGCGACACCTTCCTTTGCGCTCTGAGGGCGCCATCCGGCGAGTGTAGGTGGAAGTCCTCTTCCCGTCGGGGGAAAGGCTGCAGTGACCCCGGTCTCGGGGGGCTCCTCCTGTGGACCCTCCGGCCCGATTCCTGCGGATCAAAGCCACGCCGGCTGTGGCCAAGGGCAGGGAAGGACCGTGAGACAGGGCTGAGGGCTGCCTGCCCGTCGCCGGAGGAACGCACTCCGCTCCGCGTGGAGGGGGAACGCCCAGGAAAACGCAGGGAGCCCGGGCGGGTCGCGCTTCCCGGGGCCGGTGACCTCGAAGGTGCGCCCGCCCGCCGGGAGTGGGGGGGAGATGGGCTGGGACTGTTGGCAAAGCGTCTCCAGGGGAAGCACAGGGCACCCCGAAACAGCACGCGTCCTGGCGCAGGCTTTGACACGGCTTATGGATTGGACGTGACACGCGCCCCAATCCGCGTCCTCCCTCTCTGACCTGCCCACGTCCCGGGCCCCCGCACCACCAGCCACACTGTTTGGCTCGCTGGAATAGCCAGGACCATGCCCGGTCAGGGAGCACCCGAGTCCTGATGAGGGGGGACTCCCGAGGTGGGGGGCAGGCGCCCGACCGCGGGCGGCCGTCAGCAACAGCTCACGAGGGAAGGTGCGGACTCTGAGGAGCAGAAAGCCTCTCTCCGGGTCTCTTCACACACGGAGCAGTTGGAACGGGGTTCCCGGGAGTCTGAGAACCCCTCTGTACTGTGGGGTCAGGTGTGAAGGCCCAGGAGAGGGTGCTCCGAGTCGGGGAAGAGCGTGTGAACGCCCACTCGGCAGTCCCACTGGGCGTGAGCGTGGGCCTGCTCGCAGGAGCCGCACACCAGCCCTCGGGGCTGTGACCGCCGCACGCTGGCCCCACGGGCCTCAAAGGACGTGACTCGGGGAGGGGTCTTTCATGTCCTCTCGCTTTGATTTCACTCCCCGCCGCTGACAGCGTGCGACAGACAGAGCTGGCGGGCGGGCAGTGCCACGCTCCTGCCTGGTTTGGAGATGACGTAGGCCCATGCATTTTACAGCCCAAACGTACACAAAGCAAGAGATCTTTTTCTAAAAAGTATATGCTTATTGACTTCAGAGAGGAAAGGAGAGGGAGAGAGAGATAGAAACATCCATGCTGAGAGAATCACGGACCGGCTGCCTCCTGCACGCCCCCAATTAGGAATCGAGCCTGCAACCCGGGCCTGTGCCCTCGACCAGGAATTGAATCGTGACCTCCTGGTTCATAGGTGGGCGCTCCACCACTGAGCCCCGCCGGCCGGGCATCGGATGTGATCTTTACAGTGATGTTTGAGGGAGTGTGATACGACAGAGCCATCCGAGGGGGGAGGACAGTGTTTCCATGGAACACGCTTCAGTGCAGGAAACGCAGCGATGGAGCGTTTAAGAGCAGGAAGGCAGGGAGGAAGTGAGGAACCGGCAGAGGTTCAGCGCACGGCAAACTCACTCCTCAGAGCGGCACACAGTAGGCCTTTAGTGTCACAGAGTAGGTCCGCGTCTCTGCATCTGCCCTTGGGTTTGGAAAGACAGTGGTCTCCTCCGGGGGGTGTGCACTGTGTTCCCTGCACAACAGTCTGAAGTGGAGGATGTGTCCGCCCTCCTTGCTGGGAGGAGGGGGAGCTGGCCCGGCCCCGGCCCCTCCCCGGCCCCGGGGACGGGAAATGCTCTCTGCCCCGCACACCCAGGGACGGGTATCCCCAGAGGATGGTAACCACCTCCAGCCCTCCGCAGCCTCAGCCGCCGGAAGCACCAGGTCCCGGCTTCGCTGTCGTCATGACAGTCCCTGTCACGTGTCCCAGTGCCTGGGCCGATCCCTGCGGCTTCAGCGACCACATCAGGGTCCGGGTCAGAGCTCTCTCTCCGTGGCCAGATGGATCTACGACGCAGGCCCCCGCGGACGGACGCGGCCATGCTTCCAAATGACGTGGACTCCGTGCTCACACTCACTTCTGTGCGTGGAAGCAGGACTGCCGAGCTGGAGTCCCTGCAGGCAGAGACCTCGGGGGGGGGGGGGGGGGGGGGCGGGTGTCTGAGGAGCTCACGGGTCCGCAAACCCTGGTTTCACGCACGTGCGGCCAAATTCCAGGCCGCCACCTCCTCGAACATCCAGACACTGTTTACGCGCGGGACCCTGTGACACGTGATGCTGAGTGTGGCTGGCGGGTCGCTCCCCGGAGACCGACAAAGACCGCAAACTCGTGAGCACACGATCCTTCTCCAACGTCAGGGACCTGGGCCCGGTCGTGGCCGGACCGGATGCGCAACAGGGGGAGCAACGGGGCTTGGCGGGTCTTCCCGGCGCCTCGGTGAGCGCCCAGGGCGTGGCCGCGAGCACCGCCCACAGAGGACCGCCCCCTCCCTGCTGGCAGCTAAGCGTGTGGCTGCCGCGCGGCCGTCACCTGAGTAGAAACCTATGTTCTCATGGAGGAGAGTGCAGGGCATTTTACATTCAGTGAATGTGTTTTATGTCCCACGTGTGTCTGTGCTCCCAGGGGCTTTGCATGTCTGGTTCTCATTCTGGGGGGGAGGGCTAGAATTTGTGAACATGGGTGCTGACCCCCCACACCTGGATGCACCCTGGCGTCACTGACATGACGTTTTACTAGGAAATGGTGCCGTTACTGCTTCCGCTGAACACACAGAATGGAGCCCTGCCCAGCCCATCAGGGTTTCGAATTGTGTCATTCACATTTTTAACACCCCTCGATCCCCTTTGCGTTCCGGCTGAGGGGTGCCCGGCGAGGCGCGTGAACGCCACGTTCTGGAAGGTGGTGATGTCCCACGGGAAGGTGGATGGCACGGGGTCGGGGTCGCTCCAGGCTCCCCTCGCTGTCTCCGAGAACTCTGTGGTTCTGGGCTGTCACGGAGTCCGCACTTCGGAGCTGGCGGGTGCGGGTTCCTGCGCCCGAAGCTCCGTCCCTCTCCTTGCTCACCAGTTACCTAAACGCGGCGGGCGCTCGGCTCCCAGCTGAGGGGAGCGGACGGCGCTTCCTCACCCGCCAGTGGGAGCGAGGGCGCCCCCCGCCCCGCCCCCCGCCTGGGTCTCTGCTCCCAAGACAAGCGCTGGCGGTGACAGCAGCAGAGCTGAGGCGGGAGGTGCGGGCACACAGCCCAGGAAGGGGGCCTGGGGCCTGGCGTGTGAGTGTGAAGACGATCCATGAAATATTAACACTTCGGTCGTGTTTTAGGCATGTTTCCCTCACCAACCCTCAGTCCATCCCGCTGAGAAATACATCATCTTTACCTCCCATTAAGTATATGTATGTACACACACACACGTATGCATATACACACATGCATATACACATATGTATATATGTACACACACACACACACACATACAGGTGTCCCCCCCCAAAATGTATCCCCACTGTAACAGCCGGTCCTGTTGTGTGTTGAGAATGAAGTGTGTGTATGTGCACAGATGCGCTTTGTACGTGAAGGAGGGAAACACGCCGGGCGGAGACTTGCTTCTCCCGCTCTCTGGCTGCCGGGGAGGCAGGGACGGGGCCCGCCAAGGGCCTCAAGCACAGAAGAAACGTGACCTCGCACAGCCCGGCGCTCCGGCTGACGACGCCCCGGAGCCTGGGCTCACGCTGCCCGGGCTGAGCCGGCTGCCGCACCGGGGTCACAGGTGGCACGGCGAGCGACCGGCCCAGCGCAGCTTCCGAGGCAGCACGCTGAGCATCGCTGGCCCGCTGCCCTCCAAGCCCGGCAGGCGGGACCGAGCTCCACCCGAAGAAACGAGCTCAGCTTCACGCTCATCCCCAAACCCAAACCCAAACCCAAACCTCAGGCCGAGTTCCCCCGTCTGCCCCAGGCCCCGCGGCACCCGGGCATCCATGGCTGCGGCGCCCACCATCGGCCCCAGGCCCAGGGCCCTCCTGGCAGGAGCCTGGCAGGGGGAAGGCAGCCCTCGCAGCCGTCTGTCTGTCTGTCTGCACACCCTCCTCCCCGCACAGCAGGCTCCTCAGCCTGAGCTGATCGGATTGTCGGTTAAAAATGAAATTAAAACGACTCCCTGGGGTGGGCGGGCTGCGCGCTCTGGCCTTTGCCTGCGTTACCGTTAATCCAATTGAAAGCAGACTCAACGGTGAGACGGTGAGACGGCCGGACTCCATCTCTCCTCTGTTTACCTTGGGGCGTGTCAGCATGGAGGGAGGGAAGCCGCGTGTGGGGGTGGAGGCTGCCTTAGCTCCTGCTCCCGCTCTCCGTCCCCCTCAGCCCGCTCACCCTGACGGGCTCTGAGCACCTCCCCCGAGGACGCCTCCCCCCCCCCCCCCAGGACGCCTCCCTCCGAAGACACGGTGCCAGCTTACAAGGGTGAAGTACTTGGCACCAAGGAGCCAGCCGAGCTGAATCGTGAGAAGCGGAGAATCGCGGCCAGTCTGTGCGAGAGGCTGGCCACGGCCTGTGAGGTGTGAAGGATGCCTCCAATGTCGGCGGCTGGTCCCCAGCACCGCGCGGCTCTCCGCGGAGGGAGAGCCCTCAGGGGCAGAGCAGCTCTGCTCACACTGCGGGGACAGAGCCTGCGCGGCCCCAGGGGCAGGGTGGGGACTGAGCGCAGCTCAGAGGCGCCCCTGGGGCGTGCAAAACTGGGGCGACTGCTTAGGGCTGAGACCGGGACCCAAGACGAGGGTGAGTGGGCTTCCTCGCGTGGGTCTCACTCACTCAGATGCAGGACCCAGGGATCCAGCCGAACAGAGAGCCAGCGTTCTCTCTGCTGCCTGACGTCACACGGATGTTCCCCACTGCCGAGCCCGGGGCTCACTGTGCCCGGGGGCGGGCCCCCATCCCGCAGCCACATCCCTGGCCTCAGGAGGCAGCGGGCACGGAGGCGGCGGAGGGTCGGGATGCGCATGTGCGGCTCTGACCCCCAGGCCGGCGGGTTCAGGCCGCACCACGTCTCCTCCCCGCCGAGGGGGACAAGACCTGGGAGACGGGAACGGAAACCTCCCGGCCACTCGGAAGGTCCCCAAAACAGTCACCAAAAGTGAGGCCACACCCTAAAGCGAGTTCTCCCGACCGTTCTTTCTTTTTAAATATATTTGTACTGATGTCAGAGAGGAAGGGCGAGGGAGGGAGAGACAGAACCATCAGTGATGAGAGAGGATCATGGACCGGCTGCCTCCTGCGCGCCCCACCCTGGGGACCAAGCCCGCAACCCGGGCCTGTGCCCGCCCCTTGTTTATGCTAAAATGTCACTTCCTCCTAATGCTTTCTAATCAAAAGCAGCTCATCACAAACACTAAAAACACCCAGCGAGACCAGACCGCGGTGAGCAGGCTTGGCCGGCCAAGTGCACGCAATTAGTAAGACCTTTTGCAGGAAGCGTTCACAGGAAACGCTCTGTTTGTTGACTTTCAATTAACATGACGAGAGCCACAGATGGAGGGACGGAGAACCTGCCGCCTCCCGGTGACCCCTGGGGCAGCGGGTCCTCCTGGCAGGCGCAGGTGAGCCGGTGAGCGGGGGCGGCTGACACCGGCTAATGGGGGAGACGCTTCCTTCCGACCCGGTCGCACAGGAAACAGACAGACACACGCACTAACGCGCGCCCTCGAGCCTTTGCTTTGATGGTGAGACCCGGACGGTTCCCTTCCAGGCTGTTAATGGGGACAGTCTCCCCGTGGAGCTGGTTCCCAGGCGTGGGTCCCGCGGAACCCCTCCAACCATCCTCCTTCATCACCGTTTCTAAACAGACCGAGCGCTGTTCACCGCGTCCGTGCTATTTACCATGCACGCTGGGCGCCTGGCAACGACCAATATCCATGGACATTGGGAAATTAGTCCCATGATGCAGCGGGTCTAGGGCTGAGAGGCATGCCCGGCGACACGTTGGGGACCAGTCACACTCACGCTGCAGAGTCGGGCTGCCTCCGACTCCCCGAGAACGCGGCCAACTTAGTTCCCAGGAAGCCGGGTCTAAGCTCACACCGCGCCCGAGCCGAGGCGGCAGCCAGGGCCAAAGGGCAGCAGCCCGCCAGCCAGCGCTGCTTCTCCGTGAGGCCTTAGCACAGGAGGGAGGTGTGACAGGTCTGGTAACGCCCCTTCCCGAACCGTCCGGGCGGGGACTCGGGGGACACCACCAGACGAAGCACCCCATCACCACGCCTGTGCCCTGGCCTGCCAAGCTCCCACCCCTTTGCAGGTGCCTGTCCTCCTCGCTCCGGGGCGACGGCCGGGCCCCTTCCGCTGGTGTGCGGAGTGACGAGTCCTGTCTTCGGAGCAGGGCACGGGGACCCTGCCTGGACTCACACGTCCCACGGCCCGCGGGAGGAACAGCGCACTGACTGGTGACTGGGGACAGGCTGAAGGCACAGGCGTTCAGACATCAGTCCTTTCTGGAAAGCGGTTCTTCAAGCTTGCGCTGCCGAGGTGTGGCGAGCCGGCTCGGCCATGGCACACACAGCCCCACGTTAGGCGCCTTATGTGCCGCGCCAGCTCAGCCAGGTTCGGTGAGCCTGAGAGGGGGCGGTGAAGGATTGAGAAAAGACAGACAAGAGAATGAAGCTGGGTCTGGGTGGGACGCTGTCCTCTGATGGAGAGCTAGCGACAGCGCCACGGACCACAGGCCGTGTCTTTATTTTACAGCCGATGCCACGAGGCAAAGGAAGGGCGTGGTCAAGATGTTTACAACATCCTCGTGGGTTTCGATCCTACTCAGTTACATGCACCTGAACTCTGTCAAGCCCATGTCACTCAGGCACGTGGGGCCACGTGTTTGGACCACAGGTTGAAGCTGACAACTCCAGCTGTTGGCTACAATGGTGCTGGGAGGCTCTGCCCTCCACGCTGGGACGTGCACGTGGCCACGAGAGGACTGTGCCCTCTCCTCAGTCTGAGGCTTGAACCTGTCCAGACACTGTAGCCGCTCTCCACACCTAGGAAGGTCCCTCTGATCATACCTGAGATGACACGGGGTCAGAGCCTCCTGGGGAGCAGCCGGCAGGGGCCCCCCACGGACACCAGCCCCTCGGGCTGACGGTTCGGGGGCATGCGCTGGACCAGGCCGACCTTGGCCCGCAGGGTCCACGTCACGCTGTGTAATAAAGCCCAACTGCCCCCAGGAGCAGGATCCGGTGCCGCGGGCTTTGAGGATTCGGAGATGGTTTAAAAATACAATTTCTCCCTAATATTCATCAGATCACTTCAGCAAACACTTCCAGAAATTGCAGGAAAGCAGTAATTTTCCAAATGTGTGCAGACCGATGCAGCAATTTACAAATGAGAGACTTTGGGGTGGCGAGGGATGAGCAGTGAGCTGAGGGCGGCCTCCCCTGCCCCCCGCCCTGCTGGGGGACATTCTCCACGTTCTCAGGCGCCTTCAGAGATTTCACGGCACAGCAACTTTGGGGGGTTGCAACTGTTATGTTAAAGATTGCATCTATATGTATTATTTCAGAGAGGAAGGAAGAGGGAGAGAGAGAGATGGAAACATCAATGAGGAGAGAGAATCATGGACCGGCTGCCTCCTGCACACCCCACACTGGGGATCTAGCCGGCAACCCGGGCCTGTGCCCTGACCAGGAATTGAACCCTGACCTTCTGGTTCATAGGTCGACGCTCAAATACTGAGCGACACCCGGCTGGGCCAGGATGCTCTTATTTTGAGAGACTATATATTATCATGTTTTGGGGTGAAATGCTCTTAAACACAGGAGATAAAGGGCTCTAGCTGAATCAGGAGTTTGGGGTGAGCATCCTTTTTATTGTTTGGGGCGGGTAACTCATGGTTCGTGCTGAAAACTCATAGTAGATGAACTCACAGATGAAAGACACAGTAGATTAACGTAATGAAGAATACGGGTGTCTGTTGGGGAAAACATCCGATGGTCACGCTACAAAGCTGTCTGTATTGTATGATTCCGGGTCATGTTTTCAGGGGAGGGGTTAACCCAATGGATGGAGAAGAACCTGACTTATTGGGTGGGAAGAGTCTGATTTGATTGAGAATACTTCAACTTAATAACTTGTGCCCCGCTTTGAAAATCAACTTCAAAACAGGCTGGGGGTAGGGGGAGGCAGGGGGCATTCATCCTTTGTATAAAAGGCTGCGGGGTTATGAGCTCATCACACTTAGGAAAAACAAACCCTTTCCAACTGGAATGGTGAACAAGAAATGTATTTCCTTCAACTTAATGATCTGGCTTCCTGCTAGGATGTTGCCCTGCAGGGATATCCTGGAAGAAATGAACAATTAGCTTGATTTTCTGTTGAATTTGGAGCTTGAGACTCAGTGTGTGATCTATTAAAAACAGGAGATAATTCCTCTTAAACCATGTCCTCGTCTACACGGGAGGCTCCCACGGCAGGTAAGAAATCAGCCGAGTAATGCAGCCACCCCCATGGGGCCGCCGAGCCTCCAGGAACCAAACAATCAGGGCTGGGACCATTAGGAGGGAACTCTCTCCCGCGGGGCGGCCGAGACCACAGAGTCTGCTCCTCGTGGGAAGCGCAGAGCCTACGGGAGGAAACGCCATTCGATTTTTTAAAACTAAACGGAATTGCTCCGATCTGATGAGAGATGGAGTGGCGGCACACACTGTAATTTGGGGCGATCAGGAGAGCGGACAGGCCTGCGCAGAGATGAAAGGCAGGAGAGAGGCTTTCCTATGCGCCAGACTACCCAGCAGGCTCTCACCTGGCTCTGCTCTAAACACACACACACACACACACACACACACACACACACACACACCACGTTTCTTGCCCCAAGAAACAGAATGTAAAGTGGGGACTCAACTGAGTTAAAAAGTATCCTGCACAGAGCTCCCAGAGAAACACTGAATTCACCCACAGGACGGATCCAGAAAACAATGATTTCCACTCTGGAAATATCTTTATTTCCTTCTGAATTATTTTAACACAGGAGCTGTGAATACAACCTCCTCCTCCCCTTCCTCCTCGTCCTCCCCCTCCCCTTCCCCCTCCCTCCTCCTCCTCCTTCTTCTTCCCTCTCTCCCTCTCTCCCCTTGAGGGTGCTAGTTTGGGCTCGCTCTATTTCCTTGGGAGTCGGGCTCTGCTTTAGGCTCAGTCATACCGGGTGCCCCTCCAGCCCTCCCATCGCCTCATGCCTCCAGTTTCGCTTCACCTTTAGCGTCAGATCAGTGGTGCCGAAGTGCGTGGGCTTCTTCTCATTCTTCGACTCTTTGGTTATGGGTGGTAACTCCCGAGCCCCGCTCCACCGGCTGTGACAGGTACTAGAGTTTCTGCAGTGGGAATCGGCACACACGTGATGTAGGCATGCACATGCCTTTACACGCTTACTAATATTCACACATGCATGGGACAAATGCTTGTTTTTGATCTTGAAGTGTGTAAACTTATTTGAAGGTGAGCACAGACTGTGTCTTCAGACCTTAACTCAAATCCTGCCTGCTGCCTGACCCTGAGGGACCCTGATCCCCCAACTCCCCTTCTAAATCCGTCAGATTGTGAAAAGTAATGCTTACCTCACGATTGATGAGGGCTACGTAAGACAAGACAGCGGAGTATATTAATATTTCATTCTACAGAGGACTGCATGAGGTTGATAGTACCATGTATATTTTTAAAAATATATTTTTATTGATTTCAGAGAGGAAGAGAGAGGGAGAGAGAGAGAAACATCAATGATGAGAGAATCATTGACTAGCTGTCTCCTGCACACCCCATACTGGGGATGGAGCCCACAACCCGGGCATGTGCCCTTGACTAGAATTGAACCCGGGACCCTTCAGTCCACAGGTTGACGCTCTAGCCACTGAGCCAAACTGGCGAGGGCCCAGGTGCATTTTTGTAGAGGAGGCAATCATCAACCGTCTCCCAATCTGGGCCCCCACGTCGCTCAGAACAGCACCCACTAGCTCCGCGCCAGGCCACCTCTAATTGATATGTGACATCATGCGCGGGTTCCCAGGACTCCCCAAGCGGAGCCTGCTCTTATCTCAGCTGCTCTGATCAGGTGAGGGACAGAGAGCCTGCTTTTCACTAATGAGACGCTCACTAAGGTTAGGGACCTTCACTGATCGGGAGGGCGTGTGGCCGGTTAGAGGGACTAGCACTCGGCTGTTGGCTGCGAGGCCGACGATGCCTGATGCCTCCCCGGAAAGATTCTCCACTCCTTCCCGTGGCCCAGCGTCACCGTGGGGGCGGGGCGGTTTCACTGCCTGAGGGGAACTCACCGTGTACCTGACATGCTCGTGCTTTTGTGGGAGTGTCGAAGAGCACACGGAAGGTGGCCCGTTGGATGAACTCCTTCCGGGAGTGGTGTGGCCCGCCAGGCTGCTCCTCGCGCCTCTGCTGGCCTGTCTGGCGTCCTCTGTCCTAGATGCGGGGGGGGGGGGGGGGGCGCTTTCTCTGTGTGTGGGGACACACTTCCAAGATCACGAGGGAGGGCGGTGGGAGCACATGATTTTCCGATGCAAATATTTATGTTCCGACTTTCCAGGATCACTTAGTGCACAAAGCCCAGTAGATCCATCTATCGACCAGGCTGGCCGGCTGCCAGGGGTAGGAGACTTGGTTCATGCCCCGTGAGCCCCACGCCTCTCCGCCCAGCTTTACCCGGAGAACGGGATTTCGTGTTCGCCCGCCTTTTAGTTTTTGTCTGGGACGTGGCACACAACGGGCAAGTGGGCTTCACATCTTTTATTTCAAGCCAGAACACCTTTGGGCCCAAGAGGTGAGTTGTAGACACGGATCTGGGACGTGACAGTCGGCTCGAAAAGGGAGGCCTGCCCAGCGGGGTGCTCAGTGGTTAGAGCGCCGGCCCTGGGACCGAAGGGTCATGGGTTCCATTCCAGTCAAGGGCACGTGCGTAGCTGGTTGCAGGCTCGATCCCAGCCTCGGTCGGGGTGCGTGTGGGAGACAGTGGACGGTTTGGGTCAGGATGTCCAACGCGCCCTTGGCTGGGGGAGATACGCCTGCAGCGTTATCGTCGAGGAGAACGCAGGCCGGGATACCTGAGGGGCATGTGGGTCAGCACTGGCCACGGCCCGACCGGGACAGGGCTTCTAAGGTTTGAACTTTGGAGTCTTCACGTGTCGGCCCTGTGAGTTCGGACACGTCGCTTAGCCTTTCTGCGCGTCATCGTTTTTGCTTTTCGATCTAGGAAATGGTCCTACTATGGCGCCTTTAGCTCAGCTCTGAGCCTGGTGCAGCCACAGTGTGATTGCTCTGGATTTAGTTTCCAGGATAAGACTGGCCACGCGTGATCCACACGTAATCCCCCGTGTCCACGCCCCAGGCCCTTCGCTGCCGGTCCCCGTGGCTCTCGCCCTCAGCCCTGTGCTCGGACATCGGGGAGCAGGAAGGAGGAGTCCGTGAGGCCGGAAGGAGGGGGCGGCTTACACAAACGAGCCCGTCCCCTTCTGGCCCGGCAGATGCAGAGCCGCGGGGCCATTCAGTGACCAGGCGGGGCTGTGCCTCCCCACGAACACCCGTGACGCAGGTGGGATGCCCCCTGCCGGGCACAGCAGGTGAGCTCATGACGGGCCCAGGACGGCACTACGGAGGCGTTAGCACCATCAAGCTGGCCGCGGCGCCAGGGCCGCCCGGCGCAGCGCCGGCCACTGGGAGTTCCCTGAGGACGCGCCAGCAGCTGCAACAGTCCCGTCCTGGCCACCCGCCGGCAGGCTCCCGGACTCTGGGTTCTTGGCTCCTGCCCTTCATTCCCGAGGGCGGGTGGCTGTTGTTCTCTTAGATTCCAAGAGGGTTATCCAACCGCAGGCCGTCGGTCAACAGCAACCATTTCCACGGAGATGGGTGAGGCGAGAAAGTCCCCGAGTGGATTTCAACCTTTCCCGCCCAGGCCCTCACGCGGGACCCATCCTGAGGTCGGCTGCTGAACGGGAAATCGGTGACCCCTCTTCTGTCCACGTTTGCTCAGCATAAGACTCAAGTACATGCCCGGCCGGCGTGACTCCGTGGTTGAGCAGCGACCTATGAACCAGGAGGTCAGGGTTCAACTCCTGGTCAGGGCACATGCCCGGGTGGTGGGCTCGATCCCCAGGGTGGGGTGTGCAGGAGGCAGCCGATCCATGATTCTCTCTCCTCATTGATGTTTCTATCTCTCTCCCCCTCCCTTCCTCTCTCTGAAACCAATAAAGATATATTTTTTAAAAAAGACTCAAGTAACCTTTAGAACAGTAATGGGCAACCTTTTGAGCTTGGTGTGTCAAACTTCGCCAAAAAAACTGAGCATAACTCGGGTAGTGTGTCACTTTGAGGAAAAAAAATTATTTCGCAAATGTTTCATCCTCAGGAGCAGCAAATGTTTCATCCTCGGCATGCGGCCGCCTCAGCGGCCAGGTGTCATCAGAAATGGCTACGCGTGTCAGTGCTGACACGTGTGTCATAGGTTCGCCATCACTGCTTTAGGATCACTGGCACGCGAGGTGCCCCGCTGAAGTCAGGTTTGGGTTTTACTGACTGTCATAAGTGGGTTATGAAGTCGTGGCGGCCACAGATGGTGTCTTATTATAAACCTGCAAACTCCAAGCCTCGAGTTTGGAGGCCACTCCGGGGCACGTGGGGGCCATTGGCGGTCTGGAAACCACTCTCCGACAACCTCTCCTCAGGATGTAGAATTCATTTCTTAGTCAAAAAAAAAAAAAAGAGAGAGAGAGAGAGAAAGAACAGGAACACAGCTTCGTGGCTTCCTAATAGAATGAAAACACTCCCAGGCTTGATGTTCAAGAACCAGCGGTTGTATATGTCACCTAACTCACCGATGACCTGGGAGCCTGGGAGAGTGAAATCGAGCAAGAACTGTGAAAAGCAGGACAGAAAGGGAAGCGTCACGTCACTAATGCGAGTGGTTTAAAAATTCAGGGAAGTAACATGGCCTGCACACAAGGCATTGTGGGGGACGTCAAGAGGACACTGGATTCGTCTTCGCGAACCTTCGAGATGCACACAGGTGAGACCATGGGCGTCACGTCTCCATGACCTCTTATTTGTTGTTGAGCCTCACCCGAGGACATTTCCACATTGATTTTTAGGGAGAGTGGGAGGGAGGGGGAGAGACAGAGAGAAACATCGACGTGAGAGAGACACATTGACAGGTTGCTTCCCGCATCCAGCCTGCAACCGAGGTACGCACCCTTGACCTGAATCGAACCCCGGGACCCTTTGGTCTGCAGGCTGACGCTCTATCCACTGAGCCACACCAGCCAGGGCACAATTATCTCTTTAAAAAATGTTTATTGTTGACAGTATTACAGATGTCCCCCATTTTTCTCCCCTTTTGCCCCCTCCCTTCACCCCCTGCCCCATCCAGGTCTTCCCCGTGCTGCTGTCTGTGCCCACGCGTTATGCACATGAGCATATATGTTCTTTGGTTAATCTCTCCCCGCCCCCCGCCCCGCTTCCCAAGCTGTTATTCTGCTTCCTGCTTCCATGCCTCAGGCCCCATTTGTCCCTCCGTTTATTTTGTCCTTCAGGTTCCGCTCCTGAGTGCGCTTACGTGACACTTGTCTTTTTCTGACAGGCTCACGTGTAGCATGATGCTCTCCAGGCCCCTCCATGCTGTCTCCGAGGGTGAGGACCCTTCTTTAAAATGATCTCTTAAGGTGGGCGCCCCGGGGGTGTTCCCAGACGCTTTCGGTCCCGGCGGCGCTTTGTGTTTGCCCATCGGGGAGGACTAGACGGGGACCCACGCGAGCGTCGTCATAGATGGCGGGTCTCTGGCATCGCTCCCCTAGGAGGCCCTCGCTCTGGGATGCATTGGACCCGTCGGAAGCTGGCGAAGGGGCTGACGCTTGCCAAGCAAACCCAAACCAAACGCAGAACGCGATGAATCCCTTCGCTTACCCACAGAGCCCGAGACCGTCACGTGCCTAGGAGAGGAGCTTTGTCTCGCAGCTGGGGGTCCACCGGGGCGCCCTGTGGGGGGTCGGGTGGGCATTCGGCCACCAGTGAGCCTCTGCTGGCATCCATGCCCCCGAAATGCCCAGCACATGCCCTGCCTCACGCGGATCGGGGTCGGAGGAAACGGGAACCAGTTCCATCAGTAAACGGCCCCGGAAAGCCATGTTCACTTGGAAAGAAACGACAGCGAAGCCGTTCTTCGTCTCGTCCTGTAATTTGGTGACGAGACTTTTTGTTTGTTTTCGCGAACACCATTTAGTCTTTATCGGCCCGGCTCACTCTCCCGAGAAGTCAGACTGCGTGCCCCCAAAGCCCAGGCCCACGGCGAGCGACAAGCTGGCTCCCGCGGCCCAGCGCCTGTGGGGTTAGATTCTGAACGAGCCCTTTAGCGGGGACACTGGGGTAACGTGCACATCGCAGGACAACCTTAGCCTGCTGACCTGCCCTTACCTTTGAGATGCTCTCTGCCTTGGGGAGAGGGTTGGCACCGCCCCCCCCCCCCCCGGGGCCCGCCAGCCCTGCCCTGGCTCAGGGGACCTCACGCCCGGGTGCTCACGCCCGGCCCGTCCTGGACGCTGGGAGAAGGGGGTGGGTTGCACTGTCATACTTCCCCTTGGCCACGCTCACCTCCCGCCAGCTGTCCCTTTCCCTTCACGTGGCTGGCTGCCAAGCAGGCCATCTGTAAACACGGGCAGTGGCAGAACGGGGTTCGCACCACAGGGGTGGTTTTGAGATTCTGCTCTCCCCAGTCCCGAACGCCCCTGGCCATGGCTAGGAGCCCCCGTTCCTCCCCGCCCCCCAGGGCTGGGTACAGGCGGATGTCGGCTCCATGACCAGCTTTTTAAAATGTTCTTTCTTTAAGAATGTGCACCCGGCTGGCGTGGCTCAGGGTTGAGCGTTGACCTATGAACCAGAAGGTCGTGGTTTGATTTCCGGTCAGGGCACAGGCCCGGTCTGCGGGCTCGATCCCCAGTGGGGGGTGTGCAGGAGGCAGCCGATCCTGATTCTCTCCCATCGTGGATGTTTCTCTCCCCCTCTCCCTCCTCTCTGACATCCATACAAACACGTTTTTAGAAAGAATGTGCTTGGGGAGCACGTGGTGGAGCCGGCACAGCCCCTCGCGAGCCGGGAGGTTAGAGGGGCCGACAGGACAGCGCGGCTCCCGGCGGCTGGCGAGCTCCTCTGTTTACTCTACATGTGTTTCCTTTTAATTAAAATGTCATTTTTAATTAAAAATGAAATGTCAAGAAGGAAAGCAATTGGCAGAGCCTGCACAATCGCAATGGCTGGGAGCGGAACCGATGGGCAGGGAGAGAAGACTTGGAGAGGGTGAGGACAGCAGCTCGTCCCCATTTCAGTAAAAACAAAATGAAAACCCCACAAAGGTGCCTGGAGAGGCGGGGCTGCCCCTTGCCGGCCCGGCTCGCACCCACGACCACTGTGTAGCGTGTTCCCGTCATGGAAAGACAGGCACTGGCTGAGCGGGCAAGGCTTTGCGTGAGCGAGGGGTGCAGTGGGTGCCCCATTCTTCATGAGCGCAGAACCACCGAGGGGAAGGAGCAGGGGCTGGCGGGGGGGGGCACCCACAAACTGTGCCCCACACCCCCGCTGGCCCTTGATGCCCTGACCTCCCAGAAGGCAATGCCTTCCAGTTTAATACGGAGCTGTGTTTTGTTCTGAAGACCGGCTCTGCTCGAGAAGGTCACCCCCCTGCAGCACGAATTTGGTGCACCAGGCCTCTAGAGTGTATATATATTTATTGATTGATTTCAGAGAGGAAGGGAGAGGGAGAGAGAGAGAAACATCCATGATGAGAGAGGATCATGGATCGGCTGCCTCTTGCACGCCCCCCACTAGGGATGGAGCCTGAGGCCCGGGCCTGTGCCCTGACCTGGAATTGAACCTCAGGGTTCATAGGTGGATGCTCCCGCACGGAGCCAGGCCGGCCCGGGTGTTGGCCGTCTTTAATTTCTCCAGCAGGAGGTGCTGTCCAGAGGGAAGGGAGTCGGGTGGGCGCCCCTTCCTCGCTGGGTCTACAGGAGGAGGAGGTGCCTCTGTTTCCAAGCCCAGCCTGCGGAGACGGACGCGGCCCCCTCCCCGTCTGCCCTGTTGGCTGACTCACGGGGTGACAGGAGTGCTTTGTCGTCACCGTCGACAAAGTGGTAGAAAGCGGGTGAGACGAATATTCATTTCCCTGTCTAGGCCTCGACTCTGAATATCAGCGATAACCAGAACGCCGCCGCCTTCCATCTCGCGGGTATTTTTGGGCCGTTATCGCTGAGAAGTTATTGGAAAGGTCCCCCCGCATTTTCCTTATCACCACGAGAGTCCAGAAGTTCCGCTCGTGTCCAATCGGAATCGCATCTGCTTTATTAAACCGCCCTCCGCTTGTTTGCGTCTCTGCAGCCGCGGAGAACAGAGCACATCCTTCATATAAAACCCTTTATGTCCTTGGGGACAGCAATTTCCTGTGAAAATTTAGTTGGAAAGTTTCATAAACCTGAAGAGAAGAAACAAACAAACCAGGGCTGAGGCTCACTGATGCTCCGTGGAAGTATTACCCCAAAGCTCGGCACGCACCGGTGCCGCCGCTGGCCTTTCCGTGGCCCGACCCGCGCTGGCCCCGCAGCACCCCGTGCGCCGTCCTCGTGCATGAGGCCGCGCCTTGTCTGCCGAGCGGCTCGTTGTGTTGAAGGTGGACGCGTTATAGCAGCTCTTTTGGGCGCCCCTTCATGTCTTGGCCCATCTCTCCCACGTATTCTGCAATTTTAACTTATAGTTGCCCCAATCGGAGTGATGACGCATTTCAAACTGATTTGGGGAGGTTGATGCTAAACCCTTGAAATCTGATTATGGCGACCCCGAGCAGACATCCCCGTGGGGCACAGAGGAAGGTATCGTCTCTCAGGGTCGCGCGATTTGATTTCAGGAGCAGTTTTCAAACAATGCCTGTGCCCAGCATACATTTCAGAGGCGAGTCTTCGTCTTCAGTCGTGTAAGGGTGGCAAGCACTTGAGGAGCCGTGACGGCGAACATCGTAGGGCGACTGGGACGTGAAGCTGTTTTCCGGGGCCGGCGGCACGCGTGGGGTGCGGGCTGTCTCCTCTCTCTTCGTCCTTCACGCCGAGGGCGCTCCTGCCCTGGACGTCCTGAGTGGAGGGGTCGCTGGCAGATTGGCAAAGTCCTGCCCCCGCGTTGCCGTGGCCGAGAGGCTGCCGTCGCGTGTGGAGACGAGAGGCACCGGGTGGAGACCGTGTCCCGCACCGGCGGATGCACGTCCGGTTCTGACATGGACGTGCGCCCTGTGCTTGCCCCCGAGGCGTCACGGGGAACACCGGACGCTCTCCCTTCCCCTTCCCGCGACTCCTCGTTCTCTGGCCCAGGACTCTGATGTCCGTGGTCGCTTGATGCTGCTCAGACCAAAGGTAAACCTGAACCTCAATACAAGACAACAGGTTCCCCCCGCCCCCCCCCCCCCCCACGCAAGCAGGAAGAACCGACAGGATTTGCCCTCAGAAAAGAAATGCTGTGCGTCTTTCTAATGGAAACTCCTCTGGCCGTGGGTGAATGGAGTCATGGGACTAAACGGAAGGAGCCAGAACCACGCCTGGGGTGCGGAGGGCAGGCCAGTCCCCGAGGGAGAGAAGATACACGGAGAACCTTCCAGTGCTTGGCAGGAGGAGCCTTTTTATTTTTATATGATTTTCCTTGATCTCAGAGAGGAAGGGGGAGAGAGAGGGAGAGAGAGAAACACCAACGATGAGAGAGAATCATGGATCGGCTGCCTCCTGCATGTGCCCAGGGAATCGAACCCTGACCTCCTGGTTCATAGGTCGTCGCTCAACCACTGAGCCATGCCGGCTGGGCACGAAGGAGTAATCCTTTTTAAGATTAGTGCCTAAAAGTCGAAAACAGAGCACACACAGTCTCCCACCTGTTTTTTGGTTTTATTTTAAGTTTTCCAGGTTACCAGTCCTGCTGGGGAGGTCGTCCGCCTGAATCGCAAACGGTAAGTAGATGAGATAGATGGGTTACTTCTACCTGCGGCTTTAATAATAATTTCTATTTTATGCAAATACTGTCTTGCACTTTTAAAATGTAAGGTTCCAGGGAACTTAAGTACTGATTGTCGCTTGGGAAATAATCAGTTGAGTCTCTTTGTTGTGAGAGAGCGAGAACCTGAGCGATCTTCTCTGGATTGATTACTGTCTCTAATCTGAGCCACAGGATGTGGGGCGGACTTCCCAGCTCCACGGGGGCTTGAGTTGTTGGAGGGAGCTTGAGCGCCATCTTCTTAGAGGAGAAGAATGACGTCAATGCAAAGAGCCCCAAGAAAAACGAAAACAGGCCCCACGGGAAAGCTGCACAGGAATGAATGCTCAGAGCAGCCGTTTTCCTAACGGCCGGAGACCGGAACCGCCCGATGTCCGTGGGTGGGCAGGTGACCGGAACCGCCCGATGTCCGTGGGTGGGCAGGTGACCGGAACCGCCCGATGTCCGTGGGTGGGCAGGTGTGGTCACCCGCACGCAGGAATGTCACTCCGCCAGCAGGGAAGGCGGCACTGGCCCGCGCTGGCCCTGGGTGAGCCTCCAAACACGGCAAAGGCCGCCTGGTGGACGAGCCCATGTCTGTGAAACGCTCAGACAGGCAGGCCTGCAGAGACGAGCGATGTGAGGGGGTCCTCAGAGTCGCGTCACGGGCGTGGGGGGGAGGGAGAGGCGCAGGGAAGCGGTGCCGGGTGCTCTGGGGGTGACAGAACGTTCTAACACTGATTGTGGGGATGGCTGCACAACTTTAGGAAGCTGCTAAAAACCACTGGATGGTGCGTTTTATTTTTTAATTATTTTTAATATATTTTATTGATTTTTTTACAGAGAGGAAGAGAGAGGGATAGAGAGTTAGAAACATCGATGAGAGAGAAACATTGATCAGCTGCCTCCTGCACACCCCCTACCGGGGATGTGCCCGCAACCAAGGTATATGCCCTGGACCGGAATCGAACCCGGGACCTTTCAGTCCGCAGGCCGACGCTCTATCCACTGAGCCAAACCGGTTTCGGCTGGATGGTGCGTTTTAGATGAGCTCTATAGATTTATACAGAATAGATATAGAATACATATTAATGAAGCCATTATTTAAAAACAAATGAAAACCTCTAAAAAGTGTAAAGAAGACCAGCCCCGCTGGGCCGTGGGAAGCCCCTGAGGGGTCCTCACGGGCGCCCAGCGGCCGGCACCCTTCCCGCCAGCGGCCGGCCCCCAGAACCTGGAGACTCTGTGTCCTGGCTCAGCCGCCTCCCTGTTTGTGAGTTTCATCCCAATGAGTAACACGCGCCCAGCCTTCCTCCTCCTCCTGGCTCAGCCCCTGAGGTGCTGTTACAGCATCGGCATGAGCAGAAGCGGAGAGCCAGGCGGCTCGGTGCCCTCATGGGGCCGGGCGGCTGCCAGCTGTGCCCTGTGAGCTGTGCGGTGCGATGCGAACCCCGCCCGGTCGTGGGGTCTCCCGGCCTCTCCGGTCTCCCTCCCCACACAGCGGCCGTCTGGCCTATGGAGGAGGCCACGCGCTGTAAGCCCTCGGCTCGGCGGCCTGACCCGGTGCCGTTCCAAACGCTGGGAGAGAATTACGACGACAGCCCTGGCGGGGGGTGGGGGTGGGGGGCTCTGTGCCCGACTCAGGTTCCCGCCAGGACACAGCCCCCGGGAGCCTCGGGCCTCCCGGACTCCGACGGGCAGGTCTGCTTCGGCTCTGACGACGTGCAGGTTCAGAGGGGGCTCAGCAGGGGCAGCAGGCCTCTTCTTCCCTGTAGGAGATGCTGATGGGACCCGGGCAACGCCTCCCCCTGGCCTCGGGGGACGGCCGCACTGCCCTCCCCCGGTGTCACCTCCCTCATCAGGCTGCTCCTCGTCCTGGGCTGGTCCTGCCCTTCTGCACAATCGCAGTCACCGCCCGCTCTCGGAGCAGCACCCGGGCTCCCCGTTCGGACGTGGGCTCCCGCGTCAGGATTTACAGTAACGCCGGTTCGCGATGGAGCCCCGAGAAGCAAGCGACCGACCAGCGAGGTTCCTCGTCACGGGCGACCGTTTCCTTCTGTGCTCACCTCCCTCCCCACGGCTCTCCCCGCGCCGGGTCTGAGCCCGTGTCCCACGCGGGGGGCGTGGGAGAGCTAAAGCGGGCAGCGGAAGTTCAGTGTAAAGAATAATGGCTCTTGGCAGGTGGAGAACCATTGAGCAAGATGGGGGACCAGGGGGGTGGGGGGGGGCGCGGTGTGTCGAGAAGCAAGCACACAAACCGGCCAGAGACCTGCAACCATGCACGGAGGCCGCGCTCCAAGTCCGAGGCGCATCCATGCCCCTGTCCTCAGGGATGCTAGGGAAATGGCTAATGCCGTTGTCATGGCGACAGACAACAGCCGGGCCGAAGAGCTCAAGGTCTCTCCCTAGGCCCCACGCAAGGTCTCTCGTGCGAAAGCGCGTTTCCCAGCCACAGTGGAAGCGGCGTGTGCCCAGCAGCACCCTGAGCTCCCACACCGGGACCTCCCCGCTAACCCACAGCCGGAGCGGCGGCGGGACAGGAACGGGCGCTCGCACACCATGCACCTTTGGACGGAGCTCCCCTCGGCCGGCCTCACGGGAGCCCCTGTGGGGACACCTGCTCCCGCAGACAACACGCCATCCCGAGTGGACGCTGTCAGCACAGAACAGGCCCCGGCGGCAAGCCCGAGCGGCCACCGACCCCTCGGCCCGGCCAGGCAGGGCTGTGCTGTCTGAGAAGGACATCGCCCGCGCCACGAGGGCCAATCGCATTGGAGACAGGAACCGGAACTTCCCACCACGAGTGGCCACTGTCCCCAGGCCCGTTGCCGGGTTGGAGGGAAAGGGCGTCCATGTGGCGGCCGGCTCCCGGCCCGGGCGGCAGGTGGTTCCGACTCCGGTAAAGACACTGCTCCACGTCGTCTCCATCCACAGGCCGTCCGCCCACCTGCTCTGGCTCCTGGGGGGGCTCTAGGGCTCTCGCCCTCCTCCCGTCCACCCCTCGTCGGTCTCCGTCAGAGCCACCCCCTCCCTCCCCTGCGGGTGTAGCCCAGACCCGAGTGTCTCCCCAGCATCACTCCACGGGTCCCCACCCGCTGCCCCTCCAGACGTCGCAGTCACCTTTCTCAAACACAGATCAAACTGCCACCTCTCTTAACATCTTTCAGTCTCTCCTCACTGTTAAAAATCCACACTTCTTTAAAAATCACCTGTTTTTCAGTTTTAGAATAAAAATTGTGTAGGGTTGGGAGCCAGAGCCCAGGTTGTGCGGGTGGGCCTCGTCCAATCAGGTGAAGGCCTAACGAGAGCAAAAGGCTGACCTCCCCTTAGCGGGAGGAATTCTGCTTCACCCGAGTTTACCAACTTCAGTGTCTATCTCACCCAAAACCTCCCTCAGAGAAACAGCTAGAACCATGCTTGCTCAAGTAACCTGGGCACGTGGCCCGGCCACGCTGACACGGAACACGGAGCATAGCTTCGTAGACAAGGGAAACGCTCACTAACCGGACGCTGGGCTGGTCCTACGTCTTCCTGCGAGCCTGCGGGAGCCACGAGCATGTGAGCTAGGGCCCGGGCCTGGTCTCCCGCGGAGGACTTGGGTTCCTTCTCCCTCTAGTCTGAGTCTCTGCCAGCCACCCATGCCAAGTTCAACTACGTGTCCTACAAACAACACGGATAAGAAAGCCTTCTTAGCACAGAGCAGAGTAGGCACAGAGCAGAGACGTGTGTGAGGACAAACGGGCGTGGAATCAGGGGACGGGGCTAGCGCAGGCCCTGCAGCTCCCTCAGCCGTTCCCGAGGAGACGAAGCCCTGCACCCCTTTTTCTCGGGGGGGGGGGGGGCAGGTGCGCGGTGGGAACCACGGCCCTCGTCAGTTTGGATGAGGGGATTTCTGCTGCCGTCGAGGACACGGCACCTGTGCCGAGTCTCCTCATAAAAACCCCGAGTCCAGCGGTCCCTCGTGCCGAGGGAGGGCACGGTGGGTGGGCATCCACGTGGCCCTGGCCCGTGGCCTCTGTGCTGGAGAACTCGAGCTCATTGTTCACTGGAACCAAGTCCAAAGGTGAGCTGCCCCGCGGGACCAGGGGGGTGACGTCCCACGGCCATCGCAGCAGCGATGGGAAGTGACGCGGTGTTTCTCGTGGGGACGGTGGGTGGTGGGTGGGCTGCCCTCCAGGTGTCTCTGCCTCTGAGCCATAGCCGGGAGCCTGGCCGGCGCCTGCCAGACACCGTGTGGCCCAGACACCGTGTGGCCGAGACCATCACCGCCCTCGTTAGATCTCAGTGCACACGGGGGGGGGGGGGGGGGGGTCCCGTGGAATCACCCAGAATGGCTCCACCTCAGCATCTCCACGGTTCGCAGGCAAAGGAGGCAGCAGAGACCACGTGTACAGAGGGCGTGATGACATTTTATTGGATGGTTTGCAATCACATAGACTCTGTGTCACGTGCTCATTTCTAAAGCGTGCAGCATCAGACATGGTATTTTTTGAGACCTCGCATTCGTCACAGAAACACGCCACGTGTCCTTCCTAGCGACTTCCTATGTGTGAATCCCTGTGAAACAGGCTACGACTCAGAGGTCCCTGCGTCCTACGGTGCTGTTGGCTGATTATGAAAATAGAGAAATGCAAAAATATAGTGTGGCGATACCAGAAAAATAGATTTCTTTGGTTTCATGATTTCTGAGGTGCAATCTGAACACGAACGAGCAGCTGAAGGCCTAGCTCCCTGAACACCAATCGCCAACCCCGCTCCTCCCTCCCGACAGAGCCCAGGACCGCCTGCCAGGTGGTGCGGCCACGCTAAGTGCGCTGTGGAAGGTGGCCGTGAACTCGGGCGGGGCGGGCGCACCAGAGCGCCACCCCAACCCCGCACTTTGTCGGGGATGTAGTTTAAGTGTTTAAAGAAGGAAGTCCTGTGGATTCACTGGTGACTGTCTCAGGCCTGAGCAGCGAATGGCGGAGTGACGTGAACCGTTCAAATCCCCCCGCCTTCCGGCCGAGCCCCCAGGGAAGCGATCCCCGCCAGGGGGCCTTTGCAAAGCTGTGCAAACGGCCTTTCACGGATTTCTCCTGCCACGGAGAGGAATTCACTTGACTTCCTTCATCTGTGCTTTCTGGAGCTAATTATGTGTGCTGAGACACAGTGTTAAAATTAAGTTAATTTTTAAATTATAAAATGTTTCCTTGGAAACTTCTTATGTGTTAAATCCTTAAATCCTTTGTCCTCAAATCCTTAATTTCGCTCACAATTAGCAGTCACGGAGCACAGCCCAGGGCGGTTTGGAAACGGTGGCACCATCGCCACCAAACATGCATGTTTTGCACCATGAACGGCTGCGGGGTGACCACCGACAGCTACCCCGTGATTAGCAACTGTCCCCAGAGAAGAATTACTCAGTTAGGGCCGCGCATCCAACGGCCCCTGGCAGCAGGCTGGCTCTCTTTCTTTCTTTTTCTTTTTTTTAATCATATGTAATTTAGGCATTTGCTCAGAGATCAGTGCTTATCTAGAAATGACGCCTCTGTTTTCCTGTTGGAAGGGCTGGACCGAACCACCGCACAGAGAGAGATCAGCACGGGGGCCCGGAGGCCACAGACGGCCCCGCCAATCACCTTAGCGCCCGGGCTGCATGGCGAGGGGCAGGCCTCGCTTTGGCACGTAAGGGGTTGTCCTGGCAACCATGCGGATGCAGTCGATGATGGGGCAGACGCTGAGGCACAGGGCACAGCCCGTGCAGGCGTCCCGCACGCTGGGCAGGTGGGTCTCGGGGTCAAACTGGATGGCCTGCGAACAGAAAGAGAGACCATCCTGTCACAGCGCCCCCTCCAGGTGAGGGACACCCCTCCCTCCCGGGCCCACCAGCTCTCCGCCCTGCAGCCAGCTAAGCCCAGGCTGGCGCAGCCATGGCAACAGTTGGGCTGCCCGCGAGGGGCGAGGCGGGGAGAAGAGGGAGCAAGGCTCAGAGAAGAGAGCCTTTCACGCTGGAGACGGAATGTTCCACCTCCCAGAGGTTTTCCTTGTGTCGTGTGGCGACAGGGCTGCTCTGTCCTTTGTGGGAGCAGGGCTCAGCCTTCTGCCGTCCGACCCCACGGACGGGGTCTGCTGCCCGGGGAGGCGGGACTCACTGTTGGGGTTTTGAGTTCCGGGTGCAGTGTTTGGAAGAAAACAGGAGGGAAAGGGTGAGCTCGGAGCCGGGCCGGAGGTGTGGGATGCCCCGGCAGATTGTAGGGCATCCACAGAGAAGGAAGCGCTGAGGCCAGGGGCCGGGCCACCTGGCTGCCAGGCCCCAGCATCTCTGCTCAGCTGCGAGGCCTCCAGCTGGGAACCGGGTCAGGACGTGAGGAAATTCGGTAATTTTTATTGATTTCAGAGAGGAAGGGAGAGGGAGAGAGAGAAACACCCACGATGGCCCCTGGTGACCCTTCTCCTCTCCCCCGACTCAGACTGCACGCCCCACACTGGGGATCGAGCCCACGACCCGGGCCTGTGCCCTGACCGGGAATCGAACCGTGACCTCCCGGTTCACAGGTCGATGCTCAGCCCCCGAGCCCCGCGGGCGGGCGGGCAGCTCACCTGGTAGCCGGAGTCGTTGCAGGTCAGGTAGCACTTGCCGCAGTTGATGCACATGTCCTCGTCGATCAGGGCCACCACCTGCTCCTCGGTGCTCAGGTCCCCGAAGGCGCCCAGGTGCTGCAGGGTCCTCCCAATGACGTCCTGCAAGGCAGACACGGGGTCACCACGGCGCCCGCGGTAAACACCGTCAGCGACCAGGGGGCTCTGACGGGGCTCACGGACAGACAGGCCCCCACGCGGCAGCTCACAGTGCTGTCCTCTGGGGACGGACAACACGTCCACCTCGCTGAGCAGCACAGACCTGGCTAGCGCACTCAGCGGGCCACCCGGCAGGTCGTCCACTCTGTGCTTCTGTGGTGCTGGGTCCCCCCATTGTCCCCTTCATTTCAGATCTTGGAGGATTTACAAGTATTGAAAAGCAACAGAGGGAATGTACTACTCCTAGAAGTCTTAACATTTATTTGTATTGATTTCAGAGAGGAAGGGAGAGGGAGAGAGAAACATCAATGATAAGAATCATGGATCGGCTGCCTCCTGCACGCCCCCTACTGGGATGGAGCCCACAACCCGGGCCTGTGCCCTGACCAGGAATCGAACCGTGACCTCCTGGTTCATAGGTCGACGCTCAACCACTGAGCCACCCGGCCGGGCTCCTAGAAGTCCTTAGATGCAGAGGAATGAGGGGAATGGGAACCTGGATGCTATGGGCTCACGGCACAGCATCCGGATTCTGGGTTTTCACGTGGCGCACTCGCCTGACGGGTCTTGAAGACTACTCCCCGTTCTACCCTGTTATGTTAGTCGATGGGGCTCCTCCACAGCTCAGCGAGCTGCTCCTTCGCCTCCTGAGGCTGGGACCTGCCTCCCCCGCGGAAGCTGGGCGGCGGGTACACGCGGCTCTGCGCTTCACGGTGATTGAGCGCGCGCTTCCGCGAGAAGCACCTGGTCTCCTAACACAAAACAGGACGCGGCCGAGCGCCCCCTTAGTGGGGGAGGGGGGGGAAGAGGAGGGGGCGAGACTTTCCCGCTTTCGCTTTTAACGTCTGACACGAGCGGCTCTGGTTGGAATTGGAGGTCCCAGGAGGCCCGGCTCGATGGGAAGCCCGTCCCTCCGCTCCCCTCGGTATTTCACTTCCCGCTCCTTTGATGGCCCTGTGACCCTTCTCCTCTCCCCCCCAGCGCTCCCGCGTCCCAAAGGGCATGAGGCTGACGGTCACGTGTACTGTGCGCCTCCTGAGGGGGGCGGTGAGCGAGCCGGCCGTGCTGGCATCACCCTTTCCTTTCTTTGAAGACACCAATTACTTCCTTTGCCCGTGATCTTGGGGGCGAGGTGACTTCTGGTCTCCCCTGGCGTCACGGCGGCGAGTGGCGGACGGGCGCAGGTGGCTTCCCTCACGCCTCTTGCGCTTCGTGCTGGCCACTGGCGGGGCGCCTGTCTGGTCTCGTCCCCAAAGAAGCGAAGCCAGAGTTCTCGATGGCCTCAGGGTCCAGGAGGATGAGAACATTGTGTGCGTGTTTTTAATTAAGTGACTTGGTTGATTTATTTAAATTGGTCTTTCCCGTTGAAAGTATTCCAGGTTCCCCTTGTTTTCTGTTTTTCCCGATGGACTCCCTCCCCGCACCCGCTCCCAGGCCTTTGCCACCTACTGGCTGTGTCCATGGGCTGTGCCAGATGCACACGAGCTCCCCAGCTGATCTCTCCCCTGCACCCCCCCCCCTACCTTGCCCCCTGAAATCCGCACTGTTTCCTGCTCAGCGAGTCCAAGGCGTCCTTGCCACCACGTGCTGCTGCCGGTCGGTGGTCCCGGGCGTCCAGGTCGGCATCTCCCTCCCCAGCTGCCCTCACCGTCCCAAGGGCACCTCAGCACCCGGGGGCCCTCCCACCAACGGGACCCTCGGCTTCAGCAACCACTCAGCGTGGCGTCGACGCCGAGAAGTGGGCTTCTGACCTCCTCACATGGGGGAGCAGGCGAAGCCGCTCCCAGCACCGAGCCCTGGATGCCCGAGTGCCAGTAGCCTGGACCCGCCTCTCCCTCCTCTGTCTCGTGGGTGGCTGCACCTGCCACAACTTCGGGAGCGTCCTCCCAGGAGCAGGGCGATCGTCCCTCCCCCTCGGCCCCTCCTGGGAGGCGGCAGAGGAGAGCGCTCGAGGGCCCAGGGTGAAGCCTGACTTTGCGACGCGACCCCGGCCTGGACACCTTCGGGCTGTGTGACCTTGGGCAAGTGACTGAGCCTCTCTGTGTGTCCACTACATCATCAGTGAACGAGGGGCAATGCAGGCACCTGCTGCCGCGTTACTGTGAGGGTGACACGAGCTCACACAGGCTCGGGGACAGGGCCTGAGACCTCCTACGGACTCAGGAACCACTCGCTTGTATCACTGACCCTCTGCTTCAGGAGCCGATGTATGAACGTGCGCGCTAGACATCGCGGCTCGTGGAGTTTCCACCCGAGCCGCGGCAGAGCTCCTCGCCCCGCTCCCGCGTTCCCGGAGCGTTTCGTACGCGTTTGATTGGACTGTGAGCGCCCCCTAACACGGCCTTCCTCCCTTGTCAGACCACACGGCCCATCAGGAGGGATTCCTTTCTTTTTAAAATTCGCGCTGTTCTCCTAGCTCCTCGCGCCACGCGGTGCAGGCATAACACATGTAAGTTGGTGCCCGTGTGGCTCAGCGGCTGAGTGTCGACCTCTGAACCAGGAGGTCACGGTTTGATCCCCGGTCAGGGCACAGGCCGGGTTGTGGGCTCGATCCCCAGTGTGCGGCGTGCAGGAGGTAGCTGGTCAGTGACTCTCTCTCATCGATGTTTTCACCTCTCTACTCCTCTCCCTTCATCTCTCTCTAAAAAATCCATAAAAATGGATTAAAAAAAAAAAAAGCAAGAGGCCTGGGGAGGGGCTGGGGAGTGGGAGGAGGAGGAGGATGGAATTCAGGCCGAGTTTCAGCTCCTGGCTCAGAAAGGAGGGGGGTGGGGCTCCTCATGGAGACACAGGACTGGGGGGGGGGGGGGAAGAAGGGGTTTGGGAGGAACGACAAGCAGCTTCGTTTAGGTCCCGCGGCCCCTGGGCTCCGTGCGGGCCCCGCAGGTGGAGGTGACACATTGGAACAGCGAGGAAACACGGGAAGGACATGGTCCACGGACACAGCAGAACAGACGTGTGTTCTGTGGCTTCCTTACCTTGATGGCGGCAATGGGCGCTTTGGGCGTAAAACGCGGTCTCTGGAGGGGCTGGCAGGCTTCGTCCTCTCCCTTCAGCTTCACCTTGCTCTCCGCTATCATCTTCTTGCGTTGCTCGAGGTAAGGCCCAAAGCTTGGCAGTTTCTATAAGGCAAACACACACGAGAAGGCGAGTGAGCCCACGGAAGAGGAAGGGCGGGGACATGAACAGTGACGCCATCGACACGCCGAGGTGGGTCTGAGACCGTCTCCGTGCCCCGCGCAAGGCCCTCGCGCCTGGACCACGTGCTTCTGGCCCCAGATTCTGCTCATTATTTTTTTAAAACATATATTTTATTGATTTTTTACAGAGAGGAAGGGGGAGGGAGAGAGAAATATCAGTGATGAGAGAGAATCATGGATCAGCTGCCTCCTGCACGCTCCACACTGGGGATCGAGCCCGTCAGTCACCCAGGCATGTGCAAAAACATCCCTTCCTCTCTGTCTAAAAATCAATAAAAATATTTACGAAAAAGAATGTTTCTCACCTAAGAACTGACTTGTTTGGGGAAAAAGAAAACACCACTCACACACACAACATATTTGCATATGACTTACATTGTTTATCTTTTGCCATTTATTCAACAGTGCATGAAATCGTGCCTGGGTAGGGTCCCTAGTGGCTGCCAGCTGCATGCCGGGGCCTTCCTTTGTTCCGCTCCGCCCCCTGGTGGTCAGCACATGGAACTCCCGAGGGGACACTTAGCCTATTAGGCTTTTATATATATAGATAGATAGAAGATACCGTATCAGAAGCCTAGTCTGGGCGAGAAATGGTCTGTTCCATTAAAGGTTCAGTAACATCTGCGTGTTTTTAAAAATGAGCACCTAACTCTGTGTACATCCGCGTGTACAACCGCCATTGCTATTAACTTTGTAGGTGTCTCTGTCATTCATTCAGGGCCGTGTCAGAGGGAAGGCTGCAGTCACGGAAAGGCTGACACACACGTGTCCCTGGAAAGCTGGTTTCAATCACATGACCGACACTCGGCGGCAACAACAAAGAGACCCCACCTTCAAAGGACTGATCTCCAATGAACTTGGGAAGACCCAGTACTTGTTGGATATCTCACATCCAAAGTGTGGGCGACAGGCCTGGGGGCGTGGGATCCCCAAGTCTGCTCCCCACCCCTAATTCCCTGCACTGTGCCCCTGCCGGCCACCAGTGTGGGAGCTCAGTTGGGGAGTCTGCTCTGTCCTGTCCATCCCTCGATCATGAGAGTAACCAACTGCGTACATGTGACCCCTATTTTTAGCTGGAAATGCATTCGCCGTGGCCTAGATTTGGAAACTCGGTGTGCAATCACTGATAACAGCAAGCAATGTGTCAAGAAATGGCCACGAGTGGACAGTGGCAAACACCAAGATGGGAGACGGGCCACTGGCGTTACCGTAACACCAGGGGGTGCCCAGGCGTGCAAGTCGGGACCCTGGAGTTGGACCTCGAAACATTTGAAACTAATGACATAGAACTATTCGTTTAACCCGATACATGTAAGCAGACAGCTTTTGTTTAAAAAATCTGATGTGAGGACAACAGGGGGGTGGGGGCATGCGTGGGGAGGGGTGTGGGATGGGAATGGGGGGATGAGGACAAATATGTGATACTTTAATCAATAAAGAAATTTAAACAAAAGAAAATCTGATGTGTGTATCAGGCAAAAGCAGCAATAGTTCATGCTTCACAGTGAAAGTGGCAAGCCGCCATTTTTTACTGGCTTAGAAGCTGAAATTTGCATTAAAATCAGTTTTGCACTCATCGGCGGTGTGTCTGAGCCAGTTATGAACCACTCTGCTCCTCCTCTTCCTGACCAGTGAGAGACGGTGGTTCACGCCGGATGCTGGTCTCAGCATCACCCGGGGTCCTGCTTGGGAAGGGCGTGCGCCCAGGCGTCCCCGGAACCCACCCGCTGGAACTGCCTGCGCACCAGGCTCCGTGTGTCCCGTGTCCTCACCCCGCAAACCGTGAAGGGGAAAGAACCTCGCCCGGCAGCCATCATTAGAAAAATGCTGAACACATTCCTGTACTGCTCCGTCCTGTTGACTCCGGCCTCGAGGTCAATGAGCTCAGGCGGGTGCCGGCGAGAGGCCAGAGAGATCCGGCGGCGGCCAATCGAACAGGTTCGGCTCAGCGGCTCGAGGTCGGCCAGCTGCTGAGAGGGCGATGGGGGCCCGTGCGGGTTTGATTAGCTGTGTTCCCAGCAGCACGCCGCCCCCCGGAGGCTCCTCTCTGGGGGAGGGCGCGTGGGATCCGGGAACAGGTGGGAGGTGGGCTGGGCGCTGTCGCCTCGGCTGGCGGCCTAAGGCAGAGCCGGGACTCCGTGAGCCTCGGTCTGCTCACCTGTGCAGTGGGGGCGGAGGGTGGACCGGGCCGTTCATAAGGCGCTTTCCTGGGACACATCCTGGTTTCAGATTCAGGTAGAGCCCTCAGGGCTTTTGCCCCGATGGTATCACATCGTCCGTGTTAGAAACACTGGATTGATTGAGTTGCAAATGACAAGTCTTCCCTCCATTTAACATGTGTTTTGTTTTTTTAAAATATATTTTTATTGATTTCAGAGAGGAAGGAAGAGGGAGAGAGAGACAGAAACATCAATGATGAGAGAGAATCATGGATCGGCTGCCTCCTGCACGTCCTCTACTGAAGGGTCCCAAGCTGATTCCCGTCAGGGCACAGGCCCAGGCTGTGGGCTTGATCCCCAGTAGGGGGCGTGTAGGAGGCAGCCGATCCATGATGCTCTCTCCTCACTGATGTTTCTTTCTCTCTCTCTCTGAAATCAATAAAAAGTATATATTTTTAAAAAGTTCCAAATAGCAGAATAGCTAAATTGGCATTCATTCTTCAAAATCGCAGATGGGCCTGACAGAGAAAGCCACGTTCGGGGGATCACGAGAAGCGTGTGAGACGCGTGCGGTAGATTAAGGGACGCGGCGGCCGTCACAGCGGAGGCCCGGTTTCCTTTAAGAGCCGATGGAGCTGGTGTCGCACCTGCACTCGCAGTTGGGACCTCTGAGCCGTGAGATGGGGATGATCTTTATGGACTTACGCATTTTGCTAATTTTCGGCAGTGAGCACATACTACCTTTATCATCAGGAAAACAAATATTGTCTTAAAAGGCACACTAATGGGAAACATAAAAACCTTGGCGGGAATAACATGACAATGATGGTTATGGCCAAAGTTGTTACCCTGTGTGTGTGTGTGTTTTTTTTTTTTTTTTTAAAAGATGCGAATCTCAAATCCTAATTTAGAATGGTCGCTACAAAGCAAATCTAAGTTGTGGGAAATGCCGGCAGGTGACTAAACAGAAACACGAGGAGGTGACCCGCCTGATTCTAACCCATGGTGAAGTACACGTGAAATCAGAAATGTCCATCCAGCCCTGGCCGGTGGCTCTGTGGTCAGCACTTCGGACCTCGGACTGAAGGGTCCCGGGTTCGATTCCAGTCAAGGGCATGTACCTCGGTTGCAGGCTTGATCCCCAGCCCTGGTTGGGCCCGTGTGGGAGGCAACCAGGCGATAGGTCTCTTTCCCATCGACGTTTCTCTCTCTGTGTCCCCCTCACCCTCTCACTCTCTCTAAAAAATCAATGGGAAAATATCTGGGTGAGGATTAACAAAAAACAAAGACAGAAATGTTCAGCCACTCCCCCAGAGCACCGTGTACATCTGAGGTCACGGGTTTTTATTCCCGAGCGTGTGACCACATGTCCACCTTGCGTGGGAGACGACGACACTGTCCTCAGACCCGCTGCCCTGTGCAGGGGCGGGCACCGTGGGCGGTGCCGGCTGCCTGGGTTTGGGGAGAAAACCGCCTTTTCCTCTAGGAACCGGCAGGACTCCGGGGACTGCGTCTGGCGCGGGAGAGGCGGCGGGGCGGCAGTGAGCCCGGGGGCTGGCGCGTGGTCCCAGCCGGGGCTTGTGGCTGCGGAGACACCGGGGGTGTGCGATGGACACAGGGTCAGCTCCTGGTCCAGCCCGCTCCCCGCCCAGGAACTGGGGAGGGCCGCCACGGCGCAGGGGCCCGGCCAGGCACACGGGGAGATTCCGGCCCGAGGGGGCTCTCCCTCCCCGTTTCCGGTCCAGCGCCGGCCACCGGTGTGCGGCCTCGAGTCTGCAAGGACGGCGATGGTGTGCGGAGCCGAGGTGAGCGGGCGGCCCGGGACGGTGCTCGGAGCAGCGGCCCCTCCCGTGGGCCAAGTGCCTTGCAGACGCCGTGCTGGAGGGGACGTGTCACAGGAGCCTCCTAGGAGGCAGCGGGCGAGTCAGCTGGAGACCGGGCTCTGCAGGAGGGACAGTCCTTCCCACGTCTGCGCTTCGGGCGGGCGCGCTCTCATTTTGTTTCCGGGGGAGGAACACAATTAATCGAGTCAATAAACGCCTACAAGTGCCCGACGGTGAAGCTGAGAGCGATGGACCTCACCCCGTCTAACCTTTAAGAGACCAACGTCGCATCTTCTGGAACAGAGTCACGCCTGGCTTTTCCGGGCCTCCCCGACCGGCCGAGGCTGGCCAGCTCGCTCCTCAGCCTTCCAGGGCTGGAGCGGCTGAGCGACTCCTCCTCACGCTCCCACCGCAACGGGACTCTTGATGACGACCAACTGCGCCGGCGCCTCTCCTCCTGGCACAGACGGCAGGTGCCAGCGCCCGGAGTCCAGGGCAGCGGGCAGCACGTCCTGCTGAAATACCGGCTGTTTTCTAAAATCGCCGTTGCTCTCCTCTTCCCTTACGGGCTTGTTGTGTTCCTTCAGGTGAAAAACCCCGGCTCTTAACTCTCTGCTGTCTTTATATTTCTCTGGAAACTGACAACAGAAATATACACCGAGTGGCCCGATATTATGCCCACCTGACGTTTGTAGGCAAATTAGCCGTACCCTGCATCGTATGGGATATGGAAGCCGAAGGCCTGTTCGAACACCTTTGCTGTCTGCAGTTACCAAGATAAAACGTCTCCAATTCGCACAGGAACACAAGGATGGGACAGTCGAGCATTGGAAAAAAGTCACGTGGTCCGATGAATCACGTTTCCAGTTGCATCATGCAGATGGCAGAGTGAGAATTTCGCGGTAACAGCATGAAAGCATGCACCCCACATGCATGAGTACAACCGTTCCAGCTGGTGGGGGCATGTTTTCCTGGCATGATTTGGGCCCTTTAATTCATGTGAAACAACGTCTGAATAGCACAACATACCTAAGTATCAAGTTCATCCTATCATGTCGATGGCGTATCCCAATGGAGATGGCTTCTTCCAATAAGACAATGCACCATGCCACGGTGCTCGTATTGTGCAGGAGTGGCTTCAAGAACATGAGGGAGACTTTACCTTGTTTAGACGGCCCCCACAATCACCAGAGCTCAATTCAATTGAGCGTTTGTGGGACGAAGTTAAAACCATCAGGCAGCTGGTTCCACAACTATCAAATCTCACAGAACTGGACAGTGCTGTTCCTCAGGCATGGCATCAGATTCCTCGCATCACCTTTCAACATCTTGTGGAGTCAATGCCAAGAAGAATCGCCGCAGTATTGAAGGCAAAAGGTGGCCCAACGAAGTACTGATGGGGTGGTCATAATAATCTGGCCACTCAGTGTATATTTCTATTAGCTACAGAAATGTGGTAAATTCTGTGTGTGAATAAATATATGTATATATATGTGTATTTAAATATATTTTTATTGATTTCAGAGAGGAAGGAAGATAGAAACATTAATGATGAGAGAGAATCATGGTTCGGCTGCCTCCCGCATGCCCTCTACTGGGGATCAAGCCCACAACCCGGGCACGTGCCTTGACCGGGAATCTAACCCTGACCTCCTGGTTCATAGGTCGATGCTCAGCCACTGAGCCACCCCCGCCGGGCGGTAGAACTATATTTTGGTCTAAGAAGAGTGTGGCTATTGTAGAGACTGGTGGATGGTCCTTTTGTGGCCTTTTTTTTTTAATGCCATTGATGGACTTTTTAGTCCTCAATTGTGCTGATTAGTAAAGTAAACACGGTATTTTTATGCCCCCGATATTTTTCTTCAATTCTGGGCTGTAATTAGAGCAGACGATGCTCTATTATCTTCAAAGTGAAGGTGGACGTACCACGGGGCCAGGGACTAGTGAGACATGGTCCTGACACATCATTTAAGTTTTAAAGGTAAAAACTCAGTTCCCAATTGATGGAATGCTGACTAACTTTTTTTAATGCTAACAATGACACTGTAGGTCCCCATCTGAATTCTGAAAATTTGGTATTTTTAGATCTCAGCGACATATTTGCTTCCCAGACCAGTCGGTCTTAAGATACACACACACAGAGCTTACCGCGCTTCTGTAGTTAAAATTTATTTTTCTAATAAATTCTGCTTTAACATTAAGGCTGGGGTTTGGCGAGTTCATCGCCACTAGGCCCTTTATTATTTTCTGAAATTGGTACCATCAAGTGAATTTAAGGAAACCAGTAAAAAATTTAACTGAATAGGGTTTGAAATATCGTGCCTTCCACAGCCCAGAGGACTCTCTTACGTCCCAAATCCGATAAACAAAGCAAATCGATGAAGAAAAATATATATGCTTCTTGACATCACATTTATATACCAGCTTATTTATGAAATTCTTCTTTATTGGCCCTTTCGAATGTAAGAAAATCAACTACCCAGAGGCCCTAAAATGGATCAGAGCATTTATTAACTGAGGAAATGTACATGAATGCATAGCAACAATTACTCTGGTGGTTTTTTATTCCTTCATTCATCTTTCCCTGCTTTTCCTAGTTTAGTTTCCATCGAATCTTTAGGAGACTTTTTAAAAAAAGCCTCATGACCCCATGCTAAGTGTCCAATTTCCAAGGTGTCACGAACCCATTTCTCATCGGCGGGGAGCTTTCAAAGGCGTTTTCAGTGTCCAGCGACCATGTCCCAGTCTGGCTGAAGGACGTGAGCGAGGTAGGGAATACGGGACTACACGTGGACGCAGTGTGCGTAGTCCAGCCCACCCTCTGCGGGATGTGGGCTGCACGCTGCAGGTGGCCTGGTGACCCTGTCCCTCAGTGAGTGTGGCATTGGAAACCGGGCAGATGGCGGGTCAGTAATAAGAAACTTTATTTATTTATTTTTTTTGCAACTTGTAATGTTTTCATTTCTGCAACAAATAGACTGAAATGAAGGGGAGAAATTTTCAGAGTGGCAAGATGGTTGGGGTTTTCCTTGAGATTCTCTTGATCACTTCTTTCCACACGGGCCATTTGAGTGGGAGCAAAACATCAAGTATTCAGTCACGGGCCGTGCTTTGTGCCTGGGGTAGACCAGAAGGACAGAGGCCGCGGGTCCATGCCCACCATGCGCTGTGGCGGTCAGGAATGAGAAGTGCAGGTTCTTAGATGCGTTACCACTTTCTCACAAAGCACATTCTTATTTATTCCACGGATGTGTCCAAATAACACCAGTCCTCTCACTAAATTTAGCCAATGAAACAGCTCACCTTTCCATGTGGCGGCTAAGATCGGTGACGTGGCCCTGGGCCAGTTTGGCTCCGTGGATAGAGCATTTGACTGAAGGGTCTCAGGTTCGATTCTGGTCAAGGGCACATACCTCTGTTACAAACTCGATCCCCAGTCCTGGTCGAGGTGCGTGCGGGAGGCAACCAATTGATGTGAATCTCTTACACATTGATGTTTCTCTCTCTCCCTCCCCACCCTTCCACTCTCTCTAAAAAATCAATGGAAGCATATCCTCAGGTGAGAAGTAACGCCGAGGACAACAACAGGAGATGGGTGACGCGGAGGGGAGGAGGATGTGCAGAGGGAGGTTAGTGTGGCCCCGGGCGGTGGTGGTGGTGGGGCAAGCATGCACCCTTCATAGGAGAAGATGTAAAAACAACAATGCAGCATCAGAATCGCGCAATTTATCCTTGCTGGCATGCTGCCGTGCGCGGTAATTAAATATGAAAACCCAAATTTGTCTCTGTGTTCGCTCGTCATTAATTTAACAGGGAGTGCACATGTTCTCGCCTAACGGCTGATGTTCTCCCCCTCCGTGGGCAGCATATTAAAATGTGTGTTAGCCTCGAGGTGCGTAAACACAAAATAATAGACCAAAGGTTTCGGCCTGTGGAGGGAAGCAAGCCACCCGCTCGGAGGCGTGGCGGCGCCGAGGTGCGGGGGCCGCGCACTTGGCCTCATTAAGCGGCTCCCCGCTGTCTCCGGCGCTGCGGACGGCGGCCTCTGCTGTATCGCACTTCATCCCGCGTGCACTCGCTCTGGCGACAGAACCGGTGAACTGTGGCCACTTTAATGAGGGGGGTGAGTGCGGCATGGTCTGGGAGCCATGTGGGCCGGGCGATCACAGGCCGGGCAGCCCGCAAAAGGAGGTGCTGTCGCGTCACAGGTGCGCCAGGCTGTTTCTGGACGGGGCGTTGTGAGCAGCACGAAGCTCTGCAGCCCGCCCCTCCGCATCCGCCCGGCCAAGGCCCGGGGAGCTGTCCGCTTTCCCGAGGGAAGCAAACCCAGAGCCCAGGAAACGATGACGTGGTTTTGGGGTGGCGAGGGGAGCATTGCTTGATTTTTTAAAAATTCTTTCGCACCAGGCGTGGTTGTCCCGGGCCGGCGAGGGCGCTGTGGCCGCTGCTGCAGAGCCGACCTGCACACGCAGCCGGTCACAGGCGCCCACCAGCTGGGAACGCAAACCTCAAACTCCAGGCTACAGGGCGTCTGGTGCAGAACCCCCGGAGACAGAGGGAAAAACCAGGACTACGACCCCCCCACCCCCAATGACCCCGCGCCTCAGGTGCTGCCCTTGCCTACTTCCAGCGGCTCCGCGGGGGGACGGGTGTCTCCCCGGGCTGTGTGCTTTCTCAGCCTGTCTGTGGCGGGTCTGCTTTCTAGATGAGCCGGAACCTCGGGGAGGAGGGCGGGGTGGGGACACGCGCTCTGCCGTGGGAGCCTGTCTTACGAAAACCAGGCGACAACTGTGGGGGTTTCCACTTGACAGGCACGGTCCTCAGGAAGCAGTGGCCGTCCACTGTCCCTCCAGCCAGGACGCCGCTGGGAGTGAGGGCGAGGCGGAAATTACAGGCACACAACGTCCTTCACAGCACACCAGCCTGCACCCCCCGGAGGCCCTTGGATTGGCGAGGGGGGTGCGGCTGGCCATGCCCACAGGCGCGGAGGACGATACGTCCTGCTGCGTGAGGCCGTGTGCGTGGACAGTGCGGGCTTTGTTTTGCTTTCGGCCTCCATCTATCCAATGCGCTCCCCGTAAAGTCGCGCCACGAGTCCACGGATTGCGGAGGGGACCTCAGGAGCCATCCGCTCTCGTGGCCACTCATTCAAACGGGTCTCAGCGAGCCTGCGTCTGGGGACCGGCGGGCACCAGGGGGAACCGGGGCGCAGGAGAGCACGGTGCGCGAGGCGTGTCATCAGGGCGCGAGGGGAAGGTGCAGAGACCAGGACCAGCTGACGCCCACCAGCGGCTGCACACGGAGGGGGCCTGCTGGGGTGCAGACCAGACGCTCTCTGTCCAGGAGAGCAGTCACCTCGCTGGGGACGGAGCCCAGCTTCCTGCAGGAGGTAGCGCCTCTCGGGAATTAGAACGAGCGCGTTGGCAGGGAGACTAGCCGGGGAACTGCCTGCCAGAGCAAGAGGTTGAGGCTGTGCTAGGAGAGGGCCGGCCCCGTCAGGGACCACGTGACTCAGAGAGAAGCCCACACGCAGAAAACAACAAAGGGGCACCTGGGGAAGGGGCTCTGGGAGATCACCTGGATGCCGGACGCAGGAATTCCCCACATCTGCCACCCACGAGCGTCCCTGAGGCTCGGAGCTCCCGCCATCCCCTCTGCCCGGTCCAGGACGTGAATCGTCCCTTTGTCCGGCGTCCACCCCACAGACACCCCCCCCCCCAAATCAGGCACTCAGTGGAGGTGTCACAGGGCTTCTGTTCAGGTCCCCCTGTTACTTAATCGTGGCCCCAAAGCACAGGAGTAGTGATGCTGCCACAAAGAAGCCAGTCAGTGCCCGACTGGCGTGGCTCAGTGGTTGCACATCGACCTATGAACCAACCAGAAGGTCATGGTTCGATTCCCGGTTAGGGCACATGCCCAGGTTGTGGGCTCGATCCCCAGTGTGGGGTGTGCAGGAGGCAGCCGATCCATGATTCTCTCTCATCATTGATGTTTCTCTCTCTCTCTCCCTCTCCCTTTCTCTCTGAAATCAATTTAAAAAAATCCTATATATGCCCTAACTGGTTTGGCTCAGTGGATAGAGCGTCGGCCTGCGGACTGAAAGGTCCCAGGTTCGATTCCGGTCAAGGGCATGTAACTCAGTTGCAGGCACATCCCCAGTGGGGGGTGTACAGGAGGCAGCTGATCGATGTTTCTCTCTCATCGATGTTTCTAACTCTCTATCCCTCTCCCTTCCTCTCTGTAAAAAATCAATAAAATATATTTTAAAAAATTTAAAAAAATCCTATATAATAAAAGGCTAATATGCAAATCAACCGAATGGCAGAACGACGGGTCACTATGATGTACACTGACCACCAGGGGGCAGACGCTCAACCAGAAGCCAGGCTCACAGCTGCGACCACTGTGGCAGTGGCGGCAGTCTCTCCCGCCTCCGCGGCAGCACTAAGGATGTCCAACTGACGGCTTAGTGGGGAGCGGGCCTAAGCCATCAGTCAGACATCCCCCGAGGGTTCCCGATCTGTGAGAGGGTGCAGGCCAGACTGAGGGACCCTCCCTCCCCCGAGTGCATGAATTTCAGGCAGCGGGCCTCTAGTACATGTATTTAGAAAGAAGCCATTAAGTGCTTTAAGTGAAAGTCACGTGTTTAGAGGAAAGACACAGCCTAGGTAGGGTTTGGTACCACCCGTGGTTTCAGACATCCCCTGGGGGTCTCAGAACAGATCCCCACCGATCCAGGGAGGACGTGCCATCTGCTGTGGTTCCCTGTGAGTTCTGTGACGTCGCCGGGGGAAGATTTAACTGTCTCCATTCTCCCGTGAGGAAGCGGAGGCTCAGAAAGATGTGCTGCGACTGTGCCGTCAGCTGGCTACGGGCAGGGTCAGCATCCAGGTCCCCCGGTCCCCAGCTCCCTGCTCTAGGTCACTGCTCTGTGTTTAACAAGCACAGCAGGGATGCAGTGCGTTTTAGAGCAACAACTTTCTCAGGAACATACTCGGTTATCCCGTGAAAGGACTTAACAGCAAAAGCGAATTCATGAAGTTGGACAGCAGCTTCGTATCCGAATCTGCCTGGTATTCCATACAGAGGCCTCTTCAGCCTCTTCAGCCTCTCCCACCAAAAGGAAGAGGAGCCAGACCAGCGTGGCTCCGTGGCTGAGCATCGATCTAGGAGCCAGGAGGTCAGGGTTCGATTCCCGGTCAGGGCACAGGCCCGGGTTGCGGGCTCGATACCCAGTGGGGACATGCAGGAGGCAGCCAGTCCATGATTCTCTCTCATCATTGATGTTTCTACCGCTCTCTCCCTTGTTCTCTCTATAAAAATTAATAAAAATATATTTTAAAAACAGAAGGGGAGTAAATTAGCATTTTTGCTACTTAAGAAGTAACTCTCCGGCCTGATTTGATATTACGGATGAAGTATTAATTACAACGCTCAATCACTGAGCCACGCCAGTCGGGCATATTTAGGTGATTTTTGTTGTTTTCCTGCCGATAAAGTAGGACTTTAAGGGTAACGTGTCTTGTTGCTACCCACCCTCAGCTGGACGCCCTCCTAGTTCCTCTGCTGCGAGGTCCCTTCCCCTGCCCCTCGGCCGTGCACTTAACATGACCCCGAAAACCCTTCAAAGCACCGGAGGAGCCTTTTCTTAAAAGGCGCCCGCGGAGCGGCCTGGAGCTGGGCGGAGGGCTCTGCAATCAGCCAGTACTCACCTGGCTTTAATGCTGCCTGTCATCGCGCAGGGGCAGCGGAGGGGCGGGCCCCGAGTGGCTGGCAGCTCAGTGCGGGGAGAGCTGATAACACCCCAATTTTTTATTTCTATATTTTGCATGACTACGGTAATCCAACTAGTTCGGAGCCTAATGCGCAGAGCTGCTGTGCAGAACAGGGTTTCGATTCCGAGGGGGAGACAGGGTCACAGCGATCCTGCATCCCACCCCACCCCCCACCCCCCCAGACCGTCCTTATCATGTCTGGGACAATACGGAGCCATGGGTGACATGCGGGTGTGGGGGCTGCGTGCGGACCAGGCTGAGGGCAGCGTGAGGGCCTGCGTCCAGGTGCGCACGCAGGAGGCGCCTCGTCCCGGGGAGGTCAGGTGCTGTGCCTGGGGCGCCCCAGAAGCGGGTGGGGCAGGAGCTGAGTGAGACTGGGCTGCCCTCAGACCTGGTGACGAAGTGGGGTTCGCAGTGACAGGTGATGCCCAACTTGGGGGCACGCGTACGTGGTCGGGACAGCGGAGCCCACGGACACGGGCGGGGTGCTGCTGGTCGACCCGTGGGAGGTGGAGTAATATCTGGGACGTGTTTTCCCATTTGCTTTTACTGCTCTTCTCCAAATTTCATGCTTCCTGCAACCCAAGGCTTTTCACGTTTCATATTTCCACGTGTTGTCACGTGTCTGACCCATGGAACACACTGTCAAACCTCAGAGGGAAGGCGGGGGAGGGTGGGTGGGAAGAGATCAACCAATAAACGTGTATGTGTATACGCATCACCTGTGGACACAGACAATGGGGTAGTGAAGGCCTGGGGGCGGGGGCGGCCTGGGAGAGGTCAATGGGGGAAAGGGGACATGTGTAAGGCTTCCAACAATAAAGATTAAAAAAAATTTCCATTGCAGTTGACCTTCAATCAACAACAACAAAAAAGAAAGTGTCAGGAAAGTATTTGTCTTTTTCAGATAAAGGTGGGCGGACACGGGGCCAGGAGCCCAGCCTGCCTGGGACACTCCACCGCCATCGGGGTAAGGGCTGACCGGGAGCCACGGCAAGGCCCGCTGTGCTCCCCGCGGTGCTCCCCGGACAAGGCCCGTGGTGCTCCCAGAGGCTGTGCTCCCAGAGGCTGTGCTCCCCGCTCTGCTCCCAGAGGCTGTGGGCACCGGACAAGGCCCGCGGTGCTCCCAGAGGCTGCGGGCACCGGACAAGGCCCGTGGTGCTCCCCGCTGTGCTCCCAGAGGCTGTGCTCCCAGAGGCTGCGGGCACAGCTGATCTACAAGCCCCTCCCTGGAAGCCAACGAAGGACCCATCACACTTCCCGCCCCAAGCAGCAGCTTTGCACTCGCACGGGTGCCGGTCCCTTCCCGCCGCTCCCCTCGGAGCCAGATGTTGCCGGTCTCCGCCTCACCTGCTCCGAGGCCTGGCCGGCCTCCCCCGGCGCAGAGCAGGGCCCGCGTGGTCCAGACCCACACCCAGCCGCCGCGAGCTGGCAGAGGGAGCGCATTTGTTTATGCCCCGAGACGTCCATTTCCTCAAATCCGGTTCCAGCCAAGAGCTGATCTGGGTACCGGTTCGGTTCTTCATTCCCGGCCGTTACATTCACAAGGGCTCCGGCCCCAAAGCCGCCTTAGGAAAAGTTATGGGGCATCAATACCGGTCTTCAGCATGTCTGCAGGGCAGGTCTGTCTTTGTCCCTAGACACACTCGCGAACGCTCGTCCTCCAGTTCCTTTCCCAGTCAGACGCTTACACAAAAGAAGTTGAGGTGAGGCGTTTATGTCTGTCACACGCAGGACAACGCAGATTGTGAGGACTCGGCTGGGAGGGCCTGGGCAGATGAATAGAGCCAGGGGCTGTCGCCCTAATGAAGGCGCGGGTGCTTGCTTCACTCCTGAAAATTCCCTCTGCCTTCTGCCCGTCATCCTCCTGGTCACGGCTGTGATTCGAACGCCATCAATTTGTTTTTCTGGCACCGACTCCACGTGCAGGGCGGCGGTGACTGCTCTTCCCTGTCTGCCCCTTTCCCTCAGCACAATGTGTCTGACACTCACCTAGTATCTCTAACCTGACGGAGATGCTTTTATTTCTCCTGGATCCATACCTGGGAGTGGAAGTGTTGGGTCTTACAAAAAAAGTGCAGAAGAATTTTTCAGAATGGTTGTAGCCCTGGCCGGGTAGCTCAGTTGGTTAGAGCATCGTCCCCATACGCCAAGGTTGTGGGTTCGATCCCCTGTCAGGGCACGTATGAGAAGCACCCAATGAATGGATAAAAAAAAACGGAAGAGCAAATGGATGCTTCTCTCTCTCTTCTAACAATCAATTGAAAAAGTCACTAGAAAAGTAGGCTGGGACGTTTTATACTCCCAGTAGCACAGGACAAGAATTCTCGTTGCTCCACATTCTTGCCAACTTTTGATGTTGTCAAGTCTTTTTCATTTTAGCCATCAGAGTGGGTGTCAAGCGGCACCTCGCTGTGGTGCTCTGTTGCACTTTCTAACGGTAACGAAGCATTTCCCTCTGGTTTTCCTCGCCCACGTGTCTCAGTTATTACCCAGGGCTGCCCTCCTCTTGGGAGAATGCCAGTCCTAACCTGAGGCCAGGCCACCTCAACCACGGGGATGTGCAAGGCCCCGTGTGAGGATGACAGAAACAAATGTGTCCACCACCAGGCCATGACCCCGACCCGCTCCTCCCCTTCCGTGGGATCCCCCGGAGGCAGATGAAGCACCAGGAACACAGCATCGCAGGCGGGTCGTCCCCGGCTCGGTGAGGGAAGGAGCCAGGAGCCAAAGGGACGCGGGAGGAGCTGGGCAAGGGAGTGGGTGCGCGAGGGCCTGTCGTTTGACGCCACCTGTTTCCCTTAATCAACGGCCGCTCTCAACAAGGACTCTTCTCTGGACCTTGACTCCTGCCGCCCCAGTGATGCCTTCCGCTCGGCCCGGAGAAATGACCCTTGTTGCTCATTGGAATCAGGCGTGCCTCTCATTAATGGTTCCAAGTGGAAACACACACACACACACACACACACACACACACACACACACACACACACACGGCCCCCATCTCAGAGGGCGCAGGCTACATACTCGCGCTGGGCGCTGCGCCTGCCCTTCCGCACTGCCTGCTGCCCGGCTGAGTGTCCCCCGGGGCCTCGCTCAGAAGCAGGGTTAGATTTGGGAACGTCGCAGCGGCCTGAACCCGCCTCCCCGGCACTTGACTGCCAGCTCATTAGAGCTCTCGGGTGTTTGTGCGCAGTCCTGCGACACGTGGCAGTGTTACTGAGCAGGTCCCCGCCGGGCCCTGCCTTGAGTAGCGTTGGTCTCAGTGGAAAACGTTCCGGCTTTCTTGGCATCAACACTAGAAGAATTTAATTAACCCACCGAAACGTCCGAGATAACGGTTCAAGCGTGTGAGCAGGCAGACATCGGAGGAGCCGGAGGCAGGAGAGGGGGGAGCGTGGGTACCTGCCTAATCTCCCGCACGCCGCCGCTGGCACCCTCCCCCACCTGCCGCAAAACCTCCGCGCGCTCGGTGGCCCCAGTGGAGACGAGGAGTGGCGGTGGCCACGGCTGCTGCCCCAGGCCCCTGGCTCCCCAGCGAGGTGAGGTCAGCTTCCTGCCGGCCCTCAGCTCCCGCCCAGCTGTGCTCGCGGTTTCAGGGAGTGGGTCTGGGAGACCGAGGTCAGAGGACCGCCGTGGGCAGGGACACGTGTTGGCCCTGAGCTGCGGTGACATCAGGAAGCAGCTGTGAGCTAACGCATGCGGAGCGCTTCTGCAGCTGCTGGGTAATCGCTACCGCTGAGCCCTGGGCTGCAGGAGGGCACGGAACCGGGGTGGTGGTGGTGGGGGTGGGGGGATAGAAGAAATCTGACTCTGATGGCCGACCAGTGAGTTAGAAACAAGAGGCCGTGAGCAGAGACGGTTTCCCAGCACCTGACCTGTGCGAGGAAGAAGGTGCCTCATGCCTACGGCGCCACCTTAATAAGGACTGGGGGACCTTGATGTTCTGAAGGAGGACCTGCTGACGGCCCTGAAATGATGGGGGACGTTGAGGAGCTCAGCTGGGCTGGGCACACGCAGAGAAAACTGCCCGCAAAGGACCTAGAAGGTTCTATAGTTTGAGATGAAATGGCATAACGTTGATAGAGAGGGAAGACAAGCAAAGTGCTTTAAAGAGGTCCGGCCACAACGTGTCAAAAGGCAGGGTGTGGACGGGTTAGCTGGGCACCATGTAGGTCAGAGCGGACAGGGGTGTGAGGACGGGGCGGGGGGATGGTGAGGGCTGCGGGGCCGTGGCCCAGGTTCTCTGTGCAGGCGGGTGGCAGTCACAGCTCCTCGGACACGTGGCTAGGGGCCGCCTGGGACCATGAGCACACACTAGCACAGGCGACGGGTTTGAGTCCTAATACACCTGCGTTCCAGCATCTCCACAGCATAAAATAGAGGGGAGAGTTGGAAAGGAGGAGGGTGGCCAGGTCGCTATGGGCAACCAGACAGCAGCCGGTTTCTGAGGAGAAGAGGACAGAGTGGTACCCCGTGTGGACAGGGAGCTGCGTGGCTCCCTGTGGCGCCGCCCGCTAGCCTGCACTGGGGCCCTCTCGCCCGTCTTCCTCAGATGCCAGCGTCTGGGTAAAGCTGTTCAATAGCGGTCATGGTCCATGTCAAGTGAAAGCCAACAACAACCCCCTCATTAGGGCTCGTTGGATTTTTTTTCTCTTTTGTCTTTTGGTAAAACAGATCCCCTTTTTAACTTTCAAATAGTGGACATGTAATTTTTTCTCAGATCTTAGATGAGGACAAAGTGGCATAGACCTGAATAGGATTAGAGTTTGTGGTGACTCTTTACTTGATCAAAATGACTCTTTTGACTCCTTGACTTACCAGAAAATTATTATCTTTTTACCTAATACTCCTTTTATTCAAGTGGGCAGATGGGGCTCAGGCAGAAATATAACAAATACATATTTTTCTCAGGGAGAATCTCAGGGCATAGCTCAGAATTACCAAGAGAGGTTTTGCCTTTCTCCATAAAATCGGGATTAGGAGCAAAGCTCGCTGGCTTGCAATAAGCGTTGCTGATTTTACAGAGTTCTTAGGAGGGAGGATAGCGGATGCGTTCAAGGACGGGACTGGAATTCTAATTTTATCTGACACGCCACAGTAATGGTTTCTTTATAGATCCTCAATCCCCACCCAGAACAAGAAAAAAAAATCCTGTTTTTCTTTTTTTCCAGCTTAAGAGTAACAGCAGAATTAATGTGGGTAAGTTATGCGTAAGAAGGAAAGCACTTTGTACAAGTTCTGAGAACAGAATTAATATGAATAAGGCACATTTTGATTAAAGTAGTATATTTGATGAAGTGCAAGGAATTATGCCTCCCCACTCACCTTCATGAAGATGACAATGGAAATAATGCCCTTTGCGCTTGTCAATTAGATGTCAATTTCATGAGCGAGGAGGAATGAGGAAGCATCGTTTTGAAAAGCATGATGGGATGCTGCAGAACAGTGCCAGTGCCGCATGGTGACAGCGTGTCAGCGAGGCAGCTGCAGGTTACAGGTCAGCAGCCGCCCAGGGCCCAGAGCGGACGAACCCGCTCGGGAAGTGGCAGGTCACATTGTGAAACCTGTGCTCCTGTGTCCAGGCCCGTGCAGGCATTGCTAATGGACCCACACCTCTGCTGGTCCAGGCCCGTGCAGGCATTGCTAATGGGCCCACACCTCTGCTGGTCCAGGCCCGTGCAGGCATTGCTAATGGACCCCACACCTCTGCTGGTCCAGGCCCGTGCAGGCATTGCTAATGGACCCACACCTCTGCTGGTCCAGGCCCGTGCAGGCATTGCTAATGGACCCACACCTCTGCTGGTCCAGGCCCGTGCAGGCATTGCTAATGGACCCACACCTCTGCTGGTCCAGGCCCGTGCAGGCATTGCTAATGGACCCACACCTCTGCTGGTCCAGGCCCGTGCAGGCATTGCTAATGGCCCCCTCACCTCTGCTGGTCCAGGCCCGTGCAGGCATTGCTAATGGACCCACACCTCTGCTGGTCCAGGCCCGTGCAGGCATTGCTAATGGACCCCACACCTCTGCTGGTCCAGGCCCGTGCAGGCATTGCTAATGGACCCCACACCTCTGCTGGTCCAGGCCCGTGCAGGCATTGCTAATGGACCCACACCTCTGCTGGTCCAGGCCTGTGCAGGCATTGCTAATGGACCCACACCTCTGCTGGTCCAGGCCCGTGCAGGCATTGCTAATGGACCTACACATCTGCTGGTCCAGGCCCGTGCAGGCATTGCTAATGGACCCCACACCTCTGCTGGTCCAGGCCTGTGCAGGCATTGCTAATGGACCCACACCTCTGCTGGTCCAGGCCCGTGCAGGCATTGCTAATGGACCCACACCTCTGCTGGTCCAGGCCCGTGCAGGCATTGCTAATGGACCCACACCTCTGCTGGTCCAGGCCCGTGCAGGCATTGCTAATGGACCTACACCTCTGCTGGTCCAGGCCCGTGCAGGCATTGCTAATGGACCCCACACCTCTGCTGGTCCAGGCCCGTGCAGGCATTGCTAATGGACCCACACCTCTGCTGGTCCAGGCCCGTGCAGGCATTGCTAATGGACCCCACACCTCTGCTGGTCCAGGCCCGTGCAGGCATTGCTAATGGACCTACACCTCTGCTGGTCCAGGCCCGTGCAGGCATTGCTAATGGACCCCTCTGCTGGTCCAGGCTCTTGCAGGCATTGCTAATGGACCCCACACCTCTGCTGGTCCAGGCTCTTGCAGGCATTGCTAATGGACCCCACACCTCTGCTGGTCCAGGCCCGTGCAGGCATTGCTAATGGATCCACACCTCTGCTGGTCCAGGCCCGTGCAGGCATTGCTAATGGACCCCTCTGCTGGTCCAGGCTCTTGCAGGCATTGCTAATGGACCCCACACCTCTGCTGGTCCAGGCTCTTGCAGGCATTGCTAATGGACCCCACACCTCTGCTGGTCCAGGCCCGTGCAGGCATTGCTAATGGATCCACACCTCTGCTGGTCCAGGCCCGTGCAGGCATTGCTAATGGACCCCTCTGCTGGTCCAGGCTCTTGCAGGCATTGCTAATGGACCCCTCTGCTGGTCCAGGCCCGTACAGGCATTGCTAAAGGACCCCACAGGGCAGCTGCTGACCCTGTAACCTGCAGCTGCCTCGTTGACACACACACACACACACACACACACACACACACACACACCTGCCCCTGGGCCCAGGGGGCCTGGATTCACTGTCAGGAACGTGCACCAAAGGGGCCCATCACCCAGGGCCACAGGCCTGTCAGCCGCGCAGGGCCAGGAGCGCAGACCTGTTATGGACCATCCGTCTGCGCCTCCTCCCAGGGCTGAGAAACAAATCGCTAATCTAATCACACAGGTACCACCTTTAAAAATTTGTTAAGCACACCATCATGCTGAAAATGACACCGAACTATTCTCTGATGAAGGCTCGGCTTGCCAAACCAAGTCTGTGTGGAGATCCCAGCGATCAGAACATCCAGCTCCACCCCTGCCACTGACATGAGGGTCTCCATCACCTCCACCTTCTGCCTGGGCACCAGCTTGGACACGAGGGCACCAGTCCTTCTAAGACCAACGGCATAGAGCCACCCCCTCGCATGCGCCCACTGAACTCCAGGCCACGCCTTTACAGACGGTCCTAAACCAGTGGTCGGCAAACCGTGGCTCGAGAGCCACATGCGGCTCTTTGGCCCCTTGAGTGTTCTAACGCCACTTCTTCAAAATAGACTCGCCCAGGCCGAAAACCGACTTCTGCGCATGGGCCATGAAGCTTCAATCGCACTGTACGTGTGCGCCCGCACGTGGTATTTTGTGGAAGAGCCACACTTAAGGGGCCAAAGAGCCGCATGTGGCTCACGAGCCGCGGTTTGCCGACCACTGTCCTAAACCATCAACAGCATCACGGCGGAAACAGTTTACGTGAGAGCTCCACCCTGAGCGAGCGTGACGCTATTTATGAGTTTTTCTTAGTGATGAACGGCCTCCAGGTACGGACGGCCACTGATAAGGCAAGCACAGGCCCCATCCACATACTGCACCCTCAGTGTACGATCATGCGATGAGTGACACCAACCCGGCTGCGTGGGCTCAGTCTTGCTAATTACCATATCATAAATATTCATGCCCCGCAGCCTCTGTGTGGCTGCGCAGGGGACCCTTCAGCCCTGTGCTTCCCCAGAGCCCACGCAGATGATGTGCGCTCTCTCCCTTTCGGTCCTCACCACCCTACCGGCAAGCAGACGGCCCTGCTCTGAGGAGCCACCGCCTGGCTGCTGCCAGGAGGGCACACGATGCCTCCACGGAAGCCAGTGCTGGGAGGTCTCTCCTTTGCGTGCCCAGCCCTGCCTCCTGGGCTTTATTTCCCCTTCTTTCTCAGGTGACCTGTTTCAAGTTAAGACCCATCTGAATTATTAAATGCTTCCTTAAAGAATCATTTATACTTGCTTCTCTCTCCCCCCCCACAAAGTTAATTACTGATGTGGTGACAAGCTGAAAAGACGACGAATGATCATTTTCCCCTCCCCTCATTCGGGCTGGAGAAACGTCTTTGTCGATGGCTGTCTATTCAGGGTAACACAAAGGGGACACAGGCGGAATGCTGCATGTGGTTTTAGACCAGACCTGCTAAAACCACCAGATTATGCAAAATGTAAACACACGGTACGTTTCTGGGAAAACAGCAGCGAGGGAAGCAGTGGGGGGCACAACCTTTGAGCCGAGGTCTGACCACAGGGCAGAGGCAGCTGCAAAGACACTGATTTGATTTTAATTTTAAAAACTTCCTCCCGGCCTCCTGGCCCCAGTGATTTGATTATCTCGCAAACAGAGAGGGGAGGGGTCCTTGCCAGAGCGTCTTGAAGAATGAAGAGGCCTCCATGCCCGGGGGAGGTGGCAGCCATCCCAGAGCCAGTGCGGACTCACACGCACACACCCCGGCTTTCTCTCCTATAGGACCTCGTTGCATTGGTTTTAGAAAAATATAAGCCAGGGCCTGGCCGGTGGCTCAGTGGTTAGAGCACCAGCCTACACACAGCAGGGTCTGGGTCTCATTTCCCGGTCAAGGGCAAGTACCTGGGTTACTGGTTCCCCAATCCATGTGTCTGTCTCTCCCCCTCCTCCCTCCCTTCCACTCCCTCTCTAGAAATCAATGGAAAAATACCCTTGGGTGAAGATTAACAACAAAAAAAACACGTCTGGGAACCGTCGCATAGCTGAAACCAGGCCTCTTTGGCACGATTCTCCTGTGGAAACCACACCCCACGGGGCACCGGGTTTTCTGTGCCCGAGACGGTGCCAGGGAACCGAGACCTGATGGGGCAGTGAGCGGGCACAGGCCTGGGGCCACCTGGAGAGGCGGGCACCTACCTTTCCCGCGAGTTCAGCGATGCGAGGGACCGGCTTCCCCTTCTGGTGGCGCGGGGTGGCTGGGCTCTGCCCGTCCCAGTCCCGCAGCTCCTCGATGGCCCGCAGGTAGAGCAGGGCGCGCAGGCCCGTGCAGTAGTCCTGGATCACCGTGAAGTCCTGGTTCTGGACGGCGCTGCACACCTGGGGGAGACAGCGGGCGGCGTCAGACCGAGCTCGCCCCACGGCCCCGCTCTCATCTCCTCCACTGGGTTCACCTGTGCGCCGGGCACCGCTCCAGGCTGGCGCCGGGTCACGCCCGCAGGTGGGCATGGGGGGGGGGGAGGGGCGCCACGGCACCAGAACTTGCACGGACGAGGAATATGAGCCTGATGCGTCCAAACTCCCCAGACTGCACACCTGGGATCTGTGCCGTGCGCTGGGCGCTGGGCACAGGGACACCACGGGGTTGTTCCACCTGAGACCCAACTGGCGGAATTTCCAAGGAGTCAGATCTGGCACAACAGGAGGAAGGACCTTTGGCCCTGGCCCGGGTGCTCGGTGGTTAGAGTGTCGGCCCGGGCACCCAGGAGCCTGGTTATTTTCAGGGAGAAGATACAAAAGCCACGAGTTCTCTCACTGCACACACAGGGCGCACCTGGGATGTGGGAGGCTCCGCCAAGCGGCGCTGACGTAACCGGAAACTAGACGTGGTGCATCCCAACTGCGGGAGAGCCCCGTGGGCCCAAGGCGGGAAGAAGCGAGATTTCCACCTCCTCTGTGTGCTCTTTTTAAAAAATATACATTTTTATTAATTTCAGCAAGGAAGGGAGAGGGAGAGAGAAACATCCATGATGAGAATCACCATCCATCAGCGGCCTCCTGCACGCCCCCCACTGGGGATGGAGCCCGCCACCCGGGCCTGTGCCCTGACGGGGAATTGAACCGTGACCTCCTGGTTCAGAGGTCGACGCTCAACCCCTGAGCCCCACTGTCCGGGCTCGTGTGGTCTTTATTCCACGGTGTTTGTGCTCCACGTAACTGGGAGCCACGCTGAGTACGTGGAGGGACACGGCCTGGGGGAGGCGGCGAGACCAGCAGATGCCGCTGCGCGTGGCCGGGACGACACGCTGCGTCGGGGCCCCTGGGAGCCACCGCCAGTCTGATCATCCTAAGGCTGAGGTGGCACTGTTCTCCCCCTCCCCAGAGCGAGTAACTTCATCTTCACTGTCGGTAAGAGCACACGTTCGCCTTCCTGACAGAACTCCCGGGGCAGGGACCTTGCACTTGGGTGTCTCTTTTGAAACGGTGACATCCATGTGCACGCTCTGAGGAGCTGATCCAGAGGCAGATCCAAGCCCGTGGGTTTGGCGTGAGGCCCAAGACCCTGCATCTGTGACAAGCGTCCTGGCCACGCTGGGAACCGCAGGCTCCGGGCACCGGTGGGGGAATCGCCTCGGGACTTGGAAGGAGGTCTGCCAAGTCCGTTCCTTCTCGATTTTTACTAAGATTCCAGCGACATTCCCGTGGCCCTTTAAGGAAGCCCTGCTTAGAGAGTAAGTCCCGTCTGAAGAAACAAGGTCCTTTTCTGAGGAAACAGTCATGAGACGCAGAATACACCGCACGGGTCAGCACGCCGCTGGCAATGGGCTCGGACCCAGGACGCGAGGCTCAGGAGACGGGCGTGCTCAGAGGTCCCGCCCCGCCTGCCCCGGACTCTCGCTCTCTCAAAGGTAAACGTTCCCTTTAAAACTCTAACCTTGACGCTGCTGTTCCTGGCCGGGGTATGTCGTATGACATCGCTTCACTGTTTGTCTAACAGCTCCGGTTGGGTCCTAATAGAGGCTCACACGTTTGCTCCGTGAAACCTGTACGTTCCTCGTGGTGACGGCAGGTGAACTTCCTGCTCAGCAGGGCAGCTGGTGCCATCTCGGGATCCCGGCAGCACCGACGGCCCCCAGCCCGCTGTCGGAAGCAGGGGCCCTGGTTCTCAGCAGGACCGGCCCTGAGCGGGGCCAGGGATCAGGTGGCCCCGTAAGGCGTGACTTTAGGGGGACCCGGGAGTCCCCTCAGAGGTGTAGCACATGCCCTGGATTCTCACCGGTGCTGCAGGCACACTGAATCAAAGGCGTCTGTCTGTGCAAAGCAACTGTGCAACCCCTGCGTGGTGACGGGGGTCCCTTGGAAAAGGGGGGACAGCACACATTGCTGAGGGAATCGTTCAAATAACAGCAGCCCCTCTGAGGTTTGGGTGCTCCATACCCACGGCACTGCTCGGTACAATTCACGAATAAAACACCCATGTTCCACATTTAGAAAACTAGGGGTGAGCCCAACCGGCATCTTACTGCTTTCAGAGAGGAAGGAAGAGGGAGAGAGAGAGAAACATCAGTGATGAGAGAATCAGGGATCGGCTGCCTCCTGCACGCCTCCCACTGGGGATCAAGCCTGCAACCTGGGCCTGTGCCCTGACTGGGAATTGAACTGTGACCTCCTGGTTCAGAGGTCGACGCTCCACCACTGAGCCATGCTGGCTGGGCTCAATAGGCAATTTTAAAATATCATTTCTTCAAAAAAAAATTTATTTCTCAAAAGCGACCCACACGTTCATCTATTCTCTCGTCCCACAGACCCTCCTTTCTGAGCCAGGCCTCTGGGCCACCCCCTCCTTTTCCCAGACAAACCGCCTGCTCAGCCCCGGGACGCTGTCTGTTCCACATCTGCCGAGGGAGCCTTCCTCGGGAGGCTGGTGGGAGAGCCAGTGGGAGGAGCGCCAGGAAGAGCTGCTGTTTGCCAGATGGCTGCCGGCTGCCCTCAGGTGAGCCCAGGGGGCTCGCTCACGGGCGGGAACTTCCCTCACTGTGCGTCTTCATGGGAAACCAGGGCTCTTTCTTCCCACGCTGGCTAACGTCGAAGATCAGGGACCACGTAGAGCCCGGGGACCAAAACGCCCGCTTTTATGTTGTAAACAATTAGCTTATCACACGGTGCGCGGGGGAGCTGGGAGGTGCCGACCGAGAAGGGATGAGTTTCAATCGCTCGGCCTGCGAGAATGAACTCAAACCTGACAATCCCACCCCTCCCCCACAAATCTACGTACAGTGGGCTTCAAATAAATGACTGATTTCGACTATGCGTATGAGTTAAAGAAGAGATAAATACGGGAGATGCAGGGTTTTATGTGTTTTTTCTTTTCAGTCTTGTCTGTAACATGTCACGCTGAAAATAAAGCGATGGCTTATGTCCTGAAGCTGGGATGCGGGAAACTACCGCATCATGGGATGTCCCGCAGTGCCCTGGACGGCCTTGCTTTTTAGACTCTCCTGATTGCTCGTGCTCATTGTGTCTCGGAGGCATCCGGCCGAGGAATGTGCAACACCGTCTCCGCTCCCTCTGCAGGACCAGGCCGTGCGAGGCCTGGCGGGTCCGGCCAGAGCTCCCGGGCGGAGATTTCCAGCGGGCGTCACTGTGGTCACGGGACTTTGCTCTCCCCTCCTACACGTGACGGGGCCGGGTGGCATTAGGAGGGAGTTAATATCCAGGCTGCACTGACTGACTGGGGGAGATGATAATGAGATTACGGCTCACGCCCTTAGAGCATGACAACCGAAACCCTATCCGGTTCCACACCAGGAAAGGCGCTAACGAGGAGAACAGCTGACGGTCTGTCGCTGTGGGACGGAGCAGGTCTGACACATTCTGATCTTAGTCCGATGACCTTCCGCTGTCTTACAAACACGGCGTAATGGATTTGGGGAAAATGAAGGCTATGTTTGCGTGCCCCAAATGTTACCTCCACGACCGGCTTGGGTACTTGGTTCAGACGTGTCAGGTTCAGCAGCTGAGGCCCACAGCAGCCCTGTCTTCCCTCCTGAATGTGGGCGGGGTCAGTGAACGGGGGTGGGGGGGTGGGAGGTGCTTCATGGAGACTCTGCACGCTTCAAGCTCCGGGAATCGGGTCTGAAAGTTTCGAAGGATCCAGGAGCCACAAAATCATTAAATGGACGGGAGACCTGACCCCTCACGCCACAGAAAGGCACCATTTCCTGAATATCTGAAGAAGACCAGTTAGGGAAACCAGTGGATGAGCCTGTTTTTAAAGGCTAATACATTCAGGGTTGTTCTGCCTTAGAAGGAAACGTTTAGGAGACTTTTATTTACTTTATTTAAAAACATACAAGCCCGGGTTGCAGACTCGGTCCCTGGGAGGGGGCGTGCAGGAGGCAGCCGATCAGTGCTTCTCTCTCATCGTGGATGTTTCTCTCTCTCCCTCTCCCTTCCTCTCTGAAATCAATAGAAATATATTTTCAAAAACAATGTGTGGTTTTGGGACATGAACCTGTACCTCCGGGCGGCTCAGCGTGCATGTTTAACGCACTCACGCGGACCAGTCTCGCACGTCTTCCCCGGCGGGAGCAGCGTTTAGGAAAGGTCTGCTTCATCTTATGCTTCACTGGGGGCATTTGTCGTTCCCCGAGCATCATTCCGCCACCTTCAAGCAGGCTCAGCACGTCCACCCCGCGCACCAGCGGCCACGCCCCGCCCAGGCTCAGTCTGCTCCATCACGTGACTGTTTGGGACACAGTGCAAAGGCTCCCCGAGCGTGGGGAGTGATGCCTTTGCCTGAATGGGACCTGCGCTTTCCTGTTGCCTCCCTGTCGCTCCACTTAAAATAACGTCCATGGAGCCCGGCCGGCGTGGCTCAGGGGTTGAGCGTCGACCTATGAACCAGGAAGCCACAGTTCAATTCCCGGTCAGGGCACATGCCGGGGTTGTGGGCTTGATCCCCAGTGTGGGGCATGTAGGAGGCAGCTGATCAATGATTCTCTCTCATCACTGATGTTTTTATCTCTCTCTGCCTTTCCCTTCCTCTCCGAAATCAATAAAAATATATTTAAAAAAATAACGACCACAGAATTTCTCAGCAAAAGGTCAGTGTGTCAATGGTTGGCCCGTGCAGGAGCCGATCACGGCATAATTGCAAATTAATGCTCTCCTGGTAGCGCAGTAGCTGCATGCCATTGATCCGCCCTGGATTTACCGGGGCTGCTGAGAAGTGACTTGCTTTCCTATTTGGGGGATTTTCTTGTTTTTCCCAGAATGCATTTTTCTCTCAAATGGCATGTTTCTGTAATTGTCTCCATTTTTAATTTCCTACAGTGAGATGACTTTTAACTTGTAATTAGAATCTGTAACAACTCACGTCTCTGTCTCCAAACCTGAACTGAACTGTAACTCTGATGCCATGAAACACACACACACACACACACACACACACACACACACACGATACAAAGAAACACCAGGACCAGCATGAGGACTGGGTCCTTTCAGGGGAAGGTCACCTCGGAGGGCCCAGTTTGCTGTGACTAAGTTGCGGGGTGACGACCAAGCATGAGGCCGATGGTAAATAGACTTGTGCACACCGGTGTGAGCGCCGGGACACCAGGCTCTAAGGCTTGGCTTGCTGTCATTGCAAAAAGAACTCACTGCTCCAAAGCAGAAAGACGCAGCGCATGTCAAAAGAACCGGTCTCCACACAGCCTGGAAACATCTGTAAGTCTCATTAGTATCCATCAGAATAAGGATCATAGGCGCAAGGTGGAGAGAGAGGCCGTTCAAAAACACGAGTGGCCACGCCCCAGAACTCCATTATCATCCTACGCCAAAACTCAGCGTCGTTTCAAAACTAATTGGGGAGAGCGATCAGGAACGGACAGCACATCCGAGCAGAACTGTGGGCACGAAACCGAGCGTCATGACAGGAAACGCGCAGGGAGGGAGGCCCGCGGGAGGCACCGACATTTCTCTTTTCTTGTCAGAGAAATACTTAGAATGGCACCAACAGCCATTCTGGCCTGAGCCCTTAGGGGAGAACTTCAAATACACGAAGCCCCTGGGAACACGGGAGGACGGGGGGCGGACACCAGTGATACCTGCAGGACGGATGCTCCGCTGTGGAGGAACTGAAGGCCGCTCTCGGCCGAGTCGATCCCACCCGTGGCCAAAATGGGAAATCCGGGCAGAGCGCGTGCGATGGAGGTCACGGCTCTCAGGGCGATGGGCCGGATGGCCGTGCCTGCAGGAGAGAGAGGTCGATGGTTAGCACACTGACCACTGGCTATGCCGTCCTGTGATGGACATACACATGGAACAGGCACACATCGCTATGTTCCCAAGTCTGTCCGTCCTTAAAGGAGGCGTTTATTTTAGGAACGTCGAGACTACGATGGCATGAAGACATGTGATGCAAGTGGGTATAGCGACCTCGCATACAACAGATGCACATGCAATTTGATTTACTACAGTGATGTGCAGGAGAGTGCATGGCACATTCAGGCACCGGGTTTTTCAATTTTTTCAATTTTTATTGATTTCAGAGGGGAAGGGAGAGGGAGAGAGAGGTAGAAACATCAATGAGAGAGAATCATGGAGTGGCTGCCTCCTGCACGCCCCACACTGGGGATCGAGCCCGCAACTCAGGCCTGTGCCCTGACCGGGAATCCAACCGTGACCTCCTGGTTCATCGGTTGATGCTCAACCACTGAGCCATGCTGGCAGGTCAAACATCAATATATATATATATTTTAAATTTGAGAATCTGGTAGAGGTGGCTAAAGGGGGATATGCGGGGGGGGGGGGGGAAGGACATCTGTAATAGTATCAATAATAAAATAAACAAATAAATACATAAAATAAAAAAAAATAAGTTTTGAGAATCCACAGGTCCATGCTCTAAACCGGCAGACACGGGTTTTCATGACAACACGAGAACTCCAGTTCACGGAGCCTCACTTTGCATGACTAAGCCCTTGACGAGGAAAGAAAGTTAGTGCACAAGAGAGTGTAGAACATATGCTAATGCTGGGTAACTGGAGGTTTAATCAGTGAGTGTAATTCTGTTCCCCACCCGCCCCCCAAGCGTGTGATGTCTGGGACAGCCACTGCCACACGACTATCGTCAGCGCGAGTCCACATAAACGTCCCGATGACGGCTCCGGGTAGCAGGAAGGCAGAAACTGGGTCCTAACGCCCGCCCACGCGTGTACACAGAGAAAATGCAGTTTAATTTGCTGACATTAATTAAGATATAATGAATGAAGTGGATAACAACTTGGTTAGAAACTGAACTTGGACGGTCTAATTGTTAAGAGTTGTAGCATAGCCCTGACTGGTTTGGCTCAGTGGATGGAGTGTCGGCCTGTGGACTCAAGGGTCCCGGGTTCGATTCCGGTCAAGGGCATGTACCTTGGTTGCGGGCACATCCCCAGTAGGGAGTGTGCAGGAGGCAGCTCATCGATGTTTCTCTCTCATCGATGTTTCTAACTCTCTATCCCTCTCCCTTCCTCTCTGTAAAAAATCAATAAAATATATTTAAAAAAAAAAAGAGTTGTAGCATCATCCAGAAGAAATATTAGCAAATCAAGAATTTCAAGGAGTTGCGAGTTTGATTTTGATACAATACAGATTCATCAAGTGCTAAAAACGGTATACTTTACTGACTCGAGCTTAACGTGGTAATGAACCCACTAGACTGACACGTGAGACTCAGCTGTTTAAAAAATACACCTTTACACATGGACTAGAGTCCCCTGAGAAAAACAGCATAATTCCCCCCAAACCGGAGCTCTAAGGGGCCCAGGCTTCTACCGTACGCAGAGGCATGAACACCAAAGTGGAGGCAGAGGAGCACCTGTGTGTGGCGTCCTTGCAGGGTCACTGGGAAAGCGGCCTTGTCCTGGGAAAGGTCTCCGTGTCTGCTGACCAGTTCAAGGCTTTGTCCTGCTGCTGTGCGCGGAAGGCTCGGAGCAGCGGTCCATGGAGGGCCGGACGCCGGGATGGGGCCGCACTGGCCTGCGTCATTTCACCGGCAGGACGCTGGGCCGTGGAGGCTGTCACGCCCCAGGAAACTGGTTTCGGCCGCCCGGGGCCACGCTAAGAGCTCAGGATGCCAAGTCCCGCCCCTTCAGTGTGAGTCTCGGCGCTCTGTCACTCACACAAGTGACGGAGCCAACTCCTTCATCCCTGAGACATCCTTCTCCCTCCCTGTGACACGGGGACATCATGACAAGAATACGGAGCAGCTCGGACAATCAAAGGGCACAATCTGTGGAAAGCCCTTGGCACGGCGCCTGTGTCACTGACTCCACCGGCTGACGCTGCTCTCAAAGCCGGAGAAAGGACCGGAAGTGCACCCAGCTGCAGACACACGTGGGGAGAAACATGTGTCACCCAAGGGGTGTTACCTCCTAGATGTTAAATCCGGGGAACTTGCCATTCCCATGTCATTTCATTTCTAAAAACACAGTTTGCCTGTGATTATCAAGGTGGTCTGTGCGGGTAGTGCGCGGTTCATGGAGCTCCCGCAGGATCCAAAGGTACAGCACTTCACCCAGAGACGCCACTTTGGGAAATCTGTTCCATTCGCACAGACACGGAGTGACATGTGCAAAGATGTTCCCCGAAAGTGTTGTTTTTTACAGCAAAACCGTGAAAGCCACCTGCACGATCCCCAGTAGTTTCACTATCAGATAAATCGTAGTTCATCTGTGTATGACGTCCTAGGGAACCTTTAAAGGGGCCTGCCAGTATCTCTAGGATACGATGTTAAAGAAAAAATATACGTGAGGTGGCCCCACTGTGGTTAAGAGAAGTGCATGTACATCCTCTGTGGGCACACAAATAGAAGGTCGAGTTTTAGACTGTTATAGTTGCCTCTGGGGAAGGACGAAGACAAACTTTCATTCTGATAACTAGACTTCCTATTATTTGACTCTTTTAGGTAAAAAAGTGTTGATGATTCATTTCTACAAGGCCATGCTCTTAACCACAATGCCACACTTCCTCCCTATTTTAAATGCTTCTAAAATTAAGTTAGAGAGAGGAGTTAATCTTTATAACTAATAAATATATGTTGTCCATGTATGATAAAACCAAGAATATTCATGTTCTAGTATTAATTAGTGGCAAGGAATTATATTAAAGCGATGGTAGCTAGTAATTGCTATAACTATATGACCTAGAGAGAGAAAGTCCGAGTTCATTATACCTGTATTTATTCATAATTACACGATATGATTATAAATAGCATCCTCTTTCATTCTAAAAGTGTCCCAGTTTGGATGATGTTATAATGACAATCATGCCCAGGAGTTATAGGACAAAGGTAATCATGAATGCAGAGTGAAACTTGATTTAGAACAAAACCACAACCTATGAAAAACGCAGACATGAACTACAGTGTCCGGGAATCAGAAGCTGGCATGAAGAAATACATGTCTGTAAGCGTGTCACTGGATGGGGAAACACATGGCATTCATATGTGGTATCTGGAGCTCATTAGTCTCTATGTTCTTTCTGCTTCCCACCTGTAGGTGGCCACCACACGCTACACTGATTAATCCACTCATTAGCAGCATTTTCAATACTGTCATCTTCAGATAATCAGCAATTTATTTAAAGAACCAATTTCTGTAGAAATAATTGCCACGAAATGGCCCGGACTTGCTTTTTTATAAACTGTAATAAAAGTGTTAAGATAATCCCTGACATTTGCAAATGCCAGCCGCTCACCTTTCCTTTGGACTGTGCTGTGGCACTGTTTAAAACAATTACCCGATGACAGCGCGGTTTAATGAAACAGTCCTGTAAGCACACGCTTCAGCGCGGGCAGCGGGGACGTCGGAGTTGGGGGGAAATGCCGCGTGCTGACACGTTGACACGGAGGAGGGACAGAGCCCGACGAGAAAGGGTTACTGCAACACGGACACTGTTGCTACCCCCAACTCGGTTTTGTTGTGGCGTCGAGCTCGGTACTACAGCACAGGCACCCTCTTTGGGAACCGAGAGTGGAGAGTTTTGTGAACTGGTTCATGCCGCTGGCTGGTGTGTGTAAAGATCATATGACTCTATGGCTCTATAAATGGACTCGTTGCATTATTTGTTCGGTAACCTCCATGCGAGAGAAAACGAAGGGGTGATTCTTGACATCATTTTAAATATTTAAGTGTGCGTTTACTTACAAAATGGCGCAAATGTCCACAGCAGAGTGAGCAAGGGAGCCTGCAATGGTTTTGGGACCTCAGCTCGTGTCGTTCGCAGTTAACATGGACCACAGCAGCGGTCGCCAACCTCGAGAAAATTTCTTGGAGGCCATGCATTTCCAGAGCCACATATATCACAAACGAGCATGTGCGCACACACACACACACACACACACACACACACACACACACACGGTGCCATAAATCCATCCCTGACGGGTAAGGCTTCGGGCACATGGAGTCCAAGAATGACGCAAATATAAAGACAGGGATTAGGCCTGGCCGGCGTGGCTCAATGGCTGCACATGGACCTACGAACCAGGAGGTCAGGGCTCGATGCCCGGTCAGGGCACAGGCCCGGGTTGTAGGCTCGATCCCCAGTGTGGAGCGTGCAGGAGGCAGCTGATCCACGATTCTCTCTCATCATTGATGTTTCCATCTCTCTCCCTCTCCCTTCCTCTCTGAAATCAATAAAAATATTATAAAAAAAAGAAAGACAGGGACTAGGTCTGAGTCACAACCCCGCAGGCTCCGGCCGAGCTGAGCGCCACGTGAGGCATTCGGCCCTGGCGAGCTCGGCGGCCATCCGCACTCTGCTGCCTGCTGGACTCAGTAAGCCCCAGAGCCAAATTTCAAAGCTGTCACCACCTGATCACAAATGCTGCGAACAGATCCTGAGAGTCTGTTTCTGCACGTCGAGCCCAGAGTGCGATGTGAGTGTTTGTCTCCCTCCCCAGAACCACAGCGCCAGCACGCCGGGTGCTGTTCCCACGAAAACCGCGTCGTCGTGAATGCATCTTCCCAGCCGAATCTCTGAAGAACACTCGGCTGATGGCGTCTGTCAAGTCCAGGATGGGTTTGCGATGAAGCATCCGCTCTCGACTTGCCACCTCCCTGGTCGCTGATGCTTTCTGATGAAATTCCGGGCTCTTGTCAAGTGGAGGGCGTTACTTTGTGGGTTGGCACGGGTACCGCGGCTGAGCGGGCGTGTGTGCCAGCCTGCACGAGTCAACAGCTCCCTGCCCACCGGCCCCGGGCTGACGTCTGCGGCGGGTTCGCAGGACCGACTCGGTGGGGAAGGATGTGCAGTCCGTGTCGAATGCGCACATCCAAGAGAAATGTCACGCGTATGTTGTTCCTCATTCGTAGCTGCTCATTCCACTTTGTTGCCATAACCGTTCCATCATCTCCATGCTGGCACTGTGTGTGATGACTCCAAACAGCGCAGGCCTTTCCGAATCGGGCACCGGGCACCGGGCGGCACAGACGTGCAAAACCCACGTCCAGGAGCCTGGCTAGAGCGCGGCGCCCAGGCCCCGCAGGAGGCGGTTTGGGTAGCCTTTGTCCAAACGGCTGTGCGTTGTTTTCTCAACAGAGCTCAAGGGCTCCTTGTACCTGTGCTGGCAGATCACATTAGACCCCCCAGTCTTCCCCATCTTTTCGGTGTGTCTGCCCTGGGCGTAGGTGGGGCCAGCAGCCTGGAGGTGCCCCTTTTCCTCACGCTGATGTTTGTTCTACCCTCGGTGACAGAACGAAGGGGTGAGAGCTGGCATGCGCACAGCAGTCAGCGGCTGGAAAAGGGTCTGTCTGCATTCCAGAGGTCATTTATTTGTGAGCCCCGGAATGCAAATCATTGCACTCCCACAGTCCCTTCTTCCTCAATGCTCCACGGGGCAGCTCTTGAAATCTACAATTTAAAAGTGGCAAAGTATTAAAAAGTTTCGGGGGGAAATGATGTGTGTCCCATGTCCAGCACAGAACGAGCCCGGGAAACATCTGTGATTGCCAGAGAGGGCACGCACGCCAGACACTGTGGGCAAACAGAATGCTGACAAGTTTAACGACTCACAGTGGCCGTTTATGGGGAATATAATGTCGCAATCAATAATTACCAGCCCATACAAACGGCCGAGTGGCAATTCCACAAGGCGTGGTGTGCACAAGTGAAATAATTTAGAAGTAGAAATCAATAGCATTTGTAGACATTGGGAAATGTCAAGTGGGAAATGAGTGCCCGTATGTGTATTCTTTCTGGGGCATTCTTACGACTCAGATTTTAATGATTCCTAAAAGATTCCCCAGTACTGGGAAACATGCGAACATTTACCCTTTCATCTCTTAATTAACTATGTGAAGGGGTCTGATGGGCCAGGGAGCTGTTTTATAGACAGGAAAGTCAGGAGCCTCCATCAGAACTGTGGTTTCCTCAATGTTTTCTTCCAAGCCACGCCCCTCTGGCCACGCCCCCTCTGGCCATACCCCCTCCTTTGGGCTTCTCTCTCATTCTCTCACAAGGATTTCCCCCATTCATTTCACAGCACTTTGTTGGCCTCCAAAATACAGGCTTTGGCACAAATACTTTTTACTGCAAAACATTTCGCTGGTAAGTTCTTCATTTAAAATCCCCTTATAATTAAAATAAAGGGAACTGGGTGAGGGGTCTATGGAAGTCTCTGTACTATCTTCTCAGCTTTCCCATAAATTCAAAGACATTCTAGACAAAAGGTTATTGCTCCTTCATACAACACTAGAGCCTGGTGCACGGATTCTGGCACGGGTGGGGCCCCGCCGGCCTGCCCCGATCGATCGGGGTGTGGAGGGCCGATCGGGGGCAGGCCAGCTGGGGAGAGGGGCCTCAGGCATCTGGCAGGCTGGCCCCGCTCCCTGGTCGAACTCCGGTCAAACTCCCAGTCGAGGGGACAATTTGCACATTACCCTTTTATTATATAGGATACAGATTCTCCCTGCTGCTATAAAAAATAGTTTGTCTGTATTATTTGGCAAAAACAAAGAGACAAACTTGCGAATCCTGGAAATATATATATATATTTTTAAAAACACAAAGCATTGATAGTTTCTATTAATTGCCATTTCCTGCTAAGAGTAGCGGCGGTAATAATCGCTATCTTTGATTGAACTGCCTAACACGTCCAGGGCTCTCTATTACGGCTTTTACATGCTATTTCATTTAAATCCCCTCAGATCCTGGGAGCCATTGCTTCTAATGCTCAGAACGGTTGCTAGTCCGGCCCTTGGGAGAGGAAAAGGAAGATCTAGCTTCCACCTCCACCTGTGACTGCCCATCAGCCCTGCTTCCCACATCGCCTCCCGTCAGAAAGTTAGTATGTGTCTGTCGTCCTTCTGTCCATACGCGCATGGTCTGGGCACTGCACTGGGCTACATATGCATAAAGGCGCTCAAAGGTAACCCTGCAAGCCAGCTGCTGTCAGTCCTGACAACAAGAGGACGCGTCGAGACGTTTTCTAGTAAAAGCTGCTCTAGTCTTTGCTGACACGTCAGGTGTCTGAAAAAAAGCTGTATGCAACCATTTGTCCGTTAACGGGTGATGCCCAGTCGCCGCAGCTATCACCAAATCACCTATCACGTAAGACAGACAGAGCAGGACGCTGAACGTCAGGTTTCTTCAGAAATGATGGCGACGGGCGACGTGGCAGGCAAAGGGTGCAGAATCCCGATGAGGCCGATGGGCATGTCTGCGCAGTCCCTGCCACATTCTGCGGAGGGGAGGACACAGCCCGGTGTAAAACCTATTGTTTAAACACTTCAAGGGGAAACGTGTTGAAATAAGCAGCTCATGACTTAGGGAGTGTTAAGATACACGTTTATGTCAACACTCCACATGTCATAAGCCATTTATGTCCACACGTCCTCCCTCAGAAGACCCACCCCGACCAGGGGGAAAGGTTTCATTTGCTGAGAGCGTGTCAAGAGGCTGAAATGCAAGTTCTGATGCTGGAGCTCTCGGTGTGGGTCACAAGGCATGATGGGAGAGTCGACGTTTCCATTCCAGCCAAAGCTCCGAGCCTGTGGCGTGCTCACCATCAACGCCACCGGCCTGGGCTTCGTCCAGACACGACCTTTGTCCTAACCACCTGAGGGGCGTCGGGGCCGCCTGAGCGTCGGACGGCAAAGGGAACGCACTGCGTGGGGTGTTTTCCACAAAGAAAACACAGGTCTTCACGTCTCCACTTACTAGAAGGGGCTGATGTAACCCACACTCTTTGGGAAGCCCTTCTACATGACGACAGCGGATGACGCATTCTTTCCGTTTCGCCTCGGTTAGGATTTTATTCTCCTGCAACAGTTTGGACGTCTATGGTTATAACCAGAGTCTCTGCCAGTGACGGAGTGATTTCCCGCCAGGTTGTCCCCAGGACCTCCTAGAAACAATGCTGGTAACTGCTTCCATGTTTAAGCAAACCCAGGAGTCACAGGCTTCATATTGGGAAACGCTCTCTGGGGTCTGACCTAAGGGCACTGATTCCATGCACCAGGGCCCCACCCTCATGACCTGGTCACCTCCCCAAGGCCCCAGCTCCTAATATCATCACCATGGGGGTTAGGATTTCAACCTATGGATCCGGGGAGTTCACAAGCATTTGGTCCACAGCACCAACCAACCCCTCTGGCAATCTCCAGGCCAAAAATCGGTAAGTCAGGAGGCGGAGGGCATTGTGACACATGAAAAACAGACTTTGAACACAACACACCGCAAGGGAAAATGCTGAGATTGTGCATGATACGAACACGCAACGTTTCAAAGGAGGAGTGTCCACGTCATTAACCATAATACTTTTAAGGTTTGTAGAGAATAATAAATTTGGATTTGGGTTAAGTAGCTCAGGTTATCTAGATGGGAAACCTGTGAGCTACTTAAGAACGTGGAATATTGCCCATTCTCTATAGTCTTATTTGCCATGCATAGTGTGCTGTGTAATTGGGATTCTGTGAAATGTCGTATTTATGTATAGTAGCTGAGAGCTAAAAGGGGGGTGGCAGTGTGGACTAATGGAAAGCTTTGCTACAATGTTGTCCAACTGAAAAAAAAACCATAGATGGGACTTTTGCGTCCTAAAACCTTGGTATCAATGTCTGCTTTCGTCTCTTCATAGCATCCGCGAGCTCAATCTTAATCATTCTAGAAATAAAGCTAACGATGCCTGTCTCATACAGTTGTTGTAAGAATAAAATGAAATTCTGAAAATGCTTTGAAACAGTAGAAGTATTACCTAAATACTAGTGGCATCCTTTTAAAATTAGCTTTAGAAATTGATGGGTACATAGCAACATGGATTCTAATTTTGTGACGACGATGATGAAGGTGGAATGCATTGCCCTCACTGAGCTAGAACGCTAAGCACTTTCATAATTACTATGTCTTAATAATAATGACAAAATTTGGAGCGATGGGAAGACCAGTGAACCAAGGACCAAGTATTCAATCAAGGTGGGGAGCGGCTCAAGGCCAGCAGATGAGCTCAGGTGGCATGGCCGAGACAAGGTCAGCGCAAGGAGTCAAGGTGGAATAATGAGGCGAGAACTTCAAAGAGTGGCGACTGAAAACGGCACAACAATGACTTGCAAGAAGCAGGGCAATCATGAAACAATGATATTAACACCCTTCCTTTCTGCGGACATTAAAACTCAACAAGGGTTTCAATCCTTACTTCCTATTCTCCTTCTTCCTCCACGTCTTTTCAAGGTGGGCTAGTCAGGCTAAAAGAGGAAAATGATATGGACAACGGCATCTGGAGATAGACAGGTGTGCGCACACCTCTCTCCATACATAGAAAGTTACTTTTCACCACTGTCATTCTTGGCAGACAAAACACTATAATCATTTTATAGTTGAATGGCACACAATGCAGCGAAAGGTCTTCACAGGGGAAAAAAATTATGTTTTCATCCTTTTCCTTTCTTTAGCAGTGATTAGTTCCAGAAATATAAGGTATCATCACTTCTCAAAAAGCACTGTGGGTTATAAGCTTGCTCCTCTGAAGTTGGCAACGTGTAATAAGTGTGCTTTATTCCTAAACATCAGTCAGCTTCAAGAATGGCAGGTGCTTGTGGAACGGTGACAATAGAACGAGTTGGCTAATACGTACTAGAGGCATTGAAACACTGGTGACAGATACGAAGCCTTCTTGTTACAAAGAACGCTCTCCTGTATAATTACGGTTTTATAACGAGGTACCTCAGTTTCTAAATATTTAGCTTTTTAAGATTTCTGTATCTTTTTGGTACCAAAACGTATATGGAAGTGTTCTGACTGACATAAGGTAAAGAAGTGTATTGAAGCACTCATATGAAAGTATTCTGAATCCCAAAGACTAGAAGGGTGGTTTGAGAGCATTTTAATTTATTGCAGAAGTATGGACTTGAAGTAAGAATGCCTGTGGTTCATGTGACAATGACACTGGAGTTAAAATGTTCAGCAATTTATAAAAGAGTTTATGTAGATATATACACTCTATTAAATGTGTGGTTTGGCAAATAAAAAAAAAATGATGATGGTCCTAGCCGGTTTTGCTCAGAGGATAGTGTGTTGGCCTGTGGACTGAAGAAGTCCCGGGTTTGATTCCGGTCAAGGGCACGTTGCATGCTCAATACCAGGCCCTGGTTGGGAGGCAACTAATCGATGTCCCTCTCTCTCTCTCAGATCAATGTTTCTCTCTGTTTTTCCCCTTCCCTTCCACTCTCTAGAAATCAATGGGAAAATGAGGATTAAAAACAAAAATATGCTGACATTTATTTCCAAAAGCAAAGCTTCATTCTGACAACTACAGAGAGAAATGAGGTCCCTAACCTAAATAACTGAGTCACATTTTGCTGGAGACAGGGTTTGCGGACGAACTATAGCTATGTGATGTTACCTATCTAAATGCCAAAGAAGGTCAGTGGGCGGTTCCAGCGGCGTTCAGACAGCGGTGAGCGCCAGGACGTACCCGGAGAAGGTAAATATCAAAAGTACAAAGCAGGACAGTGGGCCTCAGGCATTCCACATGTCAGAAATGGTTGCACAGCAGGCGTGGAGCTGAGAAACCATGTCCGTGTCCAGGACAAGGAGACATCAGGCACCTGGAGCGGACGGCCCGGCAAATGGTCCCTGAGGTGAAGGTTGGCTGCCTGGTTGTGGCCGCGGTTTGGGATGACTGAGGAGTCTGACAAACAGGCCACTGGCAAGAGCACCGAGCTCCCTTCCTGTGTGCGTTATTGAGTAGGTTTTGAAGGGGATTTTAATGTAAAGGTCAAGGAGGAGAGAGAAAATGACGTGGCTCTGTATGCTGGGCAGCGTGATGGACACCTTTGACATTAAATATGTTATTCTTATGAGAATCCGTTGCTATTAACATATATATTTGAAACCACATCAATTCAAGATTATTTTAGAAATCCAACTGCACAAATATGGGGATATTAAGTGCCAGTGACACTTGCTCGTGGGAATGAAGTTGACAGCTCTCTTGGAGAGAGAGATGAAGGAAGGACATGTATCACGAACGAGCCAGTTTGTGTCTCTCTCCGAAATTGCCATACGAAGGAGGGAAATTAGAAAGGACATGGTTGGTGCCAAATGGCTATTTTATTTAAAGGAATTTGTTTGAGAAGATAGTTCAAGATTACTCCTAAGGGTAGCACAGGGCGTGAGTTGATAAGATGATGAAAGAATCGAGGAGGACGAGATCAGACACTTGGGGTGCATGCCCTCATTCATCTGGCAGCAGCTCTGTGCCCGGGTTTGGGCATTCCCTCCAGTCCACAGCAGCCACACAGAGGTCATCGGCCGTAACTGTGTTTCGGACTTAAACTCGATACCTTCTTTGCATCCTGCCTGTGGCCTCTATCCAGTAACTCCTAAGACACTGTCCTGTTTACAGTTTCCTTTTTCAAATATATTTTTGGTGATTTCAGAGAGAGAGGGAGGGGGAGAGAGAGAAATATCAATGATGAGACTCATTGATTGGCTGCCTCCTGCACACCCCCTACTGGGGGATGAGCCCACAACCCAGGCATGTGCCCTTGACTGGGAATCAAACCATGACCTCCTGGTTCATAGGTCGACGCTCAACCACTGAGCCACAAGGCCGTTTCTTAAGGATGTCAAGTTTATTCACGCCTCTGTCACGTCTCCTGGGATTCCCACGGTCTGAAATGCTCTTCACCTTCTCCTCGGCATCCTCAAGGCCTCCTGGATCAGCCTCATCAGCACGTTCCTTTCTTTCACCCCTGGCCCTGGGGCAACCCGCCTGGGATGGCAGCCATGCCCGCGTGCCTCTTCTTTCCTGCATTCTCGGAGGACAGGAGAAGCAGCTCGAGACGGTGTGACTGGGAGTCTGCCCCCGGGAAAGACATTAAGGGGAGCTCCAGCAAACGGTGGGCACGGCCACTCACTCAAGGTCCCAGAGCTGTTCTGAGCCTGTGTCCTCATTTGTCACAGGGGCCAGGGACAGCACCCACCTCACCGAGTTACACAAGACGCGCGTGCAAATGCTCCGTTCTAAGCCCTTCGTGCATATTCCTTCTTGCCTCCAGGACCAGTACGCGTAGCAATGAATACAACTCAGACCTCACCTCCTGAACGGCTGGAAAGGGCTACGTGTCCTCTCCGGGGGGCGGGGGGAGTGGAGGAATGGTCAGCTCTGTAAATGCTATTGTTATTAGAGACTGCCAGCTGAGGCGTCAGCGTCACGATGAAGAAGAAGTGCGCGTTGTTGTTTTTTATGATTGATAGTTTGTCTTAAATTTGGATCAAAGCTCCCAGAGAATGAGCAATTTGGAATGCATTTACTTTTTACTGGAAGGGGAATAAAGGATAATAGCATTCTGCTTATACATCGCGTTCCCTTTAGGAGGTGTGAATTATAAGACATTTTCTGGTGGAAAAGATAATATCAGACTTCGGTATCTGGGTGTTTTACGCCGGGTCCATGCTGGGAGAGAAAACAATGAACGTTACACTTCATTTATAATTTCCACTGTGAGCGTGATAAGGACTAGTGTATTCTCAAATCAAATTAATCCGCAGTGGTAGCATTTACGATACGGCGCAAATCCCTAATTCAAGTGTACAGTATCCCCCACAAAGCCCCAGTGAGTGGGGTAAGGTGAGAGTGCTCCGTCTTGGGTGAGGGTGTCAGTGCAAGCCGGGAGCGGTGCTAATTCCGCAGGCTTGATCTGCATTGCCAAAGCACACGTGTCAATATTTAGCTCCCGGGGGCCTGCCCGGGGCCTGTGCAGAAACTGCTTCCGCACAGAATCCTAGAGCCGGATCTGTGATCCTTTTCCTAACGCTCAGATTAAGCTGCTGATCCTTCTCCCCTCTTAGCTGTTCACACCAGGAACGTGCTCCCCACACTCCTACAGCAGCAAGGAGAGGAGAGATGCAGAGAAGAATGGGAAGGGCTGCTATTAGGGCTCCTTGAAACCCAGATACAATGTTCCCCCATGAAATCCCTGCAAGGATTTTATCTGAGGTTGCAATGCCGCTTCGCCACCATGATTACAATAGAGAATAGAGCTTGAAAACACACACATTAATCTGTATTTAGAAATAAAAGCAATACAGATGAGACGATGGGTAATAACTCCTCCAAACCTAAAAACAAACGGTGTGCATTTTCAACGACTCTCCACTGAGCCTCTCGGGCTACAGTGATGCTGTGAGGTCTGTTCACACTTAAGAAAAGGGAGTGGGCATCAATCTTAGAATACAGAAAACCGGCATCCTCTATTGTGATTAAGAACAAACCATTAACAAGTAGCATGTTTTTCTAAATGAATACATTTCTCTTGGCCATCTGTCTTTTCTGGCTTACTTTGATATGGATTAGAAATCTACACTTTTTTTTTTTCCCTTTTTATTGGGCCTGACAAAGCATTCTATGAAGTTGGGTGTGATAAAGGCAATGACAAAAATCAAATCAAATTTTAGATACATATTTCAGGTAATTGAAGAATTACCACCTTCATTTGGTGATCAAAATTTTCACATATGCTACGTCCTTATAAAATGACTAAAAATGGCCTGGATAGTATCGTGTGTTTTTTTATCTAAAACTAGAGGCCCAGTGCATGGATTTGTGCACTGGTGGGGTCCCTCGGCCTGGCCTGCAGAATTGGGCTGAAACCAGCTCTCCAACATCCCCCAAGGGGTTCCAGATTGTGAGAGGGCGCAGGCCAGGCCGAGGGACCCCATCGGTGCATGACTGGGGCCGGGGAGGGATCCTGGGAGGGCTCCAGGGCATGTCTGGCCTGTCTTGCCCAGTCCCAATCAGCAGGACCCCAGCAGCAAGCTAACCTACTGGTCGGGGTGTCTTCCCTCTGGTGGTCAGTGCACGTCATAGTGACTGGTTGAATGGTCGAATGAACGGTTGGACACTTAGCATATTAGGCTTTTATTACATAGGATAATGGCGAAAGAGGAAGTCAGATCAACGATGCAGCGGTGTGAATTGGGTGGAAATGGCCGGGAGAGCGAGGCCAGGATCCAGCTCTTTTGGGGTCGCTATAGCGAGCTCTGATGGGCAGTTCAGATTTCAAATACATTTACAGCAAATTCTTCTTCCTGGTCTATCAATTTCTGAATGGAAAACTCCAATGACTCATTGAAACAATACTGGTTTAAAGTCCACGATTGTCATCGAATCACTACATCTGATTCTATTCTGAAACTAATAGAGAATAATAGGAATGTAAACTGAAATTAAAAAAAAAATAAAGACAGCCATGCGAAGAAGAAAAATGTGTAAGAGGGAGTCTTGGATTCTACCTGAACTTTTATGTAGTGATCACCTTGTCCATCACTGCCCCTAACTTCAACTCCTAAGTGTCAGCTGACCCTCAGGACTATGATCACACTTTCTAGTTGAGAAGTGGGCTCAGGCGGATCAGCCGAATGTGGCCCAGCACCCCAAAGCTGACAAGTATTTAGCACAGGACCTGACCTGGGTCTCCCTCCATCAATACATCAGACATGCCTTGATCAGGGCCAAGTTCAAACAAAAGCCCACTGAAGCTTCTGGACCTAAGATGGTTTACATTTTCAGAGGAACATTACTCTACAGCATATGTGTCAAAATTTAGTTATGGGAAAGGTAAAACTTTCCAGTTTTTAGCGATGTTTTTGCATTGTCTTTTCTAAAACAAAACAAAACAAAACATAAGAAACACACACACACAAAAAAAAAAACTCAATTTCTTCCCAGAAGATACTAACGACAAAGTCAGTTTTTATTCACTCTTCTGTTTATGCCTAGGCACTGGCATACTGGATGCTAGGAATCCTAATTATAATTTAAAAAATAGGTTTTTATTGATTTTAGAGAGAGAGAAAGGAAGGGGGAGAGCGAGAAACATCCATCGCTTGCCTCCTGCACTCCCCCCCCCCCCCCACCAATGGGGATCATGCCTGAAACCCAGCTATGTGTCCTGTCCGGGAATCAAACCAGAGACCTTTGGTGTATGGGATGTGCTCAACCTACCGAGCCACACCAGCCTGGGCACTAATAAATTATATCGTCCTCTTGTTTTAGCTCATCACGCTCCTGCCTCACTAGTCTTCGTTGTTTCTTAAACTCAGGGTGGTAGGTCCCCTGCAGGCCCTTCCCCTCTGCCTGGCGCTCGGAGATTCCATATCATACACGTCTCAGCTCCAATGTTATTTCTCAGAGAAACCCACCCTGAGCCCCAACCTAGAGCTCCACGCCTTTCCTTCTCTCTTACAGAGACACCACCTCGAGTTGCTGTTCTCAGCAGCTAGGCGTATCTGAGATCATCCTGACCTATGGTTTATTTGTCCTCTCCCTGCCTAACCTGTTCTAAGGTCTTGAGTTCAGAGTCTAGAGAAGCCCCTCGCATCTGGAAGGCTCTCTTAGAAATACATGTTTAATGGGCACATTATTGAGTCAGAGTCTCTTTGCCATCCAGATATCAGATACCCTACAAAATTGCTTTCAGAAAACCAGCTGCCTTTATCAGCCGCATCTCTGGGGACTGAATGCAGCAGAATTTGTGTCACTGGGATGTGTATTTTCTATTTTCTCATATGTTGCATATTTTTTACATCAATACTGATTAGGTGATAAACCTCATCTTTTCAACTTCTCTCTACACTTTTTAGCACAGCTGCTCTTTAGTCACTCCCGGTCTCCTGCTGACTCGCTCCATTTCAAACATGTAACCTATCTGCTCAGAAGTCAGAACATTTTGGTTTTCTCCACTTAGATAAGCAGTTTTCTAAGAAAACTCCATTTATTTATTGCAGTAGAAGTTTGACTCCTCCACTCAAAATTTTATAAATTAAACATCCCATATCAGATGTATTCTATAGCATTTTTATTGAGAAAAGTAATATAGTGTACCTGGAGTAAAAGCAAAAATTACTTTAAGTCATATGAATTTAGATAAACAGTATTATTGAATAAAGTTATTACCAATTACAAGATTGTTTAAGATAAGAGATGGAAATATCTTGGAATAAAGAGCTTCATCTAAGTTGCCTAAGAACTGGCTCAAAATAATTTTAATAGAATATGAATTTCAGAGGAATACAGTGCTATACAATCTGTATGATTCGTCCCTCTGGGTTCTGAAGGGTATTCGTGAATGTTCCCCGTCAGCCACACCCCCTGCGCTTACTTAGCTTGTCAGGGGAGAACACGAACCAGGGAGTGGAAAGCAGCCCAGTTGAGGTCAGAAGGCCCGCCTTGAAGAGGATAACATTCAGCACCATGGACAGAGCCCACGGGCCCCAACAAGGCTTAAGACCCCAACACCCAATGAAATCCCATCCCTGTGGCCTGCATTTCAGGCTCCTGGATCTTGGGCTCACAGGCAATTCAGCTCAATACTCCATTATCCCTGTCAAGGAGCCTCAGGTGGATTTGCAATTTTCTTCTTTTTGGAAAAATTATTTTTTCCTGCAATTTAAACTTAGGGCAACAGATTTTGTCAAAAGCAAACAAGCACATTTTTTTTCTCTTAAAAAACAAATAACAACAACAGAAAAAAACAAACCCAAGCCTGGCTGGCATGGCTTGGTAGTTGAGAGTCAACCTAAGGACCGGGATCCTGGTCAGGGATCAATTCCTGGTCAGGCTTGATCAATGACTCTCTCTCATCACTGATGTTTCTATCTCTCCCTTCCTCTCTCTTCCTCTCTGAAATCCATAAAAAATATGAAAACAAACCCAAGTTTTAAATACCTATGCAAGGTCTCCATTGGATTTAACTCTCAGCTGAACCCCAGCGAAACCCAACTCAGAATCATGTTTATTTTTTCCTACTGTTTCTCCAACTTCTACTACATTTTAAAATGATTTCCTGGCTAAATTAGTAAAAACAAAACCATGGCAGAGAACACACAGGCTGAGGAGGAGCTTATGTTTTGAGAGGGCTCCATTTAGGTGGAAGCACACTCTGCTGCTCCTGATTGGAATCTTTATTTACACAACAATTAATCAGCCAAGGGGCGTCTCCTTATCTGATCAACAACCCTTTCCGAATACGTCCAGACTTTCATTGCCATCGGAATCCTCCTGACAAATACTAAAATAGATAACCTTAATAAAGCACTAATGAGATCATTATAACTAGTTTTGTCTGTATTTAAAGCCCAGATTTAAGATCTTCATTAGTGATTAACTACTGGAAAACTTTGTTCAATCCCTGGAGTTCTTTTTAAATCTTCATATACTATAATTACCTATATTCAATCATAAAACGTTCCATGGCTGTGAACACAACTGAACTTTGAATAAGAACAAGAATGTTACAAATCTTGGCTGTTTAAAAGGTTAATCTTTAAGTAGATTAATGACATGGTGATCTTTACCCATTTCAAGACTTTTTTTGGCTGAGGAAAAGAGACTTCAGACCAGCTCATGAGAATACTTCCTCGGGAATATTTAACCACCTGAATCTTGAACTCTCTGATTATGTAAGTAGCAGGCGGCCTATCTCTGGTCTTTATTCTCAGTTGTATTTAAAATAAACAGAGCGGCACCCAGGCAGGTGGCTCGGTTGGTGGGAGTGTCATCCCAGGCACCGAAGAGGCTGTGGGTTCGATTTCTGGTCAGGGCACATACCTAGGTGGCAGGTGAGATCCCTGCCTGGGCTGGGCACCTGTGGGAGGCAACCAATGGGTGTTTCTCCTTCTCTCTCCCTCCCACCCACTCTCTCTCAAGTTAATAAAAACAGATCCTTGGGTGAAGACTTGAAAAATGAAATGAAATGAAATAAAAATAAATGAACAAAGTGACCTTTCCCTATCAGTTTTAGAGAAGAGTGGCAATTAACTGTGAAATTTTATTTGCGCTGAAACTTTCAATCCAAAAGTTACTTAGAACAGGAAATGAGGGCATTTTACATGTGTCACTCCCAAATCAAAGAGACAGAAAGGTGGAATATTTCCTTTTGTTAAATACAAAATAGTTACTTCAAAAGGAATCTTGTAGAAGACATTATTTTAAATTCATGATGCATATTTTTTTCAGAATTCAATTCCGTTTTAAGGCAAATTAACTAACAGTCTCCAGCCAAGGGGTGTGTTTTAGAAATGTCATTTTCTAACCTGTCCAAGCCTTTCCAAATACGGCTTGCCATGGGCCCAGCAAGGTCAAGGATGAAACTCAATTTTTCTGACCCCTAAAATCTTTGCAACAAAGGAATGCAGAGAATCAACACAGAAATTTATAAGCGATGGCTAATGAGACAGCACTGGTATTCACCTGCACTCTAACGCAGGACACCGCTGATTAACACGGTCCAATTATCTCCGTGGCGACTGGGGAATGGCAGGTAAGCATTTAAAGTGCAAATCTTTGCCGATGTGTGTTTACCAGCCATGGCTTTCAAAAGCCTTGGAGAGGGTTAGGGAGGTGGTACGTGGTTTATAAACCGGAAGGTCTTCTGCATGTATTCAGGAATATAGATATTGCCAACGTGTGATTCAATTACTGCTGCCGTTTCCTGGAGGAGTTCTGTGTTTATTGCTTTTTTGCGAGACGTTTACTCAGCCCTCCCAAGCCGTTCTCTTTCCTGCATGAGTTCACACACACGCTGCTGGTGTCTGCCCGTCTGAGCTGTGCCATCTGCATCATTCGACGCCCCGCAGCCCTCCGTGTCCCGGTGTCTGCCCAGTTCAGGACGAGCATCATTCAGCAATGATGTTCCAGGGGTAAGCGACACAAGGTCTGAAGAAGCACAGGTGCCACAACAAGTCTGCCAGCCATTGTTTCCACTTCCCTGTCGAGCTTTAGGGGCCAGGTTGGAGGAAAACACCCACTTTGAAGGAGGCACCAGGCTCTAACTGTTATCAGCCCGTGAATTACGGTTCGATGTCCATTTTGCTCGCAGGAGATTTTATACACCGTAACGTCATGGCAACCTGTACTTGAGAAGCGTATGCTTTAAACAAAAGTGAAATAAAAGGAACTTGACTTTAAAATCAGTAAAATAAACATCAGCTCAGATTCGTATGTCTAAGTACAAGGAATGTGGAAAATACGAACCAACGCATGGATACGCACTATTATAACATCAGTAACAGGGAAAGACCCACAGAGCATTTACCAAGTCTGGCCACCTGGGAGCTCCTTGGGGCAAAGTGTGACCAGTGCTGGGACCAGTAGGTGAGACTAGGACCCAACGTACCCCTGGCAAGTCCCTTCTCTTGTGAAGTTCACAGTCTAAGCGAGACAGACAGACGTCAAATGCCAGGGAGAGACGCATCTCCGGGCGATGGACTCAGGAGGAGTGTGGGGAGCACTCTGATGTTTGGAGAACACTGGCCTCTGGGCTACGGGAGAGGAAGGCTGCAGGTGCCGCAGGGGGAGGGAGCCTGACAATGCGGAAGTGTGAGCAGCTCAGCCTGGTGCGCCGTGGTCCCGGGAGCCGTGAGCACTGCCAGGAGAGGGGGTTGGCGCGGACAAGATCATCCTGGACCCTGGATGCCATCAGAAGGCAGGTTTTTAAAAATAATTTTTTTTTTATTGATTTCAGAGAGGAAGGGAAAGGGAGAGGGAGAAACATCAATGATGAGAGATAGTCACTGATCAGTTGCCTCCTGCATGCCCCCTACAGCGGATGGAGCCTGCAACCCGGGCATGTGCCCTGACCGGGAATTGAAACGTGACCTCCTGGTTCATAGGTTGATGCTCAGAAGGCAGTTTTTGTCCTGGAATTCTGTCCCTTCTTCGAGTCTTGGTTGGGATGCTACCTCCCCGACAAAGCCTTCCCAGATCCTGCCCATGGGAAGCAATCTTCCCCCCTCCCCCGCCCGCCACGGACCTCCTACACAACTTCCATGTTGCTTTTCCCGGATGTGTCCTTTGTCACGTGGCAGATCTGTCCACCTGATTTTCCTTAACTACACACTGTGGCTAATAGCACTGACCAACACTTGCTGCACAGAGTCGCTGTGAGTGTGTGGAGGTGCTCTGGCAACTTGGGAGTTACTTGAGTTTATATCATGTATTTCATATAAGAAGGCACATTCCTTAAAAGGCGGCAAGATTTAGACTCTGCGAGGGGTGGACAGTACACTTGGATAATTATTAGAAGACTGATCTGTCATTACTTCTCCCAGGAAACACACACACACACACTCACACACACACACTCACACACACACACTCACACACACACACACACACACACACTCACACACACACACACACACTCACACACACTCACACACACTCACACACACTCACACACACTCACACACACACACACACTCACACACACACTCACACACACTCACACACACACTCACACACACACACTCACACACACACACACACACTCACACACACACTCACACACACACTCACACACACACTCACACACACACACTCACACACACACACTCACACACACACACACACACACACACTCACACACACACACTCACACACTCACACACACTCACACACACACACTCACACACACACACACACACACTCACACACACACACTCACACACACACACTCACACACACACACACACTCACACACACACACTCACACACTCACACACACACACACACTCACACACACACACTCACACACACACACTCACACACACACACACACACACTCACACACACACACTCACACACTCACACACACTCACACACACACACTCACACACACACACTCACACAGTATTCCTACAAGAAAGGTAAATAAACTTGCTATTAAAACAAAGATGCAGGGAGCTAGGAAGACTAAAGCAAAAAGACAGTTCAACTACTCAAACCATTATTGTTAGCCGGATTCACTTCTATTATGTTTTTATTTGATCCCATTTCATAGAGAAATGCTTAATTCCATGTTAATAGCGAATTCAGCTCAAGGAGAAGACCAAACGCTTGGAACTAGAGAATGAAAATCCAGCCCAGAAATCATTTGACCCATGAAGCCCTTGGCACCTGCCTGGAGCAGTCCACGTTTCTCAGCGTTTTAACGTGAGGCTCGCGTGCAGCGCAGAGGCTAACCGGAGCCCCGAGAGGGCCCCTCCTGCACTCGCAGTCTCATTGTGGGCGTGGCTGTGACTTTTTTAGAGCAGTGACTAGCTTAGTGCGGCACTCAGAGATTCTTTTAGGCCCAATTTTTTGTTGTTGTTGTTGTTAAAGAAATACAAAAGTGAGTCTCTCTATTTTCATCCTACAATATGTTAAGGACATTGCAAAAGCATGATAAATGAACACTGTGTGCATGGGTGGGGGTGCCGCTGTATCGCCATGGTTAAATGCACGATATGGATCGAGTAAGACAGCATGAATCCCAACATACCTGCCTACGAGCTGTGTGACGTTACAGAGGTTCCTCGACCTCTCTGTGCCTGCTTCTTTTTCAGTAAAAAGGGTCTCTAACTGTGACCCCCTGTTAAATGATATAAAACAAGAAAAGCTCTTTGCATCTGGTAAGATGGTTTATACTCTAATCCTTAGAATTTCTTATTCAGTTACCAGAAGCTCACCAACAAATCAGGACAGACGGAAGAGGTGGGAGGCAGTGTGATCTCCAAGACCTTCTCCACTGTGCACAGGGAATGTTGAGAATAACGCGGTGTTTCTCGCGTGTCTATAACGTGCTTATAACTTTCCTGGCCTCTGGAGGAGTGATGAAGAAACAGCGAAGGCCCCTGCTTTTCAGACGCTTAACCCCAACAAGCCGGCCGTTAGCCAGATGTGCTGAGCTGGGAGCCACTTAGGGACATTCCTCAGGCTCGGCTTCTCACCTACACACGTCTTTTCGAACGAGTTCACACCGACGACAATTTCTCACACTGCCTGAGCCGGCTGTGCGCTAAGAGGTGTCCCCTTCTTACTTTATTTGTATTCGATCTTGTTTTGTTTTAAGCTAGGGAAATGAGAAAAGGTGTCTTTTCCTTTTCCCTTTCGGAAAGGGCTTAGCATGGGTTTTGGGCCCAATTTCTCCCCGCCCTGCACCACCTTCACCCCCACCCCCAAGGCAAGAGTAGTTCGGAATGACTTAGCAGAGCTGCCTGCCGGCTCAGGGAAAATGGTGAAGCAGGTGCCTGACGCTGGACCGGCCCACACGGAAGGCGAGGCGGTGCAGGAACACAGGGTCATTCGCACGCAGCCTAAGGAAGGTTCCAGGGAAGACCTGAAGGATACCAGCGCCGCGCTCAGTGCCGCGGCTGGAGGAGGCCGCAGCCGGTGCCTGCGTCAGGAAGCAGCAGGCAGCGGACGGCCGCAGACGGCAGCTCGGTGCGGGTGAACGCCGGCCCTGCGCGCTGAGGCAAGTGCCTGCTGCTCCCCGCCATTTGTTGTGGGGGTTGTTCTCCGGAATGAACTGAAGAATTTCCCCCTAATTCGCCTCTTCGGCTCAGGTGTCCAATATGGAGACGCAGTGGTGTAGACAATAAGGGACGTGGTTTTGACGCGTAGATTTTCCAGTCCAGGTCGGACACACTGCGGTAAGTGGCATTTGCCGCTGTTAGAATTTAACGAGCGCATCACACGGAGAGCGATCGGGGCAGACATCGGATGGAGACGTTATCGAACGCGCCCGCAGCTCATCGACGCAGACAGAGCTGAGTTTGAATCCAGGCTGTGAGACGTGCTGGCTTCGTACACTTCGGCAACCATCTGGATTTGAGTTTCTCAGCCTGTGAAATGGGCCTGATGCTGCCCACCTCAGAGGTTATTTAAATACAAATGCAGCCCTGGCTGGTTCGGCTCGGTGGGTAGACGTTGGCCCGGTCAGGGCACAGGCCCTGGTTACACGCTCCTTCCCTAGTGGCGGCTGTGCAGGAGGCAGCTGATCCACCATTCTCTCTCACCATTGATGTTTCCCTCCCTCTCTGAAGTCAATAAAAATATATTAAAAAAAGAAGGAATTCTGACCTAGTCCCTACACTTCATTTCAGGGTTCTCTATGGAATTCTATGACTCTCCAAGTGGCGACCGATGAAAGCCTTGGACGTGCTGTTGGAAATAAGATACTGAAAGGACAGTGCTCGGTGACACCCGCTGTTCCTTCTCCGTCTCTGTCCGGTGCCGCTCCCAGGCCCTGCAGACTCAGGTGCCTGTCACTGGGGGCAGGCGTCCAGCCGTCTGTGTTCGCACACGCCCCAGCTCCGGGGGCTGGGGACGCTGAGCTCCTGACCTCTCACCCCCCCATAAGACTTGCCTGTGTGCGACGTGGCTTCAGTTTAGAAGGTAAGAATGTGGCCCTTCCCAACATACACGGATCCTCACACATAAAGACCCAGACACACAAATCCGAAGTCCCAAGGTCCAGGGTCATTCTCATTTCCATGTGGACCACGAGTTTGCTTCTGGTGGGTTTCATGCTCTTTCCCCCCCCCCCGCCCCCCCCACCCTGCCTCGCCCAGAGAGCCCAGGGCGTCCTGTTCTTTCACTTGGTGTGGGAGTAGGTGGGTTTGCTTGCAGGCCCGATGCTCAGTGCTCGGGGATTTAAGCCGGAGGACGGATTGGGAGGGTGGGGACTCTCACTGCAGGCACGCCCTTCCTCCCTCCTGCCCCTGCTCACTGTCTGCTCCCCCCTCCTCCCCAGAGAGAGGGAGCTGCGTGACGGACAGCCTGAGGCAGGGGCTGCCGCTGAGCGCCTGGGTGCGGACCCCTTCTTGTCATTAGCAGGTGGCCCCGGTGAAACCCACGGCTCGCTGCTCGGCACGGCCCCCAAGATGTCAGCGTCGGGCCCTTGGAAAATACTTCACATAACCCTGAGATCCTGACACACTGGGGACTCAGCTCTCTGCCAGCTTCCTTAATTAATCCCACGTCCTGTCCCCTGGTCCCGAGCGCGGCGGTGACACGGCGAGCTGCCTCTGAGGCTGAGGGAGATGTGCAGCTCCCACCGCACAGGCGCCGCATCCTGCGGTGTGTGAGCGCCGGAGAGGCCCGCATCCGTGAATATTTCAACGCCTGCTCCCACAGTGACACGCTGCGCTCTACTTTTACTTTCGCCGGAGAACATTTTTTGATTAGTTTCAAGCCTGAAATCATTCTTTAGGAAAAGGAAAAAACCCCCACACACAGAGGAAAGAAACTTAATAATTCATGGCCATGGCTGCCAAGGTAAGTTTTCTTAATGTGCTTGTCAGGTCCTGGGGTTTACAGAGTCTACCGCATATTTTCTCAGAGGCTGGGACAGACACTCATTGATTTTCCTCATTTTGAACAAAAGAAAATATACCCCATCCCCACAGGCCCAGGAAGGGCCGCTCGCAAACACGGCTTGATTTTATCGTTCACTTGCAGGACCACGGCTATTTTAAAAAAACCCTGGGGAGGACGCAGACTTGATCTATGCTGGAAACCTCTGCCCTCCCGTCAGTCTTCCACGAGCGGTGAGGGGCTGTGGACGTGGCCGCCAGGCCCCGTGGAAAGTGATGAAATGATCCTCTGTACAGCTCTCCTGCTGAAATGTCAGGCCTGGCGAGCGGGGCCTCACGCTCCCGCCTGGCATTTCCCTCCCGTCTGCTGGGCTGCCAGGAAGCAAACACGAACAGTGAGGACTTGTGTCGGGCAGGTAGCAGGCGAGCTCGCTGTCAAAAATCTATTATTAGGGCTCTGATCTCCCGCACAGACCCGAGGCGGCCAGGCAGCCAGGGACCAGGCGAGGGAAAGGCAGCACAATGCAGAGGGGGACGCCTTGTCAATCAGCACAGGAGCATATGCAAATGAGCGCATGCAAATGAGGACGGGTCCAATCTGAGCCTCTCTCAAACCCAGGGCTCCTTTATGCTGGGAATTGTCATGCGGCCTCTCTATTTGATCTGCCTCCTTTGGGCTGTTCTGTAAACACAGCGCAGACCAGGGCCTTTAATAATTTGATAGTTAAACGTGTGATCGTCGGAGAATGTTTTTACATACTGTATGTAAATCACAGGCTAGGTTTTTTTTGGCATCACTTTGGTGCACGCGCGCGCACACACACACACACACACACACACACACACACGAGAGATGAGGGGGTAGCAAGCAGAAGGCTCTCCTTTGAATTATTCTTTTGGCATGATTTATCACTTTTTGTTATTCATTTAAATATTCTCTTTATTGGGTTATTTTAGTCATTTCAATATCAACATGTAAGCGTTTATTGATAAAGATGGTTACAACCAATAGCTGAAATTCTGTGAGAGACACAGGCGTCCTTTTCGAAAAGAATTTTATGTGTCAGTAACCCTGTGAATGGCACAGAAAAAACCCAGCCCATGAAGAATGGTTTCCTATAAAACACACACACACACATACACACACACACACACACACACACACACGCACACAACACACGCACATACGCAACACCACAGGACTCATTCGTACCCATGTCTGAAAGGACACTGCCCCCAGGGAGGACCTCATGGGACAGGTCACACACGGCGGGATGGCTCCACTTACACAGGTGATGGCTGTTTCTGGATTTGGGACTGTCTAAGATGTCAGTATTTGAAACGAAATAACTTGAGACTAAAACAAGAAAAAACACACACAAAAACTAGGAAAAATAATGAGTAATCCACTTGAGGACGGCATTTCTAAATAATGTCACTGGTGAGATCAGTGTTTTCTTCCAATCAAATTAAACTGAGGAATCCTGCCCTCCCCCCAAAAAAACCCCCTGATAATATATTCAACTGTGTGGTGCCCCGTGAGCTGCTGTTGGATGTTAACAAAAGTTTCCTGCATGGACCCTAGAAAAAGGAGTTAGGGAGTAACCACTTACAGTATAAAATCTCTACTGTCCAAAGGAAGGTTCAGATCATTGCTTTTGATTTAAAAAAATTATTGAATTTATTGTGGTGACACTGGTTAACGAAATTATGTAGGTTTCAAGTGTACGGTTCTATAATACATCCTAAGTATATTGGATTGTGTGTTCACCACCCAAAGTCAATTATTCTTCCATCACGATATATCCTGCCTTTCCCCTCATCCACCTCTCCCACACCCCTCTCTCTAGTAATCACCACACTGTTGTCTCTGCTTATGAGTTTTTATTTTTGCTTCATTCCGTCACCTTTTTCACCGAGCCCCCCAACTCCCCTCCCCTCTGACAGCTGTCAATATGTTTTCTGTATCTGTAAGTCTGCTTCTTATTTGGCTGTTAGTTTATTTTGTTCGTTAGATTCCACGTATAAGGGGAATCATATGGTACTGGTCCTTCTCTGACTGGCTTATTTCACTGAGCACAATAATCTCCGGGTCCACCCAAGCTGTTGAAAAAGGTAAGAGTTCCTTCTCTTTTATGGCTGAGTAGTATTCCACTGTGTAAATGTCCCACAGGTTTTTTATCCACTCATCTACTGATGGGCACTTGGGCTGCTTCTAAACCTTGGCTATTGTAAATGACGCAGTGAACACAGGGGTGCGTGTATTCTTTCAAATTAATGCTTTGTGTTTCTTCGGATATGTTCCCAGAAGTGGGATTGCTAGGTCATAGGGCAATGGCATTTTTAACTTTTTGAGGTAACTCCATACTGCTCTCTACAGTGGCTTCACTAACTGCATTCCCACCAACATCCCTTTCCTCCACGTCCTCACCAGCACTTGTTTTGTGTGGATTTACTGACGGTAGCCATTCTGACAGGTGTGAGGTGATACCTCCTTGTGGTTTTCATTTGCATTTTCTCTGATGATTAGTGATGTTGAGCATCTTTTCATCTGTCTGTTGACCATCTGTATGTCTTCTTTGGAGAAGTGTCTATTCAGGTCGTCTGTCCAATTTAAAATTGGATTGTTTGTTCAGTTTGTGTAAAAGTTCTTTATAAATTTTGGATATTAAGCCCTTATCAGATGTATCATTGGCCAATATGTTCTCCCATACCGTTGATGGTTTCCTTTGCTGTGCAAGAACTCTTTGGTTTGACGTAGTCCCATTTGTTTATTTTGTCTTTTGTTTCCCTTGCCCTAGGAGATATATCAGATAAAATATTGCTAAGAGGAATGTCTGAGATTTTACTGACTATGTTTTCTTCTAGGATTTTTGTGGAGACTATTTCTTTAGAATCAATGAGTTAGATGGAAGCACTTACATGCTAGAGAGCTTACTTAGCCTCTCAATCTCATAAAAACATTCCTTCCGAACACCGAACAAGCTTACTTCTGATGCCATCTCGCTGTAAAATCTCCTTGAGTTCTATAAATTAACCTCAGATGGACTCATGCTGTGAGCTTGGCTATTTCCAGGCATTTCTCCCACGGCTGAAATTCAGGGTTATAAAGCATCCTATTCGGAATCTGGTTCATATGTCTGGCATCCTCCCCGCTTCTAATCAGCTACAGGTGAGATGGAAAAATCCACTTTCTAAAGCAGGCGTCCTCAAACTACGGCCCGCGGGCCACATGCGGGTGTTTTTGCCATTTTTTTTTACTTCAAAATAAGATATGTGCAGTGTGCATAGGAATTTGTTCATAGTTTTTTTTAAACTATAGTTCGGCCCTCCAACGGTCTGAGGGACAGTGAACTGGCCCCGTTTAAAAAGTTTGAGGACCCCTGTCTAAAGTAACGAAGCTGAGGATGAGACCGTGGAATGAGGTGCTCCCTCTCCCCCTTGATATAAATTTTCAATTGCAACAAGTGGAAATTACCTTGTTCAATGACTTCTAGAGGGGAAACGACGTCTTTTATTTAACAAAGGGACCTCAGGCTAAAACAGCCACTTTCAGCCGTTTTTGACGTTACCCACAATAAACGAAGCCTTTCACATTACGAACCGGCTGACGTGGATATTAAACACGGGCATCATCACGTGTGTAACTGGAAAAGGTGTTTGATCAAACAATGCGGATCCCACTGGATTCAGAACAATGTGACATGTTTTCCATTCTATTTTTTTTTTTTTAAATAAAAATGTGGATTCGTAGTTCCTCAAACAGACCCTCCCATGCCCTCCTCATCTGGGAACCAAAGTTGGGAAAACACTGCTGACTCTAGATTCCAAACGAACAGCTCAGCGGGCCTTCTTCCCGGAGCTCCCTCTCTGCACGCCGTGCCCCTTCGCTCCCCACGCATTGAAAAGGAGGACGGTACTGAAATGCGGCCAGTTTCCCCAAGTGCCTCAGCTTCCCCCTTTAAACCAGGGGTGGGGAACCTTCTTCCTGCCAAGGGCCATTTGGATATTTATACCATCATTCGAGGGCCGTTCAAAATTATCAGCTTAAACATGAGCCTGCTCTGTTTGGTCAGACATGTAATTAACTCACCCCTCATGCCTCGGCAGGGCCAGACCAACGATTTCACGGGACTTACATGGCTCGCCGGCTAGACGTTCCCCACCCCTGGTTTAAACAAACCCGAACTTCATTCCAAAGTGCGGAAACTTCATTCTGAGAAAAGAGGATAAAGACCAGAGAACACGGAAAGGAAAGACGTCCTCCCCGGCCGTGGAGAGCATGTGTTGTTTCAGGTGGCCACCCAGAATGCCACTCAGCTTCCCCCCAGGAAATCTGAGATTCAAGCCGCTCTTGTAAAAGCAGACATTCCAGCCCGGCTGGTGTTGCTCAGTGGTTGAGCATTGACCTATGGACCAGGAGGTCACCAGTTCAATTCCCAGTCAGGGCATATGCCCGGGGTTTCGGGCTCGATACCCAGTGTGGGGTGTGCAGGAGGCAGCCAATCCATGATTCTCTCTCATCATTGATGTTTCTCTCTCTCTCCCCCTCTCCCTTCCTCTCTGGAATCAATGAAAAAATATTAAAAAAAAAAAAGTAAAAGCAGATATTCCAGGGCTCAGGGAAAAGTCTTCAGAAGGTCTGAGTGCTAAGCTGTGGTAATTTTTTTAATCTTACGAGAGTATCTGGTGGCAAATTTGGTGAACTGCCCCGACTGCAGCTGCATTTGGGGTCGAACCCACAGCTGATAAACCCAGGCCTGGACCTTGACCACCTGGACGTTTCCCCGCCCCTACATTGGGAAACGCCCTGCGAGGCTCGGGCAGTAGGCACTGCGCAGAACTCGCTCCTGTCCTGAAATACGTTCCCTTGGCCTCCTGCAGCCGCTTCTCAGATCCTATTACCTAGAAGCGAAAGCAAACACTGCTTTCCCGGAGAAAAACGATTCGTTGTGTCAATATGGAGAGAGGCTCTTTTCAAAACAGATGGTCTAACGGGAAGGGACTTAGCGGAGAAGCTATTGGAAATGAGGCCCCAGCTCTTGAAGACGTGGGGGCGTTTTGTTTGCAGGGAACGCTCCACCGAGGCCTCGCCCCGCTTAGGGCCCGCGCGGGTGTTTGTCCAGGAGTTCATAAATCTCAGAAACGGAGCTTCAGGGACCGGCCTGCGGGCCCGCGGCCGCGCGGAGCCTGTGTGCAGGGCCGCGGCCATGACCAGTGTGTGCGCACAAAGGCTCGTCCCGTGGCTGCGACTTCGCAGGCGGTTAGGCTGAGTGAGGGCGCAGAGACTATTGGGGAACCCCAGCTTCCGTGAGCACCGTGATGGTGCTACGGATGTAAAATACCACCGTGTTCGTTCTCTCATCAATCATTCTCTCATCGATTTGAATGCTCAGGCCCCTGGGGGCCGCCTCCATTCCCCTGCTGGCAGCGTGGCAGGAGAAGAAACTGAATGGCCGACGGAGACACAGTGCCGGCGACAGCCCGCTCAGGGGTCTCCCGCCTCCATCCACGGGCACCGTGGGGCAGCCCACACGATTCTGCATCGAGATGGTATTCAAGGCCCTTTGGCAGCTCCTGCTCCTGCTCCTCCTTTCCTCCTGACACTGTGAGAAGTTGTGGGGCAGGGAGTGGCATTCAGTTAGAAGCAGAACATAACCTTTCTTTCTTTTTTAAAAAATGTATTTTTATCAATTTCAGAGAGGAAGGGAGAGGGAGGGAGAGACAGAAACATCCATGATGAGAGAGAATCATGGATCGGCTGCCTCCTGCACGCCCCCCCCCCCCCCCACTGGGGGGATCGAGCCCACAACCCAGGCGTGCACCCTGACCAGGAATCGAACCCTGACCTCCTGGTTCATGGGCTGATGCTCAACCACTGAGCAACACCAGCCGGGCGCCATTCTGCTTTCAAGGCAGGTGTTCGATGCCGCGAGAGAGTGTGCGGGCGAGGTCTGCACTGACTGGCTGAAGCTGCACACGCTACATACACACAGCCCCGTTTGTCTGGGGCAGCGGGAAAGCCAGGCTGTTTGACGAAGGCTGATTTCAAAGTCCTAGCACATGTGCACACGAACGCAGACGGTGAAGAAGGTACGAACATCAGGGTGCTTCTGTGTTCTTCTCTGAACGCCCTGGCGGGAGCCTTCACTAGTCAGTGACAAGACAATCGTGCCGATGAGAAATGTGGACCGCAGGAGACAGAATCCCTTAAAGCCCTCCCTCAGCGTCCCCTCATCTCGAGCCATCAGTGACAGAGCCTCCAGCTCCCATGTAGCCGTCCGTCCTTCCCACTGGGAACTGTCACCAGCAACACGACAAGGTGGGATCATCCAAGACCCGAGACTCTTGCTTGGGACACGCCCTCCTGACCTGTCAGCAGCAAACCCCGAGAGCAAGCTGCAGAGGGAGGGCACCACCTACCGGACACTCCTCCGTATGTGGTCCGCTTCCCGGCGCCCACTGCCGGCCAGGGCGTGCCGTCGGCTCGGAGTCCCATCAGGCCCGAGACCGTGTTGGTGGCGGTAACGCCGTCTGCGCCACCTGTGGATAACACATCACCACTTACCTGCAGTTTTTAAAGGGACACGGGGAACCCGTTCAGACCCGACAGCCCGGGAAAACGTGCCCGGCACCCCCTCACGAGTGTGTGTCCCCATCTAGGGTCTGCCCTAGGCCACTCCTCCAACTGCGCTTCAAACGCTGGGCACGCACATGGTTAATTGCTGCCACTTCATTTTCCCAATTCTTGTACAGGCTTATGGATGCCAAATGCTATTTGCTAGGTAATTTACTATATATTTGCAAATCAGAACGCAATTTCCAGTGGCTAGAAGGCAGCGTAGATGATTTGTAAAATCATGCACTGACTGTATGATTTATGGATTCAAGAGATGTTTACTGCGTATATGTTTAAGGCAGTGTACCAGGCCCACCCAATAAAACATAATGGGAACTCGTCAGCAATTTCACACCGTGGAAGTTGGTATCTTTTTCTTTTCCTTTTACTTTATTAAAGGTTCAAATGCTGCTGTTGGACTGTTACATTATCGTGTCCTTTGTTTCCGGGTGAGCTGCTGTGACTGTGGCTTTGTTTCCTAATTCTTCCTGCGTGAGACACGTGTTTATGAGAAAAATAAGCATGTTCCTCGGCTCCCAAGTCGGGCGTCTCTTTATGAGCGTGAGTCGGGGTGGGGTGGGGGGAGATGCATCTACCGCGGCTGTGAGCTCAGGGCTCACTCTGATCCTTTCCGTAACCTCTGAACCAAGACAAACACGCACGTTCGTGGCTCGAGATAAACGTCGTGTGACGCCGCCCTTCAGGCCGCGAGTGCACACCTGCGGGTCTAGGAGTCTTACCTTCCTTGGCAGCTCTCGCGATGCTGACGATGTCCGTGACGTTGGGGGTCAATTTGGCAAAAAACGGGACGCGAACCGCTTGGCGAACCCAGCGGCAGATGTTCCGCACCAGCTCCGGGTCCTGTCAGACAGGGGGCGAAATGCAGACCACGATTAAAGAGCCGCGCTGTCACCGCAGCGTGTCCCAGCCACCCCACGGCGCTGAGCTCCACGGCCTTTCTCAGGAAGACATCTGGATGCATGGGGGTGGGATTGGGGTGTCCCTGCTTGACGTGAACGGCAAGTTCAAAGCACGAGGTTACACGCCTCAAAAGGGCCTTCGGAAACCAAAACTATGCAGCCCCCGAAGGAAGAACGAGCTCCCCACGACGTGGCAGGAATCAAACGTAAACTTCCGGGGGTGAGTGTGGGACACCCGCAGGGTGTCCCGTGGCCTCCCTGGCTGAAGTCCAGCAGGGAATGTCTCAGCTGGTGACTCCCGGTGAATGCTATGGGACCTGAAAGCCTTGTTTTCGTTGTTATTACTATTACTATTTAATCCTCATCCAACAGTATGTCCATTGATTTCTTTTTTTTAGAGAGAGTGGAAGAGAGAGGAAAAGACAGAGAGAAATGTCAATGTGAGAGAGACACATTGATTAGTTGCCTTCTGCACGTGCCCCGACCAGAGCATGGGCCAAGGAAGAGCCTGCAACCGAGGTACGTGTCCTTGACTGGAATTGAACCCGGGACCCTTTGGTCCACAGGCTGGCACTCTACCCACTGAGCCACACTGGCCAGGGCTCGCTTCTGTTCTCAGAAGGCTTAGTCTTGTTGACGTGTGTCCAGGAGGAAACCTGTGACTCCCCAGTCGAACTAATTAAGATGCGAGCAGGTGCTGAGACAGGCTGCACATGAGCTAATCAGGAACCTTCCCACGATCCGAGCAGCACTTCCCAACACGCACCCCCTCCAAACAACTGACCAAAGTGGCACGGATGAAATAAACTCTCTGAGGCTCGTGCTCCCGCGCCCGCCCCCGGGTTCCGCGGCGCCTGCATCCTCACGGGAAGTGTCATTTAGCGGGCGATCACCTGTCCGATCGGGAAAATAGCTTCGATGGAGTCACGTTGATTCCCACCCAGACAACAGCCCCCCCGCCCCATTAATTTTAGTGCAAAATTTATTCTGACAGGTACTGATAATGCACTTTGATAAATCACCTTAAGATATGCAAAAGCAATTCATTATTGAACGTGGTAATATTATCTTAGCAAGTGGAAATGTGGGTTTTTTTTTGAATAAAAGAAAAAGGCAGAAAAAAACATAGTCATATATTTCAACGATGAAACAGTAGGCAAGTACATCCTTTGCAATTAATCTTTGTATATGTAAGAAAGCTGCTCTTTGCATTTTAACCTTTCCGAGTCTTTTAAGATGAGATTTCGAATGGTCTAACCTTTAGAAAGGACCTTTTCACGTGGGCCTAACGCGTCTCGACCCGTCATCTCGCATTCCTCTGAACGTTACGCGTTTGTGGGCCAAGATGCTGCGACGCGGTGATTTCTGGTGACTGTTATTGTCTGTGCAGCAGAACTAATGGTTTTAACAAAGAAACATTTCTTTTGGCTTTGCTTGTTCTCTTTCAGGACAGTCATTTCTTCATGAAGCAAAAGAATGAATGCGGCGGCGTACGGCACGCTCTACAGGGCACACTGCACCGTGCACAGTCAGACCTGGAGACGGAGCTGAACAAATTCGCACTCATGGAAATGGAGATCGGCCTGCCCCCGCGATGCTATGAAATATTTATCACCGCACCACTGGCGTGAGGGAGGGAGTTGCATCTTCGGGACTTTCATGTTTAAGTGATGAATTTCCATGGGACGTAGCCTAGAAATGACAGCAACTCCAGATGATGGGGATAGCATGTCCTTCGAGAAACGCGCTCTTCGAGGCAGAATCGGACAATAGGTGAAAGATCACTTGCCTTGCATAATGCGTGGCACGCAGCCTGCTCGGAATCACCAAAACAAACTGAAAATCTTATTGGGCCCTGGCCGGTGTGGCTCAGTGGATTAAGCATCGTCCCAGGCAGCAAGAGGTCTCTGGTTTCTATGCCGGGTCAGGGCACAGGCCCGGGTTGCGGGCTCCATCCCCAGTAGGGGGCGTGCACGAGGCAGCTGATTGATGTTTCTCTATCATCAATGATTCTATCTTCTCTTTTTCCCTCTCTCTAAAAAGAATCAATAAAAACATATTTTTAAAAATCTTACTGGGTTCCAGCTGGGTAGACACAAATAATCGAACACGTGCTTCTAAGTGGCTTCCACTGTTGCCGACCTCCATGTCTTTGTCATTCACTTTGAACATCTGTCTCGCGTTGTCTCCTCTTGCTCATCAGGAGTAGAATACCTTAAGTCAGGGGTCCTCAAACTCTTTAAACAGGGGGCCAGTCCACTGTCCCTCGGAGAGAAGGAGGGGAGTCGGAGAGTGCGGCGCACATTCCACTCATGCGCACTGCGGGCCCGGGACGAGTCGGCTGCTAAGCAGGACAGGCAGTGGCGGCCAAAACACCCGGCGGGCCAGATAAATGTCCTCGGCGGGCCGCAGGTGGCCCGCGGGCCGTAGTTTGAGGACCCCTGCCTTAAGTGAAGGCCTTTCACCCACTGTTTGACAACGTGACATTTGTTCTAAGTTGATCAGTATTTTGGGGGAAAAAAGTCCCGTTACTGTTGTCTGTGGAATCCCGTGTGTCTATTCGCAGGACCCACCATGTGCGCCTGCTGCGATTCCTGCTGTAGGTGTGAGCGTTCAGATGCATTTTTCTCATCCTCACAGTCAGCCAAACCAGCTGCCGACGAACCCTCAGACGCAGCTGAAACGTAATTTGGTTACCTGGGAATTTTAAAGACGACTTCTGACCAACGTTCTCGTGAACGCGCATGACTTCTGTAAACTGTGAAGCTCTGTTTGACCCGCACCCTCGGGGTGATCCTAATCCCAGGGAAGTGGGGCAGGCTGGGAGCAGATAAAGCGAATCTGTGCACCGTGGGAGTAAGGGCAGACGGGAACTATTCCCGCCTCCCTGGTGTCCTCCCACGCCTGGAATCCATGCTCAAGGTCAAAAAGAAAGGAACGGTGTTCCTGCATCTTCACCTCGTTTTCCAGGGAAAACATCAGATGCGGTTGCCCTTCCCAACAAGCGAGTTTTAGAGTCTTGTTGCAATGAAGAGGTGGTAGACCCATTCTAATCCCCCCGAATGTTCTGGAGAGGAAAGACACAAGGGAACCGCGAGCTCTCAGACAAATTCACAGTTTGACATTATCCACACCGACAAAAAGTCCGTCACACAAAGCAAGGCGAGGCTGCTCTTCGCACGCCAGGCATGGAACACTGTAGGCGCTCCAAAAACCCTGTTGTGCCAACGAGAGAAGAATGGAGGGGAACTTGGCCCCCTGTCAATAGAACTACTTTAGAGCCACCGGGACACAGACTTGGGTCTGTCCCAAGAGGACCCTCTGGAATAGATTCCTATGGGGACCCAAAATATTTTAGGAGAGCTAATGTCTAAAAGCATGAACTCCAAGAAGACCAGTTTACAAGTGTGGGATAATTTCAGAGAAAAAAAACCACAATGGTGGATAATCATGAGAGAGAGAGAGAGAGAGAGAGAGAGAGAGAGAGAGAGCGAGCAGCTGAACAAGTCTTTTGAAGTACCTAACCCACACCAAGTCTGCCAGGATCACCAAGTTGTTACTGTCTCTTCCCACAGCTCTGAATAATACCCATGATGCCCGGCTGGCGGGGCTCAGTGGTTGAACGTCAACCTATGAACCAGGAGGTCACGGTTCAATTCCCAGTCAAGGGCACAGGCCCAGGTTGAGGGCTCAATCCCCAGTAGGGGGCGTGCAGGAGGCAGCCGATCCATGATTCTCTGTCATCATTGATGTTTCTCTCTCTCTCTTCCTCTCTGAAATCAATAAAAACATATTTTGAAAAAACAAGACCCATGGGGACTATGACTCTTAATCTCTCCCACAGCAACGACTCCTGTGTGTGCATGTGTGTCCGTGTGATCTTCTCGAACACCAGTTAATCTTTTGTTACTCGTGTGATCACCAAAGACAGCTACCAGGCAACAGAGGGGTTCCCTGTGTACGAGGACAGGAGGGACGGCACGAGCCTGTGAAGAGATCATGAGGTCCTGGAGCTGATGGGGACCTGGGGTGCTGCCTGGGCGACGGTCCCAGCTGGACTCGCTCAAAAGCGGAGGAAGGCAAGTGAGACAGAAACCTGGCGGCTCCGACCATTTCCTGGAGGAGCAGCCCTGGGTCCGCCTGCGGGTGGGACCCTCTGGAATAGCTTCCTCCGAGGACCAGGCAGCGACGGCAGCAGGAACTAGAAAGGGCAGAGCTGAGGAGACGGCGTGCCGCCCTCGCTCCCACGGGCCCCAGCTGGCTGTCTGTGAAGCTCTCCTGCCCTGTGGGGCAGCCCGGAGGGACCTGGAGACCAGGATGCTCAGTGACAGAAGCCAGTCTGAGAAAGACAAGTATCCCGTGATCTTACTCATGTGTGGCATCTACTGGGCAGAATGAACTGACCAACAAAACTAAGACCCGGAGCAGGAGGCCTGGGACAGACGGACACACCTCGACGTGGGGCTGGGGGGACGAGAAGGGATAAACCGAAGAACCTGTGTGCTTACAGGCAAAGCCCATGGACATGGGCAATGGGTGGTGAGGACCTGGGGGCGGGTAGGGGCTGGGAGAAGGGGGTAAGGGGAGGAAAAGGAGAGATATCTGTAATACTATCAACAATGAAAAGTTTATTTTAAAAAATTCATCTGGTTCATAAGATAATAATTTTTAATTCTAATAACTAGTATATAGTTATAGTATATTAGAGGCCCGATGCACTAAATTCGTGCAAGAGTAGGCCTTCCTTCCCCCGGCTGCCGGCACCGGCTTCCCTCTGGCACCCGGGACCCGGGCTTCCCTCGCAGCCTCGGCTTTGTCGGAAGGACGTCTGGTCTAATTGGCATATTACGCTTTTATTATTATTATTATAGTGTGCAGTATGTAGCTATGTGTCCTAGTGCTAGCAGGTGGGAGTTATAGGTGGGGGTACCCTGTGATGCCCTCTCTCTGGAGGACTGGCATTGCCCCAATTACGAGGGCACCGAATCGCCCTGGTTTCCTGCTGCGAACAAAGGAAAACGCACCAGAGAATGGGGCTGAGGATTTCTTGAGGAGCTAAATTACAAGGGAAGTTTCTGACTTTAAGAAACATTTCTCTTCAATTTACCTGGCAATTTTCATGCTGTACAAGTCTTTTCAAAATTCCTTTCTTAGAAGCTGGCATTTCAGCGAATCCATTTAGCAGCTCTAAACTGTTTTCCACTGAGGAACTTCTGGGCCCTCATCGGCAGGCCCCGGCAGTAAGTAGCCAGCATTTTACTACGTCCTTTTTCTGACAGAGAACGTGGGCCCGGAAGGTCAACCTGAGTGCCTCTTTCAACTTCTTAATTTTCTTCCCCATTTTCCAGGCCTACACCATCATCTCCTTTAGCGAAATTGCTCCCTGAAGTGAAATTCAGCCATCCCTTGCAAGCGAGAACTCTGAAGGCTCCCACTTCATTCCTACCTGTAAGACCAGACGCAGCGCCAGAGTAAATTATTTTTAAAAGAGGACAAATGAAAGTAAGCATTTAGGAGCTGTAACTACCTGCTGGTCAGTAGCCGTGGGCCTGACACCAGTGGACACTGTCACTGTGTGTGATGAGGGGTGATGGTGGACACTGTGTCTCTGTGTGTGATGAGGGGTGATGGTGGACACTGTGTCACTGTGTGTGATGAGGGGTGACGGTGGACACTGTGTCACTGTGTGTGATGAGGGGTGATGGTGGACACTGTGTCACTGTGTGTGATGACAGGAATGATGGTGGACACTGTGTCACTGTGTGTGATGAGGGGTGATGGTGGACACTGTGTCACTGTGTGTGATGAGGGGTGATGGTGGACACTGAGTCACTGTGTGTGATGAGGGGTGACGGTGGACACTGTGTCTCTGTGTGTGATGAGGGGTGATGGTGGACACTGTGTCTCTGTGTGTGATGAGGGGTGACGGTGGACACTGTGTCTCTGTGTGTGATGAGGGGTGACGGTGGACACTGTGTCTCTGTGTGTGATGAGGGGTGATGGTGGACACTGTGTCACTGTGTGTGATGAGGGGTGACGGTGGACACTGAGTCACTGTGTGTGATGACAGGGATGACCGCTGAGAAATGAGATGGGCCTTCAGCTGGTGTCAAATAGACTGAGCCTGTTCTCCACCAAATAGAGAGCTGGCCCACGGCGCCCCCCAGAGCCCCGTATGCACTGAGCCCTCCGCGGTGCTGGAGCTGAGCCAATGCTCTCCATAACGGGGTTTTCCTGACCTCATACGCCACATGATCCCACTGAGGGATGCCATGATGGTATGATTATACGTGGCCACACGGCTGTTTCTAACTAGCTAAGAAACAGACCACACGTACACTATACACATGAACCACGACGCGCAGCCCACATCGCCTGTCTACTGAAGGCAGTCAGATCAGCCTACCTACGTGTACCTCCCAGAGCAGCCTTTACTAACTGTTCCTCCGCCCACAGTCCGCTCCCCACTCAGGTCTGCACACTGGCTCCAGCCCCCGAAAGAATTAATTTCCTCCTTTATCTTCTCTTAAGGTTTTGTATATTCTTCTATTTTTATGGCTTCATAGAACTTTAGTAAAGAGATGACTACATGGTATTATTTGCTACATAACTGGGTGGTTCATTTGATAAAAATATTTGAGAAGTATCAGTAGGGTTATACATTTTCAAAGACACGTTAGACAAGATGATACAAATGGTCGGACCACACAGAACACAGGTGTGCTCCTGTAAAGCATTCTTACGCACTCGGCTGCTAATTGTCCACGAACCGCATACCTATTGTGTTCATTGGCTTCACGGACAGCTTGCTGCAATTACGCTGTGATTGTTGCAATCAATCAGTATAGAAAAGCTATCACTTGCAAATTTTTAAGTTAATCTTATTGCATCAGTTCTTCGTACCAAGGGGCCTTTGGGTTTATTTCTTCGTGTTATTGAACATTTCATCAAAGCTAACAATTTGTTTCAGGAGTGATAAGCTAGAGAAAATGACTTCCACGGTGAGTGCGAGGTAATTGGGGCCAGTTTGATAGGAGGAACTTAACACCTACAACAGCTATTAAAGAAAAACGGAAAAGGAGAAATGTCGTAAATCTAAATTTTGTTACGATTACATGAATAGGAATGAGCATTAACAAAAAATGTATTTGAGGATATGGAATTTGAATCTGCAGAAGGTCATTTTTTGTGGTTAAGCCATTAATGTTGAATGCCCCATGTTAGAGGGAGAAGAGCCGCTTTTATAAGCACATTCAAAATCAAATCTCTCTCCCTTTGGGATAGAATTGGAGTTGCAAATGGACAGTCCTGGCCTTCTCTATTTCCAGTGTTTGATCCCTGACAAGCACTCTGCAGGCAACGACAGGTGAGCTGAGAAACATCTGCGTCACCAGGTGTGAAGGGCACACCAGGTAAGCATCTTACTCTACATTTAAAACACAAATACAGCTGGGCTGGCGTGGCTCAGTGGTTGAGCGTTGACTTATGAACCAGGAGGTTACAGTTCGATTCCCAGTCAGGGCACATGCCTTGGCTGCAGGCTCGATAACCAGTAGGGGGCATGCAGGAGGCAGCTGATCAATAATTCTCTCTCATCATTGATGTTTCTATTTCTCTCCCTCTCCCTTCCTCTCTTAAGTCAATAAAAATATATTAAAAAACACACAAATTCACATAAAAACGAGTAACTATCAGATTATTCCGCATCTGTGAGTTTTGATCAATACAGTATTCACATACAAAAGAATAGACAGACATTGCTATTTCCCCTAACTCCGACAATACCAAAACATAACCATGTTTTTCAAGAACCCCTTACTCAGGGCCCTCACTTCTTACTTAGGGAACAGACAGCTGTTTGAACATCACGTATCCTCTAGTTCATCTTGATAGAATGATATCAAATGAAACCACAGAAATAAACCCAGATCGGCCAGGCTGTAAAAGAAATCAGAGGGAGGGAGCCCCACGTCGATGCGTCAGCAACAGCCCTAAAAGAGTGTGAAGACCTGTCTGTTTCCTCTCACATCATGTTCCTGCTGTTCCTCGTCACAGTTAGTGCTTGAAGGAGAGCTGAGCCTGTGTGCCGTAGCCAGTGTCGGCGCCGTGGTAAACAATGAGGCATCACCGGCCCTATTTATCCCGTTTGCACAGAGGAGGCTACCTGTTGTCCAACAAGTCCCTTTATTGGGGGATACTCACTCACTCATTCATTCATTCATTCAACAAATGTATGTCCAGCTACTGCCTTTGTTGCTGAGGTTATAACAGTAGATAAGACAGTTACAGGATTCATGGAGTTGTCATTCAAGGGGCAATACAGAAAGTAAAAATGAATAAATGTGTAATATAATTTGAAGTGGGTATTAAAATGTATACAGCAGGGCAGGAGAAAGGAGGAGAGAGGGAGGCTGGGAGGCGGTGTTCACGGGGACGGCTGCCTGGGCTCACCCTGAGGAATCCACATTGAACTCTGTGTATCCTGTGTTCTGTCCAGGACCAACACAAATCACCATTTGCTGTTACAGCGACTTAAATTATTTTAATTTCATGGAGTTAATTTTTTTTCTGTGCTCCTAGATTTTGAGTGGTTTGAAGTCAGGACCTGTATATATTTTTCATCATGCCATATCATCTAGAGGGGGCATAGCACTGGTTCACAACAGATATATTTATCATCGACTATCGCCTTTGATAAGACTTTATGAGAATAAGATGTGACTTCAAAGCAAATGCCAGGCGCACATCTATATATATAAAAGGCTAAGTGTCCATCTGACTGGTCTCTATGACACGCACTGACCCCCAGGGGGCAGATGCTCAATGCAGGAGCTGCCACGACGTGCACTGGCCGTTTAAAAATAAATAGCACCACGGACCTGGTGCTGACAAACCTTCCCCAAGTGGGACACAGGCCCTGCCACCACTCCGGAGCGACACCCCACCAAATCACAGCCAACGCTTCCAAGACCCCATGGCACAAAGTGTGGCCCACAGCCCAGCCCAGCCCGGAAATGGTCGCTGTGGGCACTGGGTAATGACGCTACGTAGCAACGCCTGGCTTCCTCTCCCTAGCGACTAGCCTCCTTGGAGTTTCTTCAGCCCAGGAACACGACTTGCTTTATAGCCAGGTGCAAACATTTCACACTTTAACCAAATGTCTGTGAAGCATTTTCCCGTGCCTCACCTCATTTGATCCTCACAGAAGTCCTAGAGTGGATAGATAGGAGACTTGGTGGAATGCTATTTTCTTTTTTCAGTAGCCAGAAAACGGAGATTTAGAAAGTTCAGAAACTGACCTGACTGAAAAGAAGAAAGAAATGGTGGACCTTGAAAATGACTTCAGGTTTTCTCACTGCGCAGAATATAGTCAAACACTGCTGCAGTTAAATATTTTACCCTTTATTCTCCCTGCATGATCTATAATAATAATCTGCTTCATGTTGATATTTACTGCTGTGTTGCTGACAATTACCTGGAAGAGAAGTTGGGGTGCCTCACTGGGCTAGAAAAAGTTTAGCTACATCAGAAAGCAGGTCTAATTAAGCAAGTTCATGCTATATCTATAAAAGGCTGTTGACTCGCACATGCACGATACATATAAAACTCTTGCTGGCACCAATCGCACGTGTGTGTTTCGATCTGTCATTGTTGACCAGGAATTTGGTTGACACTTCTGTTATAGAGAAAGAGTGAATAGCGATATTAAAGTATTTCTTCTGATTAATTTCTTTTCAATGTGCACGAATCCGTGCACAGGGCCACTAGTGTTTTATAAGATACTACCTGTTTCTAGTACCCCGTTTTCTAGGTAACACAATAGCAGGAAACCAAGAGGCAGGTCTTAGCGGGTAGAGGGCTTGTGAAAGTTAGGCTAATGCTTAGCCAAGCCATTCGCTTAACCAGCCTCATTGTACTAGTCATGGTTCTTATAAAACCATATATTGCTCTACTTTATAGTATATGAGACCATTCACCAGAAGTTAAAACTGCAAATGTTTGTACTTGTGTTCAAATGGGTTATTGCTGGGTAGTGATATGTTTGTACTTGTGTTCAAATGGGTTATTGCTGGGAATGAAGAAAAAGAGAAGGAGGGGGGGAGGGAAGAAGGAAAGGAGGGAGTAAGGGAGGAAGGAAGGGAGAGAAGGAGGGAGGAAGCAAGGAAGAAAAGGAGGAAGGACGAAAAGTGGGGAGAGGGAGGGAGGAAGGAAGGAAGGGAGCGAGCGGGGAGGAAGGATGGATAAAGGGAGGGAGGTAGGCAGGCTGGCTGAAGAAGACTAAACCTAAGAAACTGAATTAACTCCTCCAAATCATGGCATTTGTATTTTGTCACAAATTCAACAATAGTGCCATCTGTTCAGAGCGGCTTAAGAATAATGGGTAGCATTTCACTTTCAGACCCAGACCTAGAATGACATGAGATTAATTGAATGTCTGTGCTTTTATTAAGAAACTACGTTGGGTTACGTTTCTTCTTAAAGCTACACACGCTTCTGCTCGAGCAGGCAGGCAGAGACATGCAGCCCCACAGTCCTCCTGCACGTGTGCTTACTGGGCCGTGTTGAGGAACGCTCTGGAGGCCCTCGCCAGGTCCCTCGTATTCCCTGAGACGCTCCCGAGACCCAGGCTGTCGTCTCCGAGCTGTGTGCCAGGAGCACCGAGGACACAGCACCGAGGACGCAGCCGGTGCTCCTGGGCCCGGGTCTGCTGTGGGGGCCGGAGGCGGCCAGCCCTCCTGCCCCGCCTGCGTGCGGGGGTCCGAGCTGCCTCCTTCAGATGGAGGTCTTTCAGCCACTGCTCCTATTCCTGTCTTATGTCACTTACTGTCAAGGGCCAGATGACTTCCACAGGAGTGAGCCCTGCCAAGGTGGCTCAGTGGTGGAGCGTCAACCCATGAGCCAGGAGGTCATGGATGGATTCCCGGTCAGGGCACGGAAAAGCCGGCTTGCTGGCTTCATCCCCAGTAGGGGGCGTGCAGGAGGAGCTGATCCAGGATTCTCTTTCATCATGGATGCTTCTCTCTCTCTCCCTCTCCCTTCCTCTCTGAAATCTATAAAAACATATTAAAGAAATAAAACAGCTGAGTAAAATATACATGTATAAAATGAAACTGCTTACAATGTATCATACATGCACTCCGTTTTCATTGAAGACATACACCCACATATGTATGTTTGTGCAAGCACACACATGCACGCACCATGTATGTCGGCCCGTGTGCACACACACACACACTAGTGAACAGATGGCAGTGGCAGTGCTGTCGGGGCAGGACTAGGAAGTGCGCCTCCAGCGGGGATGTTTGAACTGGGACCTGTCCCTTTGGTTCGGTTCTGTCCCCAAAGCACCTGCATCTGCTCCGAGCGCGTCCCCGTCCTCTGAGCACGGAAATGGTGCGGGCTGGTCATGCACCAATGGAGGCCGTGCCTCCTCCTGGGGGGGCGGGCAGAGACTGAACAGGGACCGTGTGCGGGGTCCCCACGTGCTGGGTCCCCGGCCGGGGACAAGCAGTGCTAATACGCCCCAGGCTCTGGGAGAGAAAGAGGTAAATGTATAGTTGATAAGTAAGTTAATGCTTTATCAATGTGATGGATACACGGAAAACGCAAGAACTGAAGAACAGCGCCCCATGAGGTAGTGCGGCTCGGACACCCACAGACTAAACTCGTGCCGTGGCGTGTTTGTGGGGGACCCTGAAGGCCTGCGCGCAGCACCTGTGAGGGAGCGCGGGCCACGCAGCAGGGATGGTGCGAGCGAGCTCGGCTGCAGAGGAGCTGGCCTGGAGGCTCTCGCAGCCGACCCCACACTGCTGTGCAGTGCGGACAGGTTTTCCCACTGAGAAGCACATATTAATTTTTAAAATTACTTATTTAAAATATTTTTTAAATCGATTTCAGAGAGGAAGGGAGAGGGGGAGAGAGAGAAACATCAATGATGAGAGAGAATCACTGACTGGCTGCTTTCTGCACGCCCCCTAGTAGGGATTGAGCCCATAACCTGGTCACACGCCCTTGACAGGAATCAAAGCCGGGGCCCTCCCGTCCGCAGGTGCACACTCTATCCACTGAGCCAAACTGAGCTGGAGAAAGTGACCGCTGAGAAGGCCAGCTGCGGATTCCCCGGATGGACACGCAGGGGGTGTGAAACCACTTTTAAAACTGGGTGTGTCTGAGGAAGCAGAAGTTCGGGGCATTCGGCAGTGCCGAGGACATCACGTGCTCCGTCTGGGAGACAAGGCAAAGGGATGTTGGAAATGTTTCAGCCGGGGCTCACTGCTGACCCCGCATGAACCGCTCACAAATGATCCGGTTCTGCTTCTATGGACTCGCCAGGGATCCACAGGGACCATTTAAACATTCCGTTAGACCTGACTGCTCTCCTCGAGGACGTTTTACAGGAGAGTGATACTCGGGGACCTGAGAAGGTCTGGGGACACATGCTCATTAACAGCCACGTCTCAGGGCTTGGGGAGCGGCTCTCTCTGATAATTTGTTGCTAATTCTTCAGCAATTGCTAAAACCTGGCTTATTCAGCTTAGTATGGCACTTACTTGGGAGATGCAGATTAAAAAAAAAATGTTTTCATTAATTTCAGAGAGATGAAGAGAGAGGGAGGGAGCGGTAGAAACATCATTAAGAGAAAAAGCAGAAAAAGATTTAAAATATTGATTTCTTAATTTTGGGTTGGAAATGTGGGGGGCGTCTTATACACGGAAAAGTAAGGTAATGACAAAAATTAGCCTGGCCGGCGTGGCTCAGTGGTTGAACGTTGACCTATGAACCAGAAGGTCACGGTTCGATTCCTGGTCGGGGCACAGGCCCAAAAAACAAGGTTGCAGGCTCCAGCCCCAATGCGGGGGGGGGGCGAGGGGGGGGTGCATGCAGGAAGCAGTGGATCAGTGATTCTCTCTCGTCACTGATGCTTTTCTCTCTCTCCCTCTCCTTCTTCTCTGAAATCAATAAAAAAATTTTAAAAATAATAATCACAGACGTTATTTAAAGAACCCAGGAGAATGGAACTGCTGTGAATTCAACCGAGGGTGCTGACCTCCCGTAGGCGCTCAGCACGCGTGGGAGCATGGATGTGCGGGCAGCTTTACATGCTGCCAGGGAGAGAGAATGCCACCAGGTGCCAGGAAGCCCGAGTTCTAGTCCTGGCCTGGGGACCAGATGAAAACGGATCAGAACGGGGAGGCCACACGTGCTCAGAGAGACGGAAAAGGAACCAGACCCGTCCAGGGTCAAGAAGCTGGGAAGCGGAGCTGAGACGAGGCGGTGAGAGAGATGGGCTGTCGAGGCTGGGGGAGGGCCGGAGCCTGGGGCACCGGGACTGGCTAAGCTCCTGGCAGCTCTGGGAGAGGGGGAGGAGGTCGGGCAGGAGGAGGGTGGGGGTGCGGATAGGGAGGGAGCAAAGACGGTTTCCTAGGTGACCGGAGCTGAAGAAGGAAACGGACAGGCATACGAAGAGGGTGTAAGATGGGAGGAAGGTTTCTGTCGGGACTTTTATCACGCACGGGAGAGTGGGCAGGGGCGGGCAGATGGAGAAATGAAACACGTAAAAGAGGGGCAGCGAGTCAGACAGTAAAACAGAGAAGGCTGGTCTGGGCAGGAGGAGGGACCTGCTGACTCGAAAGAAATCAGCCAGGAGAGCCAATCAGGGAGGACGCCGGACACCCCAGGACTCCCCCAGACCCCCAGCCCTCCCCACCCCGTCCTCGCCGCCTGGAGAAAAGCACTAATTGCCCCCGTGCTGTCCACCGCACGGCCGACAGGGTGCGGGATGCGTCCACTCAGGCAGGCCCAGGGCCCCCCTCCCGCCCGCCCTGTTCTCAGGCAGGAGATTTTCAAAAGACATCACAGCTGACAGCCGCACTCCCAGGCCTTTTGCTAAGAAACTACCGAGGCAGGTCTGAGGTGGGGAGGCACAACGCGACACGGGTTCTGGAATTGGTTTCCAGCGGAGACAGCACCGGACGAAATGAACAGGAGGCTGAGTGGGATGTGAAAGGCGTGCGTGGCCAGGGGAGACGGGGACAAAGCGTGGGAGTGCTGGATGGCTAAGCGGCTGCGCAGCCGTGTCCACAGGCGGGGCTGTGCCCGGCTGCAGGGCCTGGCCGACTGGTGGCCGCTGGGCTGGCGGCAGAGAGAGCCTGGTTTTCTTCCTGGGAAGGGAGTTACCTCTGAACCAACAGGCAGAACGTGGCCCCTGTTTTCGTCCCAGTGACACCGGATCTCCGGTCCTGCCTCCTTTCTGAGTGGGCGGGCCTTCCATTTGTAGGCAGGTAAGCAGGTCTATGACTGTGTAGTCCCTATGCCACAGGACTTTATAGACCAAGTGGCAGGACATTACAATCCTATTATTTTTTAAAAAAAATTTGAGTCACTTTTTACTTGATTTCTAATTTTAGAGCGAGAGAGAGGAAGGGAGAGAGAAAAACATCAATGTGAGAGTGAAACATGGATCAGCTGCTTCCTGCACCCCCCTCTACTGGGGATCAAACCCGAAACCCGGGCACATGCCCTGACCAGGAATTGAACCAGCAACCTTTCGGTGCACGGGACAAGGACCAACCGAGCCGCACCGGCCGGGGCATAATTCCATCACGTGACCTACCATTTTACCCCAACACATGTGGACTGAGACACTGGGGAAGTAGCTTTGGTAGAAACAGCCCAGACAAAACAAAGGCGAGAGTGAAAAAACGTCTAAGAGCAAAACCTCACTTCCGCCTGATGGCAATACTTAAAATTGCGTTAAGTGGATTCTGGAAAGATGGGGAGTTGCCAGAGGAAGCCAACACCCCAGTGAGCTGGCCAGCACCTCTGAAGCTCTGAGTCCCCCGGGAAGGGACCCAGGCTTCATCCCGTTGCGAGCAGGTGGGGTTAGCGAAGGGCTCAGCGGGTGTGACGGTGACACCACAGGTGCCGGCACTGCGCGGCCTCAGGCGCCGCCGGCTCCGCAAAGGCCCCTGGGCGGCCCTGACCGCCCGGCAGACACCTGGGAGGTGACCTGTCCCCAGCCCTGTCGTCTGGGAGCACTGGCTCTCTCCCACCTGCACCCACAGAGCCCACCTGCGCAGTGAAGGGGCCTCCAGCTCACTACACAGACCCAGGCATCACCCGCAGCCTTCCAGTTTTCATATGTATGTATGTATGTATGTATGTATGTATGTATGTATGTAGTTTATTTCAGAGAGGAAGGAGAGGGAGAGAGAGAGAGAAACATCCATGATGAGAGAGCATCATGGACCGGCTGCCTCCTGCACGCCTCACACTGGGGATCGAGCCCACCACCCGGGCATGTGCCCTTGACCGGGAATCGAACCATAACCTCCTGGTTCCTAGGTCGACGCTCAACCTCTGAGCCGAGCCAGCTGGGCCTTTTCGGTTTCCTACGGCTCAGGAGGGCCTCCGTCCTGACGTGTGCCCGTGTGGTGAAACCCCATGACAGGGAAGCGGAGAAAAATTCCCACCTGTTCATGGGCTCAGGGACGCGTGGAAGGAAGGCCAGCTGCACAGGCAGCTCCCACGAAGGAAGAACGAAGGAAGGAGGCCGAGGAGAATGCTAACCTCAGTGTAACGAGTATTCTCAAGGAGGTGCAATTAGAAAATAAAAATAATAATTAATTGAATGGGCAGTGATGATTTTCCGAGTACTAAAATCAAGTCGAGGGATTGAAAAGCCGAGAAGCCATGCTGAGAACTGAATTAAAGGACCGGATAATACCATGAAAGGGGAGAGGAAAAGAAAGAAAATGAGCAATAAAGTAAGAGGTTTAGAGAAGAGGAGTTCTAGATGGGGGAAAAAATGACCAGGGAATTAAAGAGAGAATCAAGGAAATAATAGAATAAGAGTTCCCCGAGTCGGAGAAAGGCTTTTGACAAAATGGGCTCAGTCAGACGCAGACAGGATTAATTTTACAGGAAGCCACACACCTGGGCATAACCAGGGCAAGCGTCTGACCTCCAATGCTAATGAGGACATTCTCCCTTCTGCCAAGAACAAAACATCGTCTTCCTACAAAAGAAAGATGACCTGACGACACTGTGCAGCAAAGGACTGCGATCCAGGAACCCTCACATCAGCGGATGAAACACTCCCAGGCGGAGGAAAAAGCACAATGGTGTTCAACAGCCAAGGGCTCAAAACGATGCCACGGGGTCCTGGCGTCTCATCTGGAGAAAGTACTCACGGAAGCACGCCCACCTCACAGAGCGTCAGCCGGAAGCAAGCCCCTCCTGTCCAGCAGAGGAAGAAGAATATGGCAGCACAACAAACAGTGTTGTTGTGGCTCGCTTTAAGCGAGAGGGTGATAACGCTCTCTAAGCAAGACTTGGAATATAAGTTACAAGCTATGACTCTTAAAATTAAACATATATGTAATTATATATCTGAATAAGTAAATATATATGTTTAATAAAAACCTGCAACCAAAATTTTTCAGTTATGCAGAAAAATCCAGGAATTGTGGAGGGAAGGAAACAGGAAGGAGCAGATAGGACTAAAGGCCCCCATGAGTAGAGGCAGAAGGGGTTCAGGCATAAACGTGGGGTGTCCTAGAAGGGCTATCATCAGTAATGAACTTGATGTACTGATTGAATAATACTGCTGAACAGATCACTGTGAACAGAACAACAGTTCCTTATCGAGTGAGAAAGACCCAGGGAAAAACTGCAAGGAAGCACACGTATAGTAAACGCAAAGAGAGGCAATGATTGATCCAATGGACCAGTCACCGCTATACACTGAACAGGCCGAGTTTCTTATAAAAAATGTCCAGGTTGGGTTAAAAATTAAGTCAAGTAGCTAAAATGGAAAGAAATAAGTGCAGGAATGGTACTATGATGTCAAGAGTGAAAATCCAGACCCAAATCACGAGTGGTGGTGAGGGGGGACATTCCATCATGGCAACAGGCGTGGCTCCCAGAACCACGGGCGCAGACTGCTCAGCACACAACACGAGGCACACAACCTCGCGGTAGGGCTCAAGGCGTAGCACGACGCTTATGGCTCTGTGGAACCAATGGGAACATATGTGAAAACACAGCGACGGGAGAGAGAGGAGTGCATCTCGGTTAGATGTGGACCAGTCCGCCGGGGAGAATCAGCCAGGAGGGCGACCCTGTGGATGACGTTAACGCACCAGCCTGGTCTCTGGGGTCACTGTGGAAGCAGGAGGCCCACGGCACATCTCTCTCCTGCGCCCAGGCGAGTACACTGGACGTCCCCTGGCCACGGGAACATCTCCGCGGTTTCCCCACCAACAGTGGTTCTAGGACCAGGCTCCAAGCCTCCACACTCCTCCATCCGCTGCTGGCGCGGGCAGGAGAGTGGCAATAGGGTGAGCGACAGAGAGAAATCGGGTCGGTGGATGGAGAGGGTGCGAGGCCTCAGCCCTTGTCCCCCCCTCTCCCCTGAATCAGCGGGACCGCCATTCCTGGAGTTGGGCCTCATTTGTCTTAAGCTGGTCAGTCTTCCTTGTATGTTTTCTCTATAAGAATAGCACAGTCACCAAATCCAAGGTTCTCTCTCTCTCTTTCTTTTTCTTTCTCTCTCTCTCCCTCCCTCCTTCCGTCCCTCCCTCCCTCTCCACCTCTACGTGTGGGTATGTATACCGGATTTATACAAACACCTTCCTTCACTTATGTTGAATTACAAAGACCCCAAATCGACGCAGATGTCCTCAGAATTCTATCCATACGCAAGCGCCTTGACACGTTAGACTTTTCTCAGAACCCCTTTTTTTCTACCCCCCCGAGAGTGTAATTTAAGGAAAAGGTCAGGGTCTCAGATTTACTCAGGAACCCACGGAAGTTTCACACGCCTAAATGCTTTCACGGAACTTGAACCACACTATGAGAGATGACCACGTTTGTCTCCAGCTTAGCATGTACCACATTCGGGGACCTCAGGCTGGAGCGTGAACCTGATGGGGGGCATCTAGACGCAGACGCCGGCCAGTGCCGCAAACCAGGGTGCCTCTGTTTTCTCATAGCGCTCATTCACCAGCGCGCTGCTGTTTTCCGATGGGACCCCGCTTGGAAGCTCACACGCTCGTTGGAGGACATAAAGTTAAAAAAAAAAAAAAAGGCCCAGTAGAAATGGACTATGTTCCTCTTCAGTGAGGTTACTTCTGACAGGTATAATATAGATAGATATATCTATATATATCTATCTATATCTATATCTCTCTATCTCTCTATCTATCTATCTATATATTTTTTTAAGTCCCAGAGTCCTTAAACTAACACGTTCAGGAAATGCTATGTCTGAAAAATTGTCGTATAAAATTATAAGCTGAGAAAAAATAGTCCCTTCGCATAAGGCGACTTAAGCAGCTGATCATGTCTATGTCCCTCTTTTTAATCTCCTGTGTTCTTGTAGTATTGAATTTTTCTAGTTTCCACTTCCAAGAACAACTAATTTAATTTTTCAAAGGTGGCAGGAATGGCCTTTCAGCGAATAAGACTTTTTCATGTTGTGCCTTCACAGGACGTGGAGACCTGTTATTACTTTATGGGGGGACAGCACCAAGTTCCCGCCTTAGGAGGAAGCACCGAGACTTCCTCATGACTTCACACAACTTCCCGGCTGAGCAGAAGAGGCTCGGCTTCCCAGTGGAATTCATCAACGTCCAGATGATTACGACCGGCTGTGGGCTCCGTGGTGGCAAATATGCTTATCAGAGTCACGCATGAGAACATCAGAGTAACATCCCTTCATTTGCATCCACACAATGTCCATAAAAATAAGGACGTTGAAGACGAGGTCAGGCGGAGCCCTTGGCGCGGACGCTGATGAATGAGTCTGAGGACGATGTGCGTGGGGACAGATAAGCGGGCTGTCGGGTGGCTGGGCCCAGGTCTGTGGGCTTGGAGTTGTTTTTATTTCGTGGTGTTTGCAGCTTCTGTCCTGGCAGCTCATGGAGGGGCTGACCATCTGTGCCCCATCCCTCGCCGTCACCACCGTGAAGAAGGAGGGTTCCATTTATTTTCATGGCAGAGCCCCATTTTTGAGGTCTGTGGGAGCCTGCTCCCTGGCTGTGGTCCACTACAGTTTCAGGTATTTTTTTTTTTTTACTCTTTCTACTTTTTATTTTGCTAATTTTTTATTTCCTTACTAGAGGCCCGGTGCACGAAATTTGTGCACTCTGGGGGTCCCTTAGCCCAGCCTGCACCCTCTTGCAGTTGGACAACCTTAGAGCTGCTGTGGAGGCAGGAAAGGCTCCCGCCACCGCCGCTGTGCTGGCCAGCCATGAGCCCTCATTGGGAATCTGCCCCTTGGTGGTCAATGCATGTCACAGCGACCAGTCATTCTGCTGTTCAGTCGATTTGCATATTAGCTTTTATTATATAGGATTTGTTTTTATTGACTTTATTATTTTAAAATGTTTTCATAAAATCTATGAGGGTTGCTAGAGCAATGGAGTGTGAGGGACGGGGGCAAAAAGGGCCTAATATATGGTGACGGAAGAGGATTTGACTTTGGTGGGCACAGATCTTGGATTATAGAAATCCATACCTGAAATCTATAGGATCCTATTAGCCAATGTTACTCCAATCATTTTAGGTATTTTTAAAAAACACACGATTAAAATAAACAAAACAAAATCAATAAAACCTTCTAAAAACCTGAGGACGGGTGCGTTCTCTGGCTGTTGTCAAGGTCTTCTGAGCTTCACGTGTGTGCGTACGTGTGCGTGTGCGTATGCGTGCGTGTGTGTGTGTGTGTGTGTGCATGTGCGCGTGTGTGTAATTGTCTCCGCTGTCATCTATGAACCCAGACAGGCCCTCTTTGTCTGAATGTGACAGATCAGTTAGGACTGTGGCAACTACCATTTACAGCTATTGATTTCAACGTGACATTAAAGGCCCCAAATTCAACCATTATTCTCTTCAATTGTCACAAACAAAGGTTAATAACAGCTGAGCTGGGGCTGAAGGGATCAAGTAAAGTGTGCCAACTGAAATGAGCACTTTGCCTTCCTCCGAGCCACAGACCCATGTGAGGTCTGCGACACCCCCCGCCCCCCGCCACCATCCTGATTCCCAGTGAACTGTCATCGTTTTCAAAAGGCGCCTCTCCCCCAAAGGTAAGATTTGAAATACAGAAAAGGGAAATAGTTTCCTAAGAAATCATGCCATTTAGTATAATCAATAATTTAAAGCTGACGTCTCCGTGCAGGGAGTAAAAGCATTGTGCTTGGCTGTCTCCATGCGGCAAAGTAATGTTTCTCCTAACCGTGCAAGGGGGTCTGGAGCAGGGCTGACCGGCTTTTCAGCCTTTAGTTCACACCCCGGCTACAGCTGGAGGGGAGGCGTGAGCTTTATGGCATCCATGAGAAACTTAGAGGCAAGCACAGCACTTCGTTAACATAGGCCTGCAGAGGGGGCAAGTGGCATCTCTCGTGGGCAGGGACAGAGGAGAACCCCTTTTCTGTGATAGGAAGGCAGGAAGTGGCTGGCAAGAGAGTCCACATCTGCACGAGCAATGGCCAATTGAAAAAGCCCACAAGTCTTCACAGTCCCCGCGTGCTTCTGTTTCCATCACCATTTCCCACCTGCTTACCCTCCTGGTAAACGGTAAATAACATCTTACGGACCGTGTCCTCTGTGAAATTTTTAACAAGAATCTTATTTTTAAAATGACTCCAATAATGTGAGTTATTATTGATGAACACTGCATCGTTAAATATTTATAGAGTGCTATCAAACTATACTTATTAGATAAAAACCAGCCATTTTTGGACTATTTCATAGAAAGGAACCCTAGACCGAGCAACTGAGTTTAGGATAATTTATCATTGATCATTATTTCCTAGAAAAATTAATGAGACTCTGCCCCAAAGTCAACTTGTACATGCTAGTAACCACACCCTAAGGGATTTTAGAAATGAGGCAACATTTCCAACCAAACCTGGTTTATGCTTTAAATCCATAGACCAACCTCTGGGCCTGAGTTAAGGCCCGGAAATAGTTTTCTGCAGTCTAATAATATGATGGTGGTCAAGTTATTTTATTTTTTATGGGTAAAATCCAGTATTTTTATTTTTAAAAAATTCTTTTTTGTTTAAAGTATTACATATAGTATTACATATGTCTCCTTACCCCCCCCCCCACCACTGACCTCTCCCTGGCCACCCCCACCCCAAGCACATGCCCTCACCGCCCTAGTGTCTGTGTCCATTGCTTATGCTTATATGCATGCATACAAGTCCTTTGGTTGATCCCTTGCACTCAAACAGAAAAATATACTTTAAAACCTGACTTACTGAGATAGTTATATTTAAAAACACACAAGAATTAACTATAGTGCCTAGATAGACAACTGTATAAAATAAGAAATAAAATTTCCAGAGTGTCTAACCCCTAGGGGCAATGCTTAGCATTCTGTCCATTGCCCATCCCTATGTTTATACAGGCATATCCTACCTAATAATAGACAAATATGCAAATTGACCATACCTCCAACACACCAACAAGCCACGCCCACAAAGCCACGCCCACCAGCCAATCAGAGTAAGCATGCAAATTAACCCAAACCAAGATGGCTACAGCCACGGAGAGCAAGGTTTCCTAGGTAACAGAGGAAGCCAAGCTTTCTGCCTGCCCTTGCCAGGCCTAAGCCTCCACTCAAGCTACAAAGTTTCAATTATAGAAGGTAAAAAAATTCAAACAAATGGCGGCAGAATGGAGCTTGAGAGAGCAGGCCAGGGTTGCCGCCGGTAACAGAAGCAAAGCTTTCCACACACCCTGGCCGGGCCCACCCGCTTAAGGCAACAAAGTTTCAATTATAACCCCAATAGAAATGGCTGCTGGGCCGCGGAGGGAGCCCCAGGCTTGGCTCCGCTCCAGGCTACAAAGTTTCAATTGTAGAAGGAAAATAAATTCCAGATAGCAGGGCCTCCACTTGGGTTGCCAGGGGGCGTGGCCGGCCTGCAAACCACCACAGGCCCCTCGCTCAGGCCGCCCCACACTCCAAGGGAACCCCACTCTGATCAGGGACACCCTTCAGGGCAAACCAGCTGGCCCCCACCCCTGTACCAGGCCTCTATCCTATCTAATAAAAGCGTAATATACAGATTGATCATCACTGTAACACACAATATAGCTGCCCCCATGTGATCAAAGATCCTGCCCCCATGTGGACACAATATGGCCACCACAAGATGGCCAGCAGGAGAGGGCAGTTGGGAGGCACCCAGCCTGCAAGGGAGGGCAGTTGAGAAGGACCAGGCCTGCAAGGGAGGGCAGTTGGAGGTGATCAACCCTGCAGGAGAGGGCAGTTAGGGGTGACCAGGCTGGCAGAGGAGGGAAGTTGGGGGCAAACAGGCTGGCAGCAGAGTGGTTAGGGGATGATCAGGCTGGCAGGCAGAAGCGGTTAGGGGCAATCAGGAAGGCAGGCAGGCAAGCAGTTGGGAGCCAGCAGTCCTGTATTGTGAGAGGGATGTCCCAGATTGGAGAGGGTACAGGCTGGGCTGAGGGACAACTCCCCTCCGTGCACGAATTTCGTGCACCGGGCCTCTAGTCTATATATAACCACATGTGATCATTTAACAAAAATCCCATGGCTTGCTTTGTGCTCACTCTTGTCTCTCTCTGCATATATATTTATATTTACCTATTATGTATTTATATGTTATACAGACATGATAAACATGTTAAACATTATGCCCCTGTTCGTTGTTTGTAGGAAAATGTTTATATACAGTCCGTATCTTGTCTGTGCACTCTCGTCATGGTATCTTTTGAGATCACTCTCTTCTCTTAAAATTTGTGCCTTTTCTGCCTGTTTAAGGAAGAGTTCCTTATCACGAGATCAATTACATGGACGAAAAAATTGTTTTTTTTTTGAATGTTTGTAGTAAAGCCTATGACATGTAGGTCTTTAATGACTTGCAGTTGATTTTTGGGTATAGCTAACAATTGTCCAAGGACCATTTAGTTAATAGTTCCACATTTTTTGCCCTGGTTGGCAAGAACAGCTCATGTAAATCAAGTTTCCATATGTGTCTGGGTCTTTTTAGGAGTTCTCTACTCTGTAACTTTGCACAATATATCTAAACCTGTGCCAAAACCATTATCTTAAGAGCTATATAAACATTATAAGAATTTTCTCTTACGCCTTGTCGAAACAAGGCCACCAAAAATTAGGTTGCCTCCCCCCAGAAAATGGGAGAGAGAGAGGATGCCTTATAAGAATTTTTGATAATAATTAAGGCCAACTCCCCATGCTTAGAGCAATGGCTAGCACAGAAAAAAATGCTATATGTCTATTTTCTATTATTATTATTGAATGCCTTGGATATTTTTGACCCTTTTAATATCCATATAATTCTGCTGGAATTTTTATGAGTTTTGCAATGAACCTAGTGACTGATCTGGAAAAAAATAAAAATCTTTATGCTACAATTCCTAATTCCCAAATGTGATATTTTCCATATTTTATCATTTTTAAATGTCTCCTAATAAAAATGCTTTAATTTTCTACATAAAGATTGTACAAATATTTAGTTAGATTAGATCTTATTTTTAATTTTAATGCAAACAGTATTTAAAAATGCTTGTTCATAGAAATGAAATTGGTGTTTGCATGTTGATATTTTTCTCAGCAATTTTCCTAAGCTCTCTTATTAATTCTAATAATTTATCAGTGGATAGTTTTATATGTCACTTGTAGATAACCAGAAGATATGTGGATAATTTAATTTTTTCCAATGCTTTCATATTTTTTATACTTTCATTTTATTTTAAATGTATTTTTCTAGTCTTGCTGAGTTGTCATAGTATATCCAGCACAATGAAGACTAGATATGCAAATAGCAGGCATCCATCCTGTTTCATCTCTGACCTTTAATAAAAATGCTCACCACATTTCAACATTAAGTTTTGCTATATGCTGCAGTTAGTTTGCAAGCATGTTTAATCACGTTAAGAAAAGTCCTTCCTATTCAGTTTTCTAAGATTTAAAAAAAATGAATAGATATTGAATTTTATCAACATTTTTTTCTATACCTATTAAGATGATCATATGATTCCACCGCCCCCCTTTATCTGTTTAAGTGATGATTCATATTAATTGAATTTTGGGGAGGGGGTTAAACCAACCTTGCTTTACTGTGACGAGTCCCACATGCTCATGCCATGTGCATTCTGACACCCTGCTGGATGCAGCATATTAATAGTTTGGTATTTTGTATCGATGCTCATGAGATCCAGCCACGGTTTCCTTTCTCACACTGACCCTTCAATGTCAAGATTCTGCCTGCCCCATAAAATGAGCACGGGCTGTTTTTCAATGCCAGTTTGGAAGGCCGGCTTCTTCCTGTGCACTGAAGACCAGCCACACGGTGGGCTGGCCATTCGAGAGTTAAAGTGGAAATGAGGAGTCTTTTTTGACTAATTAGGATTCACACAGCTCTCGCGGGCTTGTGCAATGTATTCACGGATGTTAAGAAGGCATTGTCACAATTAAGGTTTTTGAAAAAAAGAAAATCCTTTCCAAGAGGATGTTTTCCATCGACAAACAGGCAAAATTAAATGCCCGATTAACACACATAATGTCCTTTTTAATAATTCTCAGCACCCTGCTAATTCTGCTAATACTAGTGCGCTGTCTACAATTCTTTCCTTTTGTGTCATGTGTTGAATAATTCAATTAGAAGTCTGACAAAGCAATAACAAGGGATTAAATGTGGTCGAATTGTAATTCGAAATAAAAACATAAGCTCTTGGGGAGTATTTACTGACTATCCTACAAAACCCTTTCAAGGATGTGAGGTTGCTGGCGTCTCCAAAATAAGCAGGAACTGCTTAGCCAACTCATCCTGCTTCCTCCCTCATTGGTACCCAGTTCCAGCGAACGAGAAAACGAAAACGTGTAAAACTAAAGGAAGTTCTTGCCAAGTAGACCACCTGGGAAGGGCTGTGAGACGCCTCTGTCTGGCCAAGTGGGGGACAGCGACGCCCTCCGCCCCCTGTGCGGTGAAGAAGAACATCTGGCAGCAGCTGAGCAGCGAACAGCGGAGGGCGCGGAGGGCCGGTCCACGCCGGCCCAGAATTTCGGCCTTTCTCTGGAAACAGGACGGTTCCAGGCGATAGGATAGGCGGTGACGAAGACCTTGCCCGCAGACAGCGCTGACTCTAGCATCAGAGACAGGACAACAGGTACTTTCACGGGAAAAACCAATCGCAGGTGGCGGGCGGGCGGAAGGGAGACGAGAACCGACGGCGCGGTGGCTATGGATCAGATGTAACCGCCCCCTCGCAGATATAATTCTGTGCTCAGCCGAATTAGGGGAGGAAGATGCCGTGAGGAAATCACCTCTCCCAACATCCAGATCAAAAACAGACTGATGAGACCAGGCGTCATTTTAGGCCGGTTTACGGGGGAGCTGAGGAGCCGCGGGCAGGTGAGAGCCTGCGTCAGACACTGACCCCCACGCCTGGCCTGGCCATTTCCCGGCTGCGGGATTTCGGACAAACTGCTCAGCCTTTTAACGCTCCCACTTCCTTATCTCCCAAAACGGCGATAATGGATAATGGTAGTAGTAGCCCAGAGGGCTGTTTGAGAATTCAATCACATAATCCACCCAAATGGTAACACGTTTCCTGGTGTATAATAAACTCCCGAAAATGAGGGCTGTTTGTTGTCAGCAATGTGAGCCAACCCTGCATTGCCGCCCCACATGCAGGGAGGGTGCTAAGAGAAATCAGAAATCACGAGGCACGGAGTCAAACAAGAAAAGTGCTCCGTCAGCAGAAAAGAGGAGAAAATGATAATTAAAGAAATAAAAAGACGAAGTTAAATATGTGAAAAAATTTCACTCAGCGAGAGGAAAGACGTCTCAGACCAGGGACTGCTCTTGGCGAGGGCTGGGAGAGAGGGTAAAGATGACAGGAGAGAGTGACCACAGAAAAAGAAAGTCATAAAGAAATTAAAAGCCCCCTTTTAACCAAGTAACATTAAACTTTATTGTAATACTGGCTGGGACATTGGTGGGGAGAGGAAGGACTTGAATAAGATTTAGTCCAAAATACCTCGCTTAAACGCTTCCTGATCTGACGGTCAGCACTGTATACAACTATTCTCTAAAAAAAATGATCTATCGTTCCCAACGCCCCTCCTCTCTCTCTGTGTTTACATGCACAACCGGCACGGAAAGTGGCTGCCCATCGCGTTGTCTATGCGCTCATCCGCGCGTGAGACTGGGCAACTTCGTAGCCCCAGACCCATGTGCCCACCAGGGGAGGAGACGCCAGGCGCAGGAGAGGTGGGGTTTGTTTTCAGCAGCGACGCAGAAATGGGGCTGAAGAGCCTGGCATATCCCGGGGTGTTCCCTGCCAAGCAGATTCGAGCTTTCTAACCCAACGCAGCGACTTCAGGCAGAACACCAGTTCTCTGTACACAAATCTAAATACCGAGTAGAAGCGTTGGGTCTGAAGGTATCCCGGAAGAGAAGCCGGGCCAGGCAGGGCGCCGCCGAGGGACAGTGTCCACAGAGAGAGGGGGGAAAGTGGGAGCAGAGGCCTGGCGGCTACGGAGTGGAGAAGGTGGGACGACACGGGGAGCGTCCAGGGTCCTCGCACCTGCACGAGGCCCGCCGCGTACGAGTGGCTCAATGAACCGCTGGTGAATCGATGGAACCCGTGGGTGTCCCGGCCGCCAGAACGACCTTTGTTATCAAGGAAAACAGCAAAGGGAAAGGCAGAGGGGTCGATTGGCAAGGATTCCTGTCAAAACAACTGCCGCCCTGGGACAGACGTCCTGTCGGAGGAGAGGTGAAACTACGAAATCATCCGGAGTGAGGGGCAGATCTGAGACTCTCGGTGACCCGATCTACAGGGAAGAAACAGGTGGCACTGTTCTCGGGCACTGCTCGGGGTGCTTTGCTGGATTATAGATATTTGTTGACTGACTGATTTCAGAGAGGAAGGGAGAGAGAAACATCAGTGATGAGAGAGCATCATGGATCGGCTGCCTCCTGCACACCCCCTCCTCGGGACCGAGTCCACAACCTGGGCCTGTGCCCTTGACCAGAATTGAAACCGGGACCCTTCAGTCCACAGACCGACGCTCTATCCACTGAGCCACACCTGCTAGGGCTGGATGTTTTAAAATAAAAACAGACCTTGGCAATGCACAGCCTTCACTGAAAAGTGATCAGATGCTAACAAATGTAAATTGCTCTTGGGGCTGCGCCCCACTTACTACGGAATCGCTGGGAACAAAGCCTCGTGGACAGTCCGGGGGAACTGGCCCGCGGGGGAGTGAGAAAGAGCATTGCATGCGAAAGCAGCCGATTCGGCGCGACGCTTTGAAAAACCATTTGGTGTGAGGTTACCTCCTGTCAGGCCCATAATGGGAGCTCGTCCCCAGTAAACCTCACCCTTGCTCAAGCCCAGTCGCCTTCCCTCCCCACGTTCTCATCACTACTTAACAGCGCAGACCTGGCGGTGTCTGGCGGTCTCTGCCCGTCTGACCCGCCTGCGGCAGCCTTGGTACCTGAACCAGGGCCCGCTCACCCACAGACACAGGTGACAGCTGCCAGGTCCTTACCTGCCCGCAGGCCAGGCCCATGCCCCTCTCGCCCATGCCGTGTGGACAGGACAGGTTCAGCTCCAGGGCGTCCGCTCCGGAAGCCTGCAGGACACGCGGGAGAGGGGAGGAAAAGGGAAGCGTTATTCGTGAGCCAACAGGGTCCCCCATGGTCACACAACACGGGGCACGCGGCCAGACGGCAGCCCAGCTGCTTGCTCGGGGACGGCGGTCTCGTGGCGTCCGCAGGTCTGGTCTGGCTCAAACGGGAGCGTCTATAACAGCAATCACCGTCGCTCACGGGAGCTTCCCCGAGGGCCTCGCCCCTCCGGCTCTGGGTCTGGCATGGGCACAGTCCTTGGCTGACTGGGCGCGTTTGACACAGGAAAAGCGATGCCCCGGCCTGGCTACGCGGAGACCCGGCAGGGGCGTCAGCTCAGCTCTGCCCGCCGTCCCGTTCCCGCCGCCCTGCACGGCTTCTGTGTTCACAGGAACACATCTTACTCATCCGGGAAATGGGTACTGAGCAGCGTGCAAAGGACGACGGAGGAGGTTGGCGGGAACAAGCACCAGGGAAATGTGTTTTTAACTGAATGTCAATTTTCTTGCATTTTAAAAAAATGTGCATGCTCAGAACAGGGAGTTCAGGTGATATTAGCTTAATAATTAAACAGGAATCCTTCTCGCTTACTCATGAATTCGCTCGCCATGGAGGGCTCCTGCCACAGGAACGGAGGAGGTCCCTCACCTTTTGCACTCGGATGTCGAGTGTGACTCGACACGGTTAGCATCCGTAGCAGGAATCGAGAAAAAAGCAAGCGAGTGCAAAGGGCTAAGAATGTGCAGGGGGTCGTGGAACTCTTGGGGAGTCTTCTGTGAAAACCTCTAAGAATAAGCAAAATGCTTTTCTAATAGCTTAATAGAGCAATTTGAGGAATGGAAGATAAAGTGATTCAAGTTTTCCATTCTTTCACCTCGCTTCTAGAATTTTCCAGATGCTACAACTTAAAAAAAAAATTAATATATATGTATATATTTCAGAGAGGAAGGAAGAGGGGGAGAGATAGAAACATTAATTATGAGAGAGAATCCTCCTGCACGCCCCACATTGGGGAGCGAGCCCGCAACCCCGGGCATGTGCCCTGACCGGGAATTGAACCATGACCTCCTGGTTCAAAGGTTAATACTCAGCCACTGAGCCACACCAGCCAGGCTACAATTTTGTTTTAAATAAGGTCAACCAGAAACTTCATACCATTGTAACAAGTCTATTGAGCCAGGTGCCGGCTTAGAAAAGCTCATGCTTCCCAAGTGCAGGGGCTCTTTCTTCCTAATTGCTCAAGATTTTAGCCTGTTTTTTGTTTGTTTGTTTGTTTTCCCTGCTTTCTGAGTTTTCAGCAGGACCTCACAGAACACGAATCCTGGTTAGCCACCTCGCACCCATCCTGCCTCACCGGCGAGCCTGCCTCGGCTCTGGCCCACGTGGGAGAGTTCATTCGCTCACTCAGCCCGTTTTCTAACAGGGTTTCATCATGGCTTTTGCTTCCCTAATTCCGTGTGAAACACATCCTGTTATTTGGAAATTACGTTACTTAAATCATGCCATTTCCCTCTGCTGGTTTGGTAGTCATCGTGGGCCACACACAACTGGCTGCACTGAGTTCAATCCCAGGTCAGCCGAGGACTGGGGGTGCTTTGGGCAAGTCAGCCAACCTTCTCGTGTCGGCTGCAGGAATAGGCCCTGTCTCCAAACCACGCGCGTCCCGTGGAACTACCAGCTTCATTAAAAGATTGTGCAGTACAATTATATACACGACTGCTCTTTTCTTATTATTTCTTAGTTATTTCAACTACTTCCTGTAGACTTCTTATTGAGCTGAAATGCAGCAATTTAGAAAAGCAAGTCGATTCGACAGCATTCTGGAACACCTAAGCTTTAGGGGGCATTGGCTTACACGTTCACCTGACACACACTTCCTAAATACAAGTGTGCGCTGACAACTAGCCAGCACAGCAACGATGGCAATGAGCAAGCCGCCAGGCGCTGTGCGAGGCTCTCTGCAGTAGGATATGTCGTTCTTCCCATTTCACAGATGATGAAACTGAGGCACAAGGAGTCTGAGTGCCCTACTCACTGTCCCACAGCCTGGAACGGAGGGGAGGGTGGTGAGCCCACAGCCTCACTCACTCCTGTGACATAATAGAGATCACTTAGTCCGTGGCTGATGTCGGGACAGTATTTTAAGAAAACTTGACATCCTTAGCCTTCTAAACTTGAAATTAAAATCTTGTAGCCTGACTCGCATGGCTCAGTGGTTAAGCCGGTGAGTGTGTTATTATTACAAAGGCTTTTGACTTCTTCCAAGTAAAACTTGCTCATTCAAAGGCTCCCGACAGAAGGACCTGTTTTTTACGGCCTCTATTCTACGGAAGGGCGGGAAGCAGGCGGCGTGTAAAGCGATTCATCATCGTCAGCTTAACACTGGCCAGGCTCACGCCAGGCACGGGCTCCGTGGAAGATTTCACGCTCAATTAGGTAAATACATGGAGAAAATGGACCCAGCGCCCCGGCTCAGGGGCCGATTACGAATCATGTCTAATTTCAGCCCCCAAATCCCAGAAGTAATTTCCCCTCACAGTGTTGAGATGTCCAAATAAACTGCACAACCCACATTTCTGAATATGATGTAGAGTCATTAGTTCATAAGTGGGGTCAGAGGTACTGTCCTATCTGAGCGGTTTCCAGAAACCCCAGATAAATCTGTCTCGAGTATCTTTCAAGATAGTGTATAATGTTAAGTGTGTATTTTTTTTTTCTGTTTAAAACACAAATTGAACCTGGCCGCCGTGGCTCAGTGGTTGAGTGTTGACCTATGAACCTGGAGGTCACGGTTCGATTTCCGGTCAGAGCACGTCGGGGTTGCGGGCTTGATCCCCAGGAGGGGGTGTGCAGGAGGCAGCCGACTCATGATTCTCTCTCATCGCTGATGTTTCTATCCCCCTCTCCCTTCCTCTCTGAAATCAATGAACATATATTAAAAGAAGTGAAATTAAAACAAGACACAAATCGGAGCCTGTGGGGAGTTGTCCACGTCTGGGCAGGCGTCCCTGATATTACAGAAACCCCGCTCACCGGCGCCCGCTCAGGAGTGCCGGTCCCACCGGTCCGGGCCTGTCTGTAGTCATACGTGCGAATGGTATTGAACGGGGCCTTTCACATTTTCAATGTTCGAGGGTTCTGCATTCACAATTTCTTCCCTCGCTGTCACACCAGCTTGCCTGAAGGCCAGGTAAGACCCAGTGGCCTCTCCAGGGTGGCATTGTGTCTTATCATGACATCCATCCTCCTATAGGGTTTGCTTTCTATGCACATCAAGAGGAAGTGGGTCCCAAGGAGCAAGGGTTTCTGGCAGCCTGTGAAATGCCAGGGACCACTTTTATGGGCTAGAGTCCCTTTCAATTCCCATTTCCATCCTGTTAATGAAAACGCCGGGAAACACATGGGAATAGAAACGTGTTTTGTTTTGTTTTGTTTTTTTGTTACCATTTTCCATTCCATTTTGCTGCCACGGGGTTCTTTTCCACGACGGCTCTTTATTTACAGCTGGTAGAAAGAGAAGAGAAGAAAGAGAAGAGATAGGACTGCGTTACCTCGGCCATGCTGGCGAGCTCCATCCAGTCGTTCCTGTTGTAGCTGCACATGATGCTCGCGATGAGGACCTTCAGGAAGAGGAGAGAACAGGGCTCAGGTACGACTTCACACACAAGGGCACATGGAATTCACATGAGTGTGTGTGCTCAATGGTAAAGTACTTGATAAGATTAGTTGCGCATCCGTTGAAAGACAAACCACTAAGTAACAGCAGATTCTAAGTGGAGCAAAGGATGAGATTTGGGACTTCTGCCTTGTCCTAGAGACTTCCTCATTTATCTGTGTTTAATCCTCACCTGAGGGTATGTTTTAGAGAAAGGGAAAGGGGGAGAGGGACAGGGGGAGTTGGGGGGAGGAGAGAGAGATATGTATGAGAGAAACATTGATTGGTGGCCTCCTGCACACGTGCCTACCCCCCCCCCCCCCCGCCCCATCCGGGGATCGATCCCCCAACCTGAGCATGTGCCCTGACTGGGTATCAAACCGGCAATCTTTCCGTGCACAGGATGATGCTCCACCAACTGAGCCACATGGGCCAGGACCCTCAGTTGTCTTTGAAGACTTGGAACACCTGACTTCACTTTTCTGACCCTCGGCATTCTCATTTTTAAGATGAAAACAATACTGCCTTTGCCACCTGCCGAAGGCAGTCGAGGGGATTATGTATATTTGTGTGGGGGGAAGGGTTGTCTAAGTTATGCAACGACATACAAGTGTTCATTAATAGCATCACTGACACAGCGGAAGGTTTCCAGGCATGGGAAAGACACTACTTGGCGTCCCTTGGCCGAGTCTATTCTGCATCACCTGGGAACACGTGCCCCCCAACCAAGGGCCGCTGCCCCTGAGGGTTTAAGACAGAGAAGTGCCACGGATTTGGTGACACAGAACCTCCTTTACAAGAAGGGTGTCAGGGATGCGGGGCCAGGAGTCAGCCGAGACTCAATGGCGTACACAGGACAGGAAGAAGTGAGAGGAGCGATCCCCAAATCTCTCCAAAGGTCCTGGGGGTCCATTAACCAAGAAAGGAGGCGGCAGACGGTGGGTGGTGGGGGTCATCCTTCCAAACGTTTAAAGAATTACAATTCTCGGTCCAATTAGTGTTTTATAATCACACTAGAGGCCTGGTGCATGGATTCGTGCACAGGTGTGGTCCCTCATCCTAGCCTGCGGGGATCAGGCCAAAACCGGCTCTCCAACATCCCCCAAGGGGTCCCAGATTGCAAGAGGGTAGTTCTCAGGTGATGCACCCTGGAATCGGGCTCTTTCCTTTCTGGTTCCGGGGTACATCACCCAAGAACTGCAGCTGCCAAGTCACCACAGCTCAGCAGCTCCTGCATTGAGTGTCTGCCCCCTGATGGTCAATGCGTGTCATAGCTACCGGTCGGATGGTTGCTCAGGCCTTTATATATATAGGTTTCCTTCTGGAGTAAATAAAACGATTTTTTTAAAAATTTGAATTACAAGAAAGCTTGCAGATTAGAAATTAAGGTGAAGAACATAGAATTTCCAATGGGTCACAGGTAGGAAACCTCATCGAACTCCCATGTTCTCCAAGCCTGGGCCCTCGTACAGGCAGTGGCGTTCGGGAAGTCGCTGGGAGCTGCCTTGGAAACCCACCCAACAGCCCCGCCTCGAGACAGCCTGCATCGTTCAGTAGGAAAGGCTGCAAGTGGCAAAGGTGAGTAACTGTCAATGACCCGGGGAGGTTAGAGCTTGGCAAACAACAAAACCACTGCTAACACTATTGGGATTATATCAAGAAGGAAGAAAACCACATGGGGCAAGTGATTTTCAAAGACATTTAAACTCAGAAAGTCTGTTTATTCAATATTCATTAATTGTGGAACACGCACATTTAACAGGGTCTTTGTACCTGAATACAAACGAAGTGAAAGTGGGACTGGCACAGTTTTCCTGAAACGTAGGCACGGAGACTCGGACATGAAATGCCAAGCCTGGCCCGGCCGGCGGGGCTCAGTGCTTGAGCATCAACCTATGAACCAGGAGGTTATGGTTCGATTCCTGGTCCGGGCACAGGCCTGGGTTGCAGGCTTGATCCCCAGTGTGGGGCGTGCAGGAGGCAGCCAATCCATAATTCTCTCTCATCATTGATGCTTCTCTCTCTCCCTCTCCCTTCCTCTCTCTAAAATCAATATATATATATATATATATATATATATATATATATATATATATAGTCAAGCTCACACGCTCTTCAGATCTCATGTGGCCATTGCTGATTGCATGTTTGCAAAGGGGAATGTATTCTGAAAGCTGTCCTTTCATGTGATGTCATTTATTTGGAAAGTCATAAATGCCTTGCTTATCCAATTATTCCCAACAAAGAAACCTCACATGAAAATGAAACAATATGCGCAGTTTCCATAGAAAATAAGACATATTTCCACCACGGGAGGGGGGGGCACCGCTGTTGACACTACAGTAGTAGCCGCTGCGTGTCCTCTGCCTTGGCCACTTGGCAATGTACTGTTCTCCCGTTTGTGTTCCCCCGTGTCTGCTCACTGGTCTCCCCGGGCCCCCAGGGACCCTGGCAAACGAGGCAGAAACTCCTCAGCCGCAACTCCCCTCGCGCCTCCGCCATCCCCGCAGCGTCCGGAAGCCTCTCCCAGGGCGCTCGGAGGTGCCTCTTCCTGACGTCCCCTGCGTTCTTGTTCCTCCTCAGGCTCGTCCACCTGAGGCCACGGGTGACCTGGGGTGTCCCAGGGGCCGTGCACGATGCTCTGTGTCATTCTTTTGTAAAGATATATTTTTATTGCTTTCAGAGAAGAAGAGCGCGCACTGGAACCCCAAAGCCAGGGTTCTTCTAACCCACGCTCTGCAGGAGACACAAGCGTTTCGTGCACCGTCTCTCTGCTGTCCACTGGACAGTGACCCAGCCATCGCCCCCTCCCGAGAGCCGCCTCCTTCAGCGCCCCCTGGAGACGGGTCCCCGCCGGGAAGGTGCTGGGTGAGAAGCAGGTGGATGAAGCAAACGAAAGCCTCACTCCTCTGTCAGCCCCCCGCACCCCCTTTCCCTCGCCACGGTCAGCCCTTCGGCACAGGGGACGGCTCCCACGTCTGGGCTCCTGGGCCTCCTCCTCCTCCACTGAGCTGCCACGTCTGCCCACGTGGCGACCTCGGTAAACGGCACAGAAACACGCCGCTCAGGGCTCTGCCTGCCAGGACAGTGACGAATGCACCTCAACCAGTGAAACACGCCTCGCCGCCCTGGATACTGATCAGCGGTTCCCTTCCCTGGATGTGCTGTCGATCCTCGGGATTCAACCACAGATGCTCCCCGCATTTCGTAAACATCTTAGGGTTTCCTCCGTGTTCCCCATTTCAGCTCCACAGGTTCCTTCTCAGAAGCCCGGCAGTGATTTACAGCGGGAGTGGTGACAGGACCTTTTCCAACGCGGCTGGAACCTTTCCGGTCTGCACTTCACGCCGCGGCCTAATGGACGCGCTGGCATTTGGTCCTGATTTGCATGCCATAACAATAAAACCGTGTACAACACAGCCCCGGCTACACTCACATTACCTGGCAAATGAAGGTACTCACAAGGCAATGTACCCCAATTAAACTCAAGAAATGGTATTCAAGCCACTTACGGACTTCTAATGTAATACAAATGCACTGATGTTCAGAATGCATGCAAAGGTACACACCTCGTTAAACATACAGGGGGAGAAAACAACAAATTTCTTTGCTTCATTAGTCATTTCATGAAAGCTTCCTAATATGCATATTAGCTATTTCAACTGCGCAAGACAATGCATTTGTCTATAATCAATGCATTGGCGGTTCTAATTCAAAGCAAACACTGAAGGTCCTTCTCAGAGTTTAAAATTTGATGTGTGTGTGGTGTTGTTGTTTTTTAAAACAATAACATACTGAGATTTTGCAAATAAAAAGAGTATATATTTCCTCTTAAATGTTCCTTTTTTTCTCACTGGACACACTTTCTGGTTTGCTCATGAATGCACAGATGTTAATACAGATGCTGTTTTGAAGGAATAACAATGAGGTGTTTGCTGTGTAACCTTCTCTCTCCCAACTCCCACGTGTAATCACACGTTCATTGAAACGTTCCAAACAGGAGAAAAGTAGTTTTTCAAAAAGAAGTAATTGCATGGCTGGGGTTTGCAGTCCTCTGAATTAAGGGGAGATACACATGTTTCTTACGAGGTAACATTTTCCAATTTGAAAGTTTGGTTTGAAAACAAACCTGTACGCATACGCTCGTCTTGGGAAGCACTGTAGACAGGCACGCACCCCTACGAGTGGGAGGAAGGTCTAAGGCTGCGATTCTGCGGCATCAAATGCTTCCGTTTTGATAACTGCTCTGTGTTTTCGAAAAGCACTGTAACAACCACAGCCCTGATTGTTCTAATTACTTAAAATAAGGCAAAGTAGAGCCTCTAGAGTCATTTGATTTAAAAGACAAATTCTAGTTCAGAACCTTCTGAATTATTTACAAACACCTCCAATTGTTCTATCATTTTTTAAAAAGATGTTTTTATTGATTTCAGAGAAGAAGGGAGAGGGAGAGAGAGAGAAACTTCCATGATGAGAGAGAATCATAGATCCGCTGCCTCCTGCACACCCCCTACTGGGGATTGAGCACGAAACCCGGGCATGTGCCCTTGACCGGAATCGAACTGTGACCTCCTGGTTCCTAGGTTGACACTCAACCACTGAGCCCCGCCTGCCGGGCCGATTGTTCTACCATTTAAGGAAGGTGAGGAGGGTACCCTCCCTCCCGCACCACAATGTCAAGAGGAGATGCCCTAAACGCCTGTGGTGAGGATCTGAGCCTCAGGTGCAGCCCCACCGGTCCTGTCAATTCCCTGAACGCATTTCCCATGACGACGGTGAGCGCTCTTCAGTGAATAGGGTTCCCATATGCTACTGTTTTCAACGACCAACAGCAAAAGCCCTATGGTCCCTGGCCTTGTGTTGGGAACAAAACGTCTAAAAGCAAAACAAAAGCCTCTCCCATTTTTCCCGAATAAAAGAGCGAAGGCAGACTGCAAAGACCGAGCGTACGCCTCCTCTTCGCCAAGCTGCTCTCCCTGGAGACGGGGTTCCAGGAGGGGCCGCTGGGGCTGAAGGAGGAAGAAGTGCCCTAGACCCGGGGCGCCCACCGGCCCCTCCCGCCCGGAAACAGCTCCAGTCCGGCCTCCAGGGTTTCCTCCAGGGGCCTCTGGGCACCGGGGGTTCCTGCTGTTTCTTTAGGAAACGGTCACAAGATGGTACGTAGTTTCTTTTCCTTCCCTCCTTCACGATCCTCGCAGGCATGCCTTTTGAAAGGGATAAGCAACGCTTTCCTTTTGTCCGTATACCCTAACCGCTGGCATACTGTCTCTCAGGAGATATTACTTAGCCAAACTAGAAAGCTTTACTGTACTTGCTAAATGCACAAAATTACCCCTACATTATTTATGTAAATAACAAAGACATAGAAATAAAGCATATATAGATACTATATATGCATGTACTAGTGAACTTTCAATCAACTATTCCAATACTCTATAATGAAGCAGCCTCCTGTGAACCCAAAAGACTCACACACACACACACACACACACACACACACACACAATTCTGTCAACTGCAAGGAAAGCACCCTGGTATGCAAACTGATCCTTACATTTTTGTCCCCCCCAGGCAACGTCCCTCTTCTCAAATGGCAATAGAGCACAATGAACCCTTCTCTCCGTTGGCTACCAGCCTCGGGTGAACGCACACAGCAACTTCCGGCAGAGGACTCACTGCATCAAAATGCCGCAGTCCGTCAGCTGGAGGGGCTGTGACGCTGGGTATCCGGGACGTTACTCCCACTGATGCTATGGTCGCTGAGAAATGCCAGGAAAAAGTCACCCGAGCAAACGAGTGGCCACGCTTCACCTGTCACACAGCCTGGTTGGGACTGACGCCCACGCCCTGGTGCGCTGTCCGTGACGTGCAGCCGAGGGAGGCTGGGAAGACTGACCTGGCTTTGCAACCAGCGGCTCCCGGCACCCACCCTCTACACCAGCGGTCGCCAACCTTCCGGACCTCACGGACCACCCGTGATCCGCGGACGACCGGTTGGCGGCCGCTGCTCTAAACACTTCTCGCTCCCACGCCCCTGTCTGTGGAAGCGGGTTCAGTCTCCACTGACTTGCTGAGCTATGAGGTTTCTAAGAGCTAAGTCTCTCCGGGAGCGAAGAACTGCGGTTCCCAACCACTGTCTCACCAAGCCCGCTTCCAACAAGCAGCGTCCTGCCCCGGCTCTGGGTCAGCTTTGCCCTGCTCAGTGTGGCTCAGTTGGCTGGGCGTCATCCTAGGCACCGAAAGGTTACCAGTTCGATTCCTGGTCAGGGCACAGGCCTGGGTTGCAGGCATGAGGGAGGCAGACAATCGATGTTCCTCTCATTGGTGTTTTGCTCTCTCTCCCTCTCCCTTTTCCTCTCTGAAAATGAATTTTTTTAAAAAATCTAAAAAAAGAAAAAAAGAAAAAAAAAGAATTCTAAAGGGTCAGCTTCTTTCTTGTGTCAATTCATCTTCAATAACGTTGTCCTAACTCTATTTTAGGCCACTCCAAAGAGGATTTACCAAATGCATTCTTTTAACAAAACAACGCACTAACCTTCCCTGCTTTCCCACTACGTTTTCCTTCACGAATTAAGCTCTGTGCCGGGGCCTTGGCCGTCCTTATTCACGTGACGCTGCCCTCCGGAAGCGAAGAGGAGTCAGAAGAACATCTCCCTGAGGGGAGCGGGAAACGCTAGGAGACCCGCAGAAGGAGGACACGGGAGGACGACCCTCAACCCACCTGTTTGCCAAGGACGTCCTCCCTGAGGCCGCGGTCCTCCTGCTCACCGCTCCTCTGCAGTGTGATGTGGCGCTTGTCCTGTGTGCCGCCACCCCGACACCCCGTTGGAGATGGGGGCCCCTTTCATGCACTTAGCTCCCCTGGCCCGTGTCTTCCCGACACCAGCCCCGCTCCCCGCTCCTGTCCGCGCAGTGTCCCTGTCTCCCCAGGACAGGCGCAGGGGAGGATTAGTGGAGCAGGGCGACCCAGTGACAGCGGCGCTGGGACGGCTGCCTTTCTCAGGTCTCATTTTGTCCGAATTTGGCCTTAGATCACTTTTTGTAGAGAACCTGAAAAACATGTCACAATACAGGGCGCCTGACAAAGAGGGCAATTCCATCCTCTAGGCTCTGAGAGGACTCCCGGCTGTGCCATTCCACTTACCGCCGAGGACTAAATGCCCGGGAATTGGCCTCGCGCTCACCTGCGAGGCGTGGAAGTGTACTGTCGGGGGCTCACGGGGAGCTGTACCTGGAACAGGCGGAAGGAACGCCCCGGGGGCTGGGCACAGCCCCGCCTTCCAGAACCACCAACGGAGCAGACGCTCTGCTCTGCGATTTGCCAGGCATTCAGACTTCCCTCAGTTTTAACTTGGAAAACACCATTTTGCTTTAGCGCCTACGTTTTCTGCAATATTTTTCCCATCAGAAAAGGGCCCTGGGATAGTCTAAAGCCACGGGCCCAGGCCCTCTCTTGAAGGACCTCCCATGGCCGTTCGCGGTCGCCAAAACGTCCCATTATTCTTGGAGAGGCAGAGCAACAGTCTCCCTGGAAATCATTAGGGATCCGAGACCTAGCCAGCTATTTGCAAACACAACAGGGTTTTAAACAAATGCGAGAGCGTCCCTCTGCACATCATCTGGGATGGCGGACGAACCCTAACCTTCTGGTTCATCAACCTGAACCCGAGGTGCCCCCCAACCCCCCTTTCAGGTAAGCCCGGCTTCATCTCTACCCTAAACAATTTCTTATGGCTCCTAACTTCTGACCACTGCTTCTCAATCTTTACTCTCAGATATAATATAGCCACACAAATGATAATTAATGAATCCGTTTTTAACTTTCTAAGGAATGTATGGGAAGATATTTAAAAAAATATTTTAAAATTGATTTTTAGAGAGAGAGAGAGGGTGGAAGGGAGGGAGAGGGCTGCCTCCTGCACGCCCCCTACTGGGGATGGAGCCTGAAACCCAGGCATGTGCCCCGAATGGGAATCAAACCAGCAACCTTTCCGTGCACGGGTGTATGGGTCGATGCCCGACCCACTGAGCCACACCGGCCAGGGCTATCTGGCTACCAGCTCCCCTGCTTGCCCCCTGGTTGACCACGGACCAGAAACATCCTTCCCTAAGCTCCACAAGGAGGCCGTGTGCTGTCTTACAATGGCACGGGCTCCGCGCTGGCTGGCGGCGGGCTCGGCCGCCTCCTCAGGCTGGATCCAGTGTCTCGGGGCCAACGACAGCTGCCTTCCTGGACCGTGGCAGTCCGTGCAGAGCATGTCTATCTACCTGCCTGTTTCTACATCTGTCTCCAACCTTCTGTCCATCTCGACGCCTAAGCTACGGTTTAATGATCAGCAGAAAGCACCGGCGATGTCTAGCCAGCTCCTCAGCTCTGCGAGGATCTGAAACGAGCCTCTATTTCCCATAGGCAGAGACCACACCGGATATGTGAATGTCAACGCCAACAGACCACACCTACGGTGCGTGCCTCCAGACGGCAGAATCGTGTCAGCCCAGTGGTTTCTTTCAAACAAAGCTAAACAGAATAAGCAAAGTAGTCTTGAAATATCTGACTGTCATTTTATTTTATTATGCTGTATTCACTGCAATTTTTTTCAATATTGAAATAAAATATGCTTCTGATTAAAACCACGTGGAACATCCAATCCCCTGAGACAGGGTGTTAGCCATCACATCCCCTGCCCTGTCTCCGGGAGGCAGAGGGATGGTCTTGTTGTCAATGTAATCGTGGGCATGGGAGTAAATGATGCCGCCCGCTGACCCCGGCACCGCCATCTCTCCGGGGACATTCCCGGCGTGAGAACTGTCAATCTACACGGACACGAACATATTACACATCTCCCTGCAGTCGCCTGTCTTCTCTTTCTGGGATTCCTTAATAAAAAGATTCCCTCTCTGATAAGGACCAGCTGTGCAGAATATCCTGACATTCCTCATCTCTAATCCCTTTATTTTAAAGAAATATTTCCTGGAAGGGGAAGTCAATAATTCAGCCAATTCTTTTCTCCTCTCTGTTTTTCCTTGAGCATACCCTGCATGTAAATGTGTGTCTGAGGTTTTAGATGAGTGAAGTATTAATAATTACGCAGAGACCAGGGAAGTAGATCTAAAGTATTGATTTAGCTGTTTGCTGGGCCTCGCTTTCCGCAAAATACAATTTCCCTTTGTTGTTTTGCATTAAAATTGCCTTTGGTTCTCATTCTCATGGATATAAAGTGATTCCTTCTATGAAAAGTGTCATACATTTTCCCAGGAGAAAATAGGACAAGGAAAGTAGAAATTATCAACTATGTCCATCAAACAAACACGCAGCAGCAGAAAAAGTCTTCTCAGTACAAAAACGCACCGCCAGGCCCAGCAGGAAGCGAGGAGGCCTCGGTGCGCGGTTCAGCTCCCGGTGCTCTGGTGAAAACCAAGTTGCACTGATAGACACAGGTGTTAGTCGGAGCCAAGAAGCATGGCAGCCTCAACGTGTAAGGACTGGAAAGGAAGAGCGGATACTGACGAGAGGGAGAGAAATGCAAGAGGGAAGTAGGGGTTGGGCTATGGAAACTTCCGACGGATCTTGCCCGCCCTCCTGCCCCCCAAAAGTTAAGTTTTTCTTAGCATTTCTTACTATATATAAACCCAAGCAATTAGGAATTTCTAGACTGGCCATTGCTAGCTTCCCGCATTATCATCTTCTTATTTACTAGAGGCCCGGTGCACGAAATTTGTGCACAGGGGGGGGGTCTCCTCAGCCCAGCCTGCACCCTCTCCAATCCGGGACCACTGGCTCCTAACTACTCACCGGCCTGCCTACCTGATTGCCCCTAACTTCCCCCAACTGCCTCCTCTGCCAGCCTAGTCGCCCCCAACTGTCCCCCCTGAGGGCCTGGTTGCCCCATGCATTCTGTTGCTCAGTCGTTTTGTCGCCCCTCACTGACCCCCTGCGGGCTTGGTTGCCCCATGTAGCCTGTTTGGTCATCCGTTTGGTTGCGAAGGTCACTTAGGGTTTTATATATATAGATTATTGATTTTTAGAGAGAGAAAGGGAGAGAGACAGAAATATCAATGTGAGAGCAAAACATTGATTGGCTGCTGCCTCCTGCAAGCCCCCTGATGGGGACTGAGCCTGGCATGTGCCTTGACTGGGAATCAAACTGGCATCCTTTTGGTGCATGGGACAAAGCCCAACCAGCTGAGTCACACCGGCCATGGAGCCATACTAGAGGCCTGGTGCACAAAATTCGTGCACGGGGGTGTGTGTCCTTCAGCCCAGCCTGAACCCTCTTCAATCTGGGACATCCCTCTCACAATCCAGGACTGCTGGCTCCCAACTGCTCACCTGCCTGCCTTCCTGATTGCCCCTAACTGCTTCTGCCTGCCAGCCTAATCACCCCCTAACCACTCCCATTCCAGCCTGATTGATGTCTAACTGCTCCCCTGCCAGCCTGATTGCCCCTAACTGCCCTCCCCTGCAGGCTTGGTCACCGCTAACTGCCCTCCCCTGCAGGCCTGGGTCCCTCCCAACTGCCCTTCCCTGCAGGCCCGGTCTCCCCCAACTTCCCTCCTCTGCCGGCCTGGTCACCCCTAACTGCCCTCCCCTGCAGGCTTGATCGCCCCCAACTGCCCTCCCTTGCAGGCCTGATCACTCCCAACTACCCTCCCCTGCTGGCCTGATTGCCCACAACTTCCCTCCCTTGTAGGCCTGGTCCCTCCCAAATGCCCTTCCCTGCTAGCCATCTTGTGGCGGCCATCTTGTGTCCACATGGGGGCAGCCATCTTGTGTTGGAGTGATGGTCAATTTGCATATTACTCTTTTATTAGATAGGATGTTCCAAACGCTAAGCTAACCAAACCTACTTCTTAGATTTAAAATTTCCTGAGTGGTAAAAACCATATAAGGTGATAACAACAGAATCACATTTATTAAATACAAATGACGTAGAGAATGAGCCTGCCTTAGGAGTTTGAGGTCATGTGATGACTCTGCATAGAGTAGTGCATTATAAACAATTATTAAACTTTGGGGGGTGCATTCATGAATTTGAGATTCCCAGACAATAAATACATGCACACTTGACATCCATAATTAATTTTTATTAAGTGTAGATTAAAGCCAGCAGGATAATTGGATACCACAATATTTCAACTCAAGAAAACAAATGCAAAATATCCGGGGCCCTCCTTACAATAATATAAGACAACAGAATATTACGCTGATTTCTTTAATAAATGGATGATTTCCCTATTTGGAGCCTCTCATTAGAACACATTGGGGAAATCAAGCTACTTCATTGTGGCACGAGATCCTATAAAAGCAACAATTATCAAAGTAGATGGTAAAATTATTGTGTGGTCTGATTAATTAAATATTAGCCAGGAATATTCCATGCTAATCCTCTAAATACATCAAAAAGAAAGGGGAAAACCAGGCATTTCTAGTCTCCTTGTCTGACTACAACTTTCTGAGAACTCTAATCTCCTTAAAGGGGCAGTTCTCTGACTCCCGAGGAAGAGACACCTTTATAGCAACAAATGTCTATGACTAGTCAGGTTCCATATATAGCCGTGCTCCCACGTTACAGATGAACGTCAGTAAAATATATTTGACTTTTTACAAAACAGACATCGCCCAGGCATGGGTGGTGCACACAAAAATATTCGCTGAATTCTTGTGTATAATTTTCATCATCTTTTCAAAATTAAAACAAAAGCATTCATTGAAATGAGTGATTATTGAGTGTACGCTGGTAAAGGAGGGCTGTAGAATCAGGAGTGGGCTCCGCGTTGGAGAGAAGATAGCGGGGAATGAAGAGGAAGTGAGCACACGTGGTGGGGATGGAGAAGGTGTGGGCTCAGATAACCGGACATCAGCTCCCAAGACAGCAGAGGCAGCATAGTTCTTTGGGAAACCAAGCCCAGAAGTTGTCTATGGAGAAAACCTAGTCAGACATGATGGCCAAGTAGCCAGAGGGTAAAATGTGAAGACAAGGTCACAAAGACCATCACCGTTGATGTTAAAGTTGCCTAAGAGGATGGCAGATAGGAATGAAAAGTCAGATATATATACTCATGGAGGCTTGGGGTGAAGGGGAGAGGGAAAGAGCAGGGGATGGGAGCGAGGACCAGGGGGCTGCAGGACAGGAGAGCATGGCTGCATTTCATGGACCGCGGCTCCGTGACGAGGCATGGCTGACAGAACACGGACAGGGGCCCAGGGAGCCACTGACGCACCCACTGGCCTCGGACAGAGGCACGGATGTGCATGGGTGGGGTGGAGCGCAAGCAGGAGACTGGGGAACAGTGGCTCTTTGGAGAGAGTTCTGGAGAGGGCCACCCTCTGAGATACTTTCCTGAAGGCCAAGAGGGAGATGCGCGAGGCCAGGAAAATACTGGGGTGGTCATCAGGAGGTGTCCAGAGGTTCTGAGCTTCAGGGGGCAGAGCAAACAGAAGGCAGGTGCTCTCAACAATGAGAGAGAATCACTGATCGGGATGGAGCCCGCAACCCAGGCCCTTGACTGGAATCAAAACCCGGACCCTTCAGTCCACAGGCCGACGCTCTATCCACTGAGCCATACCGGCTTGGGCCCTGGTGACTACTTACTAGAGGGAATTAACCTTCAGCAACAGCGGAGGACTCTGAGCAACAGGAGCGGGGGTGACAGTAGGTGTCACTGTTTCGGCCACGGGGAGGACGCCGCTCTGACTCATGGGTGTGCCCACGCCGGTGCTCAGGCTGCATCTGGGCGGCAGCACGGGTCCCTGGCAGGGCCTCGCTTGGGGTGGAGGTTCGCAGTAACCGCCAGCGTCTGTTTCGGCGGAAAGGCCGAGTAACTGTGGACAAACGGACTGCCAGTTTGCACAACACCGGGACCGATGTCTCTATCCTTCACTCGTCTGTTAGCAAACCAGGAGCTTGGGCCACATGAGGCTCGATGACTGACGATTCGATTCCTCTCGGGCATCCGAGGATGAAGTTCAGTCAGGGCTGTTGGGAACGCTAACAGGTGGCGGCTCCGTTCTCTCTCCTCTCCCAGATTTCCTCGAAGGGATGGTGGGGAGAAAACCCCAGTACAATCGGGAGCTCACAGGAGGTGAGAGGAGTCCGCAGCTCGAGCTACGAGCAGGAGAACGCCCGGGAGAAGCCCAGGTGTGGCCATCTACTCTGTGCAATCAGCCCCGCACAGACCGGGACGGACTCGGCCCTCTGTCTCAGACTAGCCGACATGGCCAAGGGGACATGGATTCTGAAATCAGAGAACAATCTGAACACGGGATTTTGACAGTTGCCTCAGAGAAGACCTTCTGGGGCAGCGGTCGCCAACCCTGCGGACCTCACTGACCACCAGTGTCCGCGGACCACCAGTTGGCGACCGCAGTTCCAACGGTTTCCTATGGTACGTGTCCTTTATGTACACAAATGGCTGATTTCCATAGCTTCTGGAAAACTTTAAAAGATGTGCATGTGCACATGACATGTAATGTGATGTCATGATGTATATGAAGGAGGAGCTGTAGAGGTGGCCGGGCCCGGGGCCTGGCCCTCTGAACACCACCAGACCGCGGTCTGCAGGGAGCACAGACCTCCGTGCGAACGATCCCAGGCCGGAGGGAAACAGGTCTCGACGGAGAATGACTGTCCCCCCCAGACATCCGGCTCCTCTCACCCAGATTCCCCTTGACATCTACACGCCGTTCTGTGTCTGTAACCACCGCCTAGCGTATGTGACGCAGTCTCGTGAAGAACGTGGGGAAAGTGAAGCTGATGGAGTTAGAGAGGAAAAAAGAAAGAGAAAGAATACATAGCAGAACAGGTTTAGCAGTTTTTGCCAGATTCTTGGGAGAGATCTGATAAAACAGGGCCTCAGAAATGACCCCTAGCCCAGCCAGCGTGGCTCAGTGGTTGAGGGTCAATCTATGAACCAGAAAGTCACGGTTTGATTCCCGGTCAAGGGCACATGCCCGGGTTGTGGGCTCAACCCCCAGTGGGGGGGCATGCAGGAGGCAGCCGATCCATGATTCTCTCTCATCATTGATGTTTCTATCTCTCTCTCCTTCTCCATTCCTCTCTGAAATCAATAATAAAATATTAAAAAAAGAAAAATACAAAAATAAAAATATAATCTGCAGTTTATCTGATGGTGCTGGTGGTTCGGGTGGGAATGTAATCACCCAATTAAGAAGCTCTGCCTGGAGTTCAAGGTCACACTCTAACCACACGGCGTCTGTCCTGGTGTGTGAGTTCCCATCAGGGAGGTCTTGAAAGGGGGTAAGCAGAGATGAGGCAAAACTCTGAGTCATAACACATGACACAAAACCCCAGAGCTGAATAGCATGTGTGCGAGTATCGGTAAATTATTGAGGGGTAATGACGGTCTGGGTAACGACAACTATTACTGTCATGGAGGGTGACATGTCATTATTGGTGTTGATTTCTACAGTTTCCAGTAATCCATTAAAAAAGTATTGAACACATTGGTTGTTTTTTGAGTTTGTAAATGTTCATTTCCCACCCCCGACCTTATAACCCTAGAGCCATAACTAAATTTACAGTTCAAGCTAAATCAAGCACAAAATGGTTACTGATCATCTCTAATACTGGAGGTTTTAAAGGATACTTGATAAAAAAATTAAAATGCAAAAAGCAGCACAAAGTTAAATTACATTATTTATCATGGAAAGATTAGGCAACCTAGTTACTTTCCTAAATTCAGCATAAATAAAATATGACAGATTTTTCTTTGGGGTGATCGAGTATACAGACCAGAAGCTCCCCAAAGAAGCTGTATTCCTAAAGTTAACTCAGTCCTTTCTTAACACTCTAGGCATTTTACCAACCTGAAAGGTGAAATATTCCCCTAAAAATGACTGCATGCTAAGGTATTTCTTTGCTTCATGTACACAATGGATAATTAATTCAAGAGGAAAACATCTCGAAGCGTGAAAAAAAATAGCCAACTGTGACATTCAAGGGAACTATACACACGCTATTGAGGCCAAGCCCAGGGAAGCGTACGTCCTTCCTGCCCTAGTTCCAGCCCCGTCTTGATGAGCTGGAGCTCATTTTCCAGTTAGTGAATTATCTGGGTCTGGGTTCTTCTCTCCCCTCTGGCTGACTACCTCTCCCTTCCTCTGCTCAGGAGCACTTCCGCCAGAAGGGGGAGAACATCCAGTCGAAAGTAAAAAGTGAGCCATCCACGGGCATTTTTAAGTACTCTGAAGCTTGAATTAAATTTTTTCTTTTCTTTTTAAAAATATATCTTTTTATTGATTTCAGAGAGAGGAAGGGAGAGGGAGGGAGAAATAGAAACATCGGTGATGAGAGTCATTGATCAGCTACCTCCTGCATGTCCCCTACTGGGGAAGAAGCCTGAAACCTAGACATGTGCCCTGACTGGGAATCGAACCTGGGACCCGTCAGTCCACAGGCCAATGCTCTATCCACCGAGCCAAACTGGCGAGGGCTATTTGTGATGTTTTAAGGAAGTTTGTTTGCCTAGTGATTCAGTTCGTCACCTGTGCCTCTGAGACCAATCTTTCAGATGGTTTATAGGTAATGAGGTCATATTTGTGGGTCACAAATACAGCCTTAAATGCTGCTTAAATTGAATCAATTACACAACCATAAATGATGGTTGAGAAAGGAAAATGGTTATTACAGTACACAAACACAAACCTTTAAAATAGTACTGTTAAGTATTTATTAAAAAACACACACACAATCTTAAAGAACAAAGAGAATGATTTCAAGTAAATGTCTTAGAAGACCTAAGGGGAAAATGTGAAATTAGTTTCTTGTGAAAAAAAAATCTCTGGCATAGCGCCTGCACAGTACAATGTAAAAGAATAAAATGCCTACTGGCTAAAAGAGAAGCAGGGGTGGGGAAGGTGGTCCTTATCAACAGCCCCCCCCCACACACACACAAACCAACAAAAAGTAAAATAGTATAGGTAGCTTGTAAAAAAGTTAATACAATACATGCAATTGTAGGATATTATGTTAAATAACAACCTTTATATGACCTTCTACTTTTGAGCCTCTCATAAATAGTGGTGCTTACTTCTAAGATTGTTTTCAAATGACCAAGTTAAAGGGGCCTTTCAGGATGAAAAGGATTCATTTGAGGGACGGAAAGGGGCAGAGGGGGAGTAGGAGGCTGTACCACAGCCTTTCTCTCTCCTGGTTCCCCTAATACAGTGGTCGGCAAACTCATTAGTAACAGAGCCAAATATCAACAGTACAACGATTGACATTTCTTTTGAGAGCCGAATTTTTTAAACTTAAACTTCTTCTAACGCCACTTCTTCAACATAGACTCGCTCAGGCCGTGGTATTTTGTGGAAGAGCCACACTCAAGGGGCCAAAGAGCTGCCTGTGGCTCGCGAGCCGCAGTTTGCCGACCACGGCCCTAATCCTTTAAGGCAAGAATGCACCGGAGTTGGGTTCTCCACAAACCGGAACCCTCACGGGTGGGAAGTGTCACCCAGCTGAGAGGAAGTCAAGGAGCCTGCTCTCCGTGTGGGAGTGTGCGCCTCGTTCTCACTGCTGACAAGGTCAGGCCAGGGAGCAAACACGCCCAGCTCAGCAGCAGCTCCCGTTGCCGCTCTCCTGAGCCAGTTCATAATAAGAGGAGGTAATGCTACGCGCCCTGGCGGCCCGGGCTCCTTCCAGGCGGTGAAGCACTGCCTCACTCCCAAGCCCGGGGGCGAGGCTGGGCCCCACAAGGCAGCCGGCCCATCCCAGAGCGCAGGGCGTTTGGGGAGAACGTGTGCTGCAGGCAGCTCATGCCTGGACCGTGCGCCGCTCTGAAAGGCGGAGGTGGGTCTTCAGGCCTCTCCTTTGCCGAGTGACACGGAACGAAGCATTTTCATCTCTCAGGAAGCAGCAGCTGACACACCCACCACAGTGCTTTGGTGTCTTAGCACCGCAGAAGGTCACATCTAACCTCCAGTGGATTCCCATGACTCAGTCTCAAAGTGAATGTGGTCAGCCTGGCTGGTGTGGCTCGTGGTTGAGCATCAACCTATGAACCAGGAGGTCACAACCCGGGCATGTGCCCTGACCTGGAATTGAACGGTCACCTCCTGGTGAGACGATGCCAACCAACGGAGCCACACCAGCCAGGGCTCTGCCCTGTTTTCTTTAAGAAGTTTTAGACTTCCAGGTTTTTCATTTCGGTCTACGGCTATTATTTTGTATTAATGTTTACACACTGGGTAAGATATGCATCAACATTTCATTTTGGGGCACGTGGACACCCAATTTTACCAGCGTTATTAGTTGAAAAGACCACACATATTTTGTTCACTGTATTTCTTTGTAAAAAATTAAATTATTCATGCGACTGACTGCCTTTGTGGTTGTTTTCTGGACTCATTCCGCTTCATTAATCCAGTTTCCTGTCTGTCTTTATTCCGACACCAACCACATCGCTGTGGTTAAAAATAAGTCGTGAAATCAGAAACACTTAAGACTTCTATTCGGTTCCTTTTGAATTGTTTTGGCTCCTGTGAGTCCTTGGCATGTTCATACGAACTTCAGAATCAATTTGTTAAACAAACTCTCCCCAAATATCATGCTGACATTTTGGTTGGGATGCACATCATCTTTAGATCAATCTGGGGGACACCTGACCCCCCAACAACAGAAGCCCCGTTGCTTCAGGTCTTCTCGATTCCTGTCCGCAGCAGATTGTGGATTCCAGGGCCCCGTCTCTCAGTTCTCTGTCAGGTCGGTCTGTCTGATGTTTCTGCTGCTCTCGGTACCTTGATAGAATCCGATGCATTTATTTCCATTTCCAGCCGTCTACTGGCTGTATATTAAAAAAGTACAAATGACCTTCCTAAGTGGATCCTGCATCTTGCAGCCTTGCTCAGCTCATTTATTATTTAAAGTGATCCGTCGGCAGGCCGAGGCCCGGAGGAGGCGAGCTGGGCCCGCGCCTGGAGTGCAGGGTCTCAGGGAGGACAGGAAGTGAGCGGTGAAGACAAACCGCATTTAATGCAATGTTTTGAAAAGCCAAATTGGAGAGCAGCATCGCATAGGCTGGAGGCCTGCGTGTAAAGAAAGCGGTTTTTCCCGGTGCAAGCAGGTTTCCTACCCAAACAGTCTGGGGATGGAGACGGCTCTGCCTTCCCTGCGGCTGCACAGCTCCGCTCTTTTCCGTCTCTGACTGAACGGGACCGGAGCTCGAACCCGGTGGGGAACGGCAGAGGCAAAGCCACTTGTTTCTCGCAGGAAGAGCCCGCAGTCTTGTCCCTTCACTACGGCTGCTGCTGCTTTTCACTGCTTGTCGGCAGGTGAAGGAATTACCTTTGTGTTCTTAGCTCTCGGAGATCTCTTAAAAATTCGGAAGAGATTTTTGGATTTCTTTAAATGTCCTTTTTATTTGTTTGGTTTATGGAGATGAGTATAAAGGTTATGTTGTTGATGCTATTAATATGTAGTTTGTAATTTACACAATTACATTCTATTTAGTTTTTATTATCTTCTTATTTTTACGCATTCAAAACATTTTTCAGACAAAGGCTTGCAGGCTTCACCACCGGGTGCCTAGGGCGTCCAGGGAGGACTCTGTGCTCAGAGGCTCCTGGGGAACAGCGCCTCCTGGGGTCCTGACGAAGAACAACTTCTCCTGCGCAGCGCTGACCTCGCAGTGATGACAGAGGGGACCCACAGCGGAGGGCGCTGTCACAGCGGCACATTCACGTGCCCGCTGTTCCCCTTCGTTAATTTCTCTAACAAAGCCGCCCGCTGCCTGTCTGCACCGGCTCAGGCACGGCTGAGCCCCGTCTTGTCGGAACTCTTGCCTTGGCCTCCACGCCGGACCGAAATGTCAGTCTTTGCTCGCTAACTCCGTGCATTCGGACAAAATGCAGCATGTATTTTTTTATGTTATTTTTTTTTTTGGGGGGGGGGTAACGTTTTCTTTCCAAGACTCAAGTAGATGATTTCTAAGGCTTCTGCAGGGAGAATAAAGGATGCACTTAACGTTGATTCTTGGAAGCCCTAATTATACAGTACGTCTCTTCATAAGCTTTGCCAAATTGCAGCTTGGGAACAAAAAAGAATGCTCTTCGTTAGTAATAAATTGTCACCACAAGGATCACTGTGCCAAGCCGAATTCACAGAGAAAGAAAAGGCAACCTTGGGAGCTGAGCAGAGGCTGGCTGAGTGCGGGCTGCGGGGTGGCCGTGCCGGCTGGGACAGAGCCCGCCCGGCGCCATCGGGGCTCTCGGCGCCTCTCCCCTGGCCTTCCAGCTGAGCCTGGGTCCCGGGCCTCCCCTGCAAGCAGAGGGCCGGCCGGCCGAGGGCGTCAGAAGACCTCTGGCCCCCGGCGCCGTTCTTCGGAAAGGCTGGCCTTGCTTAGCAGTCGCCACAGGAGGTGGCTTTGCCCCGGCCCTGTCATTAAAGGTGTAGCACTCGGTGGCGAACAAGGTGGGAAAACTGCAGTGCGAGTGATAATTAAACGTGAAGAAGGAGGGGTCCCCGCTCTCATGCGGCTCCCGGCCTTTGTCCTCAGGGTGGTTCGGAGGCGCTGGGGCCGTCCGCCCTCAGCCCCGGGGCTGCGTCCAGTGCACCCAGGCCCCTCTCCCGGGTCTGAAGGGGACGCCGTTGTGACCGGGGTTAAAGGTGGTCCTTTAGACGGGGAGCGAGAATGTTAGCAATGAGCCCTGAGAACACATCACGAGAATAACGGGCACCATGGGAGTGGTGAAAGAACTGGAAACGAGGAAAGCACGCGTTGTTTTCTCAGAAGAGAAGGCATCGGGGAGAAGAAAACCGTTTCCAGGGAGAGGGGGTCTCTCCTTCCCATTGGACCTTGGAACCACCCAGCCAGGGCCTCCTCGTCCTGGCTTCCTGTCTACTTCCTGTGGTTTCATCACCGGGGCCATTGTCCTGACATCAGACTCCTGCCCGGGGAGGGAGCTCAAGACAGGCCCGTGCTCAGAGCGGTTTCCCGGAGGCACACGGTTCATCTAAATGCCACTGAGGCCGTCCCTGGGCAAGTATGGTTCATGCTGTTCTTACGTTGCTTTAAAAGTGATCCTGAACCTCTGAGGGCCTGACGGTCTATGGCAACACGGGCAGATGCTGGAGAGGATGCTGTTATGAGACAGGAGCAGGGATGCAACAAGCAAGTTGCCAGTTCAAATCCTGGCTTCAGCGTTGAACCGCTGTGTAACCTTGGGTTTGTTCCCTAATCTCTGTGTGCCTCGGTTTCCTCATCTGTGAAATGGGGGAAATAAGCGTACCTGTCTTAGAAGGTTCTCAACAGATTAAATGAGTGTTTAAGTGTATAAAGCACTTGGGCATTACTTAGTACAGAGTGAATATTGTATAAATGTTCAGTTATTATTATTATTACTAGTGGCTGGTGCACGGATTCATGCACACTGAAGGGGGATCTGGTGCAGGTGAACCTGATTCGGGGCCGACAGGGCCCCAGCAGCAAGCTAACCCACGGCTGATTCCACAAGGAATCGGGCTCCCTCCTCCCTCCTCTCTGAGTCCGGGGTGCGGGTGAACCAGATTTGGGGCTGACAGGTCCCCAGCAGAAACCTAACCTACTGGTCGGTGCGTCCCCTGGTGGTCATTGTGTGTCATAGCTACTGGTCGAACGATGGAATGATCGCTCAGGCTTCTATCTATCTATCTATCTATCTATCTTATTATCATTATTATTTTATTGCATGTTTAGTACCTAGCATAGCACTTAATACTCTAGGCCAGGGGTGGGGAGCCTTCTTTCTGCCATGGGCCATATATTTATAACATCATGCTCTGGCCATACAAAATGACCACCTTAGAAATTAGCCTTCTGTGTTTGGTCAAACATTTAATAAACTCACCCCAAATGCCTTGGCAAGGCCGGACATTCCCCACCTCTGCTCTAGACCAAGGTTAACAACGTATTGATTATTTTTATGGCTGACCACCTTTTGTCCGTGTCGTTCTGAGAAAAGCTTCCCCAAAGATGTGTGTCCTTTAAAACTCAAATAGCTCAACATGGTGGTCACAGACACATCAGCACAACGAAAAAACACAAGTCACTGCAAGATCAAGCCCAGAAAATGAGAAACTCCAAATAAGCGGGAGCTATAGATCTCAGGGGGGTCTGGGTCCCTGCACGTCCAAAAGGCCGACTCGAGGGAGATGAACGACGTTCTATGTTCTTACATTTGTTTCCAGGTAAGAGAGGATGTGGGAACACTCAGCGCTTTCTAGGAGAAAACAGGACTGGATGGCTGAGGTAACAGTGGGATACCCAAAGTCCCTTGTATGATTTCCTTCTATCAGTTTTTTTGGGGGAACGCCCACAAATTTCATTAGATTTTAAAATATATATCATTAGAATACATGAAGTAGTCTTATTTATCTCCTATGAACTGATGTAAAAAACAGTCTACAACGTGCGCATATGTGCACACTCACAGACATTGCCCTAAACTTCAATTTACCACCAGCTGATTCAGAGATTCAGAAAGAAAGGGAGGGAGGGAGGAAAGGAGAGAGAGAGAGAGAGAGAGAGAGAGAGAGAGAGAGAGAGAGAGAGAGAGAGGTGTGTGTGTATGTGTTCATTTGTGTATTTGTGTACAAGGAGGGGGAGAGATGGGAGGAGGGAAAGAGAGAGAATGAATGAATAACCTGAAGAACAACTCCAACCAATTACTGAAGAGAAAATACTATCTACAGGGTAAAAAACTACAGGCGATGAAGAATAGGTGAGCCCGATTTTACTGTAACATTTGTGCTCAGGACTTTAGAAGTAAAAAGATCATTGACTCATTTAGTGTGAGGGGTGTTAAAATTATTTGGCAAATTATTTCCCACTGAAAACACAGAGATAAACTTTACAAGCAGGTCCTCGGCTTCTGCCTCCAGTTCACGTTTACGGTGACTGACAGTCTGCAATTCCTCAGTAAGGTGCCACCCTCATAAACACCAGCCATGAGAGTGAAAAGCCACCAACAGTGTGGCTCATTCCTGTCCCCCGCCCCCCCCCCTGCCCTCCGCCACTTCTGCAGACACCTCTCCCCTCTGCAAGGCCTCATTCAGAACCCGGCCTCGCACGCGCAGCGCGGGGTTTTATGAGTTCTTGAGCTTTTCTTTCTTTTTTATCTTTCTGTGGATCAGCGAAGCCACTGGCAGATGCTTTAATAAAATATACTGTAGGCATTAATATTTATAAGCCTATGAATTGATGTTTAAATAAACATTCACCAACTGGACGCCAATTCCTTTGTTTTAGACGGTAAATCACACTTACGCGGTCTGGGAAGTCGGCCTTGAGCTCCGTGACACTCTGACACCAATAGGCGGCCGTCTTCTCGCTGATGAGCTCGATGTTGAGGAAGGAGCTCTGCCCGGGGCCGAAGGAGGGGCCGGAGGTGGTCCCCCGGATGATTCTGGGCGAGACGTTCGTCACGATGTCCTAATGAAAGATAATGACACTGAGCCTCCGGCAGACAAAGAAAACCTGTCATCTTTATTCTACGCCTATTTCCACGGGACGTGATTTTACCAAGTCCCTTCTCACATGTTTAGAGGAGAATTTTAAAATATATTTTATCAACATTAAAAAAAAAATCTTTATTGTTGAAAGTAATACACATGTCCCCTTCCCCCCACTAAAATATGTTTTAAATAACACTGGAGCCTTAACTCCTTCCAAATGCAAGAGTAAAATCAGCTATTTGTTAGCTTTATTTAAATTATATCCTGTGATGATAAGATCAGCAGAGTGAGGAAAAAAAGGAAATTCATTTTCACTGGTGTTGGGCCTACACATTTGAATTTATTTGCAATTAAATAATAAAAATATGAGGAGAAACATGTAAGAGTATCATTTCAGCCCATTTAATCCAAGTATTTCCAGTGAGATTTTAATTCCAATGAATAAGAGTTAATGTTTATAAAGGGGAAAATGTTTTCCGATAGGTAGTTCTCAGGTAACTGAGCCAACAAGTACATATTGGTACTGCTGGCTCGCTCAACGCTAACACACATCCTAACATCCTAACTGGGTCACCCAACCCCAGGATTCCAGCTCGGAACCCCCACTCCATGAGAACCCACTCTGCCCACACCAAACCTTCCTGAGCACTATCAACAGTAAACCGCCCAATTAACCTGCTTGTTAAGTCTAATTAACGACCCACCACAGCTTCTATAGCTTAACAACAAAAAAAACATGCTCACATAACCAAAAAATGAAACAAAAAAGAAGAAAACGGTTTCTTCAGCCAACTTCCAATTAAAATTAGTTTTGAGTAAAGGTCATTTAGTGAAGGATTTTATCAGAATTAGTCATTTAAGTACCCCTCCTCACCATCTTGTCACTTCTAGGAAGATAACATGAACCCCCATTAGTAGATAGCAATTAAGGTCAATTTACATATTTTAATTAAGAACCACCCCATATAAAACAATTAGCGTAATAGGCATCCTAACTGGATTTCATAACATTTGGACGTTTTTCCAACTAGATAGACAGGAAACCTTAATTAGCATTAATTAGTACTGATCTGCATATGTTTGATAAGGCATACCCTTGCCACAAAAGATTATTTATTCCCGAATCTGCCAAATGCTACAGTTGCCGAGGATAAAAGGACTTTTCTTCCCGCTGCATGATAATTCCCGGTAATTTACATTCACTTTTACATTCGAATTAGTATATTATAACATAGCTGGGATAAATGTTACAATCAGCCTCCTTAAATATGTACATTTTTACTTATAGGAACCCTGCCAGTTAATGTTTTACTAATTAAGCCTTTTCACGGCTATTGTCATTGTGGGCAACATCCCCAGCCTCACTTTGATTTGCTATTAGGGAGCCTTGTTACAGGATCTTAATGGAGTCACTCTGGGAAGCTGCAGCCCTGTGGGTCAGGATTCTGTCGCTGCAAACGCTTCATTCCACGCTCTGCGCCCCTGCACCCGAGTTCTGCGCCCCCGTGCCCCTGCACCCCTGAACCCCTGAGTTCTGCACCCCTGTGCCTCTGTGCCCCTGCACCCCGGCGGGTGGAGGCTGCGCAGTCTCCTCTTCCCCCCCACAGGACCTCTGGTGCTGCGCAGCTGTGGTCCTAGGAGACCTGTCCAGAAACGGTGAGCTTGACCTCGCTGCCCCTGGAGCTTCCAAGACCTTCCTGCTGGCTGGCCCTCGAAGGCTGGGTTTCTCTGACCTCTAGGATCCGAACAGGAAGTCTCCGCTCAGATACAAAGCAACTTGTAGTCTTTCCTAGGGCAGGTGGGTGGGAATCCTGGCGGGCCCCTGGCCCCCAGGGGACGTCTTGGATGTCCCCCTCTCAGGACCATAACCAACCACAGCTGCCTCTGCGCCTGTGCCCTGGGCGGCGCCCACACGGGCAGTGAGTGCAGGAAAGAATTAACATCATAAACAGAAAAGACACAGGATGGAAGGAGGGCACCCAGACGAAGCATGTCCCGCACTCTGAGCCAGGGGCTCTCCCCGCCACCCTGGTACTACGAGGCCACCTTGGCCAGAAGGGCCAATAAGCTAACACTTTCCCTGGAGGGCAGTCAAGCAAGCAAAGGCTTCTTTATAAAAATGCTCTCTCCCTCCCCCCACCCCACCCCCAACTGACACCTTAAAACGTCACATGGACCACCAGAGAGAGCATCCTCCCTGTGAATGAGTGAAGTTCACTGCCAATGCTGGGGTGGTTTCACTTTTCTGGAATCTGGTGTTGAACTGTAAATCTACCAGGATCTCCTTAACCAGGATGGAACGGGGACAAGAAATCCCAGCAAAGCAAACCTACTTTGCGAGAGGAGTCCTGTACTCTATGCGGATTTCTGATAGTGTTTCCCCAAACAGGTCAGTTTTCTCGTTCTTTATCTCAAGCAAAAACAAACAAACAAAATGCGCGCGCGCGCACACACACACACACACACACACACAAACTACCTTTAATAATTGCCCAAACAGCCAGGCCAGTGTGGCTCAGTGGTTGAGTGTCAACCTATGAACCACGAGGTCATGGTTTGATTCCCAGTAGGGGGCAGCTGATCAATGATTCTCTCTCATCATTGATGTTTCTCTCTCTCTCTCTCCCTACCCTGTCCTCTCTCTGAAATCAATAAAAATGTATAAGTAAAAAAGACACAAGAACCAACTGTCCAAATTACAGATGCCTACTGTGAGGAACCTATCGACTACCCATCATGCAATTTTAAAATGCGGCCTATTCCAACTTCAACCTAAGTGTCAAATTCATGCTCACCCAGCCCTAAACCAGCCATAGAAATTTTACTCTCGGCGTCCTTTCCCAGTTCAGTCATGTTTGCTACCGCACTGCCGAGAACCCTCCCCACTGGCTGGAGGCTTCTTGCAATTTTTAAATTAAGTGCAAGATGAATGAAGACTTGGATACGACCAATTATCCCTGGTTATTTGATTAGAGTTTAGAGTTAGAGCTTCAATAATTGGGCAATAACTTACTGACGCTTTTGACCTGGGAATACTAGAATTTGGGTTTAATTCTATAAGATGATAATTTGCTTTAATATTTAGTAGCTCAGTCATATTAGCATTGCTTCGGGGAGTTAATGTAACAAATAAACACATTCCAGAGCCCTTAGAACAGATAAGAGCTCATTCTCCACAGCAGAGAAGATGAATTACCTAGTTCTAACCCCGGATGCAGGAACCATATTCAGATTTTTGAAAATGGATGGCTATACGTAAGGAAGTGGGGCGCTATTCTGCTCCGTGTGACATTGTCACTAATTATAAAATGGAGTGCGGGTGACCTCTGACCTTGAAGTGACGACGGCGATTTTTCAGCATTAGTAAAGAGCTTTGAATGGTAAACAGACTGATTATATTTGTTTAAGTTCATTTACTTGACCTCTCTTAGCCTGAAAAGACTACAGTTGTTTCCATGGTTACCAATGGATTAAGATACTCACCATGGTCTCACTACATAGAAAAAGGACACTTTGCAGTGATGACTTGCTAAGAGACTAGGAAAAGAAATGGGGTCCAAAAGAGTTGGATGAAAATAAAAAATAAAATGTACCGAGGGAACCACAGCTACTGTATCAGAGCAGATGCATTTTAGAGAGAGATGTTACTGAACGAAAAGAGCAAAGTGGGAAAACATACACAGGATATGATCCCTAAACCCAGCAGAGCGCTACAATATACTGGTAGCGAAACATACTTTTGTGGCAAAGCATAAGCAAGACAATAATTAAAAACAATGTAGGGGCCAAAACCGGTTTGGCTCAGTGGATAGAGCGTCGGCCTGCAGACTGAAAGGTCCCAGGTTCGATTCCGGTCAAGGGCATGTACCTTGATTGCGGGCACATCCCCAGTAGGGGTTGTGCAAGAGGCAGCTGATCGATGTTTCTCTATCATCGATGTTTCTAACTCTCTGTCCCTCTCCCTTCCTCTCTGTAAAAAAATCAATAAAATATATTTAAAAAACAAAACAAAACAAAAAAACAATGTAGGAGTGGAGCGTGGTTGCCTGTGGGAAGAGCAGGTGCTGGGAGAGGAGTCGGAAGGGTGGGTCTCTGTGAGTGACAGACAGGCTTAAAGACACCTCATCCCTGAGAGGCTGAAGCACCTGAGGGAGGGCGGACTCTGCATGGAGGTGTGGGCAGCACAGTGAATGAAGACTGCGACAAGCTTCCGGGAACGTGTACGGGCGTCCCTGCAAGCCTGCAACTGAATCCTCAGGAATATTCGTTTCTTTTTTAACATCAAGATTCTCCTGTGAGCTGGTTGGTCTTGACAAACCAATCTTTTAATGACTTGGTTTTCTGAGCTAGAGTTTCAGAAATGACATGCACTGCAGCGTAAGCTGTGGGCGGAAAGCCACCCCTCTCTACAGACGTGGGACTTAACGCTACATCCTTCCCTAAAACGGGAGGCTCGCGGCCAGTGATGGCGCAGCAGACGCCTGGTCAGGGGCATGCTCCCTGAGTGCCAGCCGCGTGCTGCTGCCCTGGGAACAGCGAGAAGTAAGCGAACCTGCACGGCGGCCCCGTTTCCAGTGACTCCACTGCTAAGGTCTCTGACGTCTTATTTTCTCATGAACCAAGGACGTTAATATTTGATTCCTCTCCAAGATCAACTTGATAATGGTCAGGATAACCTCCCGTTGGCTGTTTTGGAGGGTGAAATGGGGAGGATGAGAAGGTCTTCTTCATACATCAAGTTTTCCATCCTGGTGTCTTAAAGAGAGACAGGCTGGCCAGCGACCTATGAACCAGGAGGTCACGGTTCGATTCCTGGTCAGGGCACAGGCCTGGGTTGCGGGCTCGAACCCCAGTGTGGAGCGTGCAGGAAGCAACCAGTCCATGATTCTCTCTCATCATTGATGTTTCCATCTCTCTCTCCTTTCCCCTTCCTCTCTAAAATCAATTAAACAATCAATTATATATATATGTAAAGACAGCACCCAAAAATCTGAATGAGTGACCAAGTCTCTCCATTTGTCCTCAGGAACTTTGAAGCTACCTATCCCCATGGAAAAAGTACAACAGAATGAATGTTTAGAGCACAAGGCTTTCATCGCCATCATCGGACCGGTCCTCACTCTGTCCCTGCCGCTCCCGCTAAAACCAGGCCTTCGAGACACTAACGTGACCTGTCTGTCCACTGGTGCCCAGCCCGTCAACGCTGGAGACGGGGCCAGAATCCGGGGGTGGTTATGTGATAGGGAGAATAATAATAATCCTACCTAATAAAATAGTAATATGCAAATTGACCGCACCTTCACTATGCCCAAGCCACGCCCACCAGCCAATCAGGGCGAGTATGCAAATTATCCAACAGAGATGGCGGTTAATTTGCATATGCTGAGGGAGGGAGGAATGAAGACTGAAGACAACTTAGAAGGAAGAGGGAGGAAAAGCGGAAAGCAAGGTGGCTGCCAGAGGGAAAGCCCAGGCGGGGCGGAGTGGGGTGGGGCAGGGCGGGGTGGGGCGGGCGGCAGTGGCGTGTGGGTGCAGGCGAGGAGGCCGCAAAGGCGGCGGCAGCACACGAGGCCACAGCGGCCGCTTGCAGGATTCTTCCTGCAAATGGGCTACTAGTAATAATAATAATAATAACAACAACAACAACAATAATGATCCCTTAACACCTGATGTATGTGATAACAACCAGGACTAACTTGGTTGCGAGAAAAGTCAACTTGAACAGTGAGCCATGCTGGCCGGGCTCCTGCTGGAGTTATTTGTACCCGGAGCTCACAGCAGCTGCGCGTTCGCCCAGATACGTTTTACAAGAAACAGACGGAGCGCCTTTCCGGGGCCGGTATCAGATGGATTAGAATGGGATTAATCAAGGACAGACTGATTAAATTATGGGGTTCACTGTTCAGATAAGAGGTTTCAGATACACTCTGCCAAACGGTAATTGACTTAGCAGGTCCTGCTGGCCTGCCCGGAAGATGCGCCTGGGATGGGCGTGGGAGACGAGGTGCAGGGCCCCCGACGGCAGCTGCGAGGGTGTGTGCACGAGCCAGTCCCCATCATTCTCAGTCACCCTCAAGTATCAGAGCAGAATGTTCACGGAAAAGAGTAAGAGATTTTTAAACGTGATAGAAAACTTGTGTGCATGCTGTGCTGTAAGTCTAGATAGCGCCGTAAATGAAATGGGTGCTAGCGAAGGAAGGGAGCGCAGCGTCTAAAAGAATCAGACAAGAGTTTTCCATTCCTGCAAAAAACAAACACCCCAAATCTTACAACACAGTACGCTGAACATTTCTGGACAGGATCTGAATAAACAGAAGCAGAGGATGCACAGCTGTGCCGGTGTCAAAATACGGAAATCTCTGGGAGATCAGAAATGACAAGGACACGAGGTCCCCGGGGACAAGCCAGCCCCCGGCAGGGCGCGATGCTTGCCCTCGAGGTTTCTCCAGTGCCGGTGGCCAAGCGCCTGAGTTCTCGTGGCTTAAAAATGTCACAGAGAGCGAAGTCGGGGCGCCCAAGCATGGAGGTAGGGAGATTAGCTACCTCCTCGCAGAAGTCGGACCAACAAAAAGGGATGCTCTCTCTGCATTTGGGAGCTAGAAAATAACTACAGGGTGTTGGGTATGTGTCCTTTCTAGCCTTTGTATCAGATTAAAGCAAAACAAAAATAAGATAAAAACATCTCCCAAGAATTCAACCTTGTGTGAGCCCCAAAACCAGACGCCAAAAATTTGGTTGAAAAGTGGCTCCCAGAAACTGGCCCACACATGGTAAAACGTATCAGGCGAGAAAGGTTGCTCTCTCAGATGCTCAGGGCCCGTGGCAGACGCGTGTGACTTGGGTGTTCAGGGGCGCAGGACTTTACACCCCGAAATACGACTCTGTGGCGTCAGGGTTCTCGGACTCGGAGTGTTCTCAAGAAGAGGTTTCTACTTCCCCCGGGACTGCCTGGACGCCTTGGACCGAGGGCCTGGTCCGGGGAGAGCAGTCCCCCGGAGACACCGTGAGAACACGGGCCGGGCGCGGGGGCGCGGGGCAGGGCTCGCAGACCCCAGTCCCGCTGTGTCTGGGTGTTGCAGATGGCCCGCCAGCGTTTGGGTACCCAACATTTGCTTCCCCACCTCCCTGTGCCCTGCCTTCCTCCCCGGAAGCCCCAGACTCCTGCCCCTCCTCCTCCGTGCGGAAAGGCCTGCAGGCCCGTGGGCCTCCTATTCTAACGGAGCCCCGTCCCTACAAAATTAAATTTGATTTTTTCCTGTTAATCTGTCCCAGGTCAACTCAACTCTTTTTTTTAAGACAATATTTTTATGGATTTTTAGAGAGAGAGGAAGGGAGAGGGATAGAGAGACAAAACATTGATGAAAGAGGTCATCGATTGGTTGCCTCCTGCATGCCCCCACCTGGGGATGGAGCCTGCAACCCTGGCACGTGCCCTGACGGGAATGGAACCGTGACCTCCAGGTTCATAGGTCGATGTTTAACAACTGAGCCCCACTAGCCGGGCTCAATTTAATTCTTAAACCAGCCAGACGAACCTAGAAAAGTGGCTTTTTTTCTTTTTCTTTTTGAATCTCAAACTCATTTTAAAATCACTTCAGGCAACTCACACAGTTTTGGCTACTGAAGGAAATCCACCAATACCCTCCTGACTAACATGGGAAGACCCAGTGGGAGGGAGGGAAGAGGGAGTTTATTTCTGCCAAGATTCGGGGAAGCCATTCGGCTAAGGAAAAACCACTCATTTGAGCAAAGAGACAGTCAGACTCCCCTAACTCTGAGGCAAGCAGCCCGGAGACTGAGTCATGGAAATGATCAAGTTGAAAGTCTGTGTCCTCATAATCCTAATCTCCCCACTCGATGCCATTCCTTCCTGTGTGAGGCCCTGAAAGATGCGTGTATTATATAATTTCACAAAACACCACTCAGAGAGCGTGCTGTGTACTGGGGCGCTTTAGCCTTGACAAACAATGACTTGATATCGCATTCAGCGGAACACAAAAAGCAGTCTTCATCACAGGTTAAAATTAGCCTTGGAACAATAAGTGCTTTCAAAGCCGGTCGAAACCCCAAACTGCCTTGCGCACATCTCTTTTGAGGAAAGGCAGACGGGTGAACTGAAGGACGTTTGAAAAACTTCCTGCCCTGTCCTCCAAAGTTTTCCTTTTTTCTCTTTTATTCTTTCATAACGGATACTGTTTTTGTTTAATTGGTGATACAACATGGCTTCATAGATTTTATAAATTGGAATCAAAGTCAAATAAAAACCACCAGGCAAACCAAGGGACTGTGAATTCCAGACCTCGGAACGTGTTCCATGCAACGGGGCTCCGTGTTAATCGTCGGGGTCACAATTTTAGGAACTAGTGGAGAAGGAGGACATGGCTGTGGCCCAATAAGACTGACTTACAACCCCAGGCAGAGGGTCAGATCCGGGAGTGAGGGCCTTGGTTTGTTGACCTCTGTTCTAGCATCGGAGACGCCCAAAGACGTGACCTCTGGGAAATCCTCCTTGTAACAATCGCTCCAGGAATGTACTAGTATCCCCCACTCAAGACACACTGGGTCCCGCTGAGGTCTCCTTGCCTGGACTTTGTCCTGGAGTGTGGTCACTAGGGATCTCCAGTTGAGGTGCTGCTACATCAGAAGGTGGAGGTCTCAACCCTGAGGGAGCCATGGACTAGCAGGTAAAAAGTCTCAATGGAGCCCAGAGCTGATGGTGTCTTGGGTGAGTCCTCACCTGGTCAGCATCCTTTCAGTAACCATGCGTGTCTACAGTGTAGAGTGGCCAGAGGATGCCAGGAGGCGGTCAGAGATTCATGTCCCTCCCACTATGTCACTCTGCATGAATACACCCCAGGTCCTTTTCCCAGCTAAGTGAGCTCGATTTTGAGTCTCTCAGTCCCAACCTGTCTTTTTAGTCTCTATTTCATTTATTTCTGCTTTAATTTTTGTTATTTCCCTCCTTCTACTATCTTTGAGCTTCATTTTCTTTTTCTAGTTTCTTCAGGTGTAAAATTATGTTATTATTTTGGGACGTTTCTTGTGTCTTGTATCTTGAAGCAGGCATTTATTGCTATGAACTTCCCTCTTAGAACGGCTTTTGCTGCATCCCATAAATTTTAGTGTTACATTATAAATTTCATTTGTCTCATGTTATTTTATTACTAGAGGCCCGGTGCACAAAATTCGTGCATGGGGGCGGGGGTTGTCCCTCAGTCAAGCCTGCACCCTCTCCAATCAGGGACCCCTCGAGGGATGTACGACTGCCCGTTCACAATCCAGGACTGCTGGCTCCCAACTGCTCGTCTGCCTGCCTTCCTGATTGCCCCTAACTGCTTCTGCCTGCCAGCCTGATCACCCCCTAACCACTCCCATGCCAGCCTGATTGATGTCTAACTGCTCCCCTGCCAGCCTGTTTGCCCCCAACTTCCCTCCTCTGCTGGCCTGGTCACCCCTAACTGCCCTCCCCTGCAGGGTTGATTGCCTCCAACTGCCCTCCCTTGTAGGCCTGGTCCCTCTCAACTGCCCTCCCTTCCAGCCCTGGTGCCTCCCAACTGCCCTCCCCTGCTGGCCATCTTGTGGTGGCCATCTTGTGTCCATATGGGGGCAGGATCTTTGACCACATGGGGGCAGCCATATTGTGTGTTGGAGTGATGGTCAATCTGCATATTACTCTTTTATTAGATAGGATAGAGGCCTGGTGCATGGGTGGGGGCCAGCTGGTTTGCCCTGAAGGGTGTCCCGGATCAGGGTGGGGGTTCCCTTGGGGTGTGGGGCGGCCTGAGCGAGGGGCCTGTGGTGGTTTGCAGGCCAGCCATGCCCCCTGGCGACCCAAGTGAAGGCCCTGGTATCGGGAATTTATTTACCTTCTACTTCTAATTGAAACTTTGTAGCCTGGAGCAGAGCCAAGCCTCCTGCTCGTTCTGTGGCTGGCAGCCATTTCTGTTGGAATTTATTTTCTTCTATAATTGAAACTTTGTAACCTGGAGCAGAGGCCTGGGCTGGCCAGGGTGTGCAGAAAGCTTTGCTTCCTCCATTGCCAGGGGCAACCCTAGCCTCCCGCTCTTTCCAGCTCTGTGGCTGCCGCCATTTCTGTTTGGATTTGTTTACTTTCTATAATTGAAACTTTGTAGCCTTGAGTGGAGGCTTAGGCCAGCAAGGGCAGGCGGAAAGCTTGGCTTCCTCCATTGCCTGGGAAACCCAAGCCTCCCTCCTGCTCTCTGTGGCTGTAGCCATCTTGGTTGGGTTTATTTGCATACTTGCTCTGATTGGCTGGTGGGCATGGCTTGTGGTATAGCGGAGTGATGGTTAATTTGTATATTACTCTTTTATTAGGTAGGATTTCTCTTCTGACTTTCTTTAATCCATTGGTTGTTCAGTAACATGTTGACTAATCTCCACATATTTGTGAATTTTCCCAGTTTTCTTCAGGTACTTAATTTCTAGTTTCACACTATGGTGGTCAGAAGAGATGCTGGATACCAATTCAGCCCACTTAAATTTATTGTGATTTGTTTGTGGCCTTAACATATGATCTTGGAAAATGTTCCATGTGCACTTGAGAAGAATATATATTCTGTTGCTTTTGAATGGAGAGTTCTGTAAATATCTAAGTCCATGTAAGGCTGTTTCCTTATTGAATTTATGTCTGGAGATCTATCCATGGGGGTAGGTGGGTCTTTGAGTGCCCTGCTAGTATTGTATGATTGTCTACATATTTATTTAGGTCTGTTAATATTTGCTGTTTATATTTAGGTGCTCGCACATCTGGTGCATAAACATTTACAAATGTTATATCTTCTTGTTGAACTGATTCCTTTATTATATGTCCCACCCTTCTATTCCTCTTTTGATAGAATTTGGAAAATTGTTTTCGATCGGGGAGGCACCTAATGGGTGGGGAAGGAAGCAGATGTGAGTGGCTTTACTGCTGAAACTAAAAAACAAAACAAAACTAACTAAATCTCCTCTACAGCGTGTACCTGTGAGGCCGCACTGCTCTGAGTCCTGCTTTCCTTTCCCAGCTGCCGCCAATGCCACTGTCAAGTGCCGTCTGTACAGAGTCAGGGAGGCTGCGCTGGGCAGCACAAAGCGCTGGCTGAGGGTTAGACACCCCCGAACAAGAAGGCTGGCCTCACCGTTTCTCAGCCATGTGGCCCCGAATCGTGTCATCACAGCTCTGCCACTCTTCCCTGAGTTCAGTATTGTGTCTACAAGTGCTATTTCTAAGAGCCGCCGTAAAGATTAAATCAGACGATCTACATCCTAGTAACACCTACGCTGCTTCAACCGTAGTGTCCACTGTGGACGTTTCCAGGAGACGTGGGGGCCTCGACAGGAGCATTTGGTCCTCGGGCTGCGCACCCTCAGATTAGACGTGGATTTCCCGCACAAGCAGCAGCATCGGCTTCTCCAGCCACCTTTCGTGGCATCGCTGCACCGGGGAAGCCATTTCAGAACCGCGTGCACGGGAGCAGCACTGTGACGGCTCAGGACTGAGCAGCGGGCTTCCCGTCTGTGTGCCCACCCTCAGGAAGGCCGCTTCCGAGGCCGCATTTTTCACTCATTTCCAGCGCCCAGGAGGGAAGAGCAGGCTTTGTTTCAGTGAGGATCATCCATTGCTGGGCGGTACCTGACTTCACAAAACACGATGCGCTCTCCAGGAGGAAGCTCAGTGCAGCCACACAGTCCCCCGATGACTTCGTAGGGATCGGCTTCAGAACGACTGGGGATCAAACCATGCTGCCTGCGTGTAGTTTCTAAGAAGCTTGTTTCCGTAAGTCGAAGCATGCTGTGAGTAACAAGCTACCCACACAGCACACGCAGCCCTCGGTAATCCCGCGCCCTGCCACAACGATTCCCTTTCCTGGGAGCGTGGGCTGCGGGCGGAGACTTAACGTGATTTTACATCCAATCCCTGTGGCCACATTCGCTGTCTGCACAGCACAATGGAAGGGGCTGCGTTAAAACCCAGCCCTACGGGACCACACCTTGCTGGCTTGATCACAATGGGTTAGCGCTCCCTTTGACCTTCGACGCCTGCAAATCATAGTACCTTTCCTTCGTTTTTAAATTGGCTTCTGATGACGGTGGCTGACTGCTCTGTCTATGCGGCTGTAAGAAGGAAGGCATTCTTACCATTTGCAACAGCATGGAGGGGCCTGGAGAGTATTATGCTGAGCGAAATAAGCCAGTCAGAGAACGATAAGTATCACATGATCTCACATGTATGTGGAAACTAATGAACAACATAAACTGATGAACAACATAGATCTAGAGACATAGAAGCATAGAAGAGACTGACGAATCTCTGAGGGAAGGCGGGGTGGAGGGGGGATGGGGAGAGATTACCCAGGGAACCTACATGCTTTTATGCGTAACCCACGGGCACAGACAATAGTCTGGTGAAGGCCCGGGAAGGGCGGGTGCAGGTGGAGGGGGCGTCAGTGAGGAAACAAACACACAAAGAAACAAAGGGAACATCTCTAATACTTTCAACAATAAAGATAAACTTTTATAAATAAAATAAAACCAGCTTTTGTGCCCAAATGAAGATTGATTTTGCCAGTACCTCACCGTCGGCACATGCCCCATAAATCACCAAGGATCCAGCCTGCAGATCTATGCTTCACGTCCCAGCAGCAATGATCTGCTACTTATCATCCTGAAGACAATACACAGTCTCACCCCATCACCCGAGCCTAAGAAATTCCAGGAACGGAAAGTCTTTCAAATATGAACAGGCTTTTGGATACCAAATTACCTTTGAAACCCCCAACCCAGAAGTATCACTAACAAAATCCATGTGAAATACCGCTCCAATATTCTAAAAAATCAATAATTTAAACCACAGGTTGCACATTTTTACCGCCTCCATGGCAGACTGTCATTTTTCGAAATGAAAATGCTAATGGCACCGGGGGGAACAGCGCTGAGCAGGAGGAGCACGTGAGCGAACCCTCCGATTGGCCCGACTTGCTGGTTTGATCTCTCTCCCTCACTCATCTGTGACAGGATGTCTTTTAGAATCAACAACTTCCATTCCAGCGTCTCTAAAAAATGCACTTCTCCATTACTGTACACCCTTCTCTACGGGACGTTAGGGGATGGGCCACCGCGAGATGTTCTGTAGTCAACATGCATGCAGGAGGCAGCAGCCAGCAGGCCGCACCATCTCAGCATCACCCCTAACGCAGACGCATGTGAATCGCTGCACGGAGAGCGGGGGCAGGGTCCTCCCCGGGGCCAACGCTGTCCCAGCGATTCCGTCGCCCGGAAACGCAGCAGGAAGGGAGCCAGGGAGATGCGCACTTTCAATCAGAGGAAAACTCTCTCGCTGCTCCTGGTGTTATGTCTAATGTGTAAAAATGTCAGGCCTGAAGGCGTGCATCTAGGGTCACAGGCCATCCTGGAGGGGCCCCTGACTTGAATCTACTCCACCCAACACGGAACCTCGACTTAAAACGCTAGCAAACTCCGTGAACACTGGGCTAGAGTCATTTTTTTAATCCAAGAATTGGGACCGGGGACTCATGAAGTATAAGAATCTTACTGGAAGCAGGGCCAGGGAGAGAAAAGCCAACGAACAGTGGTTGCCAACGAAGAGTCAAGCAGGACGCCTGGAGCTGTGGGACTTCAGAGGGGAAATCTTGTCCCATAAAATAAGGCATCTGGGACCTGGCGAGCACTGTGCTAAGCGAAATAAGCCAGCCAGAGAGAGTGTGCAAGTTCCGAGTCCAAGGAGGCCCTCACCGTGGAAGCCAGTGTGGGCCCGGCCGATACCCGGTACCGTCTGGATTCTGAGCAGACGCCGGGAAGGGCCAAGCTCCACCCGAGGAAGGAGGAGAGGGACAGGGAGGCACAGACGGGCAGGAGAGCAGGAGACATAGTGTCCTCGTCTTAATAAAGCATAAAAACGTGTCCCCTGCCTGTCTCCCTGCCCCTCCCCCCACTCGCTGCCAGTTAAACGCCCGGATGTGGGTACGGACTTCCGTGGACACAGAGCTGGTCCTCTGGGTACTTTCTTCCCACCTTTAGAAAACGTCCTCCTCAGAGCTGACCAGCAGGGCGTGCTCCACCGTCGCCTTATTATCATTGACTAGAGGCCTGGTGCACGAATTCATGCACAGGTGGGGTCTGGCCAGCCGTCCCAATCGGGCCGGGCTGGCTGGGGGGAGGGGACGAGAGAGGTTGGCTGGCCCCGCCCCCTGGTCGAACTCCCAGTTGAGGGGACAATTTGCATATTAGCCTTTTATTATCTAAGATTAGACTCCATCGCCTTCGCATTCCAACCTGCGGCGTGCGGGACCGTTTGTTCACCATTTGTCACCACACCTCAGCCGGGGAGGGGGAGACATCATCGTCTTCATGACTGAGCTTTCCTCCCACAGCCGGACCCCGAGGAGTGACTTAGATCCCATGGCGATGCTCACGGTGTTTGTGCCCAGTTAATTCATCATACAATGTCACATCCTGCTCTGCTATGGAACTTGCCCCCTCGGAGGCTGGCTTTAGATTACAAAAAAATGTTCTTATTGATTTCTGAGAGAGGAAGGGAGAGGGAGAGAGAGATAGAAACATCGATGAGAGAGAATCATTGATCCACTGCCTCCTGCACGCCCACTACTGGGGATCGAACCTGCAACCCGGGCATGTGCTCTGACTGGGAATTGAACTGTGACCTCCTGGTTCCCAGGTCAACGCTCAACCACTGAGCCACACCGGCCAGGGGGTTAGATCTCATTTTAGACTGATTACATGGCGCTCACACTTTAGAACTCTGCACCGGTACCTCATCTGGAGAAATACCAGCATTTTCAGCTCCGGCTGAACCACGCGGCTCCTCTCCAAGGAGGACCCTTTCCTTCCAGATGCCTGAGGCCCTTATAGGTGGTGAGCAAAGGTCGCCATGGACAGTCTCCTTCCTCCCTCCTGTGTCCGTGAGCGGCGCAGGACACAGAAACCTGGTTCCTCTGCTTATGTGCCTTTGTCAGTGGGATGGCCTTATATTTTAAGAATACATCAGCACTTATATTTTAAAAATCTTAGGGTGTCTGTTGTTAAACTTCCTTTTTGTGAAAACGTGGGGAGGGAGTTAGGGCTTTCAATAAAAGAGTTGTGCTGAGATGATAGAGGGCCTTGTACGACACGCTCTTATTGGGCCTTCTTATTTTTAAGACACTAGTTGACAAGATACTAGGATATTGCCTACCCCAGTGAGACACCACTTCACACTTATCTGACGGCCATAATGAAAAAGACCACAATGGTGGTGAGTATGGCAAGGAACCCCAGACCTCATACATGGCTGGCGGGCATGGAACCTGGGTGCAGCTATGTTGGAAAACAGTTTAATGGCTCATCGAAATGTTAAACATGGAGTTGCCATCTCGCTCAGTAACTCCATGCCTAGTTATGTTCATAAGAGAACCGAATACATACATCCACTCAAAAACATATCCCTGAAAATTCAACAAAATAGTACCTATGGATAAAAAGTAGGAAAAAAACCCACCCAAATACCCACAAGCCAATGTATGGATCATCCCAATGTAATATAGCCACAAAAAGGAAGGACGTTTTGATACATACTACAACATGCATGATCTCTGAAAATACTATGTTGAGTAAAAGCAAGCAGACACAAAAGGTCACCTACTACCTGATTCCATTCATACAAAACAGGCACGTCCTGGAGGTGAGTGTGCATCCGGGGCCTCCGGGGCTGTGGGATGAGGGGAGTGGGGGCGGTTGCTCATGGGCACAGGTGTCCTTTTTGGAGTGATGAAAATGTGCTGAAATTAAATACGTAAGGAGAGCTCCACAACTCTGTGAACATACAAAGCATCCATGGAAATGTATGTTTTTAAAAGAGTGAGTTTTACAGTATGTAAATTATAAAGGAAGACACAGTAATTCTAGAATGAGGCTGATGGCTAAGGTTGCTAAATACTGTATTTCTTTGCTCTTCAGTTTTTAAATTGCAGGGATAAAACTTTTCAAGGAATTAAAAGGCAAACTGATCCCTGGCCAGGTAGCTCAGATGGTTAGAGCATCATCCCAATGCCTCAAGGTTGTGGGTTCGATCCCTGGTCAGGGCACAACCAGTGAATGCATACATTGGTGAAAACAGGTCTCTATCTCTCTAAAAAAATCAATCAATAAATGTTTTTTAATTATTAAAAAAGAAAATGATTACATAGCATATACTCATTTTCATGCGTATGAAATATTTATATTTAAAGGCCAAAATACAAAGTATCACAGTTGACTTACATGTCACATGAGACATAGAATTTATTCTTGTGATAACTATATATAAATGGAAACTACCTGAATTTTGACATAAAAGAAAAAAAAGTGAAATTTATATGTAAACCTAAAAAAATGAATTTTTCCTAAAGGTTGTATTCTAGAAAAAATTCTTTATAACTTTACAGTGATAGCCAGATCCACCTGATTTCTTTTTATGCAAACTTTTATCACAATAAGTAAAATTTTTATGTTCTCTCTCTCTGAGGAATAAAATGAAAAAAACAAAAAAACTGAGTAGGTAAAAATGTAGAATATTTGGATTGCAACCCTGACCTCTATCTGATTTTTCTCCCTCAGGAGACATGTCTTTAAAGAAGCAATTTCAATGCTTAACCTTGTATTCCTTTGGTAAATTCACTTTTCTTCTATTTTGCATAATTTCCTTATAAATCTTCCAAGACTTTATAACCTAAGTCTCCAAATGAAATGAATATGCTTTTGCTTTGTGCTCAAAATAATGTGTGTTTTTTTATTTCACATCATTTTTACATCAGTGACTTTATATATTTTAAAGTATTGCTTTAAAGCAGGTTGAAAAACACTTTGTGTTAAAATAGTAAATATTTTCATGTACCATACCTATATCTCCAAGGTTGATGCCAATTCAAACGCATTTTAGAGAGTGCACAATGTGTATTTCTCTCTTGCTGTTTAAAAACATATAGTATTTACATAAATTCAAATTCTCCATGGAAAACAGTGGGAACAAAAAATACATATGCCTGTCCAACCACATACAGACACACATTTTATTTGCTTGGAGAGCAGAAAAAAAAAAAGATGCTGTAATTTAATTAAGACCTTCTTTAACGTTTCTTAGAAGTCTAGCTTTGAAATGCTTAACATTTCCCTTTGCTTTACTAACATGAAGTGTAAATCCAAGGTTCATCGTGTACCTGTGGCCTTTTGCTTCAACTGCAGCCAAATGTTTTCTCCAAGATCTTATCTCAAAACCCGCAGACAGTGTCGGGATGCGGTGCAAATGGCACAGAAGTGGTCACGTGTGTGCAGGTGTCTCGCGAACCCGGGCACCTGTGATCTTCAATGGGCTCGCTTGGCCTCTTTACAGGGAGAATTTTCACGTGTGCGTTTCAGCCACAGACAACGGTGAGAGAGGAGCTACAGTTCCTCAGCTGACAAGGACAGACTCCTCAATCTTTCCTATTTAAAGGCCTCAGATTTTGCAGGTAAAGTTATCACACATACTTGCATCCATTCAGAAATGATTTAGTTAGGTATTGAAATATTTTGTATTTACAGTTTACACCATTAAAAACAAAAGCTGGCTGCACGGTAAATTCCATATATGATCAAATGAAAATTCTCTTGTTGCAAAGAAAAAAATTTTTTTTTGTCTTTACAGTGTTACCCAAACTCAAACTGTATTATCTATATCATAAAAGGCCTGTGGTTGTGACGCTGTAGCGGCATCATGACCAAACAATCAGTCACCAGGAGGTGCATGGAGCACCCCTCGCGCGAGCTGGGACTCACGCCTCACGAGGCAGGGCTGGCAGGGGTGGGGGGGGCGGGGGGGTGGGCAAAGAGGGTGCAGGGTGCTGGGCAGGGATGGGGGTGGGGAGCGCGGTGCGGGTCCCCAAGTGACGAGGGCAGGTGCTCCCACTGCGGGGGTGGGGCGGGGATGCACGCGGCTGGCAGCAGGGGTGGGGTGCTCAGGGGGAGGTGGTGCATGGGGAACGGGAGAGAGCTGGGAGCGTCGTGGGGCACCAGCAGCGTCCACGGAGCATGCGAGGGTCCTGGGTGGTGGACATGGCCCTGATGGCAGGCTGGGCCTAGGGGACCCTCCACACACACAATTTAATCGTGCGCAGGGCCTCCAGTGTCTAATATTTTATAGTGAACGGTGAGGCATAAATTCAACATTAAATAATGAACGCAAAGTTTTTATGTGTTCTAATCAGTCACGATGATATTCTTAGCCTTTTACAAAAGAGGTGTTTTCTTTAGAAGCGTGGGATTATGGGATTATCTTATTTTTTTAATTTTTTTTTTTATTGACTTCAGAGAGGAAAGGAGAGGGAGGGAGAGATAGAAACATCAATGATGAAAGAGAATCATTGATTGGCTGCCTCCTGCAGGCCCCCTTCTGGGGATCGAGCCCACAATCTGGGCATGTGCCCTTGACCAGAATCGAACCCGGGATCCTTCAGTCTGAAGGCCAATGCTCTATCCACTGAGCCAAACCGGCTGGGGCTATGGGATTATCTTTTTAAAAATTTATTTCAGAGGGGAGAGGGAGAGAGAGATAGAAACATCCATGAGGAGAGAGAATCACTGATTGGCTGCCTCCTGCACACGCCCTACTGGGGTCCTAGTGTGCAGCCTGGGCCTGTGCCCTGACTGGGAATACAACCGTGACCTCCCGGTTCATGGGCCAACGCTCAACCTCCGAGCCGTGCCGGCGGGTGTGTATTTTTTCCTTTTTGCCTATGTTAAAAGAAGGACTTGGAAGAATAAAATGTGTCTGCAAATCCAACGTGACACTGAGCCCCAGAGCTGGTGGGTGGCAGGCAGGCCGCACAGTTTACACGTTGGGGCACATTCTCCAGCCTCCTTTTCTCACGCGACTCAGGCTTCCGATGTGTTTCTCCGTCACTCACCTCGGAACGGCTGCAAAACGGAAACAAAACCCTCGGAAGAAAAGTGACAACCCCTTTGTTTCCGGGAGAGCCTTCCCCCGTGGGCCGCGGCAGTGAGCGCCCCGGTCCCGCGCCTGCCAATGCTACCCGTTTGCCAATTACACAAGCTGCTTCCCAGACATCAGACACAAATTCCACAAGACTGCTGTGCAAGCTCCCCTAATTAGCCATCAGCTTAATTAGACAATTTACTGTGTAATTAGCAGGCAATTAGTCAACACCTCTCAGATCTCACTGACTGCTGTGACAGCCCTCCGTCTCCCATTCCGCCGCACAGTGCCCGCTCCCCGGGCCTCGACCTGGCGCCACGCGGGTCTGGGCAGGGACCTGGGGGAAGGACCTGACCGAGGGGCCAGGCCAGACGGAGCCTGTCCAATCACCGAGCTGCCTGTAAGGTTGGCTTTTATGAACACTGGTAGTCCTACCTTGAAGATACTTTAGGTACGTGCTCCAGAAATGGCAACAGAACCAACTTCTTACCCCGTTTTAGTTCACATTTTAAGGAGCAGCGCTCCACACTGAACGTACCGAGTTATGCTCCGCGACTGGCTCTGTCTATGGTCATCTGAGTAACGTTTCTGATCTGTGCAGACCTGTCATTGGCGGAAGTGGGCTTGTTGGGTGCTGCTGGAATAAGGATTTCCTGAGGCTCCCCCAGGAGGATGAGATATTGTGGGAAGTTCTATTTCCGTGGAATTAAACCCCTGAGTTTCCGAGATCCCATCTCCCTCCATCCCGCAGGAAAATGTCCCCCTTGGTCATCAGCAGAGAGCTCTAGCTAACGCCACGCGCAGCCTCCGTTCCACGCTGGAGCGCAGTCCTGCCCGGGACCTGGCCACCTTGGCGGTGCTCCCAGCAGGCCAGTGCGTGTGGGGTCCCCGGGCCGCATGGGTGTGAGGGAGACAGGCGAGGGCAGGAAGCAGGAGCGAGGCGAGAGGAAGAAGAGAGCGCACTCCTTTATTATGTATTCCCAAACTGCGTGCTTGCGGTGGCTCCAGCCAATGATCTCTGTTCCCAGGTGAGACTGACAGACAGGCACCTCCCCTGCGTCACCCCGACTTCACTGCCCAGGCGCCCACCTCCCCCTTTGCTGGAGCCCTCCCCCCATGATCTGTGGGGAACGGGCGGGCGGCTCCCTGGGGAGTGTGACGTGGCAGCTTCCTGGTGAAGCCGCCCAGAGGGCCATGCTGATCATGTCTGGCCTCCCCTGTGCGCTCCTCCTATTATTAATATTAACAGCTAGCTAATGCCAATGGTAACAAACCTACTAGACCTGTGGTCGGCAAACTGCGGCTCGCGAGCCTCATGCGGCTCTTTGGCCCCTTGAGTGTGGCTCTTCCACAAAATACCACGGCCTGGGCGAGTCTATTTTGAAGAAGTGGCGTTAGAAGAAGTTTAAGTTTACAAAATGTGGCTCTCAAAAGAAATTTCAATCGTTGTTCTGTTGGTATTTGGCTCTGTTGACTAATGAGTTTGCCGACCACTGTACTAGACTAAATCCCATTAACAAAGGGAGACCACTGTAATATCTGAATAATCACTAGTATGATTTACTGTAAAAACCACAATTTGAAATGTGGGTAAAACATCGCCTCCCATAGGGGAGGCTCCCATGGAGGAGGAAGTGTTGAAGAACCCACGAATGCACTCCCGGAAAAGAGCCTAAAACGTTTGGGTCTCCTAAAGAAGGACATTAAAGCTGCAAACATTCTATTTATCCAAGAAGGTGTAATTGTTCATCACCAAGTAGTGATATATCAATTTAATATTCACAACATTGCTCAACAACGTATTACATTTCAGCCTAGCTGGCGTGGCGCAGGGGTTGAGCATCGACCTAGGAACCAGGAGGTCACGGTTGGATTCCTGGTCAGGGCACAGGCCCAGGCTAAGGGCTCCATCCCCAGGGTGGGGCGTGCAGGAGGCAGCCCATCAATGGTTCTCTCTCATCTTTGATGTTTCTATCTCCCTCTCCCTTCCTCTCTGAAATCCATAAATTAAAAAAAAACAAAAAACGATGTGTTACATTTCAAAGCACAGTAGTCTTGCTGATTCAAAAGGGAACTAGTCAACAGGCACTTTCTTACTCCTTCACTGGGAGGTCACAGGACCCGGCCCCCAGAGGCTTACGTTAGGGAGCGGACACAGGGACAAACACGGAGAGAAGCCACTGTGAGTTGAGTAGAATTCTGCAGCAGCCCAGAGGATAAAGAAAAGATAGCCGTTGGCCGACAAAGCACGAGGCCTTGCGTCATCACTGGTCTCTTCCTGTCCGCAGAGGAGTTTAAGAACGTGGAACGGCACAAGTAAGGCGTAGATGATGCAAACACAAGCCCGGTGCCTGGACTGGCTGGATCAGAAGAGAGACTGCGCGAGGGGAAACGTGGAAAGTATTACTGAGATGATGAATGGGAGTGACACTATGATTAGCAGCGACTTCCAAACTGAATTACGTCATTCTTCAGCTGACCACCTCGTTAGGCGCCTGCTGTCCGTACAATCACGTTTAAGTTCTGTGCCTACTAGTAAGTCTGAGCCTTTCCCCCAGTCTCTACAGCTACTAACGTGACATTCAGCTGCTGAACCCCGGATATGCCGGGCCCGCCCGGGCCAGGGACAACCGTGTACTCTCCCTTCTGCCTCCAACAAAGACCCAGCTCCACTCCAGTCATCGTTCTGCTTACAAAATTGAGGGACAAGTATCACATGATCTCACTCACATATAGAACCTAATGAACAAAACAGATCCAGAGACAAAGAAGCATGGAACAGGTGATGAATCTCAGAGGAAGGCAGGGGTGGGTGGGTGGGAAGAGATCAACCAAAGACCTGTATGCATGTATGCACAACCCATGGACACAGACAATAGGGTGGGGAAGGCCTGGGGCAGGTGGCGGGGTGGGCTAGAAGGGGTCAATGTGGGGGAAAGGGGCCATATGTGATACTTTCAACACCAAAGATTGAAATGGGAAAAACAATTGAGGGGAAGCAATGCTTAGTAAGGAACAATTTAAGTTATGAATCCTGCTGCCTGATGTTAACATTCAGGCCTCCTGTGTCTACACCTTATGAACTTGAATTAGAGTTTGTGTTTTCTGGAGCAAAGGTCACTTGTGCATCTATAGGTAGAGGACATGAGTAAGAGCTCTCAGGATCCAGTGCCGGTCAATCACAGGGCATGGTGACATTTTTAGATAAATTTAAACTCTAATTGAGGGAGGATCTGGCAGAAGAGAAATGATGAGTCATTCCAAACATATGGGACATCGTGGAAAACTTCCAAAGGATTAAGCAGGGAAAGGGCAGTGGACTTAACTCGAGTGTCGGCGCAGATGGGGAGGCCAGGCCAGGAAAGGTAACTGGTGCACGAAAAGGCCATTTGGCTGCAGATTTCTCCACAAAACCAGCCACTGCCTCAAGCATCGGATCGCGCCTGCCTTCAGGAGCAGCGGTGACTGGACTGCAGTCCATTGTAAGTCAAAAGGAAAAGGAGCCGAAGGAGGATTGCAATTTTAAAATGTGAAGCCTCCCAACAAAGTGTAAGTACATATGTCTTCTTAGAAATATTTTTATTGATTTTAGAGAGTGAGGAACGGGGAGGGATACAGAGAGAGAGGAACATCAATGAGAAACATCATTCGGCGGCCTCCTGCACGCCCCCTACTGGGGATCAAGCCCACAACCTGGGCCTGTGCTCTGAACGGGAACTGACCAAAGACCTTTTGGTCCACAGTTCGACGCTCAACCACTGAACCACATGGGCCAGACAGTACATATGTCTTTAATAAAAATTTGACAGTGAGATAATCACTGGGTTTTGTATTTAAAGTTTTTAAGGGAGGGTAAGAGCATGCCTACCTAGTAATGACTACAACCCTTGTTAAAAAGCAATAAACTAAAAAGGCAAGGAGGGCACACTGGAATCCAAGCCGCATTAATTTCAACCAAAGACTGTACCATCCAAATATACCCAGAATGCGGATATTTTTAATTAGTTAAATGTAAAATCTGGGAAAGAATGATGTGCAACAGGATAAGGGTAGAATCAGTTGAAGCAGCAGGATTTTACTTTAAGGAAATTTGCTTTAGCTAGTAAGTATGAGAATTTTCCATGAACCCTGACACCAATTGCTTACAAGACAAACAAACCAAAAAAGAACTGAATAAGAGGTATTTTCCATTTCAGGTGAGTTTCTTCCACCCGCCAACCCAGATCCAATTGTACACATCGATTTACACTATTAAAAAGTCTATTTGAGTCTCCCCTCGTACACTCTACCAAAATGATTAACTAATTAACAAGTGTGAAATCACTGCCTGAAACAGAAAAAAAGTGAAGACATAATTATATTGGAAAATTGATTGGCCTGCTTCGTAGTCAACTAGCCCAAAATGTGAAATAAAGGTTAAAAAACCCCACACAAAACAAAACCCTGAGAGCAATGTAAGTAGCTTTAATAATGTACCTGGTTAAAAATACAGTTGGCTACAATGAAAGGATTTACACTTAATGCTAGAAGTACATGCATTTCTCTGTGTGTGGAGACATAATCTGTATTTTTCTATTGAACAAACCAAGTCTGGGATCCATGGCGTGGTTCCAGATGGTAATTCGCTTAGAACTTTGGGGAGCGGTGGGGTGTAGCTTTTATTACACATTCTAATTTGCAAGATTTAGCTTCAATATTGCAAGTGTGTGCACCAAAGGACGTGAAGACACACACTGTTTTGTCACTGAAGCAACCACGATGGCTTCATGGAAGAACTGGCTAAAGAGTCTTGAACACTTGGACGAACTCTCCCACAGGAGGACTACGTGTAAATGACAGCCTTCGAATGAACCCATCCTTCATCACTGCACCATGAGTCCCTTCTATGGATTTCAATAAAATAAGTCTAGTCACAAACGAAAGCAACTAGCTGGGTGAAAATCAAACTATTCCTACAGAAATTACTTGTTGTTTTAGGATTTCAACATCTCCTAGATGAGACATTTATATAGAATATGTTTATATATTTATAATTCTTTATTTTTATGCATACGTATACATCAGGAGACAATACCACTCTCTACGTAGAAATTGGTGATGGACCAAATTTGAAACTAGAACTATAGCAGCAGAAATAATGCATTGGGCTGCTGTTCATTTGTGGTTTCATAGACTTTCATGATAAGGTCATGGAGAAACTCAATGATAAAATAAATGTTTCATATGTGACACCTTAATCAATAAAGAAATTTTTAAAAAAGTCTAGATCTTTGTTTCTAAAACGCATTGCAAAAGTAATTGTGCTTTTTCTGTATTGTAATCCAAACAGAGGTACCCCGCCTCGAAACCATGATTATGTAACATGTTTGTGAAATGTTTCCTAACAAGTCTGCGTATTATTTTCGGCATGTACAGTCCTGACAATGTCACTCCCGCGTTCTCGCCTGGTTGACAGGTGCTCGCGATTTGTGCCGATGTGGGCAACTGCCATCGTGCGGACTGAGCCAAGTGTCTGGAAACCCACATGGGAGAACGGACCACCTACACGGTAAATAGTGCAAATCTTGCTCTGGGAAGGACAGCAGAGCGCTCTGCAAAAGGAGAGGCTTGCCGACAGGACAAGGGAGCTGTCTCCCTGCCACGGAAGCGCTGTCGTGGGGAACTGTGGCTCAAATTAGAGGCCTGTAGCGATTCATTCATCGCCTGGCGCCCTCCCCATCCGTCACACATGGCCCTCGGCACTGGGCTTGCAGCAGTGAGCAGGGAAGACAACACTCTCTTCTCGTGGAGTTTATGAGAGTTTACATCTAATGGCTAAAACAGAAAACGAACACTCAGCCACAGAGTGGTGAGTCCACGTGACACTAAGTGCAGCCAAGGAGAAAACCACCCCAGAATGCCGCTCAGAGAGGCCGAGCGGTGAGCGGTCAGCAGAGACTCCTGGGGGGAGGGCATTTGGGATGCGCGAACTGAAGGAGAAGCAGGGGCCGCTGTGTGAGGACCCAGCCGGCGCTCACCAGGCAGCCCAGGGCCCCGAGGGAGGGAGGGCTGCCCCTGGGGACTCGGAGGACAAGGGGTTCCCAGAGGGTTGTTATAAAAAATTCTGTCTTGCCCAGCCAGCATGGCTCCGTGGTTGAGCGTCGACCTATGAACCAGGAGGTCACAAGTTCGATTCCCGGTCAGGACACAGGCCCGGGTTGTGGGCTCGATCCCCGGTGTGGGGCATGCAGGAGGCAGCCGATCCATGATTCTGTCTCATCATGGATGTTTCTCTCTCTCTCTCTCTCTCTCCCCCTTCCTCTCTGAAATCAATAAAAACCTATTTTTAAAATTCTGTCTTTATTCTCTCTCTCTCTCTATGAACATGTATACAGTACCTGAATAGAAATAAAATTGTAGGCGCCAGTCGGCTTGGAGCAGGCAGAGCGGGGGGCCTGGGGAAGGCTGTAGGTCACCTGCTCAGCTGAACCCCAGCCTCTGCCGAACGCCGATGGCGCCACACTGCCTTCATGTCAGGCAGGAAGCCATGAGGTCCCGAGAGGGCCCAGTAGGAAGCAGCACGACACACAGCGCAGAGCTGGGTTTGGGTCAAACAGACCTCGGTTCCAATTCTGGCCTGGCGGACGGAAGCCTGAGGGGGAGGCGACACCGTGGCCCCAGGACCCTGGTCTGGCCTCCCGCTCCGTCCTGAGTGGCAGAACGCCGTGGGCATTGCTTCGTGCCACGTCTGAGCCTCGGCCTCGCAACATCCCCTCTCGCCTGTTAGAAACACGGCCGCCCCGCCAGCAAGCCCAGTGCCACATCCTTGAGGATGAGACCAGGTGGCGTGGAGAGCCAGGCCCGGCCCTGCCCGCCTGCAGAACCCATAGCAGATCACTGGCTGTGGTGGGCTGGCATGCAGCGATGGCGAGAGCGGCCCCTGCTGTAGTGGCAGAGCCAGTGGCGAGGACACTGCTGGTGACCAGTAGAGGCAGGCATTCCTCAAGTTCCCGTGCAGCTGGACAGGCTGCGTCGCCCCAAGGACAGCCTGTCCCGTGTCCCTGGAAGCGTTCAGGAACAGCTCTGCCTCTTCGGCCAGGGCCACGGACACAGGCCTCGGGGAGTGTGGCCACACGTCCACGTCCCGTCCTAACCCTGCGCAATGCTCATTCTGTTTCCCCTGACCATGTTCACATGTGTACACACTCTAGAAAGAAACACAGGATGTGAACATTTTAAATTGGCCTTTTTGCCTCTGATTGGGAGCATTATTCAGAGCAGCCAATGTTTTAGGTGTTAACTGTCTGTTCACACGGCTTTAAAAAAAAGAAACCGTCAATGTGCCGCTGCCAGAAATCTATTCATTCATTTCTTCCCTCGCTTAGACAACAAATATTTATGACGCATTTATCACACTCTTCCTGGACACTAAGCGATTGTGCCATGAGGTTGGATTTGATGGAAACAGCTACAATCAATACTTTGAGTCCAAAGGAATAACGAAGAGCCTTTAATATTTCTCAGTGTTTACCTTCCAGTGTTTTATGTTGAGACTCATCATATGTTCACCTACTTATCCGATCATTCGACGTTATTAAAATGGCATACATGCATCTAAGACATTTTGTTACTAAAAGTCAATCCCAAGTTCACTAATATCTAAATACAACTTACAAATAGAATGAAATTTCGCTCAGGCTTGAACATGGGTTAGGAGAGTGATAAACACTTCTTGATTTATCTGTGTTGTGGTGAAGGTATATGCAACCTGTAGTTAGATATCATATGTTTGCAGTATGTAATGTGTATGAGATGAAAAGAAGTTACGATGTAATTAACAAAAACAAAATTTTTTTAATGTTTTTATTGATTTCAGAGAGAAGGGAGAGGGAAAGAGAAAGAGATAGAAGCATCAAGGATGAGAGAGAATCATTGGCCAGCTGCCACTTGCACGCCCCCTACTGGAGATTGAGCCTGCAACCTGGGGATGTGCCCTGACCAGGAATCCAACTGTGACCTCCTGGTTCATAGATCGATGCTCAACCACTGGCCAGGCAAAAACAAAATGTTTTGATTTCCTATCAGCATAATGTGAACACAGGCCACTGCGTGTGGAGTTTATTTCATGTGTCCGCTGAACAATTTCTAACCTTCCCAGTTACCCGCAGCATTTCTCTGGTATGTCCTGATAGTTTAGCTGAAACCGAGGTAGACAGATTGATTTCTCTCCCACTTTTTCAAAATGTGCACTTGAACTCAATATATACTTACATGGAAGTAATTTGTAATTGTACGCACGTGTTTTTATGATGGCACTGTAGATATCAGCCTTCTAAAGCATGAACAGGACCCCGGGAAAGGGCGTGCCGGGATTTGGGGACACTGTAGGAATGACTGATTTGGGAAGGAAGCCATCTTCGACGTCATTTAACACAAAAGCAAACACAGATCACTTTACACCTGACATGCAACGTCTGGTCACTTGCCTCCCGGAAGAAAGCCCATGCGGCCGTTCCGCAGGCCGCGCAGGGAGCGTGACGGGGTTCTCTGCGCTGAGAGAGCCACGGCGTCTCCCTGGAGGCCCCGGTCTCGGTGGCCGCAGCCTGGGAGGCCTCAATCCGGCCCTGAGAAACGCCAAGAGCATAGAAAGATCTCCCGGAGGGAAATCAAACGCATGTCCCACCCCCCCACCCCCCAAATAAGAGGAAAGGTAAAGAAAGTTCCACTGAACACATCTACTGAAGAAATCAGTGCCAATTAGCTGTCAATCTGGGGAGCTCCCTTCCTCCCCCTCCCCACGCCCCCAAGCAGGACAGGACACAGCTTCCAGCACTGCCCCGCCAGGGCTCTCACGTCTACGACCTACAACCTCCCGCAGGCTTGTAATTTCTTTATCCTATGCAGGCTCGGCAAACAGCGCTGCATCAAAACTGTATCGTGAAATATTAATATTTCCTGTGATAACAAAACACCACAGAATAACCTCTGTCATGTGAAGAGCATCCACACAGCAAATGCCACGATTCTGCGTGTTAACACCCGGTGAGCAGAGTCTTGAATTGGCACAATAAACAGCTGGCCGGGGCGCATCTGAGCTGCTGTGCTATGACGTCACACAGAGGTAGGGCGCTTACACCCCTGGGACGGACAGCTTTTGTAGAGGCTGAGTGTGTGTGTATACCACTGGGTAGTACACGCAGCATTTCAAACGTGAGAAGGCACCAAAGCTCAACAGGCAATTATCTATTCACAACAGGCATCATTACTAACTAGGGACAACATAAGAAACCAAAAATAATAATAATAAAAAATCTCTATGAAGCAAGCAGGCTAGTTGGCAAAATCCTCTATGGAAAATCACTGCTTTTGGAACGGGCATTATATAACCCATGGTGACAGCATCGCTTCGGTGGGCACGAGCTTCACAGATACATTTAAGACAGCCTTGCACAGACACTCTGTGCCCCCACCCTCTCCAGACGGGGTGACAGAGCGTGTCCTGACCCCGCCCTTCTGGTTTATGTGCCAAATTTAATTTGCATTTGCTCATCACTGTCCTTCGGAAATGGCCCCACAGACTCCAGAACTGAGAGATTAAATTCAAATTAGAGGGTTAGGAGGGAGGGAGCGGCCACAGAGGTTTCTGCTGCTGGTCTTAATAAAGGGAGCTGCCCCCGGGTTGCGGAAGGAGACGGCGCCCCGAATCAATGCCTGTCGCCGGTGGAGTGAGGGCAGGGTCTCTGATGAATCAGAATTCAATTTTGCAAGCAAAGAGGACAGCAGCTCCGAGCAAACACTGGCTGCTGTTGGCTTGTCTGCTTGTGTTTTATTTTGGCCACACTTCCTCAGGAGTCCCCGATGAGCAACCTATTTGGGCTTACATATAAACATGCTAAAGGCCCGTGACTGATGTCGCTGTTAAGGGCTATCAGAGGCTCTGTGCTCCCCAGGCGGTTAAACCTTTGATGAGGCTTCTGAGCCCTTCATAAAGGATGGATTGAAACAAAGACAAATATGGGATCAATATTCCACAAGGTTGTGGACAATCAATTAAGAATATTCTACAGCTTAATTCACTGCGTTCTATATGTTTATAGCCGTTGCCTTCAGCAAAATATTTCTAAATATTCAGCCAATATTTTGTTGGAAAAACGACCTCCCTTTAGCTACTTAAACATAATATATTTACGGAGTCTTTTCTCACGCCTTGGTTTTCCTGATTTTTGAGGCTTCTTCTGCATTTTCTTGACTACGCTTGCTCGCGGCCCGTCAAGCTGCCCGGGGGAGACCGCTGCGTCCTAGCCGGAAGGGCGCCCGCGACTGAGCCTTCCGAGGGAAAGCAGCAGACTGAGCTTAATGGGGCCGATTTGTTCTCTGTTATTTTCTTTGCCTGAGGACAAGGCTGATTTAAATAATGATACTCTTTTCCTAGTCACCAGATTCCCACATTCTTATACATTAATTATTACTAACTACCAGTGAGCACTAAATACATCAATAGGTTGCGCATTTAAAATTTCATCAATAAAGGTTTCAAAAATGTTCAATTCTGCTGCTCATTCCTGAGTCACAGCCGTGTAAGGAGGCAACCCTCCGCTGCTGACTCGTCCAACTCGGATAACACACACCCGCGTGCTTCGTGTCCTTTAAAAAAAGTCACTCGCGACTGGAATCTGTGGTTTGTTTTCTTCTAGGTCTGGGCGCTGGTGGTGTGAGCACAGAGTCCACCGTGATGCCAAATGAAACTCAAGCCGATGTGTTTTGGGGAAAGTGTCTGCATTTAAAAATTCGAGAAAAATCTTGTGTGTGAGCAGCACCAATGACTTACCCCGAGACTCCTTCCGACATGAACTAGATCCCGGGATGACGTGCGGACCACGCCCACTGTCTCCCTAACTGTGAGTGGGGGCCCATGTCCTCATTCACACACGCCCAGAGATCACAAAACAGTAAGAACTCATGCGATGGCGATTCTTAAACGAGACAGCCGCTTATGTAATATTTATAGTTTTGATGTTTACTAGACAAAACAAAATGATAAATAGATGCTCTCCCCCACCTCTCACCCCCACCCGCACCCCCCCTTTTGATGACAGAAGGAATAGAAGGAAAGTACAGACGAATGTGAACTCATAGGTCTCGTCTGGTAGTTTCATAACGATCATCGCTTGGTCAGAAAAACCTTCCCACTACAGGGTTTACGCCCCCATGGGAATACACGCTAGACATGTAACACGGCCTCAGCAGCATTCCTTACCTTGTCCAGAGAGAAAGTCTTGGTCAGGGCGAAGCCCCAGCCGGCCTCAAAGGCCCTGCGGATCATCGTGGTGCTGGTGGCGGGCGTCGCACTGGCGAGGCCGAAAGGGTTGATGAACCTCAGCCCCGCCATCTCCACGCTGATGTCCACCAGGTCGATGGGCGTGTGGAAGAGGGGCAGCGCGGGCCTGGCGGGAACGGCGGCTGCGTGCTGGGACTGCGGGAAAGCAAGCAGCCAGGGTTGGTCTTGTGTCATCACTGATTTCCCCCACATCACCTTTCCCCAAACCCGGCATTTGAAGGCGTGTAGTTTTTTTTTTAATGTTTATGATCTCAGAGAGGAAGGGAGAGGAAGAGAGAGAGAGAGAAACATCAATGAGGAGAGAGAATCACAGAACGGCTGCCTCCTGCATGTCCTCCACTGGGGATGGAGCCCGCAACCCGGGCCTGTGCCCTGACTGGGAACTGAATCGTGACCTCCTGGTTCAGAGGTCAACCACTGAGCCACCCGGCGGGCTGAATTCGTATAGTTTGTATCGGTCTGTTTACAAGGGTGAAAGCTGACAAGGAGTCTGCTAGCAGGGCGCCAAACCGTACGATGCCACCTCCCCCCATGGAATGGAGAGAGTAGCGTCTCCATGGAAACCCAGCCCAAGCCGCAAACACACGCTCCGTTTAGAACCGCCCTGAAATCTGAACCCACAATGAACAAATTTTAGGATGTATCTCCCTGGTCCCATGAACCCAGCCCTTTTAAATGTCATGTGTGAAGCTGTCCTTGCTACCTGGAGAGATGGGCAAGGGCGTCAGGCTGCCAATGCAATCCCCGGGCTCTCCGCGCCGCTCGTGAGCGGGAAAGCCACCTCGGCGGGTGTCTCCTCCTCCGCGCGGCCAGCACAGCGGCAGGGAGTCCGGTGCCTGCGTCCCACTCACGGCCCCCACGACAGTGAGGAGCTCAGGGGGCGGTTAATGTGGAAGGAGGGTCACGTCCTCATGTGCATGACGGGGCTTCTCTTTTCCGAAACCACACAGGTACCGCACAGATACCGCACAGGTACCGCACAGGTACCGCACAGATACCGCACAGGTGCCGCACAGATACCGCACAGATACCGCACAGATACCGCACAGGTGCCGCACAGATACCGCACAGATACCGCACAGGTGCCGCACAGGTACCACACAGGTACCGCACAGATACCACACAGGTACCGCACAGATACCGCACAGGTACCGCACAGATACCGCACAGGTACCGCACAGGTACCGCACAGATACCGCACAGGTACCGCACAGGTACCGCACAGATACCGCACAGGTACCGCACAGGTGCCGCACAGGTACCACACAGGTACCGCACAGATACCACACAGGCGCCGCACACGTGCCACACAGGTACCGCACAGGCGCCGCACAGATACCGCACAGGTACCGCACAGGTACCGCACAGGTACCGCACAGGTACCGCACAGATACCGCACAGGTACCACACAGATACCGCACAGGTGCCGCACAGGTACCGCACAGATACCGCACAGGTACCGCACAGATACCGCACAGGTGCCGCACAGGTACCACACAGGTACCACACAGGTACCGCACAGGTACCACACAGGTACCACACAGGTACCGCACAGGTGCCGCACAGGTGCCGCACAGGTACCACACAGATACCGCACAGGTACCGCACAGGTACCACACAGGTACCACACAGGTACCGCACAGGTGCCGCACAGGTGCCGCACAGGTACCACACAGATACCGCACAGGTACCACACAGGTACCGCACAGGTACCGCACAGGTGCCGCACAGGTGCCGCACAGGTACCACACAGGTACCACACAGATACCGCACAGGTACCACACAGGTACCGCACAGGTACCGCACAGGTACCGCACAGGTGCCGCACAGGTACCGCACAGGTACCGCACAGGTACCGCACAGGTGCCGCACAGGTACCACACAGGTACCACACAGGTACCACACAGGTACCGCACAGGTACCACACAGGTACCACACAGGTACCGCACAGGTACCGCACAGGTACCACACAGGTGCCGCACAGGTACCACACAGATGCCGCACAGGTGCCGCACAGGTACCACACAGGTACCGCACAGGTACCGCACAGGTACCACACAGGTACCACACAGGTACCACACAGGTACCGCACAGGCGCCGCACAGGTACCGCACAGGTACCACACAGGTACCACACAGGTACCACACAGGTACCACACAGGTACCGCACAGGTGCCGCACAGGTACCACACAGGTACCGCACAGGTACCACACAGATATCACACAGGTACCGCACAGGTACCGCACAGGTACCACACAGATACCGCACAGGTACCGCACAGATACCACACAGGTACCGCACAGGTACCGCACAGGTACCACACAGATACCACACAGGTACCACACAGGTACCACACAGGTACCGCACAGGTACCACACAGATACCGCACAGGTACCACACAGGTACCGCACAGGTACCACACAGGTACCGCACAGGTACCACACAGATACCACACAGGTACCGCACAGGTGCCGCACAGGTACCACACAGGTACCGCACAGGTACCACACAGATACCACACAGGTACCGCACAGGTACCACACAGGTACCACACAGATACCGCACAGGTGCCGCACAGGTACCACACAGGTACCGCACAGGGGCCGCACAGGTACCACACAGGTACCGCACAGGTACCACACAGATACCGCACAGGTACCACACAGGTACCGCACAGGTACCGCACAGGTACCGCACAGGCGCCGCACAGGCGCCGCACAGGCACCGCACAGGTACCACACAGGTACCGCACAGGTGCCGCACAGGTGCCACACAGGTACCACACAGGTACCACACAGGTACCACACAGGTACCGCACAGGTGCCGCACAGGTACCACACAGGTACCGCACAGGTGCCGCACAGGTACCACTGAAATCTCCAGTGCCTCTCGGACTGTGACATGACCCTTGTTAAAGGCACGTGATACTAATGCACCTTGTATGACTAGAAAGATTTCCTAGAAACGCTTATGCAACGGGTATGGCACGGACACATAGTAGGTGCTTGCTGGACATGCTTCCCTTCCCGACTGCCGGGGATTCCTGGGGATCTCATGAGGCCTTAGGTTTGTCAGGTGTCTCTGTCCGTCTCCCTCTGTCTCTCCCTCCCTCCGCCCATGTGAGCTCCTTAGCTTATAGGATCCCCGTTGGGATCGGGGCTCCTCCCTGTCCCACACGTTCTTTTATTTATTTTCTATTTTTTAAGTATATTTTTATTGATTTCAGAGAGGAAGGGAGGGGGAGAGCGATAGAAACATCAATGATGAGAATCATTGATTGGCTGCCTCCTGCACACCCCTACTGGGGATTGAGCCCACAACCCAGGCATGTGCCCTGACTGGGAAACAAACCCGGGACCCTTCAGTCCACAGGCCAATGCTCTGACCATTGAGCCAAACCGGCTAGGCGAGTCCCACACTTTCTAGTCTCATCTACTTCCCCTCGCACCATCTTATGTCCGTCTAGTAAACCATGTAAAACTTCTCAAACAAAGCAGCAGCAGCAATGCATTTATGCATTTTGACTTTCCCCCTACAATGCTCTTTGCTGCCTGGCTTTTCTGCTCTGAGCATCCCAACCGCTCCTTCAGAGTCGGTCCCGTGGGCCTCCACATGGGAAGCCCCCTGGCTACCCACAGGCAAAGTGGTTCCCTTACCCCATTCTACTCATGTCCTCGTGGGCGTGTCTCCTCCCTAGCGGGATTTGGGCATCTGGATGGCACATGCCAGAAAGAAACTCAAACTATGTTTTCCTACTTTTCATTGAATGTATTGGGGGGACTCTGGTTAACAACATTGCACAGGTTTCAGGTGCACAGTTGCACAACCCATCATCTGTTCCCTGCACTGCGTGTTCCCCACCCCAGTCAAGTCTTCGTCTGTCACCAACTATCCCCCCTTTACCCTCCTCCCCTGTCCCACCTGGCAATCACCACAAATCACAACAAATCAAGATATTTGTTGAATGCATTGGTCTAGTGACCTTGGGTACCTAACCCCTTTTCTCACATCAGTTTCTAATAAGATAAGAGTCAGTTTAGAGGAAATAATCAGCAGCATTCCAGATACACAGAAGTCCATGAAATTCAACGATTGTAATGTGGAATCAGTAACATTCCACTCCTACCTCTGGAAGACACTGTTGGCTTTAGCAAAGGCTCTCCAAAGCGCCACCCAGTGGGCATGGTAAACACTGCTCCAGCAAAGATGTCTCTATGTACCTCTAGGCATGCTATAAAGCACTCACGTAGAGCGCGTCTAGGCATGCTATAAAGCACTCATGTAGAGTGCGTCTATGCATGCTATAATGCACTCATGTAGAGTGACGTAAGCATTCATGGGCCTCACACGTTGGCCAGATCCCGCTTAACATCAAGCATTTTTCTGGCCTCCATAATTTTTCACTTCCAGCTTAGAATGTACTCCTTTGGTTGCAAGAAGGAAACCAGTCGCAGGTAGTGACTGCGAGGGTCCAGAAGCACCTCCTGAAGGTCGAGCAGAAGTGCAGCGGGGCCTCCATCAAGGGCAGGGACCCGTGGAGAGGCCGCCTGGTCTATGCCTCCCTCGCTCCTCCCAGACATGCTCCCAGCTCATCCTGTCGCTGCCACTGGGCCTCCTCTGCTCCTCTATCCGGAACAGTTGATCATTTGTAGCTCATGCCCAGTTATTTTTAACTCTACATACTAAACACATCAAGAGAGTCCAGACAGTGTGGCTCAATGGTTGAGCATTGACCTATGAACCAGGAGGTCACGGTTCGATTCTCAGTCAGGGCACATGCCCGGGTTGCAGGCTCGATCCCCAGTGTGGGGCGTGCAGAAGGCAGCCGATCCATGATTCTGTCTCATCATTGATGTTTTTGTCTCTCCCTCTCCCTTCCTCTCTGAAATCAATTAAAAAACAAATAAATAAAGCAAGTTAAAAAAACATTCGGAGAATTTTAAAAATGTTGTTGTTCTGGCTGGATAGACTCCATACTTCCCTCAGAATCACTCAGAGTAGGACTTGAGCATCAGTAATGTTTTTGTTTTTTATAATCTCGCCAATGTGCACCCAAGGCTGAGAATCACTATGTGTGCTCCTGACCGCTCTTCCTCATTCCTAAATCTCAAGCGAGACATTCTGAGGTCTGCCTCCTTCCAATGAAAGACTGCGGGGTTCTTTCAAAAGAACAAAGTGTAACTGGGAGCCAGCGGACACTCCAGGAAGTGCTCATGGGGGCGGCCTTGATCTGCTTACCCGGTATGTCATTCTGACGACCATCACTCCCTTGTCCAAATGTCAAGGTCCCCGTGAGAACAGGGCGCTTCCTCTCCTCTCCAAGCCAACAACACACGTGTCTATTTGCAAATAACACTCCTGCCAGGCCCGGTGGTAAATACATGTTTGTACTTATGCTCGCTTTTTAATCACAACTCTTCAAAGGAGGCGTTATTTCCTCCCGAGGTGAAGAAGCCCGGCTCACAACAGGTAAACAGGGCGTCCAAAGATAAGCAGCTAATGAGGGATCGAGCAAGGCCCGAATGGAAGGCTCCCATGGTCTGCATGATAGCCCGCTGTCCCGATTTACAGAAATATCACTTCTCTAGGTATCCGTGTCCTCAGATGGAAACCGACCAGAAAATTATTCATGATGGCTCGACTGAACACACACACGTACGCGCACCCCCCACCTGTACACACACACACACACACGTACACCCCCACCACCTGTACACACACACACACACACTACCTGTTCACCCCCCACCTGTACACACACACACACACACACACCTGTACACCCCCCACCTGTACACACACACACATACTACCTGTATACACCCCCACCTGTACATATATACACACACACACACACACACACACACACACACTACCTGTACACCCCCCACCTGTACACATACCCCACTTGTATACACACACACACACACACACATTGAAAAATCTATTAAAAATTTAAAAACGTATGCTGTTCAGATATAAGATCAATCCTACTTCCTTTCATTTGAGAATGGAATAAAACAAATAGAATCCTGAACTATCATGGCCCATGATGATATTATTCCACCATCACTCTCTCCCGGGCCCTCTCCTGTTACACCTGGCCGGGTCATGGAATGACAGAGAAACGTGCACGTGGAATGGTTATGTTATTGGGAAAAAGCAAACCACATCATAATTAGGGATTCCAATTGCATTTCCCTGATTTGACTGGGATTTTTTTTTTTTTTAGAAAACAAAAAAAGCCCCTGGAAAGCGGCCATGGGCGGCGCTCTACTGGACTGAGGGAGACACTCGCCATCCCCACGCTCCATCTGATGAGAAACCACGGGCTTTCCCTCCCTCGTTGGTCGGGTTCATTGTGAGGCGGCCACAACGGGCCCGATGTGGGGGGCAGCTGCCCGGGAGGCAGCGCTCTGAGGCCTCTCTAAGGCGAGGAATCCTCAGCCCGCGGCGCTCCTGAGGCTGGATGAATTCAGGGGCTGGGTTAACGCATTAATTACTCCAGCTCGGTTTCCGCGCCTTTTGAAGAGCTATCTATTGAGGGGGAAGGAAAGAAAACAACTTGCAAAGGAGAAAACAACTTGGAGGCGCCGCTCCTGAGGAAAAGGCCCAGGAATAGGGAGTGTAATTATAACGTAAAATCAGATTCCGTCCCTCCACTCCGAGGCGACTATTCGTACTGAAAACTCCAGAAAGACATGAGGTGACAGAACTGTCTCTTTAAAAATAACGATCCCATTTTATTCACCTTTAAAAGAATATAGTCATGTTGCCTGTAACGATATTGTAACCTGAGCAGTGAAGAAGGGTACAAAATTAAATTGTCTTCATGCAAATCACTGGCATCTTTTCTCCATTGAAACTCTACCTCTGCCCCGACCATCGGGCCTGACGCAGCTTTAGGCCGCGCTATTTATGAAGCACCTGCTCTACACCAGGCCATGGGACCAGGTGCTGGAAGCACAGCAGTGATCCAAGGACGTTTTCCGGTCTCGTGATCTTTATAGTTACCGTGTGATGGTGGGCAAGGAAGGAGACAGACAACCACCCGACTGGGGTGGCCCAGTGGTTGGGGGTCGACCTCTGAACCAGGAGGTCATGGTTGTATTCCCGGTCAGGGCACATGCCCAGGATGCGGGCTCGATCCCCAGTAGGAGGTGTGCAGGAGGCAGCCGATCCACGATTCTCTCTTACCATTGATGTTTCTATCTCTCTCCCTTCTTCTCTGAAATCCATAAAAATATTTTAATGACTGTGTGTGTGTGTGTGATATTGTCGTTTATTATAAAAACACTGCTTTGGAATTTACTAACTTACTCCCAGTTCTGTGAGCTGCTCTAACAAATTAACTGAACCCAAGGAGGGGTGGTGGGAAGTTCTGATGGATAGCCCGCCGGTCAGTCAGAAGTGCAGGCAACAACCTGGACGTGGGCTTGGCATCCTGTGCTGGAGGGAGTCTTTGGGACCGCCGATCTAGAGTTGGTCGGAAGCACAGGTGAGAACCGGGGCTTGTGACAGGCCTCTTGTAGGACTGACCTTCATCTGTGGGACCGACACCATCTCCAGGAAGATACCTTCAGCAGTGAGTTCAACTGGAGGACACCGACGTCCTGAACATTGCTTGCTGATGTGGGGAACCTGCCTCCCGACACAAACACGTTGGAATTGGATCCGGAAACCCCAAACAGTATGCCTTTAAGTGGGTTCTGCTCAGAAACAGGATGCAGAGTATGTGGGCTGGGCGTGGTGTGGGTGGGGCTGGGGCGGGTCTCCCTGAGGTACCCATGGAGGCCTCTGCCCTGAAACAGCATCTGAGCAGATCCCAGGAGGAGGTGCCCGAGTCACTGATGCATCAAGTCTCTTGATGACTTTGAAATGAACGATCCAATGTTCCCACTGAGCATCAGCAATAACACTGGTTTCTTTCACCTCCCACTGATGGTAGCATCATCCAATGAGGAAGCAGCTCCTGCTTCATGCACCCACGGGTGTTTGAAAAAAAATTAAATATATTTTTATTGACTTCAGAGAGGAAGGGAGAGGGAGAGAGAGAGAGAAACATCAAAGATGGCAGACAATCATTGATCAGCTGCCTCTTGCACGCCCCCTTACTGGGGATGGAGCCTGCAACCCGGGCATGTGGCATGTGGCCTGCCTGGGAATCGAATCCTGACCTCCTGGTTCATGTTCATAGGTCGACACTCAACCACTGAGCCATGCCGGCGGGGCCCAAGGGTGTTTTAGAAGGAAAGAATCATGAACTGGCTTTAAGAAATGACTTGTCAGCCCAGGGTCCCCCCAAATAATACATAACATGTTTACAAAATTTCTAAGGTGTCAATCAAGAAGGTAACAATGACTGTGTTCACAGACCCAGGGGAAAAGGTGGTGACCCTTGGAGACAAGATGTCAATGTCAATGGCCAGCGAGAGAGCCACCTGGTGCCTGGCACAGGGTGGTGTCGACAGCAAGTCCACGGAGCACAAAGGGGCCGAGCGGTCGAGGGGAGAGTGCTGGAGGGAAATAAAGGAGGCTGACCTTTCAGAACAGTGACAGCAGCAGCCTTAAATCTGGAGACGTGGAATAAAACGCTCAACACTGTAAGTCAACAACCTACCGGGCGGCACCGGTGTGTGTGCTGACCTACTATGCCCTGTGTTTCTGGGAGAAGGCTTTAAAACAGGCGAGGGTGGGGACAGGATGCAGGGAGGAAACCAGGTAGTGGCACATTGAGACCCTAACCCTGTCAGTTAGGTCTCTTTAGTTTATTATTTTAAAAATATATATTTTTATTGATTTCAGAGAGGAAGGGAGAGGGAATGAGATAGAAGCATCAATGATGAGAGAGAATCATGGGCCAGCAGCCTCCTGCACACCCCACACTGGGGATGGAGCCCACCACCCGGGCATGTGCCCTGACCCAATCGAATAGTGACCTCTTGGTTCCTAGGTAGATGCTCAGCCCCTGGGCCACACCGGCCAGGCCAGTTAGGCCACTTTAAACCGCACGGGTCTCATCTTTAAGACACCTACTGTGGGCCCTGGCCGGGTAGCTCAGTTGGTTAGAGCATCGTCTTGATACACCAAGGTTGTGCTTTGATCCCTGGTCAGGGCACATCCGAGAAGCAACAAATGAGTGCATCACTCAGTGGAATAACAGACTGACGTTTTTCCCACTTCCTTTCTCTCTTCAAATCAGTAACAAAAACAACCACCACCCGATGTGAAGGGTGGCCGTGAGGCTCACGAGAAGCTCCCTGAGACTTGGAGAGCCTTCAGTCCTGGAGTGGGGACTCTGTGCTGTCTCGGCATGGTAGGTGAGATGCCCAAGGGCAGCATGACCTTCCCAAAGGCCCGAGAGCAGGGTTAGTGAGGCGTCCGCTAGACTTCCGATTCCCGTGCACTTCCTGCGTCTGGATCTGTTCCGGCGGATCCGTTATAACCCGTATGTGACTCAGCTTGACCCACCACTGAAGACAGAACACAATTCTGGTTAAAACTTCTAATTGGACCATTCTGCATTTGAATGTACCCCAGCAAAGGGAAGGTTCCGGTGCCTGGTTCTCCGGTGACGTTGTCATCAGCGCCAAGAAACCCTGGGCATCAAGGCGCCCAGATTCAGCAGGCGATTCTCAGCACCCCGAGCCCGTGTTGCCACCTGCGAGTTGCCAATGTCTCTCCTTCTCTTTCGGCTCTCACTGAGTCAGGCTCTGTCCGGCGTGGGCTGGATTTTTCAGCGTTATTTTCCCCTCGACCCCTTCTAATCCTGCATGATCTGCCTGAAGTAGCAATCTACCGCTATGTTGGTAAGGAGATATTCTGCCTTCATGGAGACCATTTCATTTCAAACTACTTTCAGGTCAGACGCTGCCACTTAATAAGGTTTGGAACCCTACACGGAGTCACTGAAAGGCATAAAAATCACTTGTTAGTCATGGCACTTTCTTCTCCCATCACCAACTCGCTGGCTTTGTTTTGATGGCTCCATTAGATACAGGCTCATTCTTCTTCTTTTTCCTTGATGCCCTCTTACAACATGTAGGTGTTGTCTAAAAAGAAAAACCCCCCTTCACACCCGAGAAGCTGCATTACCGCTAGAATGTTTACTAGGAAATGGTGTCCTGGCTCTGATACTTAATACTTATTTTAAAATGTTACCCAGGGCGGACACCCAAAACCAACCTGGATGTGCCATCCGAGAGGCCAGGTCTGCCGAGGGCATTACGGGGTCCACGGAATGTTTGTTTACAAGCTCCTGCGATGGACTTCAGGCCTCAATGACTGTGAGCACATTTGACTTGACTACTTCCCCCGGAAAGGGATAAAAATGAGATCACGTGCCCTTCTAACTCCAGTTCCATCTCATGACAAACCGTCTGGAGTCACCTCGATTCTGAGACCTGGACCACGTGGGAAAACTCAGTGTGGAAGCTGCATTTAGCCATGACCAACTCTGATGGTCTTTTCCGGAAGCTATCTCTATTTCCAACATAATCCATTAGGATTTATAACTGGGATTTGATTGAAATTCATTGTTTTCAACCTGACAGTGGCCAATGACTTAATATCAACCTTCTTTTCCCACAGGGATTTAAGAGTGGCACTGTATCTTACAAACGCAAGGACACTTTGTCAATAGGTCTTGAGAGTCCAGCGCAGTTGTCATTCGAATAGCCCATTCTTCCCCCTGCTCAGTGGAAGAGAAGGGTTTAGAGAAGGAGGAGCCAGCTCTGTGGATACCACTGTTCTGATCCAAAGCTGAGGGGTTTTCAAAAATTAACACAACACATCGATGATGCTCCCCCATCCCCTCTGCCCCTTAAGGCACGTTAAGTGCAGGAACAGGGCAGCTGGCTGTCGACCGCGAAAGCTCCAAACGAAGTCCTCCGCCGGCCCAGCCGCTCGGCAGCTCACCAATGCTGCAAACTAACCCCCATTCCAGCCTTCCTCCTGCCTCCCCCGGGTTTCACAGGCTGCACACCCACATGCATGCCTCATGGCTACACATTCATCTAGCAGCTGGAAAGATGACACTTGACATTTGGAATCTCTCCGGTGAAGACCGCTGCCGGCTTTCCCATTAGCTCCCCGGTGAGACTGTAAGGTCGAATAAGCTGCCGCAAAACCTGCAAAGGGTAAGGGGAGCACTCCGATGTGGAGCCGGGGCCATTTAAATTTCTAATTCTCAAATCCTGGTTCTTCAGATAGCGTCGAAACCACCGGTGCGTTTCAGGGCAGAAGGATGCCTTTGAAGATGCGAAATTAAAGTGGAATTTTAAGCAGCGATAACAAGTGTCTTCTATGTTGAGCGGGCCGGGAGTACTTCGAAGCCACAGAGACGGGGACGCAGATAAGTTCCTCTAAGTTTGTTTTCTAAAAGCCCTGATGGTCATATATATATATATATATATATATATATATATATATATATATATATTTTGCAACTGCTCATCTTTGTCCACGGCAGAAATCTTTAACACGAGGCATGCCTAGGATCATTCTTGAGGTATTTTCACATCATAAAAATTCTTAGCGGTAGCTATAAAAATTCTTATGATTCGACAATGTGGGGCTCCTTTTGAAACTCACTGAGCCCAACAGAAAATAAAATTGCAAAGATTCCAGTAGTAAGAAAGTGCTGTATTCTCACAAATCTCTCAGGTATAAACATTTGCCTGGTTCCTCTTTAGAAAGGTACTTCCTTTTAAAGAGACTCCAAATCAGAAAGTGTTGATAACCAGGTAGAGATATTAGAAAGACAAAGTCCTTCCCATAACCTCAAACTTAAAAAAAAAAATGGCAGAAGATGAAAGATTTCATCTATTGATAGGAACGCACATAATCTAATGGACTCTACAGCCTTGACCCTCTACGCTGTGCTCCGTCTCAAATGCCCCGTCTTCAGGGCGTGCTCACCACTTTCTACTCCTGTTGGTTAACGCGGTGTTTCCCAAGGGAAAGACCGGCAGCGCACATGGACCTCTCTACGGGTCCAGGCTATGTCCAAACGTAGGTAAAACTAATAATACGATTAACAAGGAAAATTAAAGATAAAAAAAACATATGCAGAAGAAACGGGAGACACGAATGATATAACACTCTCAATCTTGAATTCATCACCACACGGAGTGAAATCACGTGTGTTAACGGCAATTTGGTGATGCTGAATAGCTCCTCATTTCCAACAGGGACAGACAGGGATCCCTACGGATGTGCCTCGGGCCCCAATCTCAAAGCAAGCCTTGGGTTCCCATGTCATTCCATCAACAGGTTCTCCAAGAGGAGGCTGAGCTCACGGGAAACCATGGAAATATTTAGCAATAATCGAGCTCCTCCTTTCTCTTCCAATGAAAACCACAGCTGACTCACCTTAGGGTCGGCCGTGGCATGAAACTGTCCACGAGGTGCAGAAATCACCGATCCCTTTCACAGAGCTAGCGACCTGCCACTGGATGGTAATGACTTTTTGTCAACCTTGACCTGGGGCAGATCTGAACTAGGGACCAGGCACTGTAGCCAATCTCTTAAATGCCTAGCTCCCCCAGCAACTAGGGATACTGATGTGCCTCGATCGAACCAGAAGAAAGGACACAAAACCTCAAGCAGTAGAAAAGTAGGTCATTAATGCAAGGAATTTGTGATAGTTTTGAAGAAATTTACAAACACCTATTTCAAAATAAAGCCCTATTCTCTATACAACTGAGCAGGATCACATTCACTGTGAGAGAAGTTCATTAAAATATCTAAGCTTTGCCCAGCCAGTGTGGCTCAGTGGTTGAGCATCGACCTATGAACCAGAAGGCCATGGTTTGATTCCTGGTCAGGGCACATGCCCAGTTGCGGGCTTGATCCCCAGTAGGGGACATGTAGGAGGCAGCCGATCAGTGATTCTCTCTCATCACTGATGTTCTATCTCTCTCTCCATTTCCCTTCCTCTCAGAAATCGATAAAAATACATTCTTTTAAAAAATGATATTGCTATTTTGGAAAGTTTATTGTTTATTGAATGAATGGATCAATCAATGAAACCACACATGAATGATGACATGATAGATGGATGTCTATGGGTGAATAAGTAAATGCCTAAATAAAATGCTTTTAAAATGACCTGAAACAGCCTCTTTCAATCTTTGTTAAAATTCTATACTTAGTCTTTCCATTCAGTTCTCCTAGTTCCTAATTTTTCTCTAACACCATTTTAACGACCTAAAGGAAAGGACCTCCAATTACCCACACAACACACACAGCACATATCTGTAGCTCAGAGTCTGAGCTGAGCGCGGTCCACTGTCCTCTTATATCATCTCCGCTGCAACCCCATAGGGGGCAGCGAGAGTTATCACTGACCCCAAGAAGATTGCGCCCTGGAGCTGTAGGTAACTTGCCAAGGTCACACCGTTTGGAAGTGTGGGGACTGGGCTTGAAACCAGGCCTGGTTAGTTCAGAGTCCGCCTTTCTAACCACTCTATTAGCCTCTCCTCAGGTAGTCACGCTAGGTCCCTTCCAACGGCAAGTGTGAGCCAGCACCTGGCACTCAATAAGGGTAACTGATTAAACTCACTAGTGACGCTCTCTCAGACAACTGTGGGGATTATGGTGGTCCCAACATGGATGTCTTTACATCACCACCTTGATCTGCAAAAGGATATGACAAAGAAATCCTAAACAGCCAACTGCACGGAATGCAGCATGCGTCTTTACTATGAAAGTGTGCATTAAATCATCTTTAAAAGTAGACGAACCAGTGATACATTTTCCCCTGAAAACTAAAGTAAGCCACAAGGCCAGGTGTTGTAAACCTTCATTGGTGAACGCTCTTCAGACACCGCAGAAATGTCTCCTAAGGAGGACCTCGTCTGAAAGGCAACGAACCATCCCCAGTGGTCGTGGACGCAGGTAACAAACCCATTCGTTTTCCTGACTCCTCTGGAAACTCCTCGGGAAGGAACGATCTCACTGCACGCACTTCCCCGCCTGACAGATGAACACACTGTTTATTCTGAGGGTAGAACAAGAAGCAGGCCTGGGCTCCGGCTTGTGTGGAGACAGACCAGGAAGCAGGCTCCTGTGGGGGAACCTGAGGACTCGGGGAGGAAAGAGACGGGGGAGCAAGACCCGCCGGACCAGCAGGGTCCAGGGTCCAGGCGGATGAAAGGGATGGAGGAGGGGAAAGGCCAATTCCGGAGAAGTTTTGGTGTGCTGGGGAATCCAAACTGGTCGCCCACCCTTCCCTGCCTTCCCTCTGAGGCTTGACAGTCTGTTCGATGCTTCTATCTTGATGCAAAGAGGAGGGTTTTCCATGAAGACACTGGGGTCAAACTTGTGTTCCAGGAAGGTGACCTGGCGAGGGCAGGGCACTGAGCTTGAGGGGGAGCGAGTGGAGACCATTTTAAGAGGCCACAGAGGCCAGGCCTGAGTTAATGGTAGTGTAGTCAGGGGAACATCCATGTTGTCTGTCTGTTCCTATTTAGTCTTAGCACTCTGCACCCAGCACCCTGGCCGGGGGTGGGGGGTGGGAGGGGGGAGGTGCCCAGATGTTACACCTGACTTCCCTTTCTACTCCAATCTTAAAAGGCAATTAAACAAACACTATGTTGGACGAGTCTGAATCCTTCAGCCAAACCCCCACCTCATCCCAGTCACAGATTTTCCATTTTATATTCCAAACACTATTACTCTTAGCAAAACGCATTTTTAAAGCAGGTCCGCTTGCTTTCTTTCTCTTAAATCAGCCCTCAAAGTCTGTTCCTCCCTCTCAGGAGTGAGTAGAAGCGAAGGGAAAGAAGTGCTCCCGCTCCTCGGGGCGTTGACCAGCTTCAGGGAAACAGGGAAGTCAACAGAAAAACACCCTACGGTTCCCTTCCGGTGGCAACGGGACGCACCACAAAACCACAGTCATCATCAACTGCAGTGAATCTTCTCTGTGTATCGCAATTTAAAAGCTGTAAGTGGGTTTAAAACTTTAGGGGAAAAACAAACACCTCCCACTCTCTATGGATGCACGTTCAATTTCACCTTTTCCAATCTCCCCTGCCCGTCCGCCTTCCCACCCTGTTCGCTCCTGCAAACTGAATTTCCACCTTCTCTAGGTTCCCTCTGGCCTAGCCCCAGAGCCGTATCTGATTACTTTCATTCCTTCAAGGAGATAACAGTCTGGTAAACGAGATGTCTGGTCGACCTAATTTGGACTGCACACAAAAAATTTCTCCAAGTAAATATGTATGAGACCGATTTCCTATAGAGTTATTATATATATTATAGACATGTTGATATGAACAAGTAAGCAGTAAAAATAAAGTATTTATCCACTGGGCGAAATGAACAAGGAGCGATTGCATATGCCTACCTGTATGTATCTGTGAATGAACCAGGAGGCTTGCTTTCCATCATTCACCGATTCCACGGTCGTGTTAGCCATTCCCACGATATCACCCCCTGCAAACACCCATGGTTCACTGGTCTGCATCGTCTCGGGGTCGACTTCTGGGAGACCCCATCTGTTAAATTTGATAGGGCTCAAGGCTTCTTTCACTGCAAAAAAAAAAGGTGAAAGACAACAGATAATGACTAATCTGTGCATCTTGTAACAATAATCTGAAAATTAAGAAAAATTATGATTTAATGATTGTTTTAGGGAGTCAAACAACTGTTTTTAATGAAGCATAAACATGGAAAGTTAATGACCTGAGTTAGGAACGCATTCAAAGTATTGACTTACTTTCTTTGTCCGTAACCACGGTTTTCAGATTTGTTACTCATATGCTCCCAAACTTGTTCCTTTGTGTCACAGGTGTAAGTTATTCTGTGAATTTGGGTCAATGGCCAATTCCTTTCTTGCACAACAGTAAGTTTTATAAACAAAACAGTACCAAGTCTTCTACACTGACACTAACTCCTTCGCACTTAATGTGGAACAATTTAATGCACCGGGGAAGAGCATTCCCTTTAGTCATTAATTTGTTGTGTTTATTTTGTAAACGTTAACAAAGGCGAACATGACTATTAGCCCCTTAAAGCAGCTTCCCATAGACTGAAATAACTGTGAGGTACTCTGTGTCCCAATGCATTCAAGGAAGAGGGAAAGCTCCTTTAAGAAAAATACCTGGAGGAAGCTCTGACTGGACTCATGGTCCTGAGAGTTGGAAGAGACAAAGTGGATCAAGACCATGAAGAAAGGTAGATGGCACCATATGTGATGAAGCAAACTGAGCCACGATTAGGAGAAAATGTTCTCTCCCAGTATTTGTGTCATGAATTTGAATGTAGCCTCTCAGGACAGATTGAAGGAAGGTATTCTTCACTCCAATTCAAAAGAGAATATAGCCTGGCCGGTATGGCTTAATGATTGAGCGTTGACCTATGAATCAGAAGGTCCTGTGTTCGATTCCTGGTCAGGGCACATGCCTGGCTTGTGGGCTCCATCTCCAGGAGGGGGCGTGAAGGAGGCTGCCAATCAATGATTCTCATCACTGATGTTTCTATCTCTCTCTCCCTCTCCCTTCCTCTCTGAAATCGATAAAAATGTATTTTAAAAAAGAAATAAATAGGACAGCGAATAAGAGGTCAAACAGCTGGTTATGAGGGTATTTAACATATTATAGCAAAGCTTATGTCAATTGAAATAGAAACCAATGGTTTCCATTTAATATCTAGTATGTTGACTTACCAGGATCTTCAAAGGATCCTGGAAAAAGTAGGACTTTAATAACTTATAGGAATATAAGCAACGGGACCAGCAGGGCGAACGCGCTCTCTCAGTGGCGCTAGGCAGCCAGTGCCAGGATGACCCTTCATGGCAACTTGATCTTCAAGTGGTGCAGGTCCGTGAGCATCACCTCCCTGCAGGCACAGTGGCCTCCATGTAAGTATATGTGGAGAGCCAGGGGGTCGGCAGATAGGTAGATAGAATATGAATTTATGAATTTGCTTATGAAAACGTTGTTGGAACTGATGTTATAAATCCAAATAACATCTTTCATCATTCCAATGGACTCTTTTGCAAGATAACCATTATTTCTGTTATTTAACCATATTCTTTAAAGCTCCAGAGGATTTAGCATAGAAATCAAATCAAGGATTCAGTCAAAAGAAAAACAAAGCCCACGTGCACTTTCTTCATCGTCTGTCAGAAGGGAGTCCCTCCAGGCAGGCGCTGCTCACGAAGAAGACTTCCACCTTCCCTGTGCAGATAACCTCTCCTCGGGCTCACCGCGCTGCGGACACCCTTCCCACGGGCACAACCCGACACCCCAAGAGCACGTCTCCTGCTCCGCCTTCATCCAGCGTGGAAGGAGTGAAAGGCGAAGAGCATGGGAAGGTATGCTTAGCTTTGTAAACCAAATAACCGCGTGCCGTTTCCTAGGCAGTGGCGATGGGGATTAATAGAAGCGCTGTATTCTTTCTTTCTTGTTTGTACCCTAATGGGGTGGGGAGGGACTTCCTGTTGGGGCCAGGCATTTCCCCACAGATCCCGACGAGACTGCATCCTGCAGGGCCCCGCAGCATAGGCCCAGGAAGCTCGGCAGCAGGACGGAAAGAGAACTGGACAAAGAACCCCGGCCCTGCTGATGACCAGTCTCTACTCCTCTGCGCACGGGAGAGAAGCGTGTTACATGTTAGGGTGCCTGGAATTTCATGCAGTCTTTCAAAAGAAGGAAAACGTCCCTAATTTTAACCAAACATTGGAGATGTATGTTAATTTTCGGCTTTAATGACTACTATGTTCTAACGAGTTGTGTGTTTTTTAAAGACACTGAGGTAGCTTTCAAACAAGAAGTGGTTTTGAAGTAGGAACTTTTAGTCAATTTAATGTTATGCATGAAATGATTTCCCCCCGTATAGACTTAATTGTATTGTGACACACAAGTTCTTCAGTAAGCCACAGCTTAAACCGCACCAGCTGGCCCTCAGGGACCCGTCACCAGGAGACACAGATTGCCAAGGTCAATTAGACGGATGGAGCTGCGCTGTCGTATTGGCAGACAAGCAACCCACAAGCATATGACAAGTCTATTTCTCGGTATTCATAAAAGGGTGTCAAGGATGTGGTATTTCGGTGCATAAATGTAAAGTAATCCTCCATAAACAATACAACAGGAATCACAATGAAGAAGGATGGCTCCTATTCTATGCTGAGTTTGAGATGTTATAGCATGAGGGGAGGGGCATAGAAAAACCCAACATTTACACCACAATGGCATCTTGAAAACAAAGCTGGACCATCCCTGTGCTTATGGTTTCATTTTGCAGAACCCATCAGCCACGAGGACCAAAGCACAGCGAACACACAGCGAGCTGAGACCACATCCCTGGTAAATCAACGCTGAGCGCAACAGCTCGGCAAGAGCAAAGCATCTCTAATGACAGGGCCAGCGGGTCAGAGGTCCCCTTAAGGAACCTGGGGGAAGGAAGGGCCAGGGCCAGAGAGTGCCTTCAACAACTGAGTCATCAAATCCGAGGGCATGGGTCAGTCTTCACATCGCTGTCGCATCGGAGTCTTTGAAGCAATATGCTAGCCACTCTCCATCACCACGGGCCCTCAGGAAGAGTCCTCATGGTCTCTCACAACCCCTCCAGAGTCAAAAAAGTCAACCTTGCTTCTGCATCTGTCCGCTCCTCCGGGACCCTCCTTAGAATACTGCATTTCTCCTCGTCTCCTCTCCTTTGGAAAAATGGTTTTCTCTTTTCATTGCCCTACTAACATCTTTCTTTACCTGATTTCTTAGAATAATTTACACTGACTATTGATTATTTTCACCACCCAATTATTCCTGCCAGTCGGCCCCTCGAGGGAAGATATGGTCTCCTTAGAAAGCAAGTTCTGAGACCTCGGGCCTCCTCCCTCGGCCTTTTCTGTAGCGTCCAATGGTGGAATCCCGTTAATTTGATCTCCTTTTTTGATTGGCAGAATGTCCCTCTATCTGGGCTCTCCCCATCTCTAAACTCTCTTTCTGGGGCTTCAATTCAGCCAAAGGCAACTCTCTCCAGGTGACTTTTTCCGTCTCACTGGCATCACCAGCGCCTAGGGAAGACTGTGAAGGAAAGTGAGCCGCGTTTATGGACTTCTTGTACCAGGGGGCATGAGCTCACGAAGACCACAGAACTCTTTCATGGAGCTATTATCACCCTGAAAATAGCCAATGGGTGGCAGCGCTGGCATCTGCATCCAGTTATTTCTGACTCCAAAGTCCTCGTTGCCACTGACCCTTGGTACAGAAAGTGAGGCAAGTGAAGTTTCTTGAAGCTTCACTGCTGGGGCTCTAGGAGAAAGCAATGGGGTTAGAGGGACAGCAAAGGATTCTGGTCTTGGCCAGGCTTCTGGATACAGCCTCTAGACCGGCTCATCCCCCGGGACCTTCTCATGTCCTTTATGTTAAATGAACCACAACCATCTTCCATCAAACAAGCAACCGGGTAACTTCTCCTGGAGTCTTGGGACATCTGAGTCAGCACCTTTCCCCGGCATCTAGCCCTGTAATTGGGACAGAGGAGCGACTCGTGCACAGTTTTTGGTTGAAAAAAGTAATATGGAACATGTAATAGCTGTTGTCCCATTACTTAGCATTCATATTTAATTTTGCATAACTTAAGATCAATTTATTAATTTTCTTGTCTTATTATTTCCACAATTAGAGAGCCATTGTGGAGAATAAATGCAAATAGTTTCCTTTTTTTTCTCTTTAAAGTTTCTAAAATAAAACATCCCCAGCGGCAAATCCATGCCTAAGGAAGAAGAGGCCCTGGGCTAATCTCTCTCGCTTCATTTAACTATTTGATGTCCCCATGACTATGATTAAATAATGTGCAGTTTGAACAAGCTTGTAGGATCCAGGCAGCGAGAAAATACAGATTTCATTTTCTTCCCTGGGATGCTCAGGACTGTTGGGGCTCCCAGAGTCAAACACAAAAGATGGACATCAATAATCGCCCATGGCAACTCCTCCTGTCTCCCTTGTATTCCCCAGGGAGCCTCATTCTCATTCCCTCAACTGACCAACTAATCAATTCAGAATTAAAAGGGTCCAAACACTTCACCTTGATTTGCTTATTTCTCTGCAGTAATCCCATCTATTTAAACCTAGAAACTCCTTGAAGATCTGATTTCATTTTATCTGGAAGCCATCTCCTCCACGAGGGCAGTGTCCTTGAAGGAAATGCGTGGGGATTGTTTTCAGAGTCTCTGTTGGGTCCCCAAACGCCACACTTTGATTTGCTTATTTATATTCAATGATACCATCTACTTAAGACCACACACTCCTGGAAGGAATAGATCATCCCTTAATCTGATTTGGACCCTGATCATCATAATTCTATGCACATGTGGGTGCTTAATACTTCTTGATAATTGGGAGGCAGGGAAAAAGAAAGTAGAAAGGCTCCCGGGATGTTTTATACATGCTCCTCAGCCAGAGAACTTTCCAGAATGCCGAATGAGATCGTGAAGTGATACAAATAATGACAGAAAGGGGTTAAGAAAAATGTTTACTCTAAGATTCCCCATTGGCTGCATTTGAAGCCTAAGTAAAAACAGTAGTAAATTATACAGCGTGCCGAAACAATATTAAAATATAAGTGAATACTGAAAAATATTTTAATTAACAAAATAAATCAAATGGAAAAGATTCCCTAAATAGAGCTTTAAAAGCAAGCCCACGTGAGTGTGACTGCCATGACTAATTATGTACCCGTGGAATGTGTGTTCAATTTGGGCTTATTTAAACAGCAGAATGCTCATTAGCTGCAGTATATCTGTGAAGCTTCAGTAAACAGTTTAATGGTTTTTATGTTTAACCAATTTCATAAGTTCCTGTAATTTTAGCTTTAGCAGCTCATTAATGTTATTTTCTGATATCCATCTTACAGCTTTTTTCCTTCCCCTTGTCGATCGGCTGGAGGCATCCTTCCGTGCAGGCTTCAGACATGCAGCAGCGTTCTTTTCAACAGGTTTTGTGCATAAGTAAACACACACATCAGGACCACAGCTCTGCCTGGCGGGCGTGGCTCAGTAGTTGAGCATCAACCTATGAACCAGGAGGTTATGGTTCAATTCCTGGTCAGGGCACAGGCCCGGGTTGCAGGCTTAATTCCCATTATGGGGCATGCAAAAAGGCAGGCTATCAATGATTCTCTCTCATCATTGATGTTTCTATCTCCCTATCCCTTTCTCTTCCTCTCTGAAATCAATAAAAATATATCCTTAAAAAGAAAATAAATTTTGAAGAGCTCCTTCATGGGTGGGTGGGAAGAGATCAACCAGAGAACATGTATGCATATATGCATAACCCATGGGCACAGACAATAGGGTGGTGAAGGCCTGGGGGGCAGGGCTAGAAGGGGTCAATGGGGAAAATAAGGGGACATCTGCAATACTTTCAATAAAGATACATTTTAAAAACAGTGGAAGTACGGCTAGCACAGGGAAAAGGCTGGCCCTGCAGAACACTAGACCACATAAAGCTTGGTGGGACCTCCATGGATGGTAGAGAGCAGGGCTGCCTAGTGCATTGCCTGCGCACATGCATGACTTTGGTGTTGGGTAGCTTCCATATGTCGGGGATAGATACTATATATGATTCAATGTAATTTTCAACTTATACAGTTATAACACACATCTATGGAGGTCAATGTCGAATGTAACCAAAGACCATCTTAAATAGGCATAGGGTTCATTTGTCTTGTGCTTTGAGCCAAGAACACAAATGCAAACAATTAAAAGAATGTGCCACACACATAAAAACACTCATTCCCGAGGACATCAGCATACAACCGACACCATGGCTGTGACGTTTTCCTAGGTTCTGTGCTTGCTTTTACGTCGCAGGAACACCGCACGCTAACTCACGTCTAAGAGACAAAGGTGATGGGCCATGGCCAACAAAGCCCAGGACACCGTGCCGCCCCTCCAGGCTGAGCAACATCGGCTCTGTTTTCTGATTTCTCTTCTCTGAAACAATGATGCTACTTCTTTTTCCATTTTCTACCCTCTTTCCCCAGCAACTCTTGGAACATGCCGCTGCTCTGCTGCTTGTATGTAATCTTTGATTTGATGGGAAAACGACCGATCTACCCACCGTCTCCCTGCGAGAATGCACATGCTATCAACCGCCGGTGAAACCTGAAAAGTAAAGATAAGGGAAGCCTCCGCGCACAGCTACCACTGGGGGAAACACACCTGTGCCCGCGCAGCCAGCAGAGGGAGGAAAAAATAATTACAGAAACAGTGTGCTGTGCTCGAGGGGACGTCCAAGGGAGTTGTAAGTGATGTGCTGCTGATGCCAACTCACTTGCTTTTTTTAAAAATATTTTTATTGATTTCAGAGAGGAAGGGAGAGGGAGAGAGAGCTAGAAACATCAATGATGAGAGAGAATCACTGATGGGCTGCCTCCTGCACGCCTCCTCCTGGGGATCAAGCCAGCAACCCGGGCATGTGCTCTTGACGGGAATCGAACCCAGGACCCTTCAGTCCGCAGGCCGACGCTCTATCCACTGAGCCAAACCAGCTAGGGCTGATCTCCGACTATTGGAAGACCCTCTCGAAAGGCTCAACACCCAAGCAGAGAAAAGGAAAACCGACACACTACCACAATGGTCTCATGAACACCAAAAACCTCTCCCGTATTCAAACCTCCTCACTGGTCCCCTGGACACCTAGTGGGCGTAACTTAAAACCCCCAGCTTAGCATGCACATCTCTGGAGCCCACACACATGTGCAGCCACATCTCCTGCCCCTGTATCCCTCCACACGTTCCACCCAGTCTGACCTCCCAGCATCTGTTCCAGCCACACAGAACTCCTCACCTCTCTCTGCTCACACGGGGCCATGTATCAGCTCGGACTTTTGGGCATGACATTTCTTCTAGGAGAGAAACTCCTACTCCATCTGTGAAACCCAGTTCAGACGTGCCCTCTGGTTAGCACACCATGTGGCAACATATGTATTTCCATGCCTGCTTCTCCCACGAGCCTCTAAGGGCCTGACAGGCACAGACTCTCATGCTCGCTCGTCTCGTCTCCCCGTGCCTGTGCCCACCACCTCGCCGGACACCACGAAACGCCCACTGCACCATGCAGAGGGAGACAATGCACCTAGAAATCCCACACTGCACAGTTCCATTTCAGCAATAAAATGGAAGGCGCAGCTCTTCATTTACAAAGAGGAGAACGTGCATGAATTACGGAGGCTGTTGACAATGTTCTAAAGACAGGCTTTCCCCCCCCCCCTAATAGAGCTTTTAAAGTGACTGCAAAATGCCTGCTGAATCTAACAGTGTGTGCTGAGCAAGTTGCATAATTTCCCTGCTGCTCCCGCCCTCCACCCCCTCTCCACCTGGCTCCCCCGCCTCCTCTGAACTCAGTGCCAACGCGCTTCCTCCGGGAGGCCTCTCTGGACGCCCAGACTGTGCTGGGTGCTTCCCCAGCATCTAACCCCCCCCCCCCCCCAAATCTATGGGAATTGGGTGTCTCCCGTGCATCCATTCCTGGAGGCAAGGCTTGTATTTGCCTCTTCGCTGCTTTATCCTCAGAACCGCGCCAGTGCCTGGGGTAGCAGGACCTCGGAAGATAGTGAACAGATGACCCTGTGCACTGAGGGGCCTCGCCTCCACCAGTGCTGGGCTTGGGGAAGGAACCGTCAGGGAGAAGTCAAGAAAACGGGCGAGCTAAATGACTGACAGGCGAACCGCCAAGAGCCTTGCTGGTTAAACCGACTCGGCTTTCGCTCTGGCTTTGGTGATGTGCAGAGGAGGAGGCAGCAGCTGAGTTTCTGGAGAGCAGAATGCAATGTACTCACTGCTCTCGCGTTTCTCCCCGAACCCAGTTAACGAATAAACAAACCACGCTGTGACGGTGCCTACGTGTCACAGAGACATCCCGATGAGAAGTGACAAGCCCAGGCCATCGTCCAGCTACTTGAAAACATTCATCTTGATGGCATTAAGCATCTGGAAGTTTCCAGATACCGAGATGCGTGATGTCTTGCAGATACGCTATCCCGAGGCCTGTTCGCGTCTCCCTTATCTGTTTCACACATTTGCATGCAAGTGTCTCTTCTGCCTCAGACACAAGTGTCTTTCAGCTCAGCTAGAGCAGGAAGTCACGGACAGAGCTAGGTTTTTTCTGGTTATTGTTATTTTTTTTAAATAACTTTTATTCAGACTTCTGATATATTTTTATTGATTTCTCCTTCAGGAAAGGGAGAGAGATAGAAACATAAATGAGAGAGAACCACTGATTGGCTGCCTTCTGCACACCCCGAGTCGGGGGATCGAGCCTGCAACCCAGGCATGTGCCCTTGACTGGAATCGAACCTGGGACCCTTCAGTCCACAGGCTGACGCTCTATCCACTGAGCCAAACCGGCTAGGGCGGTTGTTGCTCTTAATGAGTCTCTGATGGAGAGAAACGTCTTTCTTTTATGTTGCTTTCCGCAAATAAAAGAGTTAGCCGACATTTCCACAGTGTGTGCCCGAAGGTGAAGGATTTGCAAAGGGCAGGAGCTTCCATGGTCAGCGGCCACAGACACACTGCGTGTGGGAAACATGACACAGAATGGTCTCTCCCGGCGGCCTCCCCTTCAGCTGGAATGCTACAAAAAGCACTCTCTTCTCCTCACTACGTTAGAGCCTTTTTTCCTTCCTTTCCTCAGCGCGTCCATGTCCCCATCTAGAGGAAAAGAGCCAAGTTCAAACTTCCTAATGGGTTGCTTCTAGTGGGCTGGACAGGAGGACAGTGTTCCCCATAAATTCTGTTTCTGCCCATTTATTAGACCGCCTTTTATCGGAATCATTGAAGATTGGCTCTCACAACAGCTCTGTCACACTGTCTTATTCTAGGTCTGATTGAAGAGAAAGCTGTTCTTTATTTTCTTTTATTACTTAAAAAATGTCTTGTTTTATTGATTTTAGAGAGAGAGGAAGGGAGAGGGAGAGAGAGACAGAAACATCCATGATGAGAGAGAATCATGGACTGGCTGCCTCCTGCACGCTCCACACTGGGGATGGAGCCTACAACCCAGGCATGTGCCCTGACCGGGAATCAAACTGTGACCTCCTGGTTCATGGTAGACGTTCAACCACTGAGCCACGCCAACTGGGTGAGAAAGCCATTCTTACAGAATAAACAAGGCAAACATTTGAACAAAATAAAATACGTATTTTGATTATCGGCTTAAATGTAAGATGAATGTTCTTTTCCAATCCCCCCCCCAAAAATAATCCTATATAGTATGCATTAAATGTTATTTCCAAGCCTCTTAAATCAAGATTGCTGGCATTTCCTACCAGAAGAAGGAAATAAGTGTTCGAGTAAAAAAAATAAACAAACCACCACGACCCCCTGAAAGAGGCTGGGAGCCCCGGTGGCACCACAAGAACAGACAACGGCCCAGCCCGCGCGGCGCCCGCCTCTGTACCTTGAGGGTCACTCAGGACGGACCCGAAGGCACTGATGACCACGTCGGCTCTCAGCTGCACCCGCTGCTCCTCGTCCTCCCGCCAGGCCCCCGCCTCGTCCTGCTCCGTCCGCACCAACTGCATGCCCACAATCCGCCCGCCTTTGAGCAGGACCTTCCGCGGGGACAGGAAGGGCAAGAACTCACACTTCTCTTCCTTAGCGAGCTCCATCTAAAGGAAGGAGAACAGAGGGCAACACGTGAGCACGTTTCTCCTCCACTGTACCCTTGGTGTGCCACTCCCATGGCGCCGCCTGAAGCGGGGCTGTGCCGTGACCCCGTTGGCTCAGTGGACAGAGCATCGGCCTATGGACTGCAGGGTCCCGGGTTCGATTCTGGTCCAGGGCATGTACCTTGGTTGCAAGCTGGATCCCTGGCCCTGGTTGGGGCATACGCAGGAGACAACCAATCGATATGTCTCTCTCACATTGATGTTTCTCTGTCTCTCCCTCTCCCGCCCACTCTCTCTAAGAATCAGTGGAAAAATATCCTCCACTGATTAACAACAGTGAGGATTAACAACAACAACGACTATCGCCAAAGCTGAGATTCAGTTATCTGCTATTTTCATTTTCTAGCTCACTGACCTGGGAGGGTCCTGAATTGGGGCTGCCCTGTGGGGGCTTAGAGACCATGGCACTACAAGGTGTTTCTCGAGCTGGAGGCACCGTGCGCCTGCCCTATGGGTGTCTGTGTGTGTGTGTGTGTGTGTGTCTGTGTGTGTGTGTGTCTGTGTGTGTGTGTGAGGTCCCTGACTAGAGTAGCCCGGTCTCCACTGCTCTCAGGTCTGCAGGTTGCACCCTCTTTTCAATCCTGCTGGCTAGCACCACAGTGCACACATGTAAGCCGGAAAAGCAGTCAACCCAGTGGGTGGGCCCGTCTGTGCCAAGGACACAGGACCAGCAGCGGGGGCGGGAGAACGCAGCCTAAAGGGCCTCCATGGGCTGGAAAGGAGAAGCCAGTGACAGGGGTAACCATGAGACACAAGCACGCCGTCTTGGAGAAAGCCCGTCTCCCCTCACATCACTCCTCCTGCCTGAGGAGGGCGCCCTCGTTTTCGTTGATTATCACGCCCATCATGGATGTTCATAGGACAGAATGCAAATAAGAGCTTGTTTGCTCATTTTCCTCTTTACTGTTTTTTGGGGTGGGGGGATTCGGGCCTTTGTCAGTGTGATCATAACTAGCAGGCGGAGAATTCTTCATCAAACAGGTGGACACATCGTCCGAGGCGGTGACAGGCGGTCTCAGTGGGACCCTGACAGGGAGGCAGAGAGGCTGTGCGTGAGGTTCCAAACTGGGAAGGATCTGAGCCCCGTGGGGATGGAAACCAGGGTGAGTGCTTTGGAAACCTAACACTTGTCATGCCCACAAGTGCTCAGCATGTCGGTGAGGTTTCTGTATGAACTCATGTCCATGGCATACATATTTCTTAAATATGTATTTTTGTTGATTTCAGAGAGGAAGGGAGAGAGAGAGAGTGAGAGAAACATCAATGATGAGAGAGTCATGGATCGGCTGCCTCCTGCACGCACCCCCACTGGGGATCGAGCCTGCAACCCGGGCCTGTGCCCTGACTGGGAATCACACCGTGACCTCCTAGTTCATAAGTAGCACTCAACAGTGAACCACATGGCCGGGCTCCACGGTGCACATATGTATTCATCTGTCTGATGGCACCTGTCCCCCGGACAGACAGCGGGTGCATTAACCAAATGAACAAACCGCTAGTCCTTGGCTCCGTCAGTAACAACTCCGAGGAACACAAGAGGACACACCCAGGAGGTTCCATTTTTGAGGGTCAATGAATCCACTTGCCACTTAATGTTCATACCGTGAGAGGAAGTGGAGAAAAAAATTCTTCTTAGCTTGGATATGTACCTCCATATTCACGGAAGCTCTGTGGCCGATGCCGAGTGGCATAAAAATAGAGTGCTCCAGCATGCCATCACGATCATCATTTTAATGATTAACTTTATGTAACGGGATGATTTGATCTGATTAATATTACAGGCATCGTACTGTGGAAACGATGAAGCAACTTAATTTACCATAATTAAAAACATGATGACAGTTTTCGGTGAGGTCGCATATGGGCAAAGGACGCATAGGTTCTACACTCTAGTGAGCAGAACACAAAGCCGGGCCAGCGTACATTAAATTCTAACATGCTGGCCCGGCCGGCGCAGCTCGGGGATTGAGCGTGGACCTCTGAACCTGGAGGTCTCAGTACGATTCCCGGTCAGGGCACAGGCCCGGGTTGCAGGCTCCATCCCCAGTGTGGGGCGTGCAGGAGGCAGCCGATTCATGATTCTTATCATTGATGTTTCTGTCTCTCCCTCTCCCTTGCTCTCTGAAATCAATAAAAACATATTTTAAAAGATTCTAACATTCATGCCATCATCAAGCACTGAAGGTGTACTTCCTGTCTTAGTCCCAGGGAGTCCCCAGGACCGTTCATTAACGCTGGGCCCTTGGGGCAATGCGTGTTTGTTTGTTTGCAGGCATCTTTGAATCCCATCCTGATGACAGGTCTCCCATCACTCTCCCTGCAGATCCCGCTCCACGTCAGGTGACGCATGTGCAAGGAGCCAGAGGAGCAGTACCCTTACCAAGTAAAACCCAATTTGCCAGCTCAGACAGGTTATTGGCTAAAAACAGTCCCAGCTTCCTAGTTCTTATCATTAAGTGAAGACAGAAAAGCATGTGACTGGTGGGAAAATGCATGTGTAGCCAGCACGATGCAGATGAGGAGAACCTGAGTGTGTCTCGGCCAGGCCCACTTGATGTGGATGATGTCCGAGGGGCACCTGGGTGTGGTCCCAGGGGTTGCAGGGGAAAGGCACAGGCTTTCACAGAACGATGTGCTCACAGCCGTGGCTCAGGGGTTGAGCATCGACCTGTGAATCAGGAGGACACGGTTCGATTCCCGGTCAGGGCACAGGCCCGGGTTGTGGGCTGGATCCTCAGTGTGGGGCGTGCAGGAGGCAGCTGATCAATGTTTCTCTCTCATCATTGATGTTTCTATCTCTCCCTCTATCTCTGAAATCAATAAAAATATATTTTTAAAAAGGTGTGCTAATTATTTTAGAGTTGCCTTAACCGACGAAGATATTCCTGAGTAACAGACCAGGCAATCTGGTACTGTTGTTTTTATTATTAAAATGAATAAAGGAGCATTCATGATCACAACAGTTGGCCTTCTGAATGTTAACCTATATGGAAGTAGACAAATCCACCTTAAACCAGTTGCCATTTCAGCAAGGGGAAAGGGCGCAGCCCAGGGCACAGGGAGAGGTCTGGAAGCCCATGCGAATTAGGGCGGAATTAAAGACCTGTCTTGTTTGGCTGCTCGGGAAGTCGAATATGTGAACAATAGATTCTTACACGACCCTTCGTGTGCGGGGCTGAGCTATTAAAGCGGTTTTGTTCCGTCCTCCCCTCGGTGATAACTATGGGAACTACAAAGCCCTTCCTGCCTCCCTCTACCACCCTCTTCTCCACAGGGCTGCGCATCCTGACCTCCTCCTCCTCCTAGGGATCCCCCAGGCCTGGAGCGTTCTAGAAGTTCTGTCTGATCTAACTACAGCTCTTAATACCTGCGTTTGGGGGGATTCTGTTATCCTGTGAAATGTAATCTCCCGCGTTCAGCGTGCGGGAAGCCCTAGAGGGAATTATTAGCAGATTTCCCTCAGTCTTCGCAGACAGCGCTCTCGATGGCCGGACTCCCTCGGGACCAGGCCAAGGAGTGAGTTTGTCTGCAGCATCCTCCTTAGCATGTGTGTGAGGCCACGAGGGGGTCGGAGAGGGCTGGGATCGGAGTTCCATCCCTACGCGAGGATGCTCCGTCCTCCTGGGATCACACCTCCATCCGGCAGCAGGAACGCCGCTGTCCTAAGGAAGATGGAGCGAGCCCCTCACGGCCGCTGCGGGGGCTCTAGTGAGGCAGCCGGACCCGGCATGGATGGCACGCAGAGTAGCAGCGGCCATGACCGCCCACCGGGCCACTCGCTCAAAATGCACGTTCTCGGGCCCACGCAGATCCACTGAGTCAGAACCTGGGCCCAGCACGCTCTGTTGCAAACGCCTCCAGGTGGTTCTGATGCAAAGGGGAGCCCAGGGACCCGTGTTAGAGAAAGGGGGCGCCTCCCAGCTCCATCCCTTAAAGCCATGGGGATCCAATGGTGGTGTGGGGGTCACAGCCTTGGCTGTGCGTGGTCCCTGGCCTTCGGAACAACTCACAGCCGTCAAAGGGGAGTCTGGATGGAGCCCAGTGCAGAGAAGACGGCGACGCGTGAGGCTCAGTGTAGGAGCCAGCGGTGACTCTGAGGGTCTCGTAAGATTAATCGCCACCACGGTCACTCCCCATGAGACAAATCGCCTGTTGACTACAGCTATAATTCTTGCCTCGTAGAGAGACTCCAAATACGCTTGGGCATTCCACGGCAAATCGAATTCATCGTACGGATTTGGGTACAATGAGTGATTCATCTTTCTCTAAAGACCTCGGGTTCTCGTTCTCAGAACTAACACCTTTGTGCGGCATCCGCCTGCTCTAACAGCATGAAAGTTCGAGAAGCCCGTGGTGCCTGCACCCAGCCGATGCCTCGCCCACGCGTAGTCACCAGTCACCTCTAAGAATGAGGCGCTTTTCAATCGGAACTAATTATAAATCTAAAAAATGCTTGCCTGAGAGCTCTTTGAAAAATAAACGTGTCTTTGCTCTGTGGTCTTCCCAGCAGAACGAGCGGACAGGACGACCAAGCCCCTCTGGATGCGGCGTGCACATGTGGCTCCTGGGGAATTCTGAACGTCTCTAAGGACACCATTCTCCTAGTAGCCACACATTTTATGGGGGCACCTCTTGTTGGGGATACGGAGAGCTTAGCAGGGGTCACTGTGACTAGGTAAGTACGTGTCAAAGATGGGTGCACTGAGGATAAGAAGCACTTGGGTACCGATGAAGATAAAGACGAAGTCCTTACAGGATCATTTTTACGCTGACCGTCTGAGTTAGAGAAACAACTGGGCTTAGTCCCAAAACGTTCACGTTTGCGTTCCCCTCTCAGGAACATGGGAAGAAGGCAGCCTCGCAGACGGGACAGTCTCCTCTCCCCAAATCTGCTGCCTGACCAGCCCCCCATTCCTCGCCCCCGCCCCTCCCCGCCATGGTTCGTTCCATTTACCTCCTCGGGGACGGCTCTGATGTTAACGAAGCCTTTTCGGAAGACGACGAACACGCGGCGGGCCCCGCAGCGCAGGGCCGAGGTGGCGCAGTCGAAGGCCGTGTCCCCCGCCCCGAGCACGATCACGACCCCCCGGATGGATGGCAGCGGAGCGCGGCAGGCGCACATTCCTGGGCGATGGAAGGAAACACTTTTAGGTGGAGAAACTACTGTTGCAAGACAGCTCAAAACATGCTTGTCCTCGAAGCCATGGAAAACAGCACTGCGCAGCGCTCAGGACCGAGTGTCCCCATCGAATTACTCTGCTTCATTGGAAAACAGTTGTATTCTCATTTTTAAAATAGGCTCATGGCCTGGCTGGTGTGGCTCAGTGGTTGAGCGCCGACCTATGAACCGGGAGGTCATGGTTTGATTCTCGGTCAGGGCACAAGCCTGGGTTGTGGGGCGAGAGGAGGCAGCTGATCCATGATTCTCTCTCATCATTGATGTTTCCATCTCTCTCTCCCTCTCCCTTCCTCTCTGAAATCAATTACTATATATATATATATATATATATATATATATATATATATATATATATATAAAATAAAAAGGCTCATATGTAATTTCATGGTCAGTACCTTGAGCCTCCCTTTTCCGTCTAGGATAGCTTGCAACACATTTCGAGGGGCACAGGTCCTAACAAGCCGGAATCGATGAGAGTCTCTTGGCAAGGGGTGGCCTGTATTTTTCTCGTGTCATCGTTAATTTCCGTTAAAAGAAAAGGGAGTGCTGCTCACGACCTGGGCCCATCACCCCCAGCGTGTCCTGCGTGTATGTCACTCAGCCATGATGTGGTAAGACTTCTGGCAAACAGACCCACTACACATTACCATTCAGGAAACTTTAAACATTAAAAATGAACATGATGTGAATAAGTGCTCTTTATGCAACTGAAGAACTTCGGAAACTATTTTTTTAAAGAGTTAAAATAAAACTTCCTCCTGTTGACCATTTTTCTGTTCCTTTTAATAAAAGTGAGCATTAAAGGGAGATGATGAATTTTTTGTGTGCATTTCTCAAGAGCACCGATATGAATGAAGATTTGATGTCCAGGTGAAAATTCGCATAAAATGGTAAAATGCAGGTGCTCTTTCTGTCTTGAGAGGTATGTATTATCGGATTAAATACAACTGCTGATAAGATAAATTACTATAATTTTTGAAATGGCATCTTGGATAGCATGGGCCTATAATTGCCATAAACATAATAATCAATTTGCTTGGGAGAGTCTGTATCTGGGATTACATACCCAGCTCCTGCAATTCTCAAATAAGGTCATGAGTGCTATGACCTTCCTTAGAAAGCATCTCAGTCACATGTATATCCTGCTCGCTTGGAAGGAGGAAGAGGGGGTGGTACACATCTTTAGCGGTAAACTACAAAATAATCTATAGAAAAAGATGTGGCTTTAAAAAAATGTTTGGAGAAAAATGTAAGTTCTTATCTTTTCTACATGCAAATAGATGTCAAAATAGACTTTTAAAAGTATATATGCTTGCCCAGCAGGCGTGGCTCAGTGGTTAAGCATTGACCTATGAATCAGGAGGTCACGGTTCAATTCCCAGTCAGGGCACAGGCCTGGGTTGTGGGCTCGATCTCCAGTGTGGGGCGTATAGAAGCGCCAATCCATGTTTCTCTCCCATCATTTATGTTTCTATCTCTTTCTCCCTCTCCCTTTCTCTCTGAAATCAATAAAAATCTATTTCAGAACAAAGTATGTGTGTTTAAGGGGTTGATATGATTTGTTTTTGGAGAGTATATTTCAGCCTCTTTATCATTAAGACATGCCTCCCGCCCAGATAAAGCCAAGCTTCCGGCTGTTCCTGAGCTCAGGACATGCTACCGCACAGACACCACGCCCCGGGCGTCTGTCCAGTGTCTCCTTTAACTCCCTACACTCACTGCGCTAGGAGAGACCCGCTTTCTGCCTGCTGGGATACAACCAGTTGTCCAATTTCAAAATAAAGAGATTCAATGCACTCGTATCCAAACTGAAGTCCCTGCCACTCCTTCTAAGAACATCTTCCATGGTTTGTTTCCGACTCTCTCACTCAGAAGCAATGTCTCTGGAGGCAGCTCAAACTGCCTGCAAGAGTGAGCCTCCTCCAGGGACGCTTGCCTGAGGGCGCACAGGTAGCCGCTGGCAAATGGGGACATCACCCCCACCCCTTCTTCGGATGAGTGTCTTGAAGGATCAGATTGCACAACATCCTACCGAGCCTGGACTTAATATCGATTATAATCCATCCGACCACGTCAGGAACGGAAGACGCTATGTTTTACCTGCTTTACTGCCTTTGGCGACAAGAGGCAAAAAGTCCTTGGACGTATAAAAGCCCTGCTCCTGTGTCAGGCCTTGGAAGATGTGGTCTTGGTTGGGTTCTGGCAAACCTGAGAATAAACATGTATAAAATGTCGTTAGCAGGAGGAGAAAGGTTTTCTATCAGGTAGTTAAAAACGTAGAAAGCTGCCATCATTAAAGTCAGGTGGTTCTTAGAGGGGGAAAAAAAAATCTATAAGCAAATCCACATGAAAGAATGCTCATAATACAATGTAACAGACCTCAGAGGAGACCTTTAATATAAAACTAGGCACACATCAGACATCACATCACCCCTTCACACACACATAATCATACACAGAAGCATGGATGAACATGTGCATATAGTGGTTCAGGGGACAACCAGGTTATATTCTTTTAAAAAAATTTTTTTGTTGATTTCAGAGAGGAAGGGAAAGGGAGAGAGATATAGAAACATCAATGAGAGAGAATCATGGATCAGCTGCCTCCTGCACGCCCACACTGGGGATGGAGCCCGAAACCTGGGCATTTGCCCTGACCGGGAATCAAACCATGACCTCCTGGTTCATAGGTTGATGCTCAACTACCAAGCCACAATGGCTGGGATCAGATTATATTCTTTCCTCATGACATAAATAAAAATAAGTTGTGATGTATTAAATTGCTAAATATAAAAAACTAATCACAAAAACTAAAAAAAAAAGTTATCGATACAAAAAAACCCCTAAAACAATCAAAGAAAAAATATATTTGAGCATAAAAATTCAGCTACTTCTATATTGAAAAATATTGTAAGCAAATTAAAAGGCAAATAATTCACCAGGAGAATATTTTAACAAATAAAATGTCTTTATAAAGAAGTTTCTCAATTTTAAAATAGAACATTAGCTTTTCAACAGTCATAAACAAAGAACAACAAAAATTGGTATAAGAAAAAATATAAACACCTTATAAGCACCAAACATCTTAACTAAGTAATTTAAGAACTATGAATTAAGACTGTGATCTGATTTCCCCTCTTCTAATACACAAAGAGTTTAAGAGAATTATATTTCGTGGCAAGGGTAGAGATGGATTGTTACATTCCTCTGATAGACACACAGATTAGTGCTCAATTTCTAGAAAACAGTTTTGAATTTATCCTAAGGAAGCACTAAGACATACAAATAAAGTTTTAATGTGCAAAAATGGTTAATGCAAAAAAATAAAATAAAATAAAAAAGAGAGAGAGATAGAAGTAGCTGAATTTTTATCAATTTTTTTTTCAAATTTCACATCTTATGTCAAGGAAAGAATAAAGCTTAAATCAGAGTAAAGTACTAAACTTTGGCAAATTAAACAAAGGGCTACAAAGAAAGACAAATGAAGCTTCTGAGAGTGAACTATGAAAGATAATGAAACTTGCAAATACCCATCGATCAAAGGCAGATTTCCCCGAGAGGAGGAGGCGTATTAATAAATAAGGCCTGTGTCTACACCAGGATGATTTCAAAATGACACTGAAATGACTTCTTAATTCACTTTTCAGTGGGAAGAAGGAGGTTTATGAATGAAGAGGAACTGACACAGATTTGACAAACGCAACCGATCGGCGTGGAGACTGTTTTTTCTCGTCTTTCATGAGATCCAAGCAGTTTCTTTGTTCCCCTCGCACAGACACCGAGATGGTGTTTCAGGGTGCATTCACACAAAGGAACACCTCCCTAAGAACTGCCAAAAAATGATCATTTTCAAGTTCTCCGAAAAGAACAGACATGAACAAAATTTTGCTTAGGTGACAAATCTAATTGAACACTTATTGATCATACATTGTAGGCACTGTTCCAAATGCATGGCCTATTGGTGATTTTTTAAAAATACATAATCACTTAATTCTCAAAACAACTCTACACACAACTGACAGTGTGATCCGCATCCCAGGTGAGAGGGAGCTGAGGCTCAGGAAGAGGGCGGGACTGCAGGGGACCACAGGACAGGTGAGCAGCAGAGCCATTTCCAGCCTGGGCAGTCGCTGCCCTTTTCACGTGTAAGGTCGGAACCACTAGTGAGCCCCGCTATAATGTGATGCTACGTATCGAGTGGTATCGAAATTAGCCATTCCAGCCCGGCCGGCTTGGTTCAGGGGTTGAGCGTCGACCTATGAACCAGGAGGTCACGGTTCCATTCCCGGTCAGGGCACATGTCCAGGTTGGGGGCTCGATCCCCAGTAAGGGGCATACAGGAGGCAGCTGATCCATGATTCTCTCTCATCATTGATGTTTCTATCTCTCTCTCCCTTCCTCTCTGAAATCAATAAAAATATACTTAAAAATAAATAAATGAACGAACCATTCCACATCCAGTATTCAGTGCTGCTCTACGTCTATGGATACGCATCCAGCCCAGAATGTGTGTGGCCAGCTTCCCGCCTGGGGGCAGAGGGAAGGCTGGCTGCTGCCTCGGGCTGTAACTCTGTTTTGTGATTCTTCTCCCTGGTACAACCCTTTCTGGAATGTTTCCCTTTGTGCGGGCATCCCCTTGGTGATTTGCTGGTTACTTTCTTTTTTTTTTTTTTTTTTTATCCAATAGCATTGACTTTTATTCATTCATGTTAAGTCACCTGAAATGATATCTGCTGCGTTTAAAAAATATTTTTATTGATTTCAAAGAGCAAGAGGGAGACATAGAAACATCAATGATGAGAGAGAATCATTGATTGGCTGCCTCCTGTATGCCCCTATTGGGGATCGAGCCTGCAACCCCGGGCATGTGCCCTGACCAGAATTGAGCCTGCGGACCCTTTGACGCTCTATCCACTGAGCCAAACCAGCTAGAATCTGTTGCATTTAAATACTCATTATACAAACGGCTGAACAAATCCATTTCAATGGCTACTCAATATCCCACACTGCTTGATGCATATTTGAAATATGCATCTCTGCTTTGTTTCCCAAACACCTCCCCCTCTGCAACAACTACAGAATAAAGAACAGTGGTGTGGCCAGGCCGTCGTGACTCAGTGGTTGAGCAACAACCTATGAACCAGGAGGTCATGGTTCAATTCCTGGTCAGGGCACGTGCCTAGGTTGCGGGCTCGATCCCCAGTGTGGGGGGTGCAGGAGGCAGCCAGTCAGTGATTCTCATCATTGATGCTTTTATCTCTCTCTCCCTCTCCTTTCCTCTCTGAAATCATTAAAAACATATATTAAAAAATAAAAGAAAAAAAGAATGGCAATGTGCACAGGACATTCTTTGTGCTCCTGTTACTGGTAAGTTGCTAAGCTGCGCACACTTCAATGAGCAAGAACAAGATAGTACAGACGCTGTGGTGTGCCCGTCTCGGGAGTAACGGGAGGAGTGAGCTGCGTCTCCGGAGCCTTGCGAGGAGGCGTCTGCGCGTCTCTCAGGTTTTGGAATGTCTGCCGTGTTCTTTCCCAGGTCACCTCCTCAGTGTGAACTGCATTGAGCAGGCGCTGGCGCTCGTTCTTGGCGGCATCCATGTGAGTGGCAGCTGAGCCACCATGGGAGAGACAGCGATGGCAGAGACCTGCGCTGGGGAGGGCCTCGGGGCGCACGGGGAGGTGGAGAGGCGGCGCCAGGCACCAGAGCCAGTCTTGGGCTCCCCCGCAGGCCGGTGGCTCACAGCAGGGGCACGGAGCCCCCCTCAGGCACACCAGTCCTCGGTATCTCTCCCACAAGATGTTAGGAGACAGAATCCACTGGGCAGGCGGCTCCCCTCAAGGTCCCTGGCTGAGCACAGGCAAACGCAGTCAGTGAGGTCGTGTGACCTCAGCCCTCAGGGCCTACACCTGGATTGGGACCGGTGGTGACGCCGAAGACCGCTCAAATCGCAGACGAAAGAGAGGCTCATGAAACAAACTCGTGGAGGGACACGAGGCTGTGACCCCCAGCCACGCACCTGCGACTGTTAATGCGATGTCTCTGTGACCGTTCTGTTTCTTTATTTCTGTTCGCTTAATCTTTTAAAGATACCTTCATGCCGACTGGCTTATTTCTATAACTATTTGTAACCCAGCGTATATGGAATCAGAAGAAAACCTCGGAGGTCAGACTTCCTGCATTAAAATTCTACTTCTACCGCGACCTTGGGCAAGTCCATTATTCTCCGGAGCAGCCGCCGCCTCGTTGGAGTGTTGTTGGGAGAATGAAATGAGAACAATGTATGTGAAGTGAATGTTTCCTTTTCTTTGCATCCTCTCCCTACAAGCCTTGGTTCAATGTACTGAAATGACACACTTGGCGAGCCGTACATTAAACGTCATCTCATCCATGATACACACGGTGGATACTGTCACACCTCGAAGTGGTCGGTGCTGACAGGTGGGTCACAGAGTCCATGAAACTTGGCATCTTCGGCTTCACTAAGAGGCTGTGTCCAGACAAGGGTACTCTAGCCTCATCTGGTCCACAGAATTCAACAGCCTCAAAGCACGGGAGCCTCAAGGCCAGGCAGGTAGCAAGGTGAAGACCGTGTCACGTTTACTGGGTTGTTCAAGTTGGAGTCCAGTAACGTCTTGCCTCAGAGACTGACCGGGAGTCCGTCTCACGATCTCCCCTCTCCAGCTGTCCTTGGGCAAAGTCCGCACCACTCTGACGCTCCAGGTCCTTGATTCTGGGAGGAAGAAGCCCTGCCTGCTGTAGGGGGGTTCTGAAACTTAGAAAGAGATGTGCGCTCAAAAGCGCTCCATCCGGGCAGTCTAAAGCAACCTTCAAATGTTAGTCATTATCACTGTCTTGGGCAAAATGTAAAAATGATGAAAAATAAAGACACATGATAAAAAGAGTCGTAGGAAACAGTGCCAAAGACAAAAGTCATCGGAATGGATCCCAGGAAGCCCTTGCAATGGGTGTTTACAAGATGTGTGGATGTAGGTATAAAATCACAGATGGATGTATCTATTAATGTATGTATTTAATTAATATTTAGAAAAGGCAGGCTTTTCCTATACCCAGCCCGACACGTGGGGTCACAGCAGAGAAGGAGCACGCTCCCCTGAGGGTCCAACATGCACAGTGCACAGCGGGTTACAAAGCTCGTCACCTGTCACTTCAAGATCACGCATATGACCCGGAGGACTTGTATCTTATTTCCAAGGGACAACAGTGCCAGATGGGCTATACTCCTAGGATCTATATATTGATTAGAAAGAGATCGATGAGCCCTATTGTGCTTCTTTTCTCAATAAAACTCCCCATCTTTCCCCCGCTGTCCCCCTGCCAGCAAGCACACTTGGTTCTGAGTGTTCGGACCGAATCAGAGAGAATGCGATTCCCTACCACACACGTGGAATCAATCACCATGCATCACAACAGTCTTCACTCCACCCATCTGTCAGGTCCTCGTTCCACATCTGTTCCGTGTGACTGCCGCCTACTTCTCTCTCAGCGTGACCACAGGCACTCATGGCGTGCAGCACGCAGTTGGTTAGAGCATAACCAGACGAAGATGTTATGAATGGGAGTCACCATCTCAAACCAGGATTTCCCCCATGACATACGGTACATATCATAAGTGGAGTCCAGACCGAGAGAAGTCCTGGGCACTTGGGCCATTCTGAAAATGTGACAGATGCTGAGGGAAGGCCCGCTTGTTGTACTGAATTTGTAAGATGTCTGATACCTTTTTAAAGAGCCTTGCGGAAGGGAATAAAATAACCAAAGATGATAAGTCCCACAAAGTTAAGGCAAAAATGTACTTCAGGTCACTTTCCTAACTTCCTGTAGAAAATCTGCACAAGTCCCATCACACCCATGAGATGGGTTCATGTAACTTCATATGAGAACTTAATTCAGGGCTCCAATGTGGAGCGCGTACAGGTGACAACTACATAAACATGTTAAGAAAGGGCGTTAAGCAGTGTCACACGTATGGAACAAACTGAGTGTCATCGTTACAATTCTGGAGGCGTGTTCACCTGTCAGAAAACATCCCGCAAGCCCACGCGACAAAGTGAGAATGTGACTCGCTCTTCCTTTCTGGTCTTGTCATGTTTACTGCCTTTACATATTTGGGAAAAAAATACAGAGACTTCTTTTTAATTAATAAAATGATGCCCTAGGACTCCAAGATGGGCAAAATATCCTCGAGTGCATTTTACTTTCCTGATAAACCATTTCTGTACTCAGGAACCTTCTTATTTGTTGTTCTTTCCATAAAAAGGGGCATAGAAAACAGCCAATATGACATAATCTTGGACTTAAAAAAAAGATATTTCTCTTTACACTTCTGTAATATTCTAATATTGTTATACTGAGCAGAAATTATTTTAACAATTAAAATTTAATTTTAATATAAACAAGATTTTACAAATCCCTCTTTTAGTAAAGCTGTATCGACGTATTTTCCTATAACTGTCAACAACGTCTACCTATTTATTTGGTATTATTTAGTAAAGTATGACTTACCTCTTTCTCTTTTCTTTATTCCCCTTCCTTCTCTTTTCTCTGTTTCTCATTTTCATCTGGCTTTTACTATAAAACAATTTCCTTTCATTTTAATCCTCACATTGTGAAGCAAAAAATAAAACAAATAAAATAAAAATCAAACAATACGCCCGAGGCAAAGGTTTTTTCGTTAACGATTGGAATTCTTAGATGGTGCTAGGAAATGACTATTTAGGACTCTGTACGTATACTACATGCCAAAGTAAAGAAATCATTAATAATAAAAGACTAAAAAGGAACAGTTCTATTACAAAATAAATCTCCCAGGCTTGCAAAGAAAACAAATTTGCCACCGCCACCTGCTGTGGCGATGAGGCCATAATCTCAACAGCAGGAAATAAAAGGGAAGAGGAGAGACAAACACAAAAGCACAGACACTAAAAAAGTAATTAAAACACTTATCTCCATCCACATCCGTAACGGAAACCCCCTCCCCCGCCACCTAAACGCAGGGTCTGTGCACGGCCCAGCGGGGAAGGCATGCGGCTGCCCCCATGAACACACAGCCCGGGCAGGGGAGGCCCTGGACGAACGGGGTCTCAGAGGTATGGCTGACACGCTCATCACCAGCAAATGCGCCACACGCCCATCGGGTTGGATCCCTTCCTTTCTCAGAGGTATTTTTAAAAACTATACATCTCCATCGTTTACGCAAATATATTCTTAACTGCAGGCACCCGCAAGCCCCTCTGTGTCATTGTCCTCCAGACTTTCACAACTCTGTTGTGAGCCTCAAGTATTCTGCACATCAGCCATTTGAGGCAATCGTTGTTAACATAATGTGCATTTAAATATGCTTTTATTGGTTCCAGAGAGGAAGGGAGAGGGAGAGAGACAAACATCAATGATGAGAGAGAATCATAGATCGGCTGCCTCCTGCACGCCCCCCACTGGGGATCCAGCTGGAAACCTGGGCATGTGCCCTGACCGGGAATCTAACTGTGACCTCCTGGTTCATAGGTTAATGCTCAACCACTGAGCCATGCTGGCTGGGCTAGACAATCATGTTTAACATAGCGTGCATTTAGGTCATGCACTTAAACGGGTTCCTGGAAAGCCATGCTACTCTTAGCTACAGTCCTGGAATGCGAAGAGGTGACACGCAAGGCAAGGGTGTGGGCCATGGGTCTGAATTACTTCTGAGATGTCTGGCCTCAGACTCTGCAAAGTGAGACGATGTGAGCCTGAGGAAGCAAGGGGCAGCTTCCAAACACAGACCGGGCACCCCATCTGCTTGGAGGCTCCCTGGCTGCTAGATTTTGCTCTCTCATCCCTGGATTCTCACCAGGCACCTCTGTGAGGCAATGCACAGCACCTTGGGTCACGGTCAGACAACCTCTAATGGACTCCGAGTCTGGTACATACTAGCTTTTCTCTACAAGTTCATGCTCACGTTACTCAACGTTAAACCTCCATTTCCTCATCTTTAAAAATAGAAGAGTTAGTCCCATGGGAGTGGCTCAGTGGTTGAACGCCGACCTATGAACCAGGAAGTCAGAGTTTGATTCCCGGTCAGGGCACATGCCCAGGTTGTGGGCTCGATCATCAGTAGGGGGTGTGCAGGAGGCAGCTGATCAATGATTCTCTCTCCTCATTGATGTTTCTATCTCCCTCTCCCTTTCTCTCTAAAATCAATAAAAATATATTTAAAAAAATAAAGTAAAAATAGAAGAGTCACAAAAATGTATTTCTTTATAGAACTATTATTGGGACAAGTAAACATACTATTGCTCTATATTGTTGTAACTACTTAATTTCACAGGCAGAAAAAGCAATTTATAATCATAGATATTGGTTATACTACCATGTAGGTCTTTCATCTTGAAATGATATTCACAATTCAGTGTCATTTCATTTTAATTATGCATTTTCCTCTTAGAGTCAAGTGACGCATTTCTATGCCAATCCACCTTACTCTAAATCACTACCATAATTCTATAAATTTTAGCATAAAATGTATCTTAATAGATTTCTTCAAAAACATCTATAATAATAAAAGCATAATATGCTAATTAGAGCCAACATCCTTCCAGAAGACCTTCCAGATGAAGCCAGGGCTATGAGGGAAGCGTGGGTCCCGGGAACCAGAGGGAAGCCGGTGCCGGCAGCCGGGGGCGGGGCGGGGGAGGAAGGCCTATTCTTGCACCAATTTCGTGCATTGGGCCTCTAGTGTGTGTATAAAAAAATTAGTCCCATGCTTAAATATACTTGGAATGTATTTAGTATTATCCACTTGTTGCTGAGTTAAGAGTCTTGAAATGAGAATACTTTTCTCGGAATTCAGAAAATTCCACAAAGTAGTCACTTTCCCAAAGTCATTCTTGATGGGCAGCCATGGTCAACAATTTCAGAACCATGTGGTTGACCTTCTAGAACCTGTGTGTTCATGCACCAAACAGGTAGATTATCGAGAAGCAGAGCCTGAACCTGGCCTGGGTTTTTCAAGAAACCCAAGACGCTAAGAAACATGTATCTTTGTGCATGCATGCATGGCATTGTGTGTGTGCATAGAGGGGTAATACTTTGCATTACATTCTGTAAGAGCCGTGCCTCACAAGTGGGTTAAAGAGTCACATGCACCAAGATTAAATCCATTACACTGTCCCTCTTATCCAGATGCCATTCCAAGTTCAGAGAGTGTGGTCACAAATGCCACAATGCGAGGTAATTATCCACACCTGTCAGTCACTCTCACCGGGAACGGACGCTTGTTTCTGGAAGAATGTGTACGTATGCTAGCCCTGGGGGAAGGGGAAGGCACGAGTTTGACATCAGACGCACCTGGTTCCTGTCACCATTCCACCGCAGATCAGCTGTGTAACCTTGCATAATCAGTTATTTAAATTTTAAGTTTCCATTTCCTTATCTATAAAACCTGCCTCACAGGGAGATGCATGAGATAATATATCTCAATAATGTGATAATTGCTTAGCCCAGTGACGGGTGTATGACAAATGCTAATAAATGAGTTAGCTTTTATGTATTTTAAACTTTTAAAAATCCTATTACTTTTACACTTGTACCTTCCTTGATGTTTAACACAATTTTAGTACAAAACACCGTAACAACAACCATAACGATGACAAAACTACAGATAATTTATTTAAACTTAGTGCCAGTTAAAATTTCTTTAAATATGAGCACATAAAACCTGGTAGAGTCAATGTATAATTGTAACATATCTAGTTCTGAAATTACCAAAAAATGCCAAATAAATATATAGTTTATCATGTTGCACTTTTAGATTTGGTCCAGCTGTGATTTTTTTAAAAATACTTACCCAAGGATTAAATATGTTTATTGATTTTATCGAAAAGAGAAGGAAGAGAGAAAGAGAGCGAGATAAAACATCGATGTGAGAAACACCCACAGGTTACTTCCCATATGCACCCCAACCAGGGATCAACCAAGCAATCTAGGTATGTGCCCTGGCTGGGAATCGAATCCACAACTTTTTGGTATATGGGTCGACACTCCAACCCACTGAGCAACACCGGCCAGGGCCCAGCTGTGAATTTTAAATTATAATTACAATCAGTTGGGAATAGGAACTTCGATGCTTACTTTATTTCACTGATTCTTCACTCATATTTATTGAGTGCCTACTATGTGCTTAGCTAACACAGTAGGTGCTGGGGATACGTAGATGCATAGCTCCCAGGATATGTAATCAGGAAGTTAGAAACGGCAGGTTCATCCTCTGATGGAGGGACGCACAGCCCAGCATCCAAACTCCGGTCACACGGCCGGCAGACAGCCACACCACGTGGGGTCCCTAGAGGTGAGTGCTCCCAGTGGTGGAAGGAGGGGAAGGAGGAGCAAAGCCAGGACAGGGTGAGAGTTCCATCCCCTGGACCCGGGGCATGGAGGGCTCAGGAGGGCAGGTCACGTGGGCCCTGCAGGTCACACTGAGGAGAGTGGATGTCACACTGAGAAGACCCTGCAGGGCGGTGACAGAATCAGCTCTGAATGTCAACAAGGGCGCGTCGGTGCACGTGCGTGGCGTGGACAGGCAGGCAGCGGGGATGAAGGCGGGCAGGCGGCCATGGCAGGGATTCGGATGGAACAGGAGCCCTCACCTGTTCCCCACCTGGGATACTGGGAGCCTCCACTCACACACATGGCAGGACGTGCCTACGACCTCCGTGCAAACACAGTCTACCCTCCTGGGGCAACACTGCCACCCAGAGAGAAGTCATCTCAAGTATGATGCCCACATGAAGACAGTTATGCAGACAGTTATGCAGACATGGATGAATAAGATGCAGACTCTGAATGAATTGCTAATGCTTCCAAGAAACGCTGGACAGAGCATTTGAAACTGCGTCTAGATTTCCTAGAGATGCGTGTTTATCTCCTTCCCCCGTTACAGTAACTGCAGGGCGGACGAGGGCACTCACTAAGATGCCGACTGTGGACACAGGAGAAGAAAACCACATCCTTTCGATATCTGATTAAACTCAACCTTTAGAAGGGCTTCTTTCACAGGCTAAGATTTTTGTCAAAACTGAAGCTCTGAATTAGGGAGAGAAATATAAATGTGAGAGAGAAACATCAATCCGTTGACTTCCATGCACTCCCTGACTGGGGATCAAATCCACAACCCAGATACGTGCCCTGCCCGGGAATTGAACCGCCAACCTTTCGGGGCCCAGGATGATGCTCAACCAATGGACCCGCTCCAGCCGGGCTGGGCCAGATCAGGTATCTTTAAGGCCATGTACAGAGGAGGTCCGAGGCAGGAAAATAAGCTTTCTAAACTCTCGTAGCCAATTAGCGCCAAAGCCAGATGTAATCCAGGAAAAGCTCTCGCCGACGGTGTTTCTCCCTCCGTTCCACGAAATACACATTTAGGAGAGCATATACATCTTCCTTACTGGGGAGTACAAAGGAGGAGCTTGGCCTCGCCTTTTGAAATTTAGCATATAGTGATCGGCGGTACTTTAAATTTTCTGAATGTTAACACAGTCGTTTTTTATTCACAAGAAAGAAAAAAAACCCCAACATGCTTTAAAGAGTAGTAGGTAATTATTCACACATCATCCCACCTACGCTCCATTTTCAGACGGTTGTAAGTAAACGACGCCTGCTTTCATCCGCCTGATGCCTCGTGAAAGGTCTTCCTTCAAGCCCCCATCTACAATGGCAGCCCTCCCATCAGCTCCCTGTGATGAAAGGGTAATAATTAAAGTGTTCTTTTTCCTTCTTCCACGGCACGTCATTGGACCTACAGTAACTCAACCATCAAATTTTCATTCATTATTTCCACGTGAAGGGTTTTGCCAGCTCCAAAAACAAAGAAAGTATACATCTTCATTTGTCAAATTTAATCGTACACCTGCTCACGTGGCTATCAGGGCTCATGGCATTATCCTTTAAAAAAACCCACAGCAAACATGGTCAGGTCACACAGCTGCCCGCAGCCTGGGATGACCCGGCATCGATCCTATTGGTAACGTGTAAGTGCACAGTTGGGGGAACAGGAGGCGAGCCCCGTCCTAGTTAACGGCATTGAGCTGTCGGCCCGCGGCCGGCTCCCTGTGTGGCCAGTGATCAGTTTTAATCTCCTGACCACGAATAAAAGAAGGCAGACTCCTGCTTCTGGATTCATCTTGGAAGAGATGATAGGCTCGTCCGTGGGACGGAGAGGTTTAATTCGACGGGCATTCAGGAGAGAACGCGTCTGCTCTGTCCTTCCTCCCCGTCCCCCTCCCTGCTCCGGGGTCCCCTGCTAACAGGCAACACGGATGGGCTCACAGCAGGCAGCAGGGGGCGGGCTGTTTACCAGACGGGGCCATGAAGTGATCCTTTGACTTTAAAATATTTACTGTAGCCCAGGACAACTCGATGTTTTATGAGAAGAAAACATAAAAAGTGGGAATCGTTTTGGCATTTTTAGTTTAGGAACAATGACTTTGCCTCAGCCAACAGAAGTTACTCAGTAATGGAACCCGTTTCTCTATGCAAATTTTAATAAGGGAAAATTATATTCCTTCTCTCTCTCTCTCTCTCTCTCTCTCTCTCTCTCTCTCTCTCTCTCTCTTAGAGAAGGAGGAAGGGAAATGGAGGGAGAGATAGGAACATTAATGAGAGAGGAAAATCATGGATTGGCTGCCTCCTGCACACCCCCTACTGGGGATCGAGCCTGTAACCCAGGCATGTGCCCTGACTAGAAATCGAACTGTGACCTCCTGGTTCATAGGTCGATGCTCAACCACGGAGCCATGCCATCCTGGCCCTTCTGTCTCTTAAAACGAATATCAATCAGACAGTTAAAACGTATATTGGTTTTAAAAGATAGTAACATTTTAACCTGTCCAGTGGGCCAGTCCAATCCCTTGTTCCATATACACTCAATGTTCTTCAGTTTTAATGACCTGTTCTATGAAGGTAATAAAACTATTCATTCATTTTTTTCCCATAGGTAAGACCAGGCTAAATTTAGAGGTACAATGAGAAAGAAACCAGGAATGTGCTGCATTCTTAAATGGTAAAAAACAACAACCCGTGTCAGACCTGGTCAGGTGGTCAGAGAGGTGAGCCCAAGTGCTGCTGTCCGAGCAGAAGCTGCCCAGAGCCACGGGACCAGCAGGAGGCCGGGCCCAGCCCGCCCAGACAGACAGCAGGCTGCAGGGACAGAGGCTGGGAGCCAGTCAGGGGGATAGTTCGAGAACACTCGCCCTTCAGGGGAGTTTTTAGAGAACTGAAAACATTTCCCTTAGATATCTGAGAAATACTAGACTCTCTGATTTCTTTTAAAAAATTGCTACAAATATGCCACTGTAAATGCCAACTTATATACAGAACTTTGGGAGATCCAACTCATATTAACTGAGGGCAGACTGTGAGTGTGTAGGGGGGTGGGGGTGAGATAGATTACATGTGCACACACATTCACACCACAGTCCATGAGGAAGATCGACCTCTACCTACTTACCTATCTGTGTGATAGGTGTGCATTTTATTTATTTATTTTTAAAATGTTTTTATTGATTTCAGAGAGAGGAAGGGAGGGAGAGAGATAGAAACATCAATGATGAGAATCACTGATCAGCTGCCTCCTGCATGCCCCCTACTGGGGATCGAACCCAAACTCAGGCATGTGCCCTTGACTGGGAATCAAACCGGTGACCTCCTGGTTCCTGGATTGACGCTCAACCTCTGAGCCAGGCCGGCGGGGCATACGTGTGGATTTAGAGGGATCTGTGAATAATATATGTAGTGTACTAGTAGCTTTATCCAAAGTGAGATGAGTCCCTGGGCCCCTCACCCAGTCAGAACCAATCCCAGGACCAGCAGGCAGAGCTGCCCCAGGTGGAATGGCCTCTCATCTTCCCTACTTTCCACATCTCCCACTCTCTCCAACCTTCTTGTGAGAAATAAGAACTAAGGATCCCCTGACTGCCACCATCCGGGTGGTTCAAGACCCGGCAAACGAGGATGAGCCAACCACCAGGCCAGGCGAAGTGTCAGCCAATCAGCGCGCTCACCACCAAGCCCCTCACGGCTGACCCACCTGGATGGGTCTGTGTCCAGGCTCTGCTGGTCACTCAGTGCGGGAATGTCGCTGCCGGGACCCGGCCAAAGTACAGCGAAGGTGAGGGTGAGAGGCCTGGAGACATTTCCTATGCTCCCAGGGCCACAAGGCGGGGTGCAGTGGGGGAGGGGAAGGGCTGGGAGTATCTGAGAAATGAGAAGACACGAACATATGATCCCTTTCCTCTTTCAAAATACATAACAAACCCTGAGCGAGTCTGTTTTGCTTTTTAATGTATTTTTTTATTGTTGATAGTATTACAGATATCTCCCATCCCCCCCCCACCCCCCGCCCGAAGTCTTCACCACCCCATTGCCCGTGTCCATGAGCTTTGCCTATAAACGTACAAGTTCTCTGGTTTATCTCTTCTTGTTCCCCCAACCCCACATGGAGGTGTCCGTCTGTTCCTGGCCTCCCTGCTTCAGTTCTTACTTTGTTTTTCACAGGCTCCTTAATCCGAGTTTCTAACAAACAGAAGCAAATATTCCCGGAGCTTTATTGTCAGCATGGCTTCGGAGCATTGGTGTCTGATTAGGAAGAGCATGAGCGGCTGGTCTATTATTTGGAACATAATGCCCAATACTTAGGGCGTGTCCTATGTCCACAGGTCTCCGCGGAAAACCTGCCTGGACAGTGAGTGCATTAGGAGAGAAGGTCAAAGGAGAACAACGTCCCCGCGTTGCATTTTTGGACCCAGCCTGTGCATGCACTGTGATACCGTCTTGGGGGAGTTTCACTTCACGTGATAAAGGAACAGGAAGCATCTGATCAATAAACAGAAATCAAGCGACACGTCCCCGCCAGGTTGCTCTAACGAGGATTAATCTCCGAGAGGCCGGCGCTTCCCGATGCGGCGCTTTTAATCCCCTCACCCGGTGTGCCTGACACCGGCTATTCGCACCAATGCAGAAAGAATGAATGCCTTACACACGGCTCTCCACACCGCTCCAGCGAAGGGGTTAATGGTAAAATAAGCCTTTACGGATGGGAAGGATTCTCCCCGGGTGGCTGGGAAACAGCTCAAGTGTTTCTCATTTAAAATTATGAAGATTTAGGAACATTATCTCGGCAGTTAATAGGCGCCTCCCTGCAAGTCTCCGGGTCTGCGAAAATTAAGGAAGGTAGCATCCTTAATGGGGTTATAAAGCATACATCGTTTACTAGGCAGCAAATGATATCTTTAATGTCGGCTTTAATACTGCTTTCATTTTAGCTTTCATGATTACATGAAAAATGGCCTCCAAAACCCCAGGACCAATTACATGACGGCAACAGCGCTTGCTTCTTCTGCCCCCACCGTCCGGCCAGACCCAGCGCTAGACAAGGCTGTGCTGTAGCTCTAGCTTCTCCCCGACGTGTATGAACTGCGAAACCCGACACAATCAGGGGCGAGACAAAGCTGCGAGTCGCTTTTCCATCAAGAGTCCTGTATCTAATTGTGACATTTTCTTATTTTTTAAAAAATGTATTTTTATTGATTTCAGAGAGGAAGGGAGAGGGAGAGAGAGAGAAACATCAATGGTGAGAGAGAATCACGGGTCGGCCGCCTCCTGCATGCCCCCTACTGGGGATCGTGCCCACCACCCAGGCTTGTGCCCTGACCGGGAATGAACTGTGACCTCCTGGTTCCTAGGTTGATGCTGAACCACTGAGCCACACCGGCCAGACTAAATTTTTAATTTTTTGTCTGTGAATTTTTAAAAGATAAGCCCCTGCTTTATTCTTCCTTCTCTGTCTTCTCTTCTACCTGGCACACAGTATGTGTTCAATAAATGGCAGCCCACCACAGGAATGGTCCATGCGGCTTTCGCTGGTTCATTTTTCAGTTTTTCTCAGCATCATAAAGGCAAGGCTCCCTGCATATGTGACCTGAACGAGTCATCCTTTCTTTCCTATCCAAGGATCTCCATGTAATTTCAGAATAATGAGACTGAAAATTATTCTAAGAAAATTCTTATTCAAAATATTATCTCTTTGAGCCAAGATAGGACTGATTATCCTTCAGAGACCAGGGGGAGAGTACGGGGACCTCGGATACTTACCTATTGTTCAGTTATTATTTGTACTAACAACGTGGATGGGCTCAAACCAAGATTTGCAAGCACAGCCAGGTCGTAAATCGAAGAATCACAAATATTAATAACTCTCTCCCCACATATCAGCTCCAATTACCAAGTGCTCAAATAACTGCAGGCACACAGTAAGTGGAGAGCTGGTTCAGACAAAAAAGAAAAACTATACATCCTGGGTGAATGGTGTGCACAACACTAGACATAATCACCATCATTTTCCATTTCAGTGCTTAATGCCATGGACAAAAGAGAGCCCAAAGAGTGAATATTCTGCTGCTGCATTAAAATTCCTCAGTTTACTAGAGCACAGATTTGTTCTAAAATTAAGGCTATAACCCAGCCAAAATGGCTCAGTGGTTGAGCACTGACCTATGAACCAGGAGGTCAGAGTTCAATTCCCGGTCAGGGCACATGCCCGGGTTGCAGGCTTGATCCCCAGTGTGGGGCATGCAGGAGGCAGCTGATGCATGATTCTCTCTCACCATTGATGCTTCTCTCTCTCTCCCCCTCTCCCTTCCTCTCTGAAATCAATAAAAATATATTTAAAAAATAAATAAAATTAAGGGCATACAAATTCTTTCCTTCTCTCTGTCTCTCCTGCCTTCCTTCCATATGTGACCCAAAGACCCAATGCCTACCTGTGCGGATGGGCGTAGGTATGGAGCACACGTGCATGATGCTCAGTTAATGGCCCCCCACTGTCTTCGCCAGAACCACGAGAGGAAGAGTCCACAGAAGTCGGTTTTGCAAACTACCCTGCACGAACGCTGACCCCATCCACACGGAGAAAGATTAATTGCCAATAGCGGCGTAATGACTTCAGGGGAATATATGTATTTACCAAGGTCACAGACAACGGACGTATGGGGACTGCACCAGACCAGTCAGCCTGTCATATTTGGAACGACCAGCCGGGTCTCACTCGGAGTCCAGGGGGACTTGGCAGCCTCCCTGTCGCAGGCACACAGGCATGGACCACAGGCTCCGCTCAGCACTGTGTTGGGACCCAGGTTGAAAGGGTCCCTTCAGTCAGTGATCGGAAAGCCTGCCTCCTGGCTGTGGAAGACCCCCCGCCAGTGGGCAAAGCGAGGTCTGAGACGCGGAGGCAGGGCAGGGAATACATCAGTATCTGAGGAAGGAAGGACTTCACATTCCCCACAGCGCAAGCCTCTCGCATTTACCAGCACTTCCTCGTGTTTGCTGAAACAAAGCAACAGGAGAAAGTGTTTGAAGCGCTAGTCAACGTTGTAATTATTTAAAATGTCAATGACACCAACATAACTCGAAGAGGAAACGATGATGAGGCCTGGGGAAATGCATGCAAATATCCAGCTCCTTCAGGTTCCTTAAGATGATTCTAATCGCAATTTAATTTGGGAGTGAATGCTCCCAGTGCCTACACTCCCCTGCGCCTACGCATTTGGTGACTCCACGCGACCGGGAAAAACAAGCGGTGGCTCCCAGCAACGCCAAAGCTCCCGGCTATTTCTCCTCAGTCTCCAGTCCCTGGACGTGACTCACACATTTCCCAACAAACGGCCAACACAGGCCAACTGCTGTCAGCGGCAGGTGCCGGACTCAGGCACGTGAGAAGCGGGACACAGTCATATTTAAAAAAAAAAATGTTTTTATTGATTTCAGAGAGGAAGGGAGAGGGACATAGAAACATCAATGATGAAAGAGAATCACCAATCGGCTGCCTCCTGCATGCCCCCTACTGGGGATTGAGCCCAAACCCAGTTATGTGCGCCCTGAATGGGAATCGAACCTTGACCTCCTGGTTCATAGGTCAATGCTCAACCACTGAGCCATTCCAGCCAGGCAACACAGCTATATTTTATCAGCAACTTTCAAGTCAGCAACACTGACACCCTCACGTAATCCAATCACTCAAGTGAGTCTCCTCAGAGAGACCATTTCTGATCGTCACATGTAAAGTAGCGTCCCACCCATCTCAAAAGACAAACATGTCTGTGAAACGCTGGCGATCTTTGTCCTCAGTCGACGTGTCCAGCCAAGACCAGGAGCGGGAGTTGGAGATGAGGATCTAACAACGCCCTCCTGGATGCAGGGCTGTAAAATGTCCCCCTTCACCTGAAGAATGGGGGTAATAAAACTACCCCCACGGCTCTGAGAATGGAATAAACCAATAGAAACAGGCGACAAAACATTATGTAAAACAAGTGTGACTTTCTCATACGTGATATTTTGCAGTGTTCCATCCAAAGGGCTCCTGTCCGTTTTCTTTCTTTCCCCATTCCCCCTCCTTGCTCGTGCTTGTTTTGTGCGGTGTTTGTCTCCTGAGTTCCTTCGAGGACTCTGCCTGCCCCCCCATCCCCCCCCCCCCCCCCCACTTTGCAGCCTTCTATTCCTGCTTCCTCGCCTCTTCCTGTGGGGCCCCGCCTTCCTCTGAGCGCCGGCCAGTCTCCCCTGCAGCTCCGCGCTAACAAGGCCCTGCACCGCTGCTCCTCCGGGTCCTCTGAGCTCTGCGTTTCATCAGCTTCAAGCTGTTCCGCGCAAGTGTTGGCTGGAGCGTTGACTTAGCAAGTCTTTCTTCTCAAGGTGTAAATAATTCATTCCAGGTCACGTTTTTGCTAGCAGAAATTTTTCCCGGGAAATCACAAGTCTCTTTCTCTCCACTGAGAAAGCGTGGTTTGGTGGTAAGAGCGGTGAGCAGCGTATTAAAAAAAGATGCAGAGGCATAAGCATTCCACTCTGGTGCCACCCGGATGCTGCTGTTCTGTGATGGGAGCGGGGGAAAGAGCTACAGCGGCGGGACATCCGCCTGGCACAGGGCCTGTCCACAGCGGGGGCTGTCAGCGCCTTCAAGAGATAAGCCCAACCTCCCAGGGACACTGAGACACCTCTGTCTCCATGTATTTTGTGCTCAGTTCTCTACTAACTTAAATAATTGAAGAATTAAAGTCCTTGGGAAAAGAAAAGCACAAAAACCAAGTATGCCCAGGCCTCTGGGAGCAGCTTATTAATTCTCATTCAGCAGAAATCACTCAGTGTGGGTTATGGGGACCCAGAAGGAGGTCCCTGTCACCTCACACTGTCACTGAGCTGCCCCAGTGATGGGACTGGGACCAGGAGTTTGGGGCATGCCCGGGGTCACTCCAAGCCCAAGGCAGTAGCAGATGCAGGCACCAGAGGGCATGGACTGTCTTCTGACGGGCAAGCCTGCAAGTCCAGCACGCCTCGATCAAGCCGGCTCGGAGTACAGCTTATTTCCCCTTGTCACTCCCAGCAAAGCCTATTTGTTGCTGGCTCTTCCACAAGCAAGATTCGTGAAGGGTGAGATGTCAATCTTGGGCCTTGCTCCACGTTTCCCAGGTCGCGAGGCAACTTGAGTGGTTGTTTCAGAAAGTGGCATGTTGCAATCATAAGCGCTTATGTGAAGCCAATCTGAGACATGATTTATGTTGACAATGGGCCAGAGAGCAAATGTGTAAAATGGTTCAAAAACCAACAAACAAAAAAAACAAACAAAGGTGCTTCTATGAAATGTTCTACTCAAAACTAAGTCAAAGGAGTTGCATGTATAAAAATATATATGAAATAATCATTTTTCTATATTTTATTCAGGAAAAAGGACACACCGTTGAAATGTAAGAAGAATAAAAAACAGAATTTTCTTGAAGCATAGTTTGCAATTTTGGATGAATATCTGCTATATGAAGATTAATAAATAGAAATCTCATTTAAACTGGAGTTGGGAGGGCCTGTAGGGGGAGCTCTCATGCCCTCACATTCACTGTCAGTTACCCCAAAGGGGAAGAAATTACTCTCCATCTCCAACAGGAAGTTGTTTTTCTACTCCAGCTGGGAGGAGGAGGATCTTCTCCTTGCCTGGCAACCACTCAGCCAATGAAAAGTCACTACACGCCGAAACTGGTTTGGCTCAGTGGATAGAGCGTCAGCCTGTGGACTGAAAGGTCCCAGGTTCGATTCCGGTCAAGGGCATGTACCTTGGTTGCGGGCACATCCCCAGTAGGGCGTATGCAGGAGGCAGCTGATTGATGTTTCTCTCTCATCGATGTTTCTAACTCTCTATCCCTCTCTCTTCCTCTCTGTAAAAAATCAATAAAATAAAAAAGTCACTACACTTCAAACTTCCAGTTTCCTCCAGTGAACTCTTGGTTGACAACAACCGCTCAGAGCCCCCCTTTCCTCTATAAAAGACCATTCCTCTCCTCTGTTCTCTGGACTTGCATGTGGTTCACCATTAGACCACATGTCCCAAAATGCAATTCTATGTTGTTCCCAAGTAAACTCCTTGTGCTGGAGAAATATCCGGCTGCCTATTTGTTTGTCAGGTCAACAGCCCTTTAACGTTACGAGAGTGGGGAGAGAAATTTGTGGAGAGATCTTTATAATACAGTAGAGGAATAAAAAATTCAGAGAAACCATAACACTGAAAGGATACAGAAAGAACACTGGAGCATTTTATGGGTAACACAGTTGCAGGTTTTTTAAAAACAATTTTTAAAGACGCCATTGAAATTGAGATTTGAATAATACATAAACATAGCCACAGGGCTGGACTTCTAAAATTCCATGCTGCTGCTCAACAGTGACGTGACAGTAATGCCAAGAGTGCCTACGCATCAGCCCGTGAAACTCCTTCTGCTGTAAAAGTTAAGTCACATAATGGGGAGCGGGGCGCAGAATGCCCGCAATGCCTCCCCCCAGCGCCGGACAGGTTTTCATAAGGAAGCTGCGGTCATCGATCACCACCTCATTACCAGGCCGGCAGCTGGGCTTAGGCTAAATGTATCTGGCTGGCTGCCATACTACACGTTCAACGAAACATCCTCAGGGCTCGCTCCAAGTTCAGCTGAAGTCGCACATGCTAGCCAGCCAAGGAGCACTGGCGCCATCACAGCTTAACGAGCGCCGCGGGTTCTGTGTTCCAGAGCTGCCTCCCACCCCAGCACGATTCTGCTCATGTAAACAACCTGCTGGCTCCTGTGAGGTTTGTGTACAGAGAAACGCACGGACACAGTCAGTCATACTACTATAGACACACAGGTATATAGATATGTCCAACTTGCTCCAAATGGACATAAATGAGATTCACAGAACTGTTTTTGTAATTGTTATCGGTTTCAGAGAGGAAGAGAGAGAGAGAGAGAGAGAGAGAGAGAGAGAGAGAGAGAGAGAGATCAGTGATGAGAGGGAATCACTGATCGGCTGCCTCCTGCACACTCCACACTGGGGATCGAGCCCGCAACCTGGGCATGTGCCCTGCCCGGGAATCGAACTGTGACCTCCTGGTTCATAGGTCTACGCTCAACCACTGAGCCACACCGGCCGGGCTGCACTAAATCTCAATGGGATTCCCAGGGAAGGGCTGTGGGCTCTCTTCCTTGCTCTCGGGCTTGGAACAATGGTTTGCGTCTGGAAAGCAGAGCATTACAGACAGAAATCCCTCGGGTAGGGTGTCCTGCTCCGGGGCCCTGTCCGGCAGGCCAGGCCTGGGGAAGGGAGGGGCACAGACGTGGGGATGTCGCCCTCTGCCTTGTGATCCACTCCCCTGTCCCGGCTCAGAACCCTGTCCCAGGGAGCCGTGCCTGGCACAGTGAGGCAGACGAGCTCCGGCAGGGGTGGGGACCTGCCCCGGACTGCTGATCACCTGGGAGGAGATGCTTCCTCATAAAAGGCCAGGCCTTTGCGTATCAAATCTTTATTATTGATGACAGCAGCGAAGCAGCTCAGACGGCTCAAGAATTAAGGATGAAGCCCCTAATCCCCTGTTAGGGATAACCCTCCTACCGGGAGATGATATCCTAATGACTCAATACATACGTTGTGAGCTGTGAGCTATGAGAACAGCCGCTGGATTATGTGATGGCTGTGTTTTAAGACAATGTCTGTCTGCAGCCTACAGGTGAGGCAGAAAGAACATGGACGCTGGGTGCCAGGGAGGTCTCTCCCCACTGGCTGATTTTGGGGTGTCGATAAAGATTTTACATCATTTAATCTTGGTTTCCCCATTTATGACACGAGAATAAGCCTGTCTATCCTCAGGATAGCTACAGTGATTTAAAAAGAAATGGTTGGTGTATATAAACATTCAATAAATGCTCACTCCTTCCCCCTTATTGGTAATGCCATTATTGTAAAATAAATGCATGTATTAAGTTAATAATGATATTCTATTACCTGCTGTTATCTATAGCCGTGGCTCAGACACTGAACAAAATTACTGCATGGCACTGAATATTACTGCTGTTTTTGTGCATGTGCATTTGGTTGTTTCCGCCCATGCTATCTTTTTCTTACCTCTGCTATCAATTTTGGGGGGAAAAGAAATGGCAAGCACTGTGCATTTTTTAAAATATAAGTAAGAAACGGTCTAATTTTCTGAAGGTTTTAAAAAAGTCTCCCTTTCTAGTGATCAATAAAGTGATGTGCTCTATCCAATAATCGATGGCCTCATTGAGGCACGACGGCCATCTCACAGACGCTCCACGAAGCCGGGCCCTCGAGTTCCCGTGGTGCATGTACACAATTCCATACAACTGGTAGGTAAACAGGAATGAGGTTTCCATCTACAACCCTGATTCCAGTGAGCTTGTCATTAATGCAAGAAGCCCCCGGGAGGCTTAAGATGCATTAAAACATATTAGATCCTGGAACACATGAATGTGTCCTAGACCACGCTTAGCACTCCGCAAGCCCATGTGTTTCTGAGTGACACGGAGGCGGCCAACAGACACGTGAAAGCTGGTTCTCACTCCACGCGACCCACCTGAAACGTGGGGGCCCTGAGACTGAAGACCAAAGCCCCCCCCGGTCCCCTGGTCATCAGAGAACACATCTACCTAGTCTGCTTATCAACCTGACAGCTCATCAGCGCGTTTACGTAGATGAACGAAGTCAGGTTAGGGAGGGACTCGCAGGGTGTGAAGATTCCACTTTCTGCCATTGTTTTTTGTGTTTGTTTTTTTAAAATATATTTGTATTTATTTCAGAGAGGAAGGGAGAGGGAGAGGGAGAGGGGTAGAAACATCAGTGATGAGAGAGAATCATAGGCGGGCTGCCTCCTGCACTGCACGACCCCCAGGCATGTGCTCCGAACGGGAAAAGAACTGTGACCTCCTGGTTCATAGGTCAACACTCAACCACTGAGCCACGCCGGCCGGGCCTCTCATTGGTTTTTAAGAAGAAATTCCTAAGCGGGAACAAGGACGTGCCAGTCCGCTGGTCGTGTTGAGCGGTGTCTGGCAGGTGCTGCGCTGCTCAGAGCGTTTCTGTTTGCATGTTGTTTCCTGTTAGGAGACGGTCCGAGTCTCTAATGGCCCAGGTCCGGGGAGAGGCTCCCTGGGAGACTTAGAGACCGTGGGGCACAGCCGGCCCGGCCAGGCCGCAGCTGCCTTCGCCTTCAGCCCCGGCCCCTTCCTGTGAGGCACGTCACAGGGACATTTTCCCTGGAGAACAAAACGGTCACGTTCACAGACAAGCCACGGAGGCCGATGCAGTGACATCAGGAAGTGCGGCTCACACCGGACTCCGTGACTCCAGCTCCAGGCCGAGCTGCTCCCCACGGAACGCTCATCCCGGAGCCCAGGCCTCACTTTCCCTCTCCGGCGTGAACAGGGGGCTTTGGCTGCATCTCGCTTACAATAAGGGCATGGCCGCGGGCTGACATGGGGACGGGACACAAGACACGTGGGACAGCCTGGTCTGTCCCCAGCCGCCCACTGGGAAAACCCAAATGCTCCTTCATCCGGACACACCTAACTGGACGGGCATGCGTACCCAACACAGGTCCTGACCTCTGACCTATCCACCCAGGTGCTCCAGGCCATCCAGGAGGGAATCTGGTCAAGGTCTGTAACACAGAGGGTTAGACTCCTGGGCACATGTCCAATCAGCACATCTGAAGGTGTCGAGGAAAGCAGGGGATGGAGATGAACAAAGATATAAATGAGTGTCTGGCCACCAGGGAATGAAGAAGGCTACTTCTCACCCTGGCCGGTGTGGCTCAATGGATAGAGCGTCGACCTGGAAACCAAAGGATCCCAGGTTCGATTCTGGTCAATGGCATGTACCTCAGTTGCAGGCTCCATCCTGGCCAGGGCCCTGGTCAGGGCATGTGCAGGAGGCAACCAATTGACGTGTTTCTCTCGCATCAATATTTCTCTGTTTTTCCCTCTCTCTTCTACTCTCCCTGAAAATCAATGGAAAAATAGCCTCAGGTGAGGATTAAGCAAAAAAGGCCACTTCTCTGCATGGTGCCTCCCAGTGCCCCCAGAGCGGAAAAGGTCTCATTTTCTGCGTTTGCTGCGAACCCCCCTTGGCCTGAGCGGGCGTGGGGCTCTGAGGAGACGCTGCTGAGAACAGCAGCGCAAACACTGACAGTGTTGACTGATCCTCAGTGTCTACAAAAGGGGGAGGGTTTGAACTGGAGAATCTCAGGCTCCTCCATCTCTGAGTGCAATAGGAAATGTGCGATTTGAGAGAACGACGGAAAGGTCACGCTAAACGCTCTCCCCGGGGCTTTCCACCCTCTTCCTCCCCTCGGTGGCCGGGCTCCAGAGCTGCCCAGCTCTGCCGGGTGCACGTCAGAGAGAGACACCCCACCTGTGGGCCACCTGTCTCCCCAGGAAAACACGGTAAGGCTCCGTGTTGGGATGTGCAGGGCATGCTCAGGGTTCCCAGAGAAGCTGTGCAAAGCTCCGGTGTGGAAATCCCCCTGCCTGCTCTCTCCCGCTTTAAGGCTCCTGGATCGCTCTGTGCTCTGGGTTGTTCATAGAGACACGTGGACATGCACGTCGCACCTGTTTTTGCACAAATGACAACATGGGCTGTGTACACCAGCTCCTTGCATGTGACCAACCATCTCAGAGCGACTTCCCCATCAGCATGTAAAGACCTTCAATGGTTTTCAGGGCTTCCTCATGTTCTAGAGCCGTGGTCGGCAAACTGTGGCTCGTGAGCCCCATGTGGCTCTTTGGCCCCTTGAGTGTGGCTCTTCCACAAAATACCACGGCCTGGGCGAGTCTGTTTTGAAGAAGTGGCGTTAGAAGAAGTTTAAGTTTAAAAAATGTGGCTCTCAAAAGAAATTTCAATCGTTGTACTGCTGATAGTTGGCTCTGCTTGTCTAATGAGTTTGCCGACCACTGGCCTAGAGTGTGAGCAGAACGCGTTTATTTTGTGTTTATTGGCCGGTCCCTCTTGGTGGACATTGGGTTGTTCCTGTTACCTGGGCACAGTGAAAAGCCCTTCTGTTAGCAGGCCCGCAGACACATGCCTGCACGCATGTAACCGTTTCCCACAAGCGGGATGGATGCTCACATGCGCACTGCACCGCGCCTGTTCCCGCACAGCCCCATGGACCGTGGTACCTCGGTGGAGGGCTAATTTCCATCTCTTCTGTGAGGAACGAGGCTGAGCATGTTTCCGCTGTTTCAAGGCCATCTTTACTTCCTTTTCTGTGACATGTGCTACTCTCTCTCAGGGCAGGACGTGGAACATGGATCCAAGTTTAGGGCACAGGTATCTGTTACATCAATACCAACTGAGGGCGGGGAGGGAACCCACAACCCAGGTACATGCCCCGGACAGGCAGTCAATCCCGAGACCCTTCGGTGGGTGGGCTGATGCCCTAACCGCAAGCAACACCAGCCAGGGCTGGGCATCGCTTTTCATCCTCAGACCGAGGACCCTGCATTTGGGACCGGGGAAGGGTGTGACCTGCCCAGGGTGGCTGACGCATTTTCAGGACAGAGAGAAAACCGGAAACCAGCATCCTCTACTTACTCTGAATTCTTATTAGAGCCCTCCTAAGTATGCCCTGGATCTCCGTTTTGTTTTACACATGTTACACCTACATAATTAGGAAGGAGAACGTATCTCGGCATGTCCTTTGATGTTAAGGATGTTAGGCTACATTAATATTTGACAACTTAGCAAGGAGTTCAGAGAAAACTCCTAAATCTAGGAGGCTTGTGTTTCCCGGTGTTTGCCGACCTGGCTCCGTTTAATCGGGGGAGCGGTGCTTAGTCTTTAATTGGAACTGCAATTATTCCGCACGGAGACGTCCGTGTGGGGACGATGCTCAGGCATATGAGGAGCTCTCAGGACGAGCAGGCAATTTCCCCTGCAAAGCGGACTTACGAGAGCGCAAAGCAAAGGCGAGGGAATGTTCCTGATGGTGAGGGTTAGCAATGCTAGCCAACAGAGAGCACAGAAACCCTTCCTGTCAACGCGACTGAATCGCCCTCAGCTTTCCTGTTCTGGTTACGATGTTGTTGGCACAAGGATGTGGACTTAACCATGTTTCTTTGTCTACTTGGAATGTTTCTGTGGCTGAAAACAGCAATGTGTTTCAGTCCAATCACAATGCGGTTCATCGTGTATTTCTATTTGGTAATAAAAGGGTGGTCTTCGGATTTTTTGACATTTCAGTGGAGTCAAAATTTTGAAAATGTACGACCATCACATTGGAATGGTCTCCCTGCCAGACAAGTACCACCGTCTTTCATTTAAATGGTAGTTAAGACTCAGTAAATCATTCCAAGTAAAGAGGAAAGTAATGAGGAAAAAACCCTTATTTCTAGGCCACGGCCACGCCCGGAGAAGAGAGAAAGTGGGGGGCAGGGGAGACGTGGAGGGACTGTGATAGGCAGAGATCTGTGTTCCCGAGAGGAGTAGAATGCGCATCGTCCTCGGTATTATTATTACTAACGCCTCCTGCACCATTTTCCCACCTCTACCCCCCACCAACCCGGCCACCTGGCATCTCTCCCAGCTCAGCTAGCGGGACCCTCCCTGTCCCCCACTCAGGAGAGACCCCCTGGGGTGCCACCTCACAGCCCCTTCAATCACTCACATCGCCTCTCAGGATGTTTCACTGCGGGATCTGTGAAGTAGTTTCTATCTGACCCCCCGGCCCCGGAGGTCCGGAGCAGGGCTGGGTCGCACACAGAAGGTTGAGGAGAACATGAGCGAAATCGCCACGCACACCATTGCCCTCACTAGCCTTGTCATTTCCTCAGTCACTCAGCAACACGCTCCGGAAGGCTTAGTTTCTGCTCAGGCCTCGGGCTGCCTAGTCCCAAAGGCCGCCCCGATTCAGTTTCTCTTCCACTAAAAATTGTGCCTGCAGTGAGCAAGTTCCATCGCAGCTTTTGGAACACGTTCTCCTTCCTCGCGTGGGGCCTGCTCACGGTGGCGGCTATTGTTATTATTTTTACATCCAGCTGATCTGAGGCGTAGGCTCCGCGGAGTGCCCACGCCCAACTTGGCAGAGACGCCTTTCGGGCGCATCTCGCACACAGGAGGCGCCTCCGCGGCGTGCCTCTCCCGCTGCTGCTGCTTTTCGCGCTGTTTTCGGCTAGGCTTAACCCATTCGGACTTACTATCGGGTTACTAATAACTTGAAAGAGTTTTAAGTCTTACATTATTTTTTAATTGGTTTCAGAGAGGAAGGGAGAGAGGTAGAAACATCAATGATGAGAGAGAATCTTGGGTCGGCTGCCTCCTGCACCCCCCACACTGGGGATCGAGCCCGCAACCCGGGCCTGTGCCCTGACCAGGAGTCCAACCGTGACCGCCTGGTTCCTGGGTCAACACTCAGCTCAGCTACGCTGGCCGGGCTGACATCTCGCTTTCGGAAAACAGTCATTTAGCACATGAGAAATATAAGGTAGCTACGTTTACAGAAACAGCATGAGTTTGCCCTGTGCAAGAGTGGATGATTCAAGGCGTGTGTGTATGCGCACAAGACGGCCATGCAGAACTTCACAGAGCACCGTTCCCACCTTGGCATTCACTATTGATCCTGTAACTAAGAACTGTTCAATCATAAAGTGATAGATTATGCAAATGCCTAGCCATACAGGGGCGGTGAAAAGCCTCACCTCTGAGTATTTGATGAGCGTTCAATGAGACCTCAGGACATCAAACCTGGTCTCTGTTTGGGGGCTGTTGTTTTAAGTGCCCACAATGTATTCATCTTTATCCATAAAACATATGCGCAACTTTAATAGTCTTAGATGATGCGAAATGTGAACACTGAGGGGCTGTCACACCCCATTAAGTGTCACCCTCATTGACATCTTGGATGATGGATGCCAGAACCCCAACCGAGGCGGCTGTACGAACCAGTTAAGTGATTTGTATTCCGAGTGGCATGAAGCCCCCGTGACAAAGTGTACTTGAGCGAAAATGCCGGCGCGTGACACCTCCTTTACAAGTAATGTGTTTTCATTCCTCACATGTTGATCTCATTTATTTTATTCGGGCGCGCACACTTACATCCGCAAGATACCAGGAGCCTCCGGTACCTGGGAAGCCATAAATCACTCCTCGCAGATGCGCTCCCTGCCGCAGGCCGCCGCTCGTTAATCAGCCGCTATCAGTCCCCATCAAGGCCTCGCCGCAAACAGGGAGGCGCCTCGCTCTGAGCTCCCACGTTCATTCACTGCTGAGGCCCTGGCCCCACACAACTCGCTTCTCGGATTTAGAAACGTGACACCTCCTACGGCATCACAGACTTTACAGCAAAACCTTTCCATGGTACTCCATACATTTTTTGAATTCCATATTGCTCTACCCTGAGCTAAATCAGCTGGATACCTAAGAATGGCAAATGCATGCAGTCATAACATCCATGTGACATTAGAGCCATGAAAATAATACCTGTACGGGGTAAGCTGTATTCCTACCAATATATTTAACTCACCAAATTTCTAGAACATAGATGCAGAAACATACTTTCCATAATTTTAGCTGAAGCTATTTCATTTATTTCAGAAGATAATGAAGGGCAATTTGTCTGTCTACAGTGATTTTTTAAGCCCACAAAAAGAAATGGGAACACATTTAGAGACAAATGTGAAATCGTTACCCATTTTTCCTCTTCTCTAAGGGAATGGATGAGAGAAAATGGATCAACTTGCAATACAAGATAGATGATCGTATGGATCATGAGCCACTAGAGATCCCCCATAACATCCTTAGGACCTACAGCTAATACATCGGATATAAACTGCATTTCTTACCGCCTTAAAACCGCCCGGTGATACAGGTAAACACCTGTAGCGGCCAACACCGAATTTCAGCCACCACTGACCACTCTCTCGTCAAAACACTAGTGTGATGTGCCCTCTTTGCCTCACAAATCCTGAGCCGTAAGAAGGGAAGCCAACCATCATTTCAGAATCTTCTCTCACAAGGAGTTCCTGGACTGGAGGGCACCATGCAATTAAGCATGAGGAAATGTTTGCGCAGACCTCATCATTCCTGAGATCGCAGGGGTTAGTCATAAGCCCTCGTCCGTGAAGGTGTGGCTCTAAGAGCTATTCCTGCTCACCTGGCCCCTGCCCCCGTACATTTATAGGGAAAACAACTGAGTTTGGGCAGCGGCACCTTCCCCGTGCAGCTCTGAGGGACCCCCAGTCAATGAGGAAAGCCGTGGGAAACGTATGTGACCGGATTTCACAGGTGACATCACGTGTCTCAGCGAACCCGACCAAGGAGCACCGTGACCCTCCTGAGTGAGCAGCAGGGACTGAGGCAGCACCCTGATGACACCAGCCCCGAAAGTCTGTGCCTCTCGGCCTCCGGGACAAACCTGCACTCCAGGACCAGCCTAACCTCCAGTGTGACCTGCCATCCTGTACTCACTCCTGACCCTCTCACCCATCAGGACCACACCACACTGTAGCAGTCCCAGTTTTCAAATTCAGCTGGTTCCTACACATGTTCGTGTCATGGGATCCACCTTCCTGCCCATCATGGGCTCGGTTCGCCTTCTCTAACAGAGCTCCGCCCTCGAGGGGAAGGCCCAGCCCCGCAGCCGGTCAGGAGATTCCTTCTCTGTCCGCCCTCTGCACGCGAGCACTGACTGTCCACCCCCTCACAGCTGACGCGCTGCTCCGGGGAGAGAGGACGCCTAAAATGATCATTGATCTCCAGTGACCAGCACAGTGCCTGGACCAACAACAGTTGCTAAAAATACTACAAATAGTTGAATAAAATGATGGAAGTGGGTAAAAGTTGACTTTAGCAGTCAGGATTCCGATTTCTCAGATGGCCCCTGGTATTTTCCTGTCCTTACATTTCATGAGGTCATCCCCCCACCCCCCCCCCCCCCACACACACACACACAGTTTTTTCTCTATCAGTTCCATTTCTTCCCCTTCACCCCCACACGCACAGTATGGCGCTCAAAGCTACAGGGGGTGATGTGGCCCTCTTTCCCAGTCAATCTGTAGGATAACACAATGGGACCTTCCCGTTAGAAACACGTTTGTCAGGCAGCAATGGGACTCCTGACGGCTCCCTGGAGTGAGGAGCCTGAACCTCCACGGAGACGGGCAGTGCACCTCATGGTCACGGGCCTCCTTGGTCCGGCCGGGATTCAGGGTGCGAGGTCTGCCTCGGCAAAGGGTCACTGCTGTCTCCTCTCCCAGCCTCTTCTCTCTTCGGAGCGGCTGACATGTGCAAAACCCCGTTGCTTTTATTTTAGTCACAACTCAGGATAGGACCGAAGGATCGGCTTGCATCGCCTGACATTTTCAGACGGACGTCTCACTGGACTAATGATAAGAATAAGCATTTCCGTATCCCGATTTGTGTGAATACTTGGGGACTTTTCTAGTTTCCTTTCAAAAGGCTGACTAGAACAAGGACATGTATTTGTAGGTGTGACTTTTCCTTCTTGGGCCTACTTTCTGGGCATGAACTTGAGCTTGATATCCAAATCGGTCGTCATTTGGTAAGCCAGTTGCATAACTGTATCCCTTAGCACCTTCGCTGCTCCGTGAGCACAGCCGGGAGCAAGACTCAGGGCAGACAAAACCGGGCGCACCGTCTGTCGGCCCTCGCGTACCAGACATTCTGGAGGATTACATTTGGATTTCCACGTGAAACTTCTACGTGCGAACACAGGCAGTCTCGCCCGTGACTTGCCTCAACCTTGTGACTTTGGAAGCTGTCAATGTTCTCTCGAGGCAAATGTCCTCTGAACCCCAATCATTTCTTTGCCAGCGTTGGGGCTCCTGCCAAGAAGTGACTGCACATCCTGTGGCCACTACTGAGGAAGCAACTGGCTTCGACGTTCATCCATGGCAGGTCAATGACCCAGCATCCACCCTGCTGTGTTCAGACACACCCGGTCAAAGATGACTTCCTAACAAAGGAACAACGGGTATCGGAAAAACCCGTCTACACTGCATTTTTCTCTTCATAGTGGGACCAGAAAACTGGGAAGATAACCTCGATGATCTATTCCAATCAGAAATCTATGTATCATATAGTTCATGGGGACGGCTGAAGGTTCGCTGTTTCCTAAGTTCTTCTCAGCTCGTCCGTGTACATCGCCGTTCTCCAGATTGTCCAATTAAAACACTGGCTCAGGACAATGATCCCTGAGTAACTGCTACAACATAGACAGTTGTGCTTTTTTGAGTTTCACACAAAAACATAAAACCGTTTTCAAGGCCGGCTAATTATTGAAATATACCTATAGGACCACAACTGAAAAAATATTTAGTCACTTGCTCCTGTTCCTCAGATTATATTCGTTTTATTCTACAGAGAGAGCCTGCAGTTTGCATCAGATAAGCCACAAGGGTAAGACTCAGAAAACATCTTGTTCGGTTATCCCAGAATTCAATTCCTGTGAATGCTCTATTAAGCATTTCAATTAGTTATGTTTACTTTTGGTTTTATAAATTAATCTTCTCTACATATCTAAATATACATTTCCTAATGAGCTTTAATATTCAAGGAGATAAATATGAGAAAAATGCTTTCAAACCAATTATAGGAATAATCTTATGTAACTTGCAAATGCTGAACAAAATATATCCTTTCAATAATGCTGATGCTGGGATAATATAGCTAAACTTGGGTGAAAATAATCATTGGGACTGTTATGATAATGTTAGGTTTTATCCTATGTACACAGAGAGTAATACACCATTAACAAGCCGAAGCGTAGGAATTTAGAAGTAAAAGACCGTGTAATGGTAATAGCTATTTATTAAGTGGTCACTTATTTCCTGATGCTCTCATTAAGATGTGTGATTTTAAACCATAAGGAAAAAGAGCGAAGCGTTTAGACTAAATATAGATTATTTTACTCGCCCTTTGCCCAAGTTCAAGCTCTAATCATTTCTTCCCTGTGTCTTCTCCACAAGTCCAGTGTCGTCACTCTGAAATTCATCTTCTATCCAGAGAGACTCTGGTACCTGAAACCTTTGTATCGGGTCTCAGATGCACGACATTCACAGCCTGCGCTCCCTAGCACGCCAAGCAGGCCCCATAAGCTGCTTTTTGTCTAACTCCCCTTGCAGCCCGAAGACTGGCGATCGAGATCTCAATCACCCCAGGAAACTACACTGAGACTGTGTCCTGCTGCGTCTCCGAAATCCTGCTCCCTGGCGTCCTCCACCAGGACACCCCTCCCCTGCAACTCCCCTTTTCCGCTGACTCCTCGTTATCCTTGCAACTCAAACTCCCTCTGGTGAGTTTCCAGAACTCCCTTTCCCCACCCCAGTCAACATCCTGACCGCGAATTCCCCAGGGTCATGGGTAACCTTGGGCATCCCCGACGTGCCCCAGGGAACTCGGGACTCCCTGTGACCACACACACTGCCCCGCTGTGTTGCCATCATGCGACCTGCACCCAGTGAGGTGCCCTCGTGAGGTTGCCCGTCAGCAGCGCATGCCTTGATTTCAGAGAGGAAGGAAGAGGGGGAGAGAGAGAGAAACATCTATGATGAGAGATAATCATGGATGGACTGCCTCCTGCATGCCTCCTCCTGGAGACCGAGCCCACAATCCAGGCAGGTGACCTCCTGGTTCATAGGTCAAGGCTCAGCCACTGAGCCACGCCAGTTGGGCGAGATCTAAAAGGTTTTTATTTCTAGTATAGAACACTTGTAGAATGAATATATAGTTCTGATATAATTATGAGATTTGGCGAAAGATTCCAGTGAAAATTTGACACTTCAGAATTCAGTGTGTGCTTGGCGTGTGGGTGGGCTGGGCTGCACAGAGCCAGCGATGGCCATTCTCCGGTTATCTGTTTCTCTGGATAATTACAGTGTAGAAAGATCAATCCATAATGAGAAGTATTTTCCACGCCATATCGATGGAACTGTTGTTCCTCAACATATGGCTAATTAAGTCGTTGGCAGAAGTGAGAACTTTTCTCCTAAACTGCTGCCTACAGGCTTAGCTCAAAATGGATCCCCTCATTGCTCAAATGAGCAAATATGACTCCTTTCTACTTGCCGTTTTTTCCAATCACGCCACGCTTCGTAGTTGACCTAGACTATGTAAAGTGAACCACAGGCACATCGGGCAAGACCTGGGGCTTCCGAATGCATGCCAAGCCAGGCTGCCCTTCGTGGAATTTCTCATGCACCGAGTTTGTTCTGTGTCTCTTTTGTCTTATTTGCCTCCATTTCTTCCATTCCCATCTCACTGTCCATAATATTGTATGTTCATATGGCGATCCCATTTTCACAGGAGCCCAGACTACAAAGCTACAGCAACATAACATGATATGCTCAGAGATGAATTCACCTTCAATTTTCAACGTACAAAATGCCTGCTTTTTCTATAATAGTAACAGTCTCAAACAGCATGAGGCTGCTTCTATCACTATGCTTCGGCGGAACGCGGGCTGTTGCTAGGGACTACAAATTGCTAAAATGCTACTGTTCTGATATTTCTGCAAATGATATGTTTGTCATAATAATTTACTAACGGGGTTATTCAATGACCTGATAGAATTAACTCCTTTTCAAAGCAATTAATTACAACCTAAGTATAACTCATAGCTGGAGGAACTGGCTCAAACCAGCTTTGTGTTGGTTTGACTTTTATATGCTTAAAGGGATAATAACTTTGCAGGGCTCCTAGAATATCCATTTAACAAATAATCACTGGCATCACTGTAAGAAGTTCAGGAGATATTACTGTTGTTTTAATTACAAATAAGCAGTAAAGCCAACATTCAGGAAAGGAAGCATCCTTCTTCTTCCCTCTGCTCCACGAAATGCATTATTTTATTCATTTTTCTTCCACCATTGATGTTTCTCTCTCTCTTCCTCTGTCTCTAAAATCAATTAAAAAACCATCTCCTGGGATGAAGAGTTTTTTAAAAAATAAGAAAAAAAAATCACAAACTCTAATCACTATCTTCAATATTTTTCTTATTTAGTATGTAGTTGCATGCATCTCTCTTTCATGTCTGCCTAATCCTTTGTCAATGGTCTTTAACTTTACTCATAACAAACATCTTGTCTTTTATATTGAAATTATATATGTACACTGGCATAGTAATTTAAGGATATATTTCAGAAGAATGCCCAGTTTACTTCCCTGAGCACGGGGAATATGAGGAACTATGGTGTGAAGGGCTCTCCCCCACCTCCTGGCTGAATTAATAGGTCCCGACTGTTACAATTTATGAGGAAGACTGGAGAGGGAGAAGGAGAGAAAGAACAATAAATTAGAAGCAAAAGTTACAAAGGTTTTATAGATCAAGTCCTAGCCTAGAAGCAGAAAAGGTTTTTATTGTGTGTCTATGTTGTTTTCTTAACTGATCAGAAACTGATGAGAATTTATAAAACTAATCATTAATCACAATTTCTAAGATACACCTTAGAACTGCCAATCAGTTTGTAGAAAACGAATTTCAGTGCTCACTTCATTCCTCCTGTGTTTTTAATTCCTAGATGCATTTTTGTTTTTCTTTAATTATGACATCAAGTATGTGCTTATTGACTGAGGATTAAAAAGTTAAAACATTACACCTGAGAAAATAAACAAAAATCACAGGTCTACCTATGTTAGCCATGTCTTTAAATATTCACATAGGCATGGCCTCATGAAGGCACACCGTTTTGGATACACCTTTCAGAGAAGTACCGTATTACTAAGAGAAAGCAGAGTGATTCTGAGCAACAAAGACAGCCCTCAGAGGGACCAGGGTTACTTACTGACCTGATTAGCACTGCCTCCGACTCTAATCAAACTATTTAGGAAGCAGTATCAGCTCGGTGAACCTGAAATCACAACATGGAGATTTGGAGGTCTTCACAGTGGATTTACCTGTATATCTTTATGATATGGGCTCAAAGAGTCCAGGTCCATTAATTTAGGTGCTTTCAAAGAAACACAGCCAAGCCTGGCCGATGTGGCTCAGTGGTTGAGCATCAACCTACAAACCAGGAGGTCACAGTTTGATTCCTGGTCCAAGCACATGCCCGGGGTTGTGGGCTCGATCCCCAGTGGGGGGCGTGCAGGAGGCAGCTGATCAATGATTCTCTCTCATCACTGACGTTTCTCTCTCTCTCCCTCTCCCTTCCTCTCTGAAATCAATAAAAATATATTAAGTAAATAAACAAATAGAGACAGCCAATATTTCCTTAGATTCTCTTTCTTCCCCTTTCTGTGCTTGTAAAGGTGACTAGTCCCCCTCACCTGATTCTGCAGATGAAGATGCACGTTCTATAGATACGCTGATAAGATCAAGGAAGAATTGCCCTCCATCTAGTCTGTCTCCTTGGGGCCTTGCTGGGCTCATTAGTGATGATTTAATGAACTCTCAGCTGGAATTCTATTTCTCTGTTCTGATGTCTTGGAAGCCATCTCACAATTATACCCAAGTACTTCCAAGTGACACTAGATTAGACAATATTATAAATTTTTAAAAAGTAGATTGGCAAAATATTCGTAGCCCCCCCCCCTTTTTCCCCTTGCTTAACATTAAGTCAGGTTTATTATTTTAAAATGATCTATTTGGAATTGTGCATAATCCCCAAACAGCCTTGGTTTTTATCTGTAGACAGAAGTAAAAGGATGGCCTAGAATCCTTATTCCATGTTCTTCTTAGTAAGTACGCAGCATAGCTGGTTGTGTACAATTTAGAAACTCCTGATTAAGAAGCTAATTAAGAATAACTTTTACAGGGAAGAATTATGGCTCCAAGAAGACACCAGAGATTTAAATAAAGGCCACACTGTAGCACATTTAATACCACAATCTCTCAATGGATTTTCTTAATTGTAATTATCTCTTCTTCCGCTGTTATAATATTTGGGAATTATCATAGTTTAAAAATATTTTTTTCTGTGGTAACCAAAGAAAACCAATTGGTGGCAACAATGAGAAAAGTGAGACTAATCGTTAATGACAACTCATTCTTGCAGAGTAGAGGTCCCACGTTCAGGATCCGTAAGCTGGATGCCTCGATGTAGCCAGCCGTCAACAGATAACTTGTTGGCTTTGAGTCAGTGTCTCCAACAGTTGTTCATATGTGAAAATATAGATATTTGCATTTGTCACGTTTCCTACCTTCTCCATAAAATTCACTTTCTATGTTTTCATTGCTATTTACTATTTTTTCATATTAATCTTCTTACCCATAAAATAGAGTTAATAATATCCACCTCAAGGGTCATCTTAAGAGTTCATCATAGAAACTACATTAAAATTGAGCAGAAAATGGACCATCAGAAAAGATCAAGAAAACGAGCTCCCTTGAAGCAGAGATGAAGGGGTCAACCCTTCATCCCTGAAGTTAAAATCCAACTAAAAACGGAACTCATCTCTCTCTCTCTGTTTAATTTGAGCACAGAGCCTGGAACCTTGCAGTCATTCCATGTTTACTTAATTCACTCCGCAGCTATTGATAGGCGATGGGCACTATGGGAAAAAGGCTATTAGTATCTCCGGGTCTTTACAACATACAGCGGTGGCTTTCAAATGCTGACTATTAAGATACATTCAAAAATAGGTTTTTCATATTATGCAGCATGCATGTGTGAGCGCACACACCCAAAACAAGTACACACACGACTAAAAAACATCCTTCACAAAGCAGCTCTTACCCTAGCCATGTGTCACACACTTTGATATTTATCCTTTTGTGTTCATTTTTGTAAAATAAAATAAAGAAATGGTGGCTGCAGTTCATTACATTGACTGCAATACCAACCCAGGAGAACCATCCAGTCCTGTGAAAAGCCGTTTTACACAGGATGTTCTCACTATTTCTGAGCACGGACACTATCAGACTCTGCTGGGGCTATTATTGCAATGAAAGCACCAAATTTTAGAGTCTTAAAAAAAATCCCATTGTCTCCAAACAACAGAATCTATTTTGAATAAGACACAGAGTTTTCTCTCACTTATCTTTATTCCTCTTGGAAAAAATTAAATCTCACCGGGGCAGAGATAAAACCCTTTAAGTCTCATCATGATTTATACACAATGAGATCATTTCTTTAGCCTTAGTTACAAAAAAAAAAAAAAAAAGAAGAAGAAGAAGAAGAAGAAAAAGAAGAAGAAGAAGAAGAAGCTGCAAGTGATTGACCTTTCAGCAGCAGGATCACACACAGTATTAACACACTGCGGACGGATCACGAGGATTCTCGCTTCATATTACACAGTGTTTTAGCAAGAACATGGAATAAATAACTTCAAAATGCAACGGGTATTTAATTTTAAAGTGTGCCTTTAACTTTTATGTAAAGCGTTGTTTGTACTCGTTCAATAGAAACTTATCTGGCCAATGGGTAAAGCTAGCAATGAAACTACTGGTCTGCAGTGTGTTAAAAGTCAGAAATCGTGGGAGCACATTCCTATTGAGGCAATGGATTTGTTAAGCTAAACGTAATAAATCCTATTTAATAACGAAGTCCTTGTTCTCTTAAACTAACGTAGAAGGACGGTGATTATAAACATGAGAGATCTACAATACGGCATTTCCAACTACTGAAAGACACAACACTCCATTTTCATTACGGGATCTGCCTAACCAACATGCAAGCGCTAAGTTCAAATAGCAAACCCTTTGCTGTTATTGAGCGCGTCACCGATCTCTCTCAGTAAGAAACTCAGGTGCCAATACCAAGGCTGATGCAGAGCTATGGCGGAGACCTTCCCTTCTGTTCTCTCTATTTATCTACCAGCCTCTCCTCCTATAGTAATAGAAGTTTAATGGGGGCATGTGTCCACTCACCTAGAGGTGTATTTCCCAACACCCTTTGCTGCGAGGCATGTTTAAGGGATCAGGTTGTAGACAGTGAGATAAAAACAGAAGTGACCTATGCAATGTCTGGGTAATGAACTTAAAAAGAAAGGGGCTCCCTCCCCTATGTCCCATTCTGTTAGGAGCAATGTGGCCAAAGTGACCACCTACGGGCCAAAAATAAAAATCAGGCACTGCCCAGCTGGCGTGCCTCAGTGGTTGAGCATCGACCTATGAACCAGGAGGTCACAGTTCAATTCCCAGTCAAGAGCACATACCCGGGTTGGGGGCTCAATCCCCAGTAGCAGGTGTATAGGAGGCAGCCAATCCACGATTCTCTCTCCTCATTGATGTTTCTGTCTCTCTCTCCCTCTCTCTCTCTGAAATCAATAAAAATATATATTTTTTAAAATATATTTTATTGATTTTTTTTACAGAGAGGAATGGAGAGGGATAGAGAGTTAGAAACATCGATGAGAGAGAAACATCGATCAGCCGCCTCCTGCACGTCCCCCCTCCCCCCGCCACCGCTGGGGATGTGCCCGCAACCAAGGCACATACCCCTGAACAGAATCGAACCTGGGACCCTTCAGTCCGCAGGCCGAGGCTCTATCCACTGAGCCAAACCATTGAGGGCTAAAAATGTATTTTTTTAAAAATCAGGCACTGAGGATGGTTCACATGGTTAGATGACAGAACTAAATGAGTATTTTGTTTAAGCCACTTCCTTAACGTGGCCACACCTGTGTCCTAAATAACACACAATCCCTTTGCAAAGCGGACCTCTCCGAAAGGAGGGGGAGAGGGAGAGGAAACAGCGCGTGGAGTTTCATCACAGCAGAAGCAAGACTGACGTGCAAGGGCAGGAAGGACGTGAGGCTGTCCACGTGGCGGGCAGTGGCTTGGTCACAGAAAGGTCACGTGCTCCCACCTGCCATGACGCGTGTCACAGAAACAATTCCTGGAGGAGGCGGCTCCCTGTCTTCTACACACAGACTCTTTCTTTCTTTCTTTCTTTTTGACGAGATGAAACTTTCTTGTATATATTCATATCATATCAAATACTGAACTAGAACATAACTGCATTCTACTCATCACTACCCCAAATGTCAAAAGATTCAGCTCCCAGCAGGAAAATGAGCAGCGGCATCAATGGGAAAGGTCTCCGCGTGTTCAACGCTGCGTTCGCACCGCGGTGCCCAGTCAAATGGAGCATCGTGCACGGATGTCGCATGATCAAATAACTTAGGAAAGCGGACGTAATGGAATGAAATGAAAGGGGAAAAACAGAACCACTATTGATTCTTATAGGCAGAAGATAACGCTACAGCCCAAACACTCGGAGCGACAAACCGTATCACGATCCCAAACATGAGTTGTAATTTGCTTCTTGCGCCGTTGAGGTGGAGCTATTTCAACATGCTGGGTATTTATTTGGCTCCTGTCTCTTCAGTGCAGAGATGCTTTGTAGATAACGTTCATAGGGATACACAAAACTGCCCTGCCCCACACAACTCCACTAATGGAAAACACATCTCCAATACAGGACTGCGGCAGGAACCCACAATGGTGAATTTCCAATAACTACTTGAAAACATCACCCATATTTCAGACCTATTGCCTGGCTAACTTCTCCATTTACTACTAACCGAGCATTTCTGAATGGGTGCTTGTGGAGAGGAACAGCAATTACTGGTCTCACGCTGCAGACACCAGTAGAATAGACTTGATGGACACTTGTCTTATTTATGTGAAACCCTCCACTCAACCGTCAAGTTGAAAGGTAAAACCGCAGTCGCTCTAATGCCTCTGAACATGGAACTTGGGGAAAATGAAGACCTCTCCTCCCTCCTGTCCCTGATCTACAGGATGGCTTTGTAATTAAATAAAGGTTCACACAGAGAAACAGGACAGGGGCACTGAGCTTCTGAAAGAAAGGAGGCTCCTGCAGACATTCGGAAGCTGGAGAATGTGAAAACTTACTTTTTCTCTCTTTAATTTTTCATCAAAACAAAGAGAGGGACAGAAATGGTCCTAGACTTGGGAGCAATGATCTAGAAAGAGAGGGCCTGGCATCCGGATAAGAAAATTAGTAGCGGGCTGAGAAGCATTCCTGATGACCTCATTCTGAAAAGGCTAGGCCAGTGGTCGGCAAACTCATTAGCCAACAGAGCCAAATATCAACAGGACAACGATGGAAATTTCTTTTGAGAGCCACATTTTTTAAACTTAAACTTCTTCTAACGCCACTTCTTCAAAATAGACTCGCCCAGGCCGTGGCATTTTGTGGAAGAGCCACACTCAAGGGGCCAAAGAGCCGCATGTGGCTCGCGAGCCACAGTTTGCCGACCACTGGGCTAGGCAATGGACAGGCCCCGACCCTACAATGGGGCTCAGCGTGTGATCAGCTAAGAGAAGGAACAGCTGTCGCCTCCGTGTAGACCCGTCACTTACAGACTGATATTCGCAGTGTGTGAACGGAGGAAGGGACAGACAAACCAAAGACATGAGGATGGGCCTCTTTCATTTGTGGGCCACCAACTGTCCACAGTCCAGCCCCCCGAGAGGATGACGACAAAGCTCACGAGACGAAGGCTACATTGAACCAACGGTTCTCTCTGGCCCCTCAGTAAACAATCAGTGGTCAGAGGAAAATGTTAGAAAACTAGACCTCCCTGGGATATGTCGGCAAAAGGTGGGACCGTCTGACCCGTGAACAACCTTAGCGGCCACGCGTCGGCGGTGTGGCTTCCAGACTATGGTTACACATCTGTAAAAGTCAGCCAGATACGAACAATCTTTAGGGAATCTTAAAAAAAAAAAAAAAAAGGAATAGAGCAGGAAGACAAGCCACTTCTGTCCGTTGTTATCAATTCAGCCCATTTGTTCCATCAGAGAGAGAGCTGGAGCATCTCAGCCTCTCTAAGCCCGAACGCTGAGTTTCCGTGGCCGGACCTGGAACCATTTACTTCCTGGAGATGCTGGCTGGTGACGATGGCCAGGGGAGAGGACGGGAAGGTAGACATGGCCTCGCCAATGTCCATCCCTAACAAAGTGGAGACAGCACATTTATTATAAAGCAATCTCCACTCATTTCCGTCTGCTCTTCTCTGAACAGACACAACTTTGACCATGGACATGTCTGAAGGCAGTTATTCTGGATAATGTGAGGAAAAATTTAAAAGTGTGATACAGAACAATATTTAAAAGGAAGCTACTCACCGATGCCAATGAAAGCGGCTTCGTACCCCTCTGATTTCAGAGTTTGGAGAGTCATGTCGCTCACGGAAAGGCTTCTGCCACAAATTATCTGTAAGGGACAAGATGCGAATAATGACACTTCGAATTTTTATTGGGATACTTTTTTTAAAATGTATTTTCATTGATTTCAGAGAGGAAGGGAGAGGGAGAGAGACAGAAACATCCATGGTGAGAGAGAATCATGGATCAGCTGCCTCCCACATGCCCCACACTGGGGATCGAGCCTGCAACCTGGGCCTGTGCCCTGACCAGGAATCGAACCAGTGACCTCCTGGTTCATAGGTCAACTCTCAACCCCTGAATGATGGGCTGATTACTAAAATCTTGACCTTCAACATCAAAAAGAACAGGAACTGGAGATATATATATATATATTCGAACGTGTGGAAATATGTTTGTTAGAAGTGGAACACTAACACGTTTTACTTAAGGGGCTAAATGCATCTCTTTTGCCTTTTAATAAAAGTAACAAAGATAAAAGCTAGTGTATTTAAAGCCAAGTGGGTGAACTTTCATAGCTTAATTAATATGTTCAAAGCACTATGTGGGGGCACTTTCAATGAGAAAATGACAAATGAGACAGTTTCTGCCTAGTGTGTAGTAAGATCTGTGCAGAAGATGTACATAAACAAATATAACATAAAACAGTGAGACCAGCCAGGTGTGCAGGAGCTCAGAGGATGGAGAGATCCATCCTGGCGAAGGTCAGAAAGACGAGGACCAAGAGGCGGCAGGACTCCGATAGGACCTTTTTAGAGGGGCTGGGAGCGCGACAGGGAGCCTTGTCCAGGGAAGAGGAGGAAAGGCAGGAAGCAGGGGCGCGCCACCCCTATGAGAGGCCACAACAGGTTGTTCAGCTCCCAGACAGGAGCCAGTTTTCAGATCTGGAACCTGCCGAGGCAGAGGTGGCCGGGTCCACGGAAAAGGACCCTGCACGTAACCACCGCAGTGACCACCCCAGTCCTTCTCCACGGGAGCTGTGGCTGCTCGCCAAGGGGACTGGCCCCCGGGGAGAGGGAACAATCACACGTTTCAAGGACATCAGACACAGATTTGTCACTGACACCTGGAGACAGACGGGGACCTGCAGGGACCGGGCAAGAAGTGGAGCCTGGCTAACGTCTAGTTCCATGAGCTCACAGACCCAGTGTGCGCCTCTTCCCAGGCCTCACCTGGAACATCCGAACGCTGTACTTGTCCGGTGAAGTCACCCCCACATGAAGGCAGGAGGGAGGCGGGGAGAGATTAACCAAAGGACTTACACGCATACATGCACAACCCATGGGCGCATGCAGCAGTGCGTTGGAATGGAACTCTAAACGGCAGACACTGCCCCGGCTGGTGTGGCTCAGTGGCTAGAATGTCAGCCTGCAGACCCAAAGGTCCCGGGTTCAATTCCAATCAAGGGCACATACCTTGGTTGCAGTCTCCTCCCCGGCCTGGCCCATGGTTGGGGCATGTGCAGGAGGCAACCAATCAATGTGTTTCTTTCACATGGATGTTTCTATCTTTCCCTCTCTTCCACTCTCCCTAAAAATCAATGGAAAAATATCCTCGGGTGAGGATTAACAATAAAATAAAATAAAATAAAATGGCAGACATAAAAAACATTGCTGGGCTGCTACTCTGAAATCCTAGCATTATTGGTTAAACAGATACAACGTTAGGAAAATCCCCCGGTGGGCATGTTGATCATGGTTTTGTTCCTTGATTCCCTGCACTCTTATATTTGTAATGTTTTGCCATCTTGATATTCATAGATGTGGATTATAGACTATATTATAGCTTCCTCAGATGGCTTTAGTGACACATGACTGGGCACTCAAACATCTTAGCCAAATTCAGAATAAAATTCCTTCCACTTCGTTTTCGGCTAAGTTATTGCTAATCCAATACACGGGCTGCATATAATAAGGCCTGACGCAAAGCTCCATCTACTCTCCACTTTGGACTTGAGGACAACTTCCTTTACCCACCCACAAAAGGCATTCACACCGAGAAGAATGTTGTAGGGGTGGGCGAGATTAGCCTGCGAGCTCAGGTGCATATGTGCATAGCCCCTGGACACAGACACTAGTGTGGTGAAGGCCGGGGAGAGGGAGGTGGGGGTGGAGGGGGTCAATGGGGAAGAAAGGGGGACATCTGTAATACTTTCAACAATGAAGATAAATTTTTTAAAAAATAGTAATATTTATCATGTAGGATTAAGATTTATAACTGCTTTTGGAGGGGACCTCTGTAAATAAACTGTGATGCCACTATAAAAATACACAGGAGACAAGTGTACATGTTCTCCACACGTCTCTGATAGGAGCTCTGGCTAAAGAGATAAAGTATTTCCAGAATCTCTGAGACAGATCAGCCGGAAGAGTTTTTAAAATATTTGGCTGTTTTTAGTAACACCAATTATTTTGTCAACTATTACTGCACGTTTCTCTCCTTCCCTGCAGATATTGATAAGATTTTATGAGTTCCCAACAGCATCCTATTGTAATGGAAATGCTTGCTTCCGGCAACAGTAATGGAAAACAAGACAATGAAGAGAGCTCATCCAGAAAGAGACCTGGGAGGTATTTTTACTCAAATCATGAAGCAGAGGAAGTGCCTCACAATTACAAATTAAGTTAAATCAAAACTTAACTCTCTCACCCTATTCTGAGAAATGGCAACTATACATGTTTAAAACATATTTCAAAAAAAGCAAGAGCTTTATGCAGATTTACATGTTTAGCTTTAAAATTTAAAGCCATTAGAAATATCATAAACACTGTGAAACAAAAATGTTCCCATCCCACCCATTCGCAATTGCAAGACAAACAACGAGCATGGAGTCTGAAAGATGAGTACCAGCGCCTGGCACACACATCACAAGAGACTTCATTACGTCCACCTAAAGATAAAAATGATTTGCAGTGTCTCACATTAGATCTGTTATGATAACATCGAGATGTTATCAAAATATAACAGCTAAGAGGCTAATTCTTCTCAAGAAAAAAAGTAGTTTATTTTATTAGAAATGGCCTTTTGATGGGAAATCACTTGAGAGTGTACTTGATAAATTAGAAATTGCCTATCTTGCTGATCATGTAAAGTAAAAAAATAAAAATTTGAATGTTATAAGAATGCAGAAGCAAAGAAAAATATTATCCTAAACAACTCTGTGTTAAAGGGAAAAACAAAACTACAATTACTTAAGGAAAATAATCATAATAGTAATAGGAACACATGGATGCCCACAAGGATCTCTTCAAAAAGAAATGAATAATTTGAAATGGTTTTATTATTCAACCTAGAGAAATTAAAAAGTACATAACTCAAGGCTAAAAAAAAGGAGTTCCTAAAGCTCTATTTTAAGCCTACAATGTGTTAACTTTTTGACCACCTTTAAAGGAACGCCACAATATTTATTCCACAAAACAATGAGAAAGACAGAGCTGTTCCCCACGGATCTCCTGCTCATGTTGAGAAAGCACGATCACATGGGCACGCTGGCATGATGCAGAGAATAAATAAAATGAGCCTCTAAGAAATTATGTTCCATATTGTGAAATACGAATGGTTGAGTGCATGGAAGTTGCATGAAAACAGAAAAACAAAACAAAAGCGTGATTAAAGAAACCAAGCCCTTCCATTCTCCACACTGATCCCCTGAAGCAATTGAGGAATCTGTGTCTCACAGACAATTAATCACGTGCGGGCGTGCCAGATGAGCGCTATCGATCGCCCTTTTCCAGGCTGGTGGCCTTCAGACAGGCAGACAGACAAATGCCCTAAGCAAGGAGAGATCCTGCTGCTGCTGCCGGAGCCGCTTTTAATTGTTCTTCCCTACCACGTGTGACATTGTGCTGCTCAGAGCGGCTGCGGAGCCCACGCCTTTCTCTGAACAATAGCCATGTGTGGTCTTTCATTTACCTTCACCCCGAGGTCCTTCATCAGCTCAACCTCAAAGTTTACTACGTCATAGGGCAGCCGGAACTGAGGGATTTCAGAAGTGCTGGAAGAGAAGAGAAAGAAGAAAAAGAAGCACCTGTTGAAAAACCATCAATCTTAAAAATGCAACATGTCTTTCTGACCAATATTAAAGGACTAACTATCTCTTCGAAGGGTGTTTGCATTTCACAGAACATGAGACCAGTGGGGGCACCCACATTTTTACATACAGGATAAAATATTATAGGGACTACAGTCTACATTTTTACATGCAGGATAAAATATTATAGGGACTACAGTAGATAGAGGAGAAAGTGATGTGAAAAATAAATAAGTGTAAACTACGGAAAACGAGTAATAAACAGACAACTGGTAAAAAGCATTTCTAAAAGTATTAAGTTTATGGTCTATTAATCTATATATATAAAAGCCCAATATGCAAATTGTCCCTGCAGGAGTTCAACTGGGAGACCCATCACTTGCTCTGACGTGCGCTGACCACCACAGGGCAGTGCAGAACAAAGGAAGGCCCTGATTGGCCCAGATTGCCAGCCAGGCCTACAGACCCTACCCGTGCACGGATTTCATGCATCGGGACTCTAGTAATTATATAAGAAATTCCTAACAAAAGGCAATGTTAAATACCAAAAGTTAGTTGAAAGAACAGGTCATGTTTCATATACATACATATACGTACATTCATATATATTCTATCAAGATTCCTCTAGCTCAGCTGTTTTCAACACATGTGCTGCAAGCATGTTTAAAACATGTGATGCCTATTTAATTGGGGCGCTGGCCTCTTTTCCCATAAATTGCCAAATAAAAAAATGACCAACAGCCAATACAATAGCTATCTGGTATGAATGAATCAAAATTTTACCTTTTTTGGGGGGATCAGATCGGCAAAAAAATATATTTTTTGGTGTGCCGCAGAATTTTAGAAATTAGTTTATGTGTGCCCTGAGCTGAAAGAGGTTGAAAATCGCTGTTTGAGCTTGTTCATGTTGGAATCTGTGACTCTGTACTACTGTGCCATTCAGGATATGGCAGGATTAGTTCCATGTGGCCTAGAGAACATTTTTGTAGTAAACCCATCTTCTTCTCTGAAAGAAATAAGCATCCCTGAAGGACACAGTTATAAATAAGTAATGTCAATACTGGCTTTCTGTCTGCCCTTAAAAACCCCACAACAACAACAAGAAAAACTATTTATAAAATATAATCATTCTATACTATAATAATTTAGGGAAATATAAAAGCTAAGCAAAATTAACTTTTCAGTGTTATACAATAATGAACAGGCTATATGTGTCCATGAATATTTATTTATTCATTTATCTTGTCATTTAACAAGCATGTACAGAGTGCCAGGCGCAGTGTTAGCGACTGGGATTTGATGGTGAATTTTACCAATAAGCTCTCATGCTGGTGGGGAAAGTTCCAGAAACAGATAACTACGAAGGGATGTAGTGCATGTAATGAGAGCTACGTCCAGGCCAGACAGAGATTAAAGTGTAAGGTGAACAAGTAAGTGCTGCTGATGAAACCCCTGGGTGGCCTAAAGCCGTCTTCTAAGGCGCACACGCAGCCTTTTCCTTAGGCTTACAAACTTGATTATTCAACCAATTTCTCTACATCCAACAATCAGCAAGGCAAGGCACCATGCTCTGAGCGACAGAAAATGCACGGAATTAACAGTGTGAAATCAAGGCCTTCACTAACAGAGCTGTCTGACCAGTTAGGATGCAAGACTCCAGAGAGAAGGACTTTGGGTCTCAGTCCGGGATAAGAATCTCAAGCTAACCTGTGAACTCGGACCACCCCGGGCCCTTCCACGCCCTCACAACGCTCTGAATATCTATCACAATATTCCACCCCCAGATCCCTCGCTGACAAAAGGGTTATCTTCAGCTGAAGGCCGGTGAGAAGCAGAGACACAATTTGGAAAGCTCCCGCCCCCGCTTCTCTGTCTAAAAGCCGGACATACATTGGCACAGGCGCGTCTCCCATTTCGAGCCAGGAAGGGCAAACTCTGCATCACCGAGAGAAGTCTGGGCACCGACCTGCACCGAGGGGCACCTAGAGGGATCTAACCACAACCCTCAATGACCGTGTTCTCCCAGGAGCTTCCCTCTTTCGGCCACTGTCCCACAGGATGCCGCCCCCAAACCCCCTTTCATCGGGTCTTGTCACTTCTCCACTAATTCACTGTTCTTTGTAAACAAGATACACAAGCCTCCAGTCTGACACCCCTCCTCCACCTGAGGGACTCATCACTGAGTTCTCCCACCTGCATGCCCGGTACAGGTGTTGATAAACAGTTATTTCACAGGCCCAGCCACGGAAGCTAAGAGGCTAGAGCAGTGGTCGGCAAACTCATTAGTCAACAGAGCCAAATAACAACAGTACAACGACTGAAATTTGAGAGCCAAATTTTTTAAACTTAAATTTCTTCTAACGCCACTTCTTCAACATAGACTCGCCCAGGCCGTGGTATTTTGTGGAAGAGCCACACTCAAGGGGCCAAAGAGCCGCATGTGGCTCGCGAGCCGCAGTTTGCCAACCACTGGGCTAGAGGATACTTCTTCCTCCCGGTGTCTTCAAGGGCTAAGCAAAAGGGTTCTCAAACACTGTGGGCTGCATGTGGGCACCAACAGATAGCCTGTCTTATTTTGTTGTTATTGTTGTTGTTAATCCTCACCCAAGGATATTTTTCCATTGATTTTTAGAGAGAATGGAAGGGAGGAGAAGAGACAGAGAGAGAGAAACATCAATGTGAGAGAGACACATTGATGGGTTGCCTCCGCGTGTCCCCTGACCCAAGGCCAGGGGTCAAGCCTGCAACCAAGATACGTGCCCTTGACTGGAATTGAACCCAGGACCCCTCAACCTGATAGATGATTTTCATCACAATATTTTAGTTTGTTTTAAAATTATTTATTTGTGTCTAGAGCTTTAAAATATAAAAATACATTTTGGAGATTTGAGGCAATAACGTTGAAATTGGTCAAAATTGCATGATGGTTAGGATTATTTGCTATTGGGTGTTTTTCTACTCTTGTGGGCACCCTGCAGTTTAGAATGATGGACTGTCATCGATTTGAGTCTGAGCAACGTAAAAACATGTGCACTTTTCTAAGTATGTTTTGTGAACAGTAGTCGTATAAAGTGATGACACTGTGTCACTGCGGGGCCTGAGATGATTCTCTATCCACTGAGCCAAAGCGGCAAGGGCCAGATGCCCTGTCCTGAAAGGCATGGAGCCATATGGAAATGAACGGAAATTACGGTCTGATGAAGATCCTCCGATTCAGGGCAGCTTAGGAAGAACAAGGGGCTGTGAATGAGGAATTCCAGCCAATAAAGCAGCCACAGCCAGGCAAGGCTCCACGCATAGGCAGATACACTGTGAGGCTGACGCAGCCCACCAGGGATCTGTATGGGATCTCAGTAGGAGAGAGATATATCATATATGTATTATATCTATCTATAATATATGAAAGCCTACTATGCAAACTGTCCCCGCAGGAGTTTGACTGGGAGACCAATCACTTGCTATGACCTGCACTGACCACCAGAGGGTGGCGCAGAACGAAGGAAGGTCCTGGCCGGCAGCCAGCAGCCAGGGAAGGGAGGCCCCAGCCGGCAGCTGGAAGGCCCCGATTGGCCCTGACCGCCGGCCAGTCCTAGGGACCCTACCCTTCACAAATTTTGTGCACCGGGCCTCTAGTATGGTATAAAAGGAAAAACGGTTCTGCACGAAGAAATCGCTCTCAAAGAGCAGACGACAAGGAAGGAGGACAGACCCATCTGAGTGGGAGGAAACCTGAGCAAGCAGAAAGTATAATTCTTTCTTTAAAAAATAATTTGATTTCAGAGCGGAAGAGAAAGGGACAGAGAAATACCAATGATGAGAGAGAATCATGGATCAGCTGCCTCCTTCATGCCCCACACTGTGAATCGAGCCCGCAACCTGGGCATGTGCCCTGAATGGAAATCAAACCGAGACCTCCTGGTTCATAGGTTGACTCTCAACCACTGAGCCACACCAGCCGGGCACAAAGTATAATTTTGAGAACTGAAGGAGGCATGCAAGCAAGTTAGATGCCGGCCCCTCACATGGCCCACAGCTCTGCAGCCAACACTGAGCGCAGGGCTCAGCACATTCGTGAAACGAATCAATGTGTGGGGATCGCCCTGCAAGCATCTCCTCGGACCCTAAGCGGAAGGGGAGACTCTAAAAGGAGGCGGCTGCATTTGGTCCTGATCACACGGCTTTCACTTTGATAAGTAACAGACAAAGTCAGCAAGTGCACACGTGCATGGCCCTGAAAGCCCGTTGACACCACCTTTATCTTTGTCATGGTAACAGCAAGCCCTTCAACCCTTTTAAACTCACATGCTGGGGCGGGGGTGGGGGTGGGGAGAGGGAAATAGAAGCCACAGTTGGAGGGAAGCAGCTCTCCTGATTATCTCGCACATTTGCTGCGGCATCACAAATAAGCAGTTGGTTGTGTTCAATCTAGTGGGGATTGGGTCTCCTTCACCAGCTCGAGTGATTTCCTGCAAAGTAGTTGGGATCTCAATTTACCGGGGAGAAAAGAATCTATTTGGATGAAAAGGAAAAGGAAAGATAAAACCTGGCATCCCCTCTTTAAGCAATTGATTTCCAATACGAAGCTAATCGAATCTTTTTTAGCCACTTTGAAGGGACAAGAGGATGAAAGACATCTGTAAGTGAGAAAATAAATGAAGGGAAACGTGTTGTGGCTGTCATTCAGCTGAATTCCAGCGTCGGTGCTTATAATCCTGTAAGAGTGACCGCCTTAGATGGTCCAAGGAGAGCCACCGGGAAGATATGAAGGCAAAGGGAAGAAAATAAATCAAGAAAGAATTTTAAAAATAACATGTTTGGTCATGAATCCAGGAAAATCTGTCCCACTTGACAATGTCCAGCAAATCTATGGAAACACAAGTTTAGTGTCGATTTCTATGATGTAGACCTGTCTCTCCTGCATTTGAGCTCAGAGAGAGAGAAAGATGCTAACAACCATGACAATCTACCAAAATCGTCAACACAGAATAATTCACAAACTGGGCTTGTTCCATTTTAGGCTTGTGCAAATGCAATTAAGGGCAAAAAGATTTTTCCTAGTCTTAGGGTATACAACAGTTACATTCATATTTTTTAAATTAGCTCATGTATTCATTGATGTGTATAATTGAAAAAAAAACTTACAATGCTTACATATCTTGCTAATACATTATGTTTCTCCTAATTAATAAAGCTGCAGTAAAATGCTATTATAAAAGATAGCCTAATGCATTCCGGCAAAATAATATATTGGGTATTTTACTTTCTAGGATATAAAGAAGTTTGTAAAATATGTGTAATCCCTTAAAACTCATAGTGGCGAAACGTCTATATAAGAAAATAATTATTTCTTGGCAATCGGTTATTTTTTCTCCAGCTTATTCTTCATACCTACCTTTACTGGTCTTCCTATTATGTAATATTTTTGCGTGATGATTCAGTCAAATAGTTTTACATTAATGCAAGTTTATCTTTGTTTTAGCATATTATTATTTGAGCAATATTGAAATTTATACATTTAGTGACATACGTTTTTGGTGTCATAAAACATAAAAAAATAGGAGCACGCATTTTAGCCATAGCTTGATTAAATTTATTCTTTGTGATTATTAAATATAAAAAATGTGGTTTAAAAAATAGTTCAGTAGCCATCAAAACTTAAATGCTAAGTATAGCAACAGATATGCAAAATGGTTTTATATTACAATCCATGATTTTCTGATGCAAGACGAGATATTTAGGGAAAATAATAATAAATTGAGTAATATTATTAACTTACTGCCCAAATACTTTCTCATTTTTACACCAAATATTTTAAGCAATATTCACTTCCTACTTATAATAAAGTTTTCCTCTTTACGATCATAAATGCAATCTCCCTCCACTCCAGAGCTCCGTGTATTTTAAACAACGGAAACTCCATCCAATTTCCAGGCTCGGCTCAAATATCTGAAAGTCACTGATACAAATGAACATTTTCCATTTCCATGTATTACTCTTCATGGAAATAAAAGCCCACGTGACTGAATCTTGATAACACAATAATCACACTGGTTACTATCAAACACTATTTTTTATATTTATGGCATTTATGAGATTAACTGCGTAGATGTACAGGAAAATGAGACATCTTTAGTAGGCGCTAGCTTAATCAAATGCAAAATATAAGAGACTACACTGAAAATATGTGAGCAGGACAATGTGTCCGTTCCTCCACAAAATGAACCGCCCTGTGGCCTCCGGAGCTGGGCTTTCCCACCTCCAGTGTCTCTACGTTCCAGGCATATCTCCACCCGAGGACAGACTCACAGGGATGACGTAAGTTTTCATGTGATTGGCTCCTCTACCCATAAAATATTTTACTGAGATTTCTCTTCAATTCACAGAATGAGACAGAGGAATGTCAAAGTAAATACTGCTTAAAGCCAACTGCAAATTCAAACTGAAAAACAAAATCAGAATGTGAGCGTTTGGAAAAAGCACATTTAAAATGCCATCTGTGTGCCTCGAGTTTGATTATAATTATGAACCAACAATATTCATTACCTGGTTTACCCCAGGAGAGCGGATACTACAATGCAGGCCTTACCTCAAACCGCCAACGTACTCTTGTTTTTCAAATATCGTGATGTCCGAGTAGCCTAATCGAGCCAAGAAGGAGGCACAACTTATACTTGCAGGGCCGGCACCAAAAAGCGCGATCTTTGCCGAATAGGCTTCGGGCATCTCCTCCGGGGGAGGCAGAGACGGGTCCCTGATTTGGGGTATGTTCATTGCTTTGAACACCTACGGAGAAACCAATTGCCATGGTTACTATTTTTAAACAAACATTTACATCCTCAAGCATTGTTTTAATGTGCCAAATGTATGTGTATTTTTATTTAATACTAGAGGCCTGGTGCATGAATTTGTGCATGGGTGGGGTTCCCTAGGCCTGGCCAGCAATCAGGGCCTTCTGGCCCGGGGGAGAGACACAGAGAGGGGAGGGACTGCAGGAGTTTAGCCGGCTGGGGGGAGGGATGGGGCACGGGAGGTTGGCTGCTGGTCCCCAAGGAGGAAGCCAGCCCTTGGCCCCCCCGGGGAAAGGGGCCATGTCCACCACCACCCACCCCGAGTTCCCTGTCCCAGCCTGGGGCCCAAAGGCCCTGGCGGGGCCGGGAAAGGAGGTGACAGTCATCGGGCAAGGCCAGGCGTGGAAGGAACAGATGCCGGATGCCAATGCCACGGGAGCGCCACACCACCGCACGGTTCCCTGCCGCCCCCACCCCCTCCTCCTTCCCTCTCATAGTGACTGGTCGATCGGTCGTTCCAATTGTTGTGGTCATTTGGTTATAACGGTCGCTTAGGCTTATATATAGATATAGATATAGGTATAGATATAGGTATAGGTATAGATATATAGGTATTTTTATTGATTCCAGAGAGGAAGGGAGAGGGAGAGATAAAAACATCAATGATGAGAGAGAATCATTGATCAGCTGCCTCCTGCATGCCCCCCACTGGGGATGGAGCCTCCAACTCAGGCATGTGCACTGACTGGGAATTAAACTGTGACTCCTGGTTCACAGGTTGATGCTGAAACCCTGAGCCACACAGGCCGGTGCATTTGTGTTTTTAATAGAAATAAGCAGTGCATTTTCTTAGATGTTGTATTGGCCCAACAAGGTGACAAGTTGGGTCAGATGCCCGCTCAGCCCCGGTTGTGATACAGAGCCCAGCAGAGAGAGGCCTGAGTCCTTTGCTCACCACTTAACACTTCTATCCCATTTCTGGCCCAAATGGTTCTATCTCCCTTTTGACTTCAGCTATTAATTTTCATTGTGGACTTATTATATTTCTCTTATCATTACACTTGGGAGCCAAACAAGTGGTTTACAACTTCACTTAGAGCACCATGCCTTTTACATGGGATTCATACTGACACAGTGTCAAAACTTTATACGACTACTATTCATAAAACAGACTTAGAAAAGTGCACATGTTTTTAAGTTGCTCAGACTCAAATCGATGAGAGTCCATCATTCTAAACTGCAAGGTGCCCACAAGCGTAAAAAAATGCCCAGTAGCAAATAATCCTAACCATCATGCAATGTGGGTCGTTTTCAACATTATTGCCTCAAATCTCCAAAATGTATCCTTATATTTTAAAGCTCCAGGTACACATATGTAATTTTAAAACAACCTAAAATATTGTGATGAAAATCAGCGAGCACTTCATTCAGTCCCATGGTTTGATTATCAGCCATTGTGCCAGCACTAAGTATTTTTAATAGGTTTCTAAACATTTTTGGAGAAAAACGTCAGATATTTAGTGAAATCTATCAAGACACCATTCCTTTCTATTAATCATCACATTAGGACTGAAAGGAGAGACACAAATCCCACCTTCACAGAGATGACTTGCAGTGGTATCCCGAGAGGAGCATTTCACCAGGGGACAAACTGTCCATTTTATGACTGCTTAACGAATACCTTTCATGATCATCTTTTTTCTCCCAGAAATACTCCCTTTGTGTGTGTGTGTGTGTGTGTTTTAAACAGCAGTATGGAGAGATTTTATTCAGAGACAATGCAGATTTGGGGCAATCGACAAGTGTGAGGTGTCATTAATGGAACAATGATCCTATTTCTAAATGACCCGTAAAAGGCATTAGTGATAAATACTGGTTATCATTCACTATCATGGCAATGCATCTTCGTTTCTGACACGTGAGCTGATGGACCTGATCGGTCAGTTGGCCAAACTGCTTCACACACATGCCAGACGGCTTCCTAACGGTGCTCGTAGCCCAGCTCCGCGCCCCCCCCCCCCCCCCCACAAGCCAGGCTCGGGCTTCCCGCAGTAAATGACACCTTAGGTACCAGCCTCAGCCGCACTCGCGGCACCGACCCCTTCCAAGGCCCTGATTTCAACTGTGCAGGAGCGAGTGCTTCTCTGTAACGTGTCATAAACGAAACCCGCAGTTCGTCGTCTGGGGCCCCACAGAACCTGGCGCCTGGCTGCATGGGCAACCAGCCTCTGACGGTCAGAAAGGAAAAGAAAAAGAGGACAGCGTTTTGGTAACATGGTCAACCGAGACAACGACTGGGCCCTCCGTGTCCGTCTCACACACCTGATTCATTGCAGGCGCTTCCTCGCTCAGAGGCGGGTGCGCGGTGGCCGAGGCCCCTGGGGCTGCGTCTGCAGGTGGAACCCTGCGCACCTGCAGCCGGAAGACCTGGCTCACTGAGCGGGCGCGGGTGCCTTGTGACATTCCCGGAGGCCAGTGCGTGTCTGTGACATCACACAAATGGGAGCACTGGCTGTGTGCTCCAGACCTGCCCTGGTGGGGTGCAAGCTGGTGAAGTTAACGACTTTCACGGGCCTCCTGCTCCTTACACGTAAGATGGAGACGAGCGCGCTTACCCGCAGGTGATTCTGATCGAGGATCGTCAAGTTCTACGTGCCTGCCACCCTCCAGGACAGTGGTTCTCAACCTTTCTAACGCCGCGACCCTTTAGTACAGTTCCTCATGTTGTGGTGACCCCCAACCATAAAACTATTTTTGTTGCTACTTCAGAACTGTAATTTTGCTACTGTTATGAATCGTAATGTAAATATCTGTGTTTTCCGATGGTCTTAGGCGACCTTGCTAGCTGTATAGCCTAAGACCATCAGAATACCTAAGACCAAGTGACACAAATGGACGAAGGTGGGGCCGTCAGTCCCAGGGTGCTGATGTGAGCACACGTTGACGGTGGCGAGGACCTTTCAGTTGCTGGCTTTTACTATTTGCTGAGGAACGCCAACGTGTCTCGGGCCCTGTAGTTCAGAAGCAGCTCACAGCAGCTCAGTCAACGCTGGTTTGAGTCACTGAATCCCTTCCCAGTGGGAGCTTAGGGCGCTGGGTGTGCACACCAGCCCGTCCGCCTGGGATGGTCTGGTTTGCGCCCGCTGCCCTGGGCTCATGATTAGCAACGTCCTCTCCAAAGTGTCTGTGTCTGATCACTTTACTTACAAAGCAACCCAGAGGACAAACATACAGCAGGAGCCCATCCAAGCTCACCTTTCAGTGCACGTAGTGTTTTTGTTTTTTGATAACTGGTTTTCATTTGAGGACTGCACACATGTTTGTTTTCTTTGTCTCCACTTTTCTATGATAGATGGGATGTATCACAAAAATACATTATTGGAGAGAGGACATGCAATACTCTACTATGTATCAGTATAGATATTTCTATAATCTCCTTGAATATGCTTGTGCAAGGCCAACGTGGAAGGCTTTTTGTGACCTCCCTGGTCCAAAAAGAAAAGGCACAAGTATTGTTTTTTCTAGTAAAATGGTCACAAAGTAACAAGTAAGCATGTTCCCTCTTCACTCACAATTTGTCAAACTAATTATTGTAGCACTGAAGCAAACTATAAATGCTGGTACCTTTTAAGTAACTGTTAAATGTTCTTTCATGTAGTCGCGTGAGGCCTGGCTGTTTAAACTATAATACTGGTTTTTTTTTATTGTATTATAAGTACTGATTAAATGAATGTGAACCGAGTTCACTTAATAAAATATAGTCTACAATGGTGTGTAAGTAGTGTACCATGTTGGGACAAGGAGTGGGCATGTCAAGTGAGAAGGGATATTAAAAACACACTGAGACACACAGTTAATAGAACACCTAAGAAGGAATTCTCTTCTCAGTGAGCTCCCTGAGGAGTCTGGAATTTCATGTGTCAGTTCCATGCTTAACTAAAAGTCTAAAAACTAAACTAAAAGTACAGTGTCAAGAAGTAATGCCACACAAAGAGCATATGTAATGGGTATTAAAATAATCTCATAGCCTGGCCAGTGTTGCTCAGTGGTTGAGCATCGACCTATGAACTGGGAGGTCAATGATTGGATTCCCGGTCAGGGCACATGCCTGGGTTGCGGGCTCGATGCCCAGTGTGGGGCACGCAGGAGGCAGCCAATCAGTGACTCTCTCTCATCATTGATGTTTCTCTCTCTCTCGCTTGCTCTCCCCCTTCCTCTCTGAAATCAATAAAAATATATTAAAAAATAATCTCATAGAATGTTTATTGCAAAAAAATGCCACTTTTAGATATCAAAATCTAACGTATTCCTAAAAGTGCCTAATTGATGCAGCAATTTTAATACCAATCCTCTGAACTTAACTTTAACAGTTCAAGTCAAATGTTAGAGCGCCCTGGAATTTTACTTTTAATTTCCCTACATTGCCTCCCTGACTCAATGACATCAGCAGGAGAAAATGGATTCGGCATGCAGCTAACAATCCACTTAGAGTTATCTTTTCAAACTTCAGGAAAACAAGCAGAAAGATCCATTCTCGTTTCATTCTCCTTTTGCAACAATTCATTAGTTTCATGTGAGAGGCAATGAGAATGGAGTTGGCCTGTTAAATGTGATAAATACATGATTTCTTACAAATTGAATGAAGTACGCCAACACATGTTCACATAGAAATCTCAAGGGTTACACTTGAGAAGAGACATTTCAAAAGCCCCATGAGATGGATGAGAAAATACAAACCACATTATTAGAATTAGTGTTATTAGTGCCAAATGATCTTACAGAAGCCACACTGTTAGACCTCACCGAATGAGAGGAAAGTGCCTCCCTCAGAGGCGGGACCAGCCCGTGTCCTGTGTGTCCTGAAGGCACACCCGTGTGTCTGAGCAAGGTCACTGCAGATGTGCAGCCAGCAAAGGACTGAATAAAATGACCACGCATACACACACACACACACACACACACCCCACAAAAGGCAGCGGGCCATCTCTGTGCCACTCGTATTTTTCCACCACAGTCCCTCCAAGTCGCATGCCCAGGTTCCAATGGAAAAGTGTAAGGTATGGGTTTAACCAAAAATGGCAGACTACAGAGTTGATATTTTAAAAATCACTTCTTAAAAGTTACGGGAAAAACAATTTTGAAAATATCACACTATTTTAGTCTGCTCTCCTAACCTTTACTTAATTTGGTTGAAAAAAACAGATTTAGATTTCTTGAAAGGTCAAACATCAGTCACTGTTTATCAGACAACCAACTAGGCAACGTGTTCGCATCACGTTCTGCTCTGGCCGAAGAGCTCCCATCCATCGTGTGGAAGGACGTGGCATTCTGCCCCTTACCCTTCCCTTCTCACAGGCAGCACATCGGCACCTGCTGTGTGTTCTGCTGGTCTTCACAGCACTGCTGACAGGTGGGTAAGTCTAAGCGAACCACCCTTGGACTTAGAGAAGACAGAACTTTCTAGAATAACTTGCCCTAAGCAATGAACTTAAAAGAATGGATGGAAAGCTCTCCCACATAATTTCCCTGGGAGATTTTTATTTAATGGTTTCATAGACCTATTCGAAGCTACAATTACATGGTGAGGTGAAATTGGAAATGCACCGAATGCCGTCCTCACCTGTGCTGTTTTAAATAAATAGACTCTGCTTTGGGGAGGGCTGGTGGGACTCTCATTAAAACCAAGTGCGAGTTCTCAGAGGAATGCCCTCTCTCTCTCTCTCCTCTCCTCTCCCAGGGCACAGGAAACCTAACAATATTACTTTAACTCATTTTGTTTTGGAAAGCGATGTTAGTTCATATACATATTGCGTGACCTTTTGCTTACTGCCTCCTTGCAAGCTTGCCCTGGTTTAATGAAGAGACGATGTGTCCCCAAAGAAGCCTGTGGGCGATGCAAGTGAGTCTTCTCCACCAGCAAAGGGTGCTTTGGGGTTGCAAAGGCCCTGCCTCGCACTGGTCAGGTGTACCTAGCAGTGCGATGGTGCACTCAGTAGGAAAAGAAATTAAATCCCAGAATTTATTGCAACGACTCACAACCTCCAATTGTTTCTATTTTCTCATCCCCAGGAGCCCTTCCCGGGAATTAACCTGTCAGAAGGCAGGGGGGAATAACCCTGATTTATCACCGAAAGCAAAGTGAGACTTAAGCTGCAGGGATATTAGGGGGAGGGTCCTCAAGGAAAGAGTACGTGAGGCTGAAGTTGACAGAGGCGGAGAGGGAAGTCATTAATGAAACAGCCAGGGCTGACAGGCATTTACTTTGGCCTTTTAGCAAACTGGACCCCAGGGCGACAAAATCTTCCTGGAGCCTCCGGAGAAGCTGATCCTCTCAATGATACATGGGAGCGGGCCGGGTCGCTGACTCCCTAGAAACCCCAGAGAGCAGAGGAGACGCCAGGGAGTCCAAGTCCTTCACAAAGGGCTCCTAACAGAGGAAGCCAGGCCCCGAACGCACACAGCCAGCAGGGAAAGTGCTTTCGTTGTCTCCTACTTCAAATCTGTCAGTGCACAAAATCGAATGCTGATGAACAGTCTTCAGGGTGTTTGTGGAAATCCTCTAACCTCTGGTACTCACACGATATTGCAAAAGAACATGGCGCGTTACCTCAAGCTGTGAAGATTAAGGGGAGTTCCCGGGAAAAGAATCAGTTAAGCGAGACCGCCCTTTCGTAGCGGGGCCCACAATTAAACACTCCGATGTAAAGTTAATGAATACATTCTACTTTCAGATCCTCTAATGTATGCAACTTTTAGTCAAAGTATTTGATTAACCTTCTGGGGCTGCAATTCATCTGACATATGGTTTTATGAAATTTCTTTTTTTTTTTCTAGTCAAGTAGTGGGATAAAAATACGGTCGGGGGCACAAAACACACACAGTTTAGCTGTGTTATCACACTCACCACTTTGGATATCAACAAAGCACCGACGATTATCAAGTGACTTCCCCATTTCCACGCCGTCAGAGGGAGAAGCGATGGCACAGCTTACCTCGGCGGCAAACTGCTGCAGTCCCCCGATGTTAATGGGACCCTCCTCCATGGCATATAAATTGCAGCCGCCCACACACAGGTCAGAGGTTGGGCACACCATTCCACAGGTCAGACCCAGGGGGTTGTCCGAGAAAATCATCTTGGCAGCTCCATAATAGTTCTGCCAAAATAAAATAAAAGTTATGCTGTACCAGCGTACCTTCAACACTCAAATTACGGCCTATTCTATGAGGTCATGGAGTTGGAGATCAAGACATAAAAGATGCAAAGCTTTCAATAATACTGTTTCCCATCAGGAATAACCCGCAGAGGATGCAACATCTAGGAGTATTCAGTATAGGGCAAATGGATAAATGAACAATTCATCAATTTTGAAAAATCTGAACTTTAAATATAAGCGTTCTGTAATCCTTTTCTTTACAAGGCATCTAGCTATAGCCTGCCCTAAATTATTTTCATTTCTAACAGTGGTAAATGAGGTGTATTGCTTATACAAACTTAAAACCTAAATCTTTTTTTTAAATATATTTTTAATGATTTCAGAGAAGAAGGGAGAGGGAGAGAGAGAGAGAAACATCAATGATGAAAGAGAAATACTGATCGGCTGCTTCCTGCACGCCCCACACTGGGGATAGAACTTGCAACCAAGGCATGTGCCCTGACCAGGAATTGAAGTTAATGGTTAGTTAATGACAATGGTTCAGTTAATGATAATGGTTCAGTAAGCGTTGAGGCCAAGGAATGAGCCGATGCTCAAGCGTTCTGTCACACTCCTGAGGACAGCAGATCAACATTCAACCACTGAGCCACGTCTGCCGGGCAAAACCTTAATCTTAGAACTTAAAAAAAACACAGTGACATTTAGGTTATTCTCCATGTAACTGAATTAGCAGCAGCTGGGGCTTCTTTCTCGTCATTCCCCTGACATCTGCAGGGAAACGGTGTATTAAGCACTTCGTAGCTCAGAGACCTGGTTCGCAAGTTTGTAAGGATTTTGGAAAATTCCGATAAACAGGGCGGGCTCCTTTTTTCAGAATTTTCCTCCTTACAAACTGTCCAACCAAGTCTCCTAGTTCCCCCACATGGCTCAAATAAACTTCTGTAAAAATTAAAAAAAAAAAAGAACCCCATGCTGATTAGCATCCTAACATACTGTTAACCAAAGGTGCAGACCACGCTCATTACACAGGCCCTCCTGGACCCGACCTGACAAGCTCCCCTCCGCCCCTCCCTCCCACACACCTGGCTATTTCCAACAGCTCCGAATCCCACCCACTGTATCCAGAGGCTGTGGGACACAACTTGTCCAAAAATGGCACAGCTATGTCTTTATTTACTAAATAAAGAACAAAAGTAACCAGTTTAGTATTTCGGGGCCATTTTTCCCCCTAATCCAAGAAAGATTTAGACCTGACCAGTAATTCTCAAAACAGTCAAGTTCATAAAAAAATAAGAATAATTTGAAAAAAACTGTTAACAGTCAAGGGGACCCTAAGGAGACAGGAGAACTCCATGTACTATGTTATTCTGGACAAAATCCTAGATCAGAAAAGAAGGACTAGGTAAAAATAAGAACATCTAAAGAAATTATAGACTTAGTTAATGATAATGGTTCAGTAATTGTAACACATGTGCTAAAATATGAATGTTAACAATAAGGGAAACTGTGTGCAGATGCATATGGGAATTCTCTGCACAATCTTCACAATTTTTCTGTAAATATAAAACTGCAATAAGAATACAGTTTTAAAAAGGGATTGTAGAATGTACTTAACAATACGAAACTCGTGCATTTATTTTACCTTTGGCTTTGTGTGAAATCCTTTTAAAGGTCTTTGAAAACACACACATGGCTTCTGTGAATAACTTCAAGCATAAATACTAATTATTAGAGACTATAGACTACTGATGATGATAAACAACAATAACCTTTACTATTTATTGACACTTTGGTACATTCCCAGCACTCTGCCACGCCTTTCTATTTATTCTTTATCCCCGCTCATCTTATGTACAGCGCTCAATAAAAAAACTTTTAGGCACGAGAAGAGACAATTAAATGCCTCATGATCTGAGAAAGTAAGAGGTAAATGAGGCAGAGCCCAGGTGACCCAGACATTGAAGTTAGCAGAAAAGACTTTAAAATAATCTTGATGACAATTCAGGCAAAGAAAAGGCAAACCAAATAGATGAAACAATGCAAAACATAACCAGAATACTAAAATCTGTTTTAAAAGAATCAAACTGACATTCTGCAATGGAATAACACATTTAAAAATAGACTTTAATGCATACTTTTAACAGCATTCGCAATGATTTAACTGCATTTGTCATATTCAATGTGTCTCCTTAGCAACCAAGACACGTCTGACACATGAGAAGGGGTCTTCAGTACACATTTTCCGAATACGTCGGAGGAATGTGTTGTGAAGTGAAACCTATAAACAAGGTGACCTCGGGGGAAAGGTTAAATAATTTGCCAAAGGACCACACAGCATATAACCGGCAGAGCTGGGATTCAAAGCTGTATGCCTGAGCTGTTGAGGCCAAGGAATGAGCCGATAATCAAGCGTTCTGTCACACTCCTGAGGACAGCAGATCACCGACAATGAAACCGGTTAGTGGTTCTTCAACACTCCGGCGACTCCAAGTCTAACCTTACACCAAAATAAAATTGTCAGAGGCTATGAAATTTTTAAAAATTAGTAAGAATGACTGAATGCTTCATAAATAAAAAGCACCATAGCAATTTTTGGAAACGTCAAATGCCTGCTCCCTGACATTGAGACGCCAGTATCAGAGGGAAGAAGTCATGTCAGACCGCGGTGTAGAGTCAGCTTGGCATGGGTGGCCATGAAAACGATTCTGGGGTGACAGGGCTGCGATGAGAGGGAGTGACATACGGGGAATACTCAAGAGTGCTCGGAAACATCTCGGTGTAATCACGTGGCAATCTGGCCACATCAGTTCATCCTCTCACTTAGGAAGTGCTGATCCTAGATATAGTTGGAAAGTGTGCACCTGACTACGGAGAATCCCGACTACCAACCTGAGGGTGCGTTTTGGCACTTTTTCATAGGAAGGTGTCAGTGTTAAGGGACCAGCCAGGAAGATTGTTGTACAGACGCCCTGGCCGGTTCGGCTCAGTGGATAGTGTCAGCCTGCGGACTGAAGGGTCCCAGGTTCCATTCCGGCCAAGGGCACATGCCTGGGTTGTGGGCTGGATCCCCAGTAGGGGGCGTACAGGAGGCAGCCAATCAATGATTCTCTCTCATCATCGATGTTTCTATCTCCCTCTCCCTTCTTCTCTGAAATGAATAAATATATATACATGTATATTTAAAAAGATTATTGTACAGATAATGTGGAAATTCTCAGAAACAAGTGAAATGACAGGAACGTAAAGAAGACAGGATGGTATCTCAAAAAGGAAAGCATCGCCATGCCACAGAAGAGAGACGCGGCGTAACCGTGGCTGAGCCTTCACCACCCCCTCTCACAAGCGAGCGTGAAGACGGGGCCGCGAACCCGCTGCACGGGGATCTGTGTACTCCGAGGCAGAGGCTCAGAAACGCATGCGAAAGGGAGCACCCCTCGACTCTGCCCACGGACCCCGTCAAAATCAACGTGGATTCCTTCCTCTCCTGGTAAGTGGGCCGGTTCCCCGAGTCCTCCTCCTAAACAAGAGGTCTCACTCCTCGTCTGTGAGCTCTCAAGCCTTTCTAAAAGCAAAGGCTATCACATTTAAATTTAGAAGGGTACTTCAGAGACACCCGGCCGGCTCCTTCTAGAAAACTCAGAACCACTTCAACGGGCGTCTTCATGCTATTCAATCAGTCCCAAGTGTCTGGGCCGTCCACCGTGTGAAGGAACGGGCAGGACCCTGGAGGGCGGGATAAAGCCTCAGTGTCTGATCTGTGCGAAGAGTTATCTTCTGCATAAACCCTGAGGAACGGTACCCCTTTGCTAAACCAAAATTGAAAAGGCAAAAAGAAAAAAATGTTGGTTATGTTTGTTTTGTATGTATCAACACAAAAGAATAGGCACTGAATGTTCTCCTGTCCACTAACTTACTCATTAACTTCTCTGTTACTCGCTGGGGTTTTCAAATCATGCTCTAAGGTACAAAACATGCGCCATTTATGCAAATTGTTTAAGACAACTGTTACTTTTGCCTGGCCACTGTGGCTCAGTGGTTGAGAATAGACCCACGAACCAGGAAGTCTCAGCTCGATCCCCAGCAGGGGGCGTGCAGGAGGCAACTGGTGGATGATTCTCTCTCATCATTAATGTTTCTCTCTCCCTCTGCCTGTCTCACTGAAATCAATAAAAATATATTTTAAAAATTCAGCTAAGTTGTATCTTTCTAAAAAGTAACCAGAATTCTGGCTTAACTATTATTATTTTTACCTGAGCAGACAAAAATGAACACGTACTACTGGGGCATTTGGTGTCCTGGATTTTGAAGTAGAAATTTAGCGTCTGGATGTATTATTAAACTTCCTATCTCTCTCTTCTGAAAGATGTGATACTGAAAACAAAGCAACATCACGCGTTACTGGTTACTCAGGAGAGAATGGAGAATTACTCCCTCTCTGATTTAATTTAAAATACACTAGAAAAAAAAATGTACTGATTACTAATATTCAGCAACACAGAGAAAAATGGTGGAGGCTTTTCTTGTTTCTTTGTTTTTAAAAAATCATTTGTTAATTTAAATGGCAAAAATATTCAAGTCAAATTGTTAGTTGAGTTTTAAAAATAAGTTTATATTCCCAATAACAAATACATGTAATAGCAAAATTATAAACCGAAGGTGAGAAAGAGCTCAAGACAATCTCACCCCAAATAATCTGACCCCAAACAAGACCTGAAACAAGCCCATACGTATAAGATAATCCTATCTAATAAAGCAGGAATATGCAAATTGACCATCACACCATCACAAAGATGGTGGCGCCCATAGCCACAGTATGGCGATGCCCAGTCCCCTCAGCCCCGGCGGAGTCCCCCAGTCCTTTCAGCCCAGCCGGGGGGGGGGGGGAGGGTGCAGCAGGTGCACAGTGTGGCTGGACCCGCCCTCAGCCCCCTAGCCACCCAGGACTGGCCCGAGGCGCAAGCAAGATTCAGGTGGCAGCTGCCCAGCCGACTCCTGAGGTGCAGGCAAGCCTCAGATGGTGGCTGCCCAGCCGTCCAGGGCCGTCTGAAGCTCAGGTAACCAGGGCCGGCCGAGGCTTGCGCTGCCAGCAATGGCAGCAGCAGAGGAGTGATGGGGGTCGCCTCCCGCCCCTGAGGGCTCCCAGACTGTGAGAGGGGGCAGGCCAGGCTGAGGAGCGCCCCCTCCAGTGCATGAATTTTCATGTACCAGGCCTCTAGTTACTTAATAAGCTCAGAATTTCCTTATTTATACTATTCGAGCTAGACTAAAATTGAACACTCCTGTTTTCTTCTATTCAAAAAAATAAAGTCAGACTATTTCCTGATGAGAATGAGAGCTGTCCTAACTGTCAGGGTGTTGTGGTGTGTAGCATACTGTGTTATGACATTAGAGCTGATGACAGCTGTCGGACACTGTTTGTACAGTGGCTACAAATAGATGTATTAGAGCAATCTCTCTGACATGGATACTAATTTAAACCCATTACTGCTTTCAAAATTAGAATTAGTTTTGATGATATTAAGCTAACACTCTTAGATTTATCAAAGTCATTTTCAAAACACAAAGCTGCAGTTTCTTTATGATGAAGTTACACACTTTATCCACCATTCAAGATGTTAATAGGCCAGGCTAGTGTGACTCAGTGGTTGAGTGTCGACCTATGAACCAGGAGGTTACGGTTCGATTCCCAGCCAAGGCACAAGCCTGGGTTGTGAGCTCGATCCCCAGTGTAGGGAGTGCAGGAGGCAACCAATCAGTGACTCTCTCTCATCATTGATGTTTCTATCTCTCTCTCTCTCCTTCTCCCTTCCTCTCTGAAATCAATACATAAAAATATATTTAAAATAAATAAAAATTGAAAAGGATATTAATAGCACTTAGAAAATTCCCACAAATAGCACACGGGTTACTTATTTAGGGCATCATATCAGAATAATAACTCGGAGTATAGATCGAGTATTCATACAGATAGTGCAGTGTGAGGCAGACACACTGGACAAAGTTTCGGAACATTCAATTACATTACCAAGTGGTTGCATGACCTTGACAAGTCAGTTAGCCTTGCTGGGTTCCAAATTTTTATTTCATACAATGAGATGGCCAGTTAGATTACAACTTCATTTTTCTAGCTTCTGTTCCGTTGACTTTTACTTATTAACATTAAAAATATTCTAACTAGGATGTTATGTGTTTGTACCAATTACTCTTTGTCTTGATGACACTAAAGAAAAAATTTAATTATGTAAATTAATGCAAATATGGACCACATAATGTTGTTGTATTTTAAGCATAGTTTCCATTTTCAAAAATATTTACAAAAGTATATATTTAAATGTGTCCATACACAGACACACAACCACAAACAACGTGTTATTACTGGTTTCAAATGAAACTGGCTTATGATGCACAATGAACATCTTTCTCCTTTAGTTCTACTGCTGTTACTTTTAGTTTTTATATTGCTTGAATTTTATAATGGCTTGACTAACAATTTGTGAGTTATAGAAAGTTTTTCAGAACTAAATGTTCTTCTTTGGAAGCAAATATGAAGAAAAGCAGTTACCATTACACACTGTATTGGCTGGGATTAAAAGTAGAAATGTAATCTTTTAAAGGCCCAAAGGCATGTTTTACAAAACAGAAACGAGATAGATTTTGCTAAGCATTAATGATTCACTAGACAGGGTACATTCATCTGTCTTCTTCCTCACAACACATTAAAGAAAATGGGGCATTTTGAAAATAAGATGCCAGCCCTTTGTTTTGAAATGAGTAAATTTAGTATCCTACCATTTGCCAGATTCAACATTAGGAAGTTATAGATTAAAGTTAAAGGTTGAATTCTGAAAAATTCAGTTAATGTTGTATCAGCTGACAAATGAGGCAAAAATGAGCTTACACTTGCATTGATAATTGTAAATTAATATTTTATTATGGTCTGAACACAGTGATCCATAATTATTTTGTAGAACTTTTTTATTCCATTTTGTAAAACTAGTTGTACACATAGAGAAAAGTTAGGGTATTCGGAAAGTAAGTACAATATCTGGGAAATGTCCTTACTTACTGATAACGTGCATGACACAGCACAGGAATAAAAACACTGTAGACCTGTCAGAGACAGATGGACAGGGCAAACAGATGGTTTGCAAACATACCTACACAAACACAGAGTTAAATATATGACAAATGTGGCATCTCAGAATAGTGGGAAAACATACTACATACAAACAGATTTGGAACAATTAGTCATTTAGGGAGAAAAAATCCAAATCTTTCCCTCACTCTATACCAAAACAAAAAATTAGCACAGGGCCTGTCGCATGTTATTCTGTAACTTTTGGGCTCTATTTTAATTCTCTATTAACCCTTTGCACTTGCTTGCTTTTTTCTCGATTCCTTTATTCTACTCGGGATTTAACTAAATTTTTAAATACCCCAGATTTTACAAAGCACGGCAGTAGAATAAAAAACTGGAGTTTCTTTTCATACAAACTTATTTATTTGGACTTTTTTATATTTCAAATTATTGATACATTCAATAACCGTCACACTCGACATCCGAGTGCAAAAGGTTAAATTTTGACGTATTTTTACTAGAAATAGACATGCTCATTGTAGAAGTAATATGGAGATTTATAAGAAACATGCTAATAACTTCTCTCCTCCCCTCCCTCAACCTCAATCAATGAAGGAGATTAAGTTTAATTAAATCCTTCTAGTCCATGTTCAGCTTATATAGAAGTTCGAATTTTTTCTGAAGAGAGTGTCATGCTATTCATATTAAGATGCTGCTTACGCTTCTTCACTTAATAAGGATATACTTCTAGATCAATAAATATAACAGCAATGCATTTCTAAAACATAGACATAACATTCTATAAAATATAGTGTAACAGAGTTGGCAATTTTTTAAAATGATGGGCACTCTAGTTGTCTCGAGTTTTCTGCTATTTCAAAACAATCCTACAATTGCTACAATCACTACTCCCGTGCGTAGGCTATTACATGGTGGTACTTTTATTTCTCTCGGAAGGACAAATAATAAAGCATTTCTGGCACAACAGTATATAAATGTTGGCAAGAGTCAAGCATTTTCCCACGGTATGAGACTTCCTGTTTTCTTCCTACTGAATGGCATAGAAGGTTACTGAACTTTTTAACTTCAACAATCAGATGAGAAGAAACTGGTGTCCCATCCTCTGACTGACCTATTTCTGAGCAATATGAAAGGAGCACCTCTCCAATGTCATTATTAATCACTTGTATCACCTCTTCTTTAATGTTTATAACTTTGCCCTCACATCGCCTGGGTTGGCTTATTAATCTCTTTCACATTTTCAGAAACTCTTTTGATTAACAGAGAAGTTACCAGTTAGCCTTACCCATGCATGGCAAAAAATTTTCACTTGGTTTCATGTTTGGTTAGTTATTATGTTAAAAATACATTTAAAAATGTGTACCGCAAAATTTGCTCTCACTTAAGTTTAGAACTTGAAAATTATCCTTACCTATGTTTCTTTCTATAGGTAAAAGTATAATCCATAAGACATTTGTTAGATGGCCTGGCCGAGAATCCTAAAGGTAAAGTCAAAATTATATCATCGCCACGTTTCAAAGAACCCATCATCTTCCAAAGGAATTGAAATGTCCTCTTCATTATATAGTATTATGTTCTCATATTTACTTGGTTCTGTTTACAAACTTTCATCTGTTCCAGAAATGTGTCTCCTTCTACCAACACCTCATTGTTTTGAGTAGAGTAGCCTTATAGGGAATTTCAGTATCTGATATGGCAGATCTTTCTGTCTTATTTTTCAGAAGCTTCTGATAAGTATTACTCGGTTCCTTTCACAGGGGTCTGTGCTAAAGACTCTTCCATCTCACAGAGTCATGAAGCCAAGCTTTTCTCTAACATGTATATTACGTTTATTTATCTACATATAAAAGGCACACAAAAGCACAGAGCTTCTATTAAATATGCAAAACAGTGAAAAAATGAACACTTTCCAGTTTCATGTAACTTTAAAAACAACAACAAAAGAAATCTCCACTGTTTAAAATGAAGCAAACAACGAAATCTCTTTAAAAGCAGTGACTCCCCCCCCCCCCCCCCCCACACACACACTGCCTTTATAGGCTGACCTCAGGCATTCTTCTATCAAGTACTGCTTTTTGCTCAAAGGAAAACAAGCAGGAAATATAGCCCAGCCTCCCCAGCCTGGTGACTCGGAAAGGCTGCAGAGACAATCGCCAACAACCCAGCACAGAGGAAACAGGGCAAGACGGAGGGAGGCGGGCGGCGGCACCGCCTGCACCTCTGGAAACCAGCGCTTCCTCCGTGGGTGGGAAGATAGAGTGGAAGTACTGGCCCACACACGCCACTGAATCACAGGGACCCAGCACGACGTGACGCGAGTGGCATCCTTTTCTGGAGACTAAGGCTCATTGAGTCTGGGGATCCAATTACCCTCTGCCCCTGGGAAGAACCCCGCCTGGGCGAGGTCCGCAGCAGAGCGAGGCGGAGAGGCCTGCACTGCACACCGCTGAGCCTCTAAGAGGCTGCAGGCTTTACAAGCAAGAGCCTCTGGCCTTGGGTAATTGCCACGGCGATGCCGCAACAGCACACTGCCTACAAAGGCTCCTCCATGCCTGGCGAAGGCTTCCTTTCCAATTAGTTATCTCCAAATACTCCCCTCCGCTCGGAAATCTGAGGAACTCAACACCCGAGTGCAGCGCCTCCTTGGTGGTAAAGAATGGGGACAGATGAACCAAAGAGAAACTTATCTTACTTCAGAGATGATTCTGATTTTGTTTAGACCTTTTATAAACTTGTCAAAGGATAGTATCCCCTTTCTGTCTTTTTTTATTTAATTTTGAATGAAGGGGGCATACACTATTAGAATCTCAGAGCCCTACTGAATGTTAGACTTTCTAGGGAGAATTTGCTAGCCTGGGTCATAATTCTAATCTCTCTCATGCTTATACCCAAGGAGTACTGCCTTGGGTTATAATTGTAGCCAACACATACTGGACTTCAAACTTTGGACACTTTATTTCACTCCTTTTCTCATGAGGTTATAATTAAGGCAGATTTCCTATGTATGTCTCACATAAGCCCTTCATTTTCACCTCTGACAAAATTCCTGTGAGGATGTCTGTTTGGGATACTCCAACATTCATAAATGAGATCCCTTCCCAGAATCCATCTTATTAGTTACAAAACAAATACATAGCATTGGATATTTCATATCATCTACAGGATTAAATCTCAAATACTGAGCACAGAATTCAAATTTTTTTTCACAACCTAATCCCAATCCAATGGCCTTGTCTCTATCCTAGCCACAGTGAATTTATTACATTTCCCTTAAACTTGATACATACATGCTCACATTTCCTGCTTTTGCAAATGCTAAATACTCTTTCTGGGTTGCAACATTAACCACTCTGAATTATGGTTATTCTTTGAACATACATGTTCTTGCTCATAGATTATGAACTTCAAAAAGACAGGTGTGTATGCCACACAGTAGATGTTCAATAAATGACAACTACAAAAGTAGTAAATACTTATATGGTATTTACCATATTGAGTGAATAGGGAAATTAATAATTCCACATCAACAAAATATTTCCTGAATAATTACTATGTTAGAGATTTTCACCTACAAGTATTATTCAGTGTATACCGCAACCATGTACGACAAATACTATCTTTCATAAATAAAACTAAAGAGATAAGCCTGACCTGCATGGCTCAGAGGTTGCGCACTGACTTATGAACCAGGAGGTCATGTTTTGATTCTTGGTCAGGCACATGCCCAGGTTGCAGGCTCGATCCCTAGTGTGGGTGTGCAGGAGGCAGCCGATCACTGATTCTCTCTCATCACTGATGCTTCTCTCTCTCTCTCCATCTCCCTTCCTCTCTGAAATATATATATTTTTTAAGTAAAGAGATAGTTTTTCCTGCATTCACTCTAAGAGGTCAAACTAAAAATTCCACCTAGATATCAAATCCCAATAAATCTGATGATGTAGGTTAATACCATGACCTTTACCCCAGTAATAGCCTCAGTAATAATTCTTTTGAAATCCTACAGCTATATAAATGCATTATTTTTCTCCTAAATGATCTTTTAAAAACTAATTGACATATTGAGAAATGATCTTTATCTCTGGAAAGCCACCTGGCTGTGGGCCGCACACAGGGCTTTGTAGCGTTTTAGAACGTGAGTCTGAAGCCTGTGGACAGGATGCTTTGAGTCCTTATGGAAGACTTCCCCCAGGCTTGTTAAAGGATAAGACACAACAAAAGGTGCTATTAATTAATCATTCCATCAATCCCCCATGCATTTCGTGGGTGAAAACTGGGCTTAGCCTTTCATTGATTTAAAAAACAAACAAAACATGTAGAGATCAAAACTCCTTTTGTCCTACTCCGGCCCGTTTTCTACACCTTGCTTATTTGTGGTGGGGATATTTTCTGTTTGCAGCTCTACCAGCCTCTCTGATTTACTCCACGTCTTAGACAAATGACTGCATGTGAGCAGAATGGAGGGTCCATCCCACTCCTGTGCTGCCTCTCGGTGTGCCAGACTCGGAAACAAAGGCATTTCCCAATTAGAAGGGTGCTGCGATGGTTGGTGACAGTTCCCGCCTACAAGCAGTGAGCACGCTGACGCTGGAGTCCATCGAGTCGGAGAATGCCTACGTTAGACAACATTCATTTCAACATGCACTAATATTTAAGACGATAAGCAACAGTATGCATTTTCACACGCATCATATCACGGCGTGGAGGGGGCTAATTAACGACAGGCGCCACATTTCCGCATACCTATAGACACCACATTTCCAATCTTTCACCAATCTACTAAGGCACGCTTTATGCTTTCGTCGCAGGTCACCACAGAGACCTGCATCAACGCGCGTTGTTAGGCTGCATTTGCAGACCTAAGTGTGAATTTACCTTGTTTGCGATGCTGGTGATGAAGGATTTGATATCTAGATTCGTTGGGCAGCTCTTCTGACACGGGGCGTCTGCACACTTGAGGCACCTGGGAAGTCAAACAACTGGTTAGAGAAATGACCAAGTAACTGAGATCTGTTCTATTATCCTCGACCCTACACCCAGCCAGAGCGAGTGAGCAGGAAGGACAAACAAAACTGAACCACTTTTGGGTCCAAAATCTTTTTAAGCAATAAAGCAAACCTATGCTTTCCCCTTGTCCGCACGGCGGAGATGTATAAAGTAGCAGGTTGGCAACCACCCCAGCTCTCCTTGTCCCTCCTCAGAGTTTTGGAGGCTCAGACTTATTTAAGATCCGACATTCAGCCTTAGCCCGTTTGGCTCAGTGATTAGAGTGTCGGCCCTCCAACTGAAGGGTCACGGGTTCGAGTCTGGTCGAGGGCACGTGCCTGGTTGGGACACGTGCAAGAAGCAACCAATACATGTGTCTCTCACATGGATGTTGCTCTCTCCCCCCTCCCTTCCACTCTCTAAAAATCACATCTGTCAGGTGCTGATTAACAACCACATAAAGACCCCTCACTCACGCACTGACCAAACAGTCTTGTTTGCTCCCTTACTACGCGCGTAGCCCTGGAGAATGCAATCTTTTAGGATAAAAGTTCTGCCTGCCTGTACACCACAACATCACACAAAGCAGAGGTAACGTTCCTCATCTTCCCACTGGCAGCATCCTTTCTGCCTCCCTTAAGCCCCTCCCACCCCCTTTCCTCGTCCCCTTTTTCTTTTGCTTTCGCCATCCCTCCCTGTCCAATTTTCTGATGTCTTTCACCCACACGCTATTCACGTGGCAACTGGGCTTTGTGGCAGCTGCCTGGGTGCACGGCCCACACCCACCTCCTTCCACTGAAGCTTGTATTCCCTCGAGGGCTGTGCCCTTGGCTGAAGAGAACCGGCTCGGCCAAGATCAAGCCCCCTTGTCCGAGGCAGGCCATGTGCCGGGACAGGCCAGTGAGGGGGCCAGAGGCCCACGCCTTGCCCTCACTTGGGGAACAGGTCTGCAGGGATCCCCTGCAGGCTGGGCTGTGGCTCTGTCCGTCCAATCCCCATTCCTTCTCTCTTGTACAGAGGTTGGTGGTCTGCCAAACCTCCCGCATACCCACCTCATCTCAGAACCTGTGCCTCCGAACCACCTGGGAAGCTTGACCTATGCCACAGGGCCCACAGCGGAGCCCTCGCCAGGCTGAGGGCTGAGCCTGGGAATCTGAATTTCTAAGGGGAAAAAGCTTTTGAGATGATTCTAATGTCGATGGCTGGACCCACTTAGTGAGAGTCACAATTCTATAATGACTCCTTCTGGACTGAAATTGGGTAGAACAGTCTGTAATTCACACATTAATGTCAGCTTGTTCATTTACTCATTCTTTTCTTAAATAGTTAATGAGCCCAGCCGGCGTGGCTCAGTGGTTCAGCTTCAACCTCTGAACCAGAAAGTTACGGTTCTATTCCCCGGCAGGGCACAGGCCTGGGTTTGCAGGCTCAATCCACAGTGTAGGGCGTGCAGGAGACAGCTGATCAATGACTCTCTCTCATCACTGATGTTCCTATTTCTTTCCCCCTCTCCCTTCCTCTCTGAAATCAATGAAAATATACTTAAGAAAAAGAATCAGTGGGCATTAGGGAAGTGAAGGGTCACTCAAGACCAGAACCTGAGAATAGAACATGATGGGTCCGTGAACCCAGTGGAATTTGGTCTGGCACAGAGTGAGAGGGGGAGTAGGAAAACATTAGACCAGAGATCTAAAACGTCAGCTATCACCCTGTCACATCTGTCAGGAGACCAGACTCCTCTGAGAATGTCACTGAGCATGAGCCCTCCGTGGCTCCCCTGACAAAGGTGACCCGCCGGCTCACTGTCTACCCGCTTCCCTGTGCGGAGACCTCGGGTCCCTTCCTCGGCGAAAACAATGCCGGTCTCCTTGTCCTTCTATTGTGAGGGGCAGAGTCCTCTTCATTAGCCGAACCAGCTTCTCGGTCCCTAATTAATATCTTGTTTCTACATCTGATCTCCTTTCTCTCGCCTGTGCCCTCAGCCTTCTCTCTAAATTAAGTTCTACACAATGAGTACCGAAGGCTTTTCATAATCAATTGTCCTCTCCGAGACGGAGTCATTAAACCTCTCTCCCGCGCTGTCTCTAAATGCCATTGTTAAGATTCGCATCTGTCATGTGGTAGAATCCCCATCTTCTCATACTTGGGATTTTCACCCTAAAACAATGTCACTGAGTTCAAGAAGAATTTCTGGAAAGCGTGAGCAGCAGCGCACGGCGAACAGCAATGCGAAAAGAGCCCAATACGGCTCCCATTCGGTCCGCGACGCCGACATGAGGGGATACTTGTGTTACCTTCGCATGAGGTAATGCGCTGAGCACTGATGGTGATTTGAAAACATGTCCTAGGATGCAATAAAATGAAAGAGCTGAAAATGTAGCCAATCGTATGCCATCTTAAATACCTTCTAATTTATTTTTTTTAAAGTCACTTCAACATCTTTCTAAATACCTGTCACTGAGTAGAAACACAGCAACAGATATATGGAGCCGAGTTCTCCCTAATGAAGTCACACGTTTTCTGCCTTCCCTCCACCACCCCGACCACCCAACTTGAATCACAAGGCAATTGCAAAATGAAGTGATAATGTCAGCAGGTATGAATGAGTCACATTAGTGTCCAGTGTGGGTTTTTCTAGGGTTCCAGAAAAATCTTACATTCGACCCAGATTCACCCCAGCAGCCCTGACACAAGGCGAGGGTTTTTGGTTGTGGTTATTAAGCCTCTTTACCAAATAATTCTCCTTTTATTATGGAGCTAGTTCACAAATAACAGCTGTTGGAAATGTCAGATGTTAATGAGGCAGGGCGAAGCAGGCCTGAATTGCAGCATCCTTTCTTTTTTTTTCCTTCGGTGCCATGAATATGCCGGGAATCGGCTGACTCTGATAATAATACCGTCTTGCAATTCTCTAAGCGCACGGCAGCCCTAAAGTGCACGGGGCTGCCATTAATCCCACTTATCACTCTGACGGCTCAGTAATTACACCTCCGCCGGAGCCAGGTAGTCCTAATAGAACAGCAGCCGCGGCACGGGCCTGCACGCCAGCGAGATGTTTTATTAAACGTGGTGGGGGTTGATCATCCAGTGACATTCCTGTTGACCTATTTTTCTATTTGACAATAAATTATCCTTTGACCACGCCATAATAGGTATTACCGAGTGCATTTACGGTACCCGATCGGAAAGGTACCGCATCACAACGATGGAGGCAAATGGTGTAAATAAAATAGCAGAAATGCATGTCAGACTGTTATTACCCAAATTGCTCTAAATGACTGATATGGTGAAAAATCGCAGGCACTGTACTTAGGGGAATATGTCAACAATTATTGCAAACCACAGTTCCACGTACATTTTTCCCCTCGAAGTAACGTTTAAATGACTCTTGTCTTTATCTTTCGTCGTTTAATTCCCCTTCTATGTCTCAACGTTACTCTGTTATAAGGTAGTTTATTTTTAAATATGTCGCAAAGGGGGAGAGTTAATTCAGATAAACAGATAAACCATGATGTAATATTTTAATCCCCAAATAATTACATTTATACGAAGAGAAGCATATATTAGATTATGTTTGAGAGCAATGAAACATCTTAGATTTTTCACTCGTGATAAACTTTTCTCATTTCCATCGTGAATAGAGAGCATCACAATGGGTTTCATTAAAAGCAAAATATAGAGTCCTTAATGGTGTTAATTCTTCATGATTCAGTCTGACCATTAAAAAAAATTGTATAAAACGTTAGTACCGCTACTTACGGGACAAAAGTCATTGGAGACGTATCGATCGAGGATCTTCCTAGGGAAAGAGGGCCAAGAGGCCTGTTCCCCAATGCCAGCGGGGCTGTGCACAGCAGGACACCCGAACGATGAGCGAGGAAGGAACGCCGGCACTCCCCCCCTCACACGTCGGAGCAGGTGCCTGAGTCTGTTATCGTGATGCATCCCAGCAGCTGGAATTGCAGCCTACGCTTGCTAAAGAGTTTTCTAACCCATGTGTTTAAATAATAATTTTTCAGTTAAAAAAAAAATCACAAAATCTACTTGAAAACCTTAAAACTTCACACTGTATTTTCTTTTTGTTTTGTTAGACTTTGGTTCAATCAAGTCAGCCCTGCTCATCAAGCTAGGTATCTACATATATAAAAGCCTAATATGCAAATTGTCCCTGCAGGAGTTCCACCAGGAGACTGATCGCTTGCTATGACATGCGCTGACCACCAGGGGGCGGTGTGAAACGAAGAAAGGCCTCAGCCGGCAGCTGGAAGGCCCCAATCACCAGCCAGGCCTAGAGACCCTACCCTGCACGAATTTCATGCACTGGGCCTCTACTAATCTATATTAGTCTGTATGTAATCAAACCGGGCAAGTTAGTACCTACATTAAAAAAATAAAATGTTTTCCTCATATGGATGCATTTTCTCAGATCGTTGGTGTTCAGCTCCTTCATTTGGAATGTGTGAGTGAGAGGTAGCATTTGGGTGTAGGGTCTAACTTCCTCACCCGAAAACCACCATGTACATAACTATGTAGTCCAATGTCTTCCCCCAACTCGGCAACATTTCTCTGGAACCCGAGCAGACGTGAGCATCCACAAGTGTGAGGGAAGGAGAGTGACTAGAGGCAGGGAGGTTAGAAGTGTCACCCATGTGTCTGAGTTCCCCAGCTTGGTCCCCTGTAGCCAGATCCTGTCATAACAAAAGGGCCCAAGAAAGATGGTTGGTCTCTTTAAAACACGACGGAACGGAACTAACGCAGTGTCCTGATACGTTCAACAGTCAAGAGCCATTCTCAGTTTGGAAACAGCCCAAGTACCCATCAGTAGAGGAGCAGATAAAAAGCTGTGGGACATTTACACCATGGAATACTACGCAGCTGTAAAAAAAAGAAGGGTCTCTTACCCTTTGGGACAGCATGGATGGACATGGACACTATTATGCTAAGTGGAATAAGCCAAGCTAAGAAAGACAAGTATCACATGATCTCACTTTCTGTGGAATCTAATGAACAAAATGAATTGACCAACAAGATAACACCCAAAGCATGGAGATGAAACAGACTGACATACTTTAATGTGGTGTCAGGGGGATGAGAAGAGATAAAACAAAGAACTTTCAGGTATAGCCCATGGACTCGGGCAACAGGAGAGTGAAGACCTGAGGGAGGGAGTTGGTAAGGGCTAGGAGGAGGGGAAATAAGGGGAGGAAATGGGAGACATCTGTAATACTATCCTATATAATAAAAGGCTAATATGCAAATCGACTGAACAGCAGAAGACTGGTCGCTATGACGCACACTGACCACCAGGGGGCATACGCTCAAGCAGGAGCTACCCCTGCTGGTCAGTGCGCTCCCACAGGGGGAGCCACTCAACCAGAAGCCCTGAGCCGGGCGCACGGCTGGGCAAGCATGTTGTGGTGGCAGGAGCCTCTCACACCTACAGGGCAGCGCTAAGGATGTCTGACTGCTGGTTTAGTCCCACTCCCCCCAGGGAGCGGGCCTAAGCTGTCAGTCGGACATCCCCCGAGGGCTCCCGGACTGCGAGAGGGTGCAGACCAGGTTGAGGGACCCCCAAGTACATGAATGTTGTGCACTGGGTCTATATATAAAAGCCTAAGTGACCATTCAACCATTTGACAGGTAGCTATGACACGCACTGACCACCAGGGGGCAGATGCTCGACACACAGGCATGGAAACATGGAACAGACTGATGACTCTCAGAGGGAAGAGGAGGGGAGGACAGGAAGGGATTAACCAAAGATCTTATATGCATACTAGAGGCCTGGTGCACGGCTTTGTGCACCAGTGGGGTCCCTTGGCCTGGCCTGCAGGGATCAGGCCAAAACCAGCAGTCCAACATCCCCAGATTGCGAGAGGGCGCAGGCCAGGCCGAGGGACCCCATTGGTGCACATATCCATGCACCGGGCCTCTTGTCAACAACATCAACAAAAAAAGAGCCATTCTCAGCTTCCATAACTCTCTCCGCCTCTCTGTGACACTGGTTCTTTCTAGCTCGGGGGTATTTGGAACTAACTTTGAATATTTCTGATGTGCATCTTGGCCCGGATTCCACATCTGCTGGGCTAGAAAGCTGTGGCAACATCATTAAAAGTCACTGCATTTTTTATGCTGTGCACCATTCTGCCTTTCAAACACTCCAGTTCATGTTTATGGCCCTTAATATGTATCTGGAGGAACAGGTTAGCACCAAAACATAATTTTTCAATAGAGCTATTTACTAGAAATTTCCCTTCACCTGTGGGCGCTTTGAGACACCGCAAAAGAAACAGCATTTAAAACAGTGCACACTTCACACAAGCAATGGTCACAATATTTTGCTGGGTGATCTTGCTCACAAGTCTAGGAATAAAGTGTAGTTAAAGAACATTTCTAGCCCTGACCAGTGGCGCTCAGTTGGTCGAGCTTTGTCCCATGCACCAAAAGGTCACCAGTTCCATTCCTCGGTCAGGGCACATGCCTGGGTTGCAGGCTTGATCCAGAGTAGGCGGCGTGCAGGAGGCAACCAATAGATGTTTCTCTCATATCAATGTTTCTCTCTCCCTCTCCCTTTCTCTCTAAAACCAATAAAAACGTATTAAATAAGCAAATGACGTTCCTACCACATTTCTGTAGTCTGTGTCAGAGAACTATTAAGGATGTATCCCCGAGTAAGTGCCTAAAGTTTGCAACTAGTAAATTAAAACAGGCTTTCCTTCATCCCTGCTCTGCCAGTACCTCCTGCACTTCCGTACACTGAGGCCCATGTCAGGCACATGCTCCCTTCCCCTTTTCAACGTCTGTCACCTGGTGAGATGGGAACAAGGTATTTCTTACCCTCCAGAGTAGGGTTGCATTTTCCCGACAAAACATGCTGCCTATGTACACATATGGTCTTTCTAATAACTGTTAAAAAAGACCTATATTTCATAAACCAGTGGTCAGCAAACTGCAGCTCGCAAGCCACATGCGGCTCGCGAGCCGTGGTTTGCCGCTCCGTTGACTAATGAGTTTGCCAACCACTGGGATAGGGGCTTAATCACAAGGAACAACAATACCCTGTAATTATTGGAATCGAGAGTCTAGGTCAGTGGTCGGCAAACTCATTAGTCAACAGAGCGGCAAACCGCGGCTCTCGAGCCGCAGTTTGCCGACCACTGTCATAAACCATTGTAACTGGAGTGTTTATATACACATAACACAGACCAGTCACAAAGATCAGCAGAGTCTAGTTAGCATGTAGCCATTCTCAAAAAACCCCAAGTTTCTCCATGCATTTTGCAGTCCAACCTACCATTTCTAGTTGAACCACAACAAGCCACATGTAACTGTTTTCCGAGCCAGCATATGGCTGCTGGGCACCACGTGGCGCTCTCCCATTCTGACCAGCGGCTCCATGATGCTCAATCTACTTTTGATCCTGTCCAGCCCTTGGAGGGATGCGGGGGACGGTGCTGACGGTTTCCGTCACAGCTTTCCCGCTCCTCAGTAACCTCAGCTCACCGCACCACTCCCCGGCCGTGTCAGAACGTCTCTGATTTATATCGAGAATCCTTCCGGCGTTTTAGAGAAAAGATGCGGTTTCTTTGCAGCATCTCCATATGCTGTGCAAGTTACCTTTTGGAACTTGGGAACACCTGTTGTGTGTTTATCTTCATGTCAGTGACGCCCCGTTAGGTAGGGCATTGAAAAAGGGGATACAGATTAGTCATCGGGGCGCCAAGAGTCAACTTTCCAGCAAATTTCAAAACTCAAAAGCTGTATAGTTTATGACTTCTTGCAGGCAGTTTCAGAAGTTTCAGAAGTAATATCATAGTAAACCTGACGTGGAGATTTTTATCTTGTTTCTAATAAAGATGTAACAGAGAAACAGGATCGAATAGGTAAGCCATGCATAGGCTATTTATCACGATACGATCCTAGATTTACGGCATATGCTGGTTATGAAAGAAATAATGTTTGTGTAAATCTGTAAACCCACTTAAGGGCATGTAGACTAAGATTTTGGATAGATTTGACTTTATAGAATGCTATACTATTTACATTCTTTTGCAATGAGCAAGTATGACATGTAATTTAAAAAGAAAAGACAAGACGTGGATGTGGTTGGCAACTAAAATCACATTAGCCTGTGGAATTTTTATTGTTTGACTTGGGTCATTAGAATTGACCCGGCGCAAGAAAACCCACGGTGCCCCCACACCCTTTTCCTCTCCCCCCAAAGCTCCTACAGTCTTACAAAGGGTCCGGTTCGCAGTTTTAGTAGGATGAGCACATGGAACAGACTTCTGAGAAGCTGGTGGTCACAGAGCAGAGGGTCAGCTCTGGCCAAAGAAATAGAATCAGTGCCAGCGCAGAGCACAGGGACTCACTGTCATTTACTCATTTATGTTTGCAAATTCTCACCCAAGGGTATTGTTTTCCATTGCTTTTCAGAGAGAGAGAGAGAGAGAGAGAGTGGAAGGGAGGGAAGGGGAGGGGTGGGGGAGAGAGACACAGAGAGAGAAACATCAGTGTGAGAGAGACACATCGATTCGTTGCCTCCCGCACGCGCCCAAACTCAGGGTTTGGAGTGAACAACAACCCAGGTAGGTGCCCTTGACCGGGAATCGAACCTGTGGCCATTCAGTGTGCAGGTCGACATGCTAACCACTGAGACGCGCCAGCCAGAGCAAGGGGGTGAGGGGGTGGGGGAGGATGGGACTCATCCGATCTAATAAAAGAGTAATATGCAAATTAACCATCACTCCATTACACCCACAAGCCACACCCACCAGCCAATCAGGAGTGAGTATGCAAATTAACCCAACCAAGCTGGCTGCAGCCACGGAGCGAGCAGGAGGCTTGGTTTTCCCTGGCAATGGAGGAAGCCAAGCTTTCCACACACTCTGGCCGGCCAGGCCTCCACTCAAGGCTACAAAGTTTCAATTATAGAAGATAAATAAATCCCAACAAAAATGGCTGCAGCCACGGAGCAAGCAGGAGGCTTGGCTTCACTCAAGGCTACAAAGTTTCAATTATAGAAGATAAATAAATCCCAGATACCAGGGCCTCCGCTTGGGTCGCCGGGGGGCATGGCCAGCCTGCAAACCACCACAGGTCCCTTGCCCAGGCTGCCCCATGCCCTAAGGGAACCCCCACCCTGCTCCGGGACAGCCTTCAGGGCAAACCAGCTGGCCCCCACCCATGCACCAGCCTCTATCCTATCTAATAAAAGAGTAATATGCAAATTGACCATCACTCCAACACACAAGATGGCTGCCCCCAGTGGTCAAAGATGGCTGCCACAAGATGGCCAGCAGGGGAGGGCTGTTGGGAGGGACCAGGCCTGCAAGGGAGGGCAGTTGTGGGCGATCAGGCCAGCAGGGGAGGGCAGTTGGGAGGGACCAGGTCTGCAAGGGAGGGCAGTTGGGGGAGATCAAGCCTGCAGGTGAGGGCAGTTAGGGGTGACCAAGCCAACAGAGGAGGGATGTTGGGGGCGACCGGGCCTACAGGGAAAGGCAGTTGGGGGGGACCCAGGCCTGCAGGGGAGAGCAGTTGGGGGGGACCAGGCCTGCAAGGGAGGGCAGTTAGGGGCAAACAGGCTGGCAGGGGAGCAGTTAGGCGTCAATCAGGCTGGCAGGGGAGTGGTTGGGGGTGATCAGGCTGGCAGGCAGAAGCAGTTAGGGGCAATCAGGAAGGCAGGCAGGTGAGCAGTTGGGAGCCAGCAGTCTTGGATTGTGAGAGGGATGTCCGACTGCCCATTTAGGCCCAATCCTACCAGGATCGGACATCCCTCGAGGGGTCCCAGATTGAAGAGGGTGCAGGCTGGGCTGAGGGACACACACCCCCATGCACAAATTTCGTGCACCGGGCCTCTAGTTGATTATAGTAAAGTAACAGTGTAGGAAAGTACTTGGCCTTAAAATGGTCAGAGAACATGGGCCAATATCAGACTTTAGAAAGGAAGAAATGTACCCGCACCTGATTCCTGTAAATGTTATGGTGGAGTAGAAACAATTCCATGTAAAATGATCTACTGACATGCTCCCGGGTGCCGAGTTCTATGCTGGTGGAGGGGAGGAGTCGCTGACAGGCCGGGGAGATGGTGACAGACAGGACGCCAGGCTCCCTTCAGGGGAGAGGTCCTTGCCCAGCCGTGTTTCTCTCTGGGTGTGCAGCAGGGGCTGCAATGTTTTGGGTGCTGACAGCACAGATGCGGAGTGATCGCCAGGCTGCGTTTCCTGCCGGTTGGAACGTCCCAATACGTGGAGCCCAAACACAGTGTCTACAAGTTTTACTCCATGAAAAGGATGCCACTTTCCCATTTTTTTAAAGTAAAAAGTAACCCCCACACACTCACATTTAAACAAAATTAAATTTCAAGTTAAATATTTATTCTTTTACTTATCTAAATCTATCTTGATTACCCCAAGATAAAGAATAATGTCTTCTGCACAATTTTTTTTTTGTTTGTTTACGTTTTATACAATCCTGGCCGCCTTTTTAGAATAACCCATCTCTGATCCTGACATTCTCCTGCTTAAAATGAGGAATTCTGCCCAGCCGGTGTGGCTCGCTGAGGGAGCTTCTCTTGCTATTCTTGACCAGGCATTTTCTTGGACATAAATGACCTATACAAATCATTAAGATCAACCTTGCCAGGAGAAATGCCAGGCAGACAAAATAAAAACAAGTAGAAACAACCTGTAGAAATATCACAGATATGAGTCATGAGAGATGCAATAAAAACATAGGCAACATTGATAATCACGACGCAGCCTCAAACAAGTGTCACGATTCAACACTTGGAACCTTATACCTTGTGGCAAAAAGAGTCGGTAAGCCCAGAACCTTAGCTGTGGTGTAGGGCACTCCCGCTTCCCTCCAGGTTCTGACAGAAAGACACGGCCACTGTTTCAGTCCTTGGGCATTTACTGCCCGAGTCAATGCCAGCCCTGCACATGAAGACCATGCAGAAATTTCAGGAAATTAATGACTATGAAAGAAAACAGATAAGAGTATAAATGTTTAATCTTCTCCATTTAAGCCACATCTGAAGACGGACCAGGTTTCAGGCAATAACACTGCTTGGGAAAATGAACTAATGGGACGATGCTCTGATCACTATCAGAAGGCTTTTGGAAAAAATAAAATTAGCTTAGAAGCCAAAGGACACAATGTTCAGAAGTAATATCTTGAGCACAGTCATCCGCTTAATATGACAAACACTCTAAAAACAGAAAAATAAAGCAGCGCAGGGCAAGTCATATATATACTTTAAAAAATGGGAAATTCCATCGACAAGGCTTCTAATGAAATGCACTGTAACACAGATGCCGCTGCCGTCATTACACAGGTTAATGTAAGAAAGGCAGATGAAGAAGGTGAGGGGTGGGACTAGAACTCACATGTGTTTGTGGCCTGTGAAATGCTAACGCATTATTTCCTTTGTCCTCCGGTCCTTGCTTTCCTTCCCCCCTTTTCCCATCAACTGATACCCAGAGAACATTTCTTGGCTGGGGACCTGGCCAGGTGCTGAGAGACCAAGATGAGCGGGACAGGAGACAGGTTCTGCCCTTAGGAAGCTCACAATGAAGCCTGGCCGGCATGGCTCAGTGGTTCAGCGTTGATCTATGAACCAGGAGGTCACAGTTTGATTCCCTGTCAGGGCACACGCCCAGTGTGGGCTGTGCTGGAGGCAGCCGATCAGTGAATCACTTTCATCACTGATGTTCCTATCTCTCTTTCTCTCATTTCCTCTCTGAAATCAACAAAACTATTTTTTTTTAAAAAAGCTCACAGTGAAGAAGTCATAGAAATGAACACACATTCTCGGTATGGAACAGGTGGGAGATGGACAGATGCACCCCGAGTCTAGCGGTGCCCCCATCTTTTCATCCTTCTATCTTCAATGCCCTTGAGGATGATAAAGATACAAAGCATGCATGTGTTCCTTCAGGGGGGGGTGTGTGGGGAGGGGGTATCCTGTGGGCAGGCCAAGTCATACGGGGCTTGACGGAAATACTGAACCTAAGTGACTAAGAGCATTGATTACCACCCCCTGAAGTGGCACAGAGCTCTCTGCCCAACAGCATTCAGAGTCACCTCCACTGCAAATAGGTCATCCGCCTCTGCTTCCACCCACGCCCCACACCGTAGGTTCCCATCACAACCCAGTACCGGAGCGACAACAGTGTGGTGGGTTCCGGATTTAAATCCAGCGCTAGCACCTCCTCGCTTTGTGATCTGGGAACGGTTCTTTACACTCTTCGTGTCCCAGCCTCCTTGCTTCACTTGCCAATTACAGGCTAGGCCCCACATCATTACAGAGAGGATTAAATAAATTAACACACGGGAAACAACATGTACCGCCTGCCACAGAGCGTGTGCTCAATCATGTAAATCACGGCTGTGTGTCGCACGTATTATTTATTATCTGGTCCGTGGTGAGCACGGTGGCGTGAACGAGCGCCGTTTTCCGACAGCTGCTGGGAAGGACAACGGCTGTAATATGACGACGACCACACCGGTGACGGGGAACACCGAAGGGCGTAATTGAGACCAGCCCCGACGGCCACGTCAGGCCCGTAGCAGCTGCTCAATAAACGAGAACCAGGAAACCATGTGAAAAACGTCTCCCTCTTCCGAGCCAGGGCCAGGGAGTGTGCGGAGTGCGGAAGGGACGTCGCAGCATTTCAGATGAAAGCAAACTGTGTAAACGTGAGGGCCTAAGAAATAAAGCGTGTGACACGTGGGCGCCGTGAGCATCCAGTTTGTAACAAAAGCAGCAGCGGAACATAAACTGAGCTCCAAGCAGGCCCCTCGGGCAGCAGGGCCTGGGCCCCGTGGCCGCACTTCTCCCAAGCACCTCCTCCTCCTCCTCAGTCGTCAACAGCCCTGACGGCACTGCGTCAGCCCCCACGTCTGGGCCCGACAGGGAGTGGGGTGAACGCACGTGGGGCCCCGACAGGAGGTGCTGCAGCCCAGCGGGTGGCGGTGGCGGTGGGTGTAGGAGATGAAGCTCCTTCTCACGGAAGTTCTCGGACACAGGCTGGCTGCCTCCTTTACTTCCAAATGTAAGATGGGTAAGTTTCCAACACGTGAATGCATTTCAGATGATGAGACATCCAAATTTGCTACTTTAAACAGAAAGAGAAACTTATTTTTGAAAATAATTTTAGAGGATAAATTTTTCTTATGCACTACCATTTCACTGAAGCTGGAAAATGTCCCATCTTCTTGAGATATACATATATGTTTACATATACATATATATGTGTACACACATACATACACATATACATATATATACATGTGTACGTTTACTCTTATTGAATGTATTGGGGTGACCTTGGCTAATAACATTATCCATGTTTCAGGGGTGCAATCCTAGAACACATCATCTGTGTATTGTATTGTGAGTTCACCACCCCAAGTTAAGTCTCCCTCCCTCACCATTTATACGCCTTTACCCTCACCTACCTCCCCACCCCCTTTCCCTCCGGTCATCACCACGTTGTTGCCTGTGTCTATGCACAGATATATATATTTTAAGATGAACTTCCCACAACAACCCACTGAGAGGCAATTGCTCTGAAGCCAGGAGGACAGGAATCTGTCTTGCAGCCCGGCAGCGAGGGCGCACACATCCTCTCGGAGGTGCTGCTGAACTGCTGCGTGAGAGACGGCAGTGCGGGGTTAATGCGGGGAATGCTGATACGGACGCAGTCTTTTTAGTTAAACTCTACATTGTTTCCCCTTTCCTGCCTGTGCTCTTGCACTTTCCTCAGTACAAATGCGTGAGTCCCCATTCACACTCGCCATCTATGAACCCCGAGGAACCTCAGGACCCTGCCCCGGGGGGGGGGGGGGGGCGGGCTTCTCCTGAGAAGCCTTGCTCCACCCCCCCCCCCCCAAAGGTTATTTACTTCTTTGTATCCCCACATTCTCACACTATACTGGAACCCTTTTTTAACCAACGGTATCTTCAAGTGGCTGATGGGTCCCAGGAGGACATTCATTCATTCAACAAACACGGGTCTGAGTTCCATTTCAGGTGTGAGGCCCGGGAAAATGCCAGCCAATGAAACAGATACAGTCCCTTCTGCAGCTCGGGGTTAAGAAAACAAATAAACCAGTTATAAAATAAGTTATTTCCTTTGTTTTTATTTCTCCCTCGTATCATGAATATACTTTTAAAAATGTTCTACGCAAATCTGCACTGCTTATTTTCTCTTACAGCTTTCAGTTAATTTATCCAAAACTTAAAAATGGTGGGTTTAGTCACTAATAGACGTGTCACTGGAGGATCTAATTTTGTATTTCTTTTATGTAGTCCTACCCAAGTGTGTAAACCTTAAAGCTCTTTACTTTTTTCTTAAATGAGCTCAGTACACCGTCGGCCCTCACTGTCATAAAGCGGGAGGAGATGGGTGACGGTGCCTGCTGGTTTCTTTTTCCATAACCTGAAGTGGTGCAGGTTAGGGCGCGTTAATAACGTGAGCAAGGCAGGCTCTGTAAAAGATGACGAGAAGGCGTATAAATCACAGGATAGAATCACGAGGTTTGGGGGTTGTAACAGGCACTGTGTTTACAGGCAATCCTCATTCTGAACACTGCCAGGAAGGCTGAACTGGAAGTCTCATGCCTGTGTGAAATTCCCGGCGTTTTTAATGGCATGATAGACTTCATTTTTCTTGACTATTCAAGCCTGCCAATTGCTATGAAACAATAAAAACAACAAATGAAGATCTCAGGGTAGAGGAAGATAAATTATGACAGCATAGAGCAGGGGCCAGGGGAGTCCTCCCGCCAGGGCACACTTGGAGGAGGAGGAGGAGGAGAGGAGAGAGGAGGAGAGGAGAGAGGAGAGAGGAGAGAGGAGAGGGGAGGAGCAGGCAGCGGAAACAGGTGTGCAGATGCCAGGAGGGACAGGAGGCTCAGAGTGAGGCTCTGAAGGAAAACCAGGAGCCCGGAGCAGGAGCGGTGGGGGAGGCTGACAGGGGAGAGGAGACAGCTGATCCAGTCTGTATTTCCTGCAGGTGCTCAACAAATGTGTGTTGAATAAACAAATGCACAATAATAATAATAAAGAGAGGGCTGTGCACTTTCCGAATTTTGAGGTTTATATTATTCCTATCTTGGGAAAATTAGAATTTTTACAAGGTAATTTACTTCCCATTACTACAAATAGGAATATTTTTTGCCTTGTTAAGACTTTCCCCTTTCCATATATTTAAAAGCAATTTGGAGAGCTATAACTCAGTATTAAACACAGTATATATAAAGTATTTATGATGCAGCCGTGAAAAAAAACAACCAGGCATCTCACATACATCTGCTTCCCTTGGAAACATTTATAATATTTACAAAGTTTTGCTGCAGATTCCATAGGGATGGATATTGTATAACATCTTGAGGGGGGGAAATGATCATTTTCCAAGTAGCCTTCCCAAATGAACGCCAAAAAGGCCGCTCAGGCACTAACCTCTCCCTTTGTTTGTACAACTGAATTCCCATGATGCACCCTGCCCGAGAAAAAGGAACACCTGACTATCTCCTTTATAGGCATCGCCCATCACAAAGCGATCCAGCCATGGGGAAAGGACAACTAAAGATAAACTCTCCTGTGCATGGAAAGAGCCCTGGACACAGAGGGCTTTCTGCTCTCCGAGAGGAAGGGAGAGGGAGAGAGAGGAAAACATCCATGAGGAGAGAGAATCATGGATCGGCTGCCTCCTGCACGCCCCCCACTGGGGATCTAGCCCGCAACCTGGGCCTGTGCCCCGACCGGGAATCGAACCGTGACCTCCTGGTTCATAAGTCAAGGCTCAACCACTGCGCCACACCAGCCGGACTCCTGTTCTGTTCTTGACAGATTATAAAACCCTGATGAAATCCATTCACCAGATGAGGCCTTGGCTTCTTTGTCTTTTAGGAACAGGAGTGTGATTAGCGGGTCTCCAAAGTGTCTTCTAACATAAATGGACCATGATCCTGCATCCTCTTCACGTTTCTCAAATGTTAGAGGAGATCGTGTGAGCAAAAAAACCCTTAAAATGTAAATCTCTGAACATTCCCTTGAGAAGGAGAGAAATAAGCCTTTCAAAAATGGAACATAGTTTGAACCCAGTAAGTTTCTCAAATGTTAGATCATGAGAGAGGAAAAAAAAAAAACACACCTTAAAATGTAAAACACTGAACATTTCCTTGAAAAGGAGAGAAATAAATCTTTCAATACAGGGAACACAGTTTGAACCTAATAGTGAGACAGACCTCTCTTAAAATTTCAGGAGCAGTGTGGAAATCCTCATTTGAAAAGCAATGTGAGGAATGTGAAGGAACTCCAACCCACAGCAATAAAAATGGTGAAATATCTGACAACCCTGACCTCGTCCAAAAATGTTCACTACAGTAAGTGACGAGGGTACAGAATGTGTCCGATTTCTCCACTCGGTACTTCCTGGCAGCCTGACTTAATTTTGGATGAAGCCCTTAGAAAATCCACTTGTAAGGGGGAGGCGCTGGCTTCCTCCACCTAAACCAGTTAGACACTCCCATTTCTTTCTCTCCTATCGTGCCGTTCTACATCCTGCGGAGAGAATGTCAAACCCCTTCCTAGAAATTGTACCACACAATCATCAAAAGAACACCTATGGGGGGATATATTGGGTGAAAATATGGGTTAATATCTTGTCACTGCTACTTGGAGACTCGGGCCTATGCGAGTTGCCTAACCTTTCTATGTCTAACTTTTTCCTTCTGGGAAATGAGATCATACCTGAAAATCATGAGAATTCAATAATGTACATACAGTACTGGGCACACTTTTAAAAAAATATATTTTTGTTCATTTTACAGAGAGGAAGCGAGAGGGAGAAAAGAGAAACATCAATGATGAGAGAGAATCATTGATTGGCTGCTTCCTGCATGCCCCCTATTGGGGATCAAGCCCGCAACCCAGACACGTGCCTAAACCGGGAAGGGAACCATGACCTCCTGGTTCATAGGTCTTCCCTCAACCACTGAGCCATGCCAGTCGGGCTACGCACACTTTACACATCTACGCTCTGCTGGCTGGTGCTCACCCCCACCCCAACACCTCACCTGTGGCTGCCTGGCGTTTTCCTTACCTGCTGCCCTGGCTATACACCAGCATCACTAAATCCCACAGACGTGAACCTGGGCTGGACTGATACTCATGTCGCTAATTTTCCTAAGGCCCTAAAATGCCAAAGCATCTGTGGCCGACTCATCTGGTCATTCTTTCTTCCTCTTGTCTTGTCTTTTTCCCTGTTCTTAAGTCTATGCTTCTTAAAATTGCTATGATCCTGACTTTTTTGTGTGTCTTTACTGCCCATTTGGCTTTTAATAGTTTGCTCATCTACTCTGAGGTAATCCAACAAATTTATCCACATGGCTGTAACCTCCAACTCTGATATTTTCTTTCCCTCCTGGCCATCAAGTTCTATAGCAGTGAAAAGTAGCTTTCATTCAAAATAACACTGGTGTACTTCTCTGAGAAGGCAAGCCAGGAACTATATTTTCCGTTAATATTGTGTGGAAACCATTACACACTGATTTTTTTTAGTACATTTTGTTTTACATGAAGATTTGTAAGATACAGAAATTTTTTATTGTATTGTCATTGTCTACAATCATATATATGCATACATACATATATATATACACACACACATACATATATATACACATATATATGTATTAAGCTCACATTCCTACAGTGAGATGTTATTGAGAAAAGACATGATTCTAATCTAATTCATCTGTTTTAGCAATAAACACACATTTATTTACCAGGCCTTTTCTCAGTACCTACCACGTGACAAATAACATACTAAGCACCAGGGTTCCAAATGTGATCCATGACTTCGCACGGTAACCACATCGTTGGGCACCCCATCGTCAGACTCCCAGCCCTTGGCTATAAGACGTGATCAATGAAAAGGATGCACCACCTGCTCGGCAAACGTAAAGAAAGGATGACGTCATGGAACTGTTCCGCGGAGAGTGGCTTGTGACCTGGGTCTTAAAAAATAATGATGCTGACAGAAAGGGACTGGAAAGGGGTGTCCGGGGGGAGAAGCAGATGAGCAGGAGTTTGGAACAAAGTGGGACATGAGGTTGAATCTAGGTCCCTGACTGAGGGTACCTGGAAGGAACGGAAAAAGGGCCAGGAATCTAGTGTAGATTAGAACTAAGTTTTACTAATCCTCTAAGAATTCTGGCTAAAACGGCATTATACAATCTTAATTTGAATCTCATCTTCATGTCAAACATATGGTCTTATCTCTCTCTCTCTCTCTCTCTCTCTCTCTCTCACACACACACACACACACACACACAATCCTATATAATAAAAGCCTAATATGCAAATAGACCGAACAGCGGAACAACTGGTGGAACGACCAGTCGCTATGACGCACACTGACCACCAGGGGGCAGATACTCAATGCAGGAGCTGCCCCCAGCCTGCAGGCCCCAGGCCAGCCAAGTCGGGTGCCAGCGGGGCCCCCCCGATTGCCCTGCCAGTAGGGCAGGGCTGGACAGCAACTGGGCAGCGCTGCTCCCCCCTCCCCATCGCCCCATCAGTCGCCTTCAAGGTGCCAGCAGAGGGATGTGACCTGCGGCAGCAGTGGGGGGCAGGGCTGGTGAGCGGGTGGTGCCAGGCCGGCCAAGGCGGGTGCCAGCGGGGCCCCTGGATCGCCCTGCCAGTCGCCCCACAGATTGGCCCTGATCACCGGCCAAGCCTAAGGACCCTACCCGTGCACGAATTTCGTGCACTGAGCCTCTAGTATTTAATATTAACAGTAAAGCGACAATGTAAATAACAACTGAAATACCTCAATGGACCAGAGATGAAACAAAGAGGAGCAAGCACAGCTGAAGCACACTATGGACGTCTTACATTGTCTTTACATTTCCGGTTCTCTCCTGCTCGTCTATTAATCCCTTAAGCTGTCTTCTCAGTGCCAAAAGCCCAACTAATACACATCTTCCACTGGTTTGCTTCACTATCTCCCTCAAAACTGACCGGTCCCTCCTCTGGACTCCAGTATCAAGAGAGGAAAGAGAAAGGACCTTAACTATCATGTCCAGTAATATATTCTGTTCCCTGGCCTAGCTGCTCACACATAGTAGGAGCTCAACTTCGTTGAACTGACGTGAATAACCCCCTTGTTCGTTAAAAGGGTTCTGCACAGCAGCAGGATGCGTCGTATAAAAAGGCAATGCATATTTTAAATTATTATGATTTATTAATTTGATTACTTGGATGTATTCCAGGGAGCTTGAAATGAGGATTGAAAAATCCAAATAGGATATTAAAATTCTCAATATTCATCTCAACATCTATTAGGAATCATATTTCGCTCAGAAAATAAAGCTGCATACCAGCCTAATTAGCATGCCTTTATTGTGTGTGAAGACAGCCTGAAGGATTTTGTTTTTTTTCCCAGTCAGTTCATAATTGTTTGCACTAATAGCTACTACATAGTTTATTAATTTACAATGAGCATAAAGTAAAAATATCATCATTATATTTAAAAAATAATAGGAGAACATTGTTGACAATCTTTTGAACAAGACGGAAAGAATGAGGAAAAGGCAGGAAAGGGAGACTCGGAAGCGAGAAAAAAGAGGTGACAATGTTGAGAATGAAGGAAAAAGGCACGAAAAGAAGAGAATATAAAAGGAAGGACCTGATGAAGGGTTAAATATACATTAAAAAGTAACTGTGAGACAAGAAGTGGATAGAAAGAAAGGAGAGGAAAGAAAGGAGAGGAAAACCGGGAGAGAGGAGACCCTGAGGGACGGAGGGCAGGTAACTGAATGCGTAAGGCGTTTACTCTGCACCAGATGTGTACAATCTAGCATTCCATCATTAAACGAGAGTGTCCGGCCCCACAACGCACCCCCAGGACAGGAGGTTTTTACTTAGTATCTGGCCCATTCCCAGACCAAGATCACAAAGCCGGCTCACGGCAGAACTTAGGCCAGAACCCAGGTCCCCCAATTTCTTATCCAGTTTTATTTTTCGAGCCAAATGGGATTTTATTTAAGGAGAGCCATGATGTCCTCTATGGCCCAGTGGCCTCCTTCACATGCACAGTATTGGCAGGGAGTGAAAAATGCTTAACCGTGGATAGATGATGGATACTGAGCAAGACATGCTTTTGTCTCCCTGTTGTTGCTCTAGCTTGGCTGCCATGGTTACGGAGCAATTATGTGTCATATAATCATGTGACCAAACACCCTCAGAGTCTCCTCTTAAAGGATGGTCATGTCAGCAGATACTCAGAAACAGGTCCAATATGTTCTGTGGCTGTAGCAATGATTAACAAAGTATCTGGAAGTTTAGTAAGCAAGCACACCAAGAACCTCATCTCACCGAGCCCTTCAATAGCCCTATTCGGTAAGCATTATGACCATCTACAAAGGATTAACACAAAGAAAACGCTTGGAGGCAAAGGAACGGGCTCAGCGTGTCAAAGGTAAGGAGTGGGAAGGCAGGAAATTAAACTTGGTCCATTTCATTAAAAAGCTGAAATTCTTTCTATCAGTTCTCCACAGACGAATGCTGTTAATTAAACCATGTCCGAAACCTCCTGTATTCAATACCACTGAAATGAAAATTATAATTATTACACTTAACATTTGAAAGGACTATCACCTAGATTATGTTTCTTGAAACATGGAAGTGAACTCATCACTGCTCCCTACAGCCATGTCGGTGATGCGGATGCAAGCACTGCCCCTTGCTGCCCCGTCAGCGCCCACAGACACAGGAGAGAAAGGTCCCCTCCACAGAGAAGTGAGGACCCAAATCGACTTCCCAACCATCTTTGGAGTTGGCACTAGTAAAACCCAGAGTAGCATCTGTGACCATTTTCTACACATTCACTAAGAAATAGTTGCTCAATTTTCCTCCAGAAAACCTTAGATTCAATCTTTTTTTTTTTTTTTTTAAGGTTCTTATGGATTTGAGAGAGGAAAATAGAGGGAAAGAAACATCTATTGGCTGCCTCCTCCATGCCCCCTACTGGGGATTGAGCCCAAACCTGAGCATGTGCCCTGAATGGGAATCGAACCAGTGACCTCTCAGTGCAAGGATGACGCTCAACCAACTGAGCCACGCCAGCCAGGGGAGTACAGTGAATTTTTACGCACAGCTCCACACTGGCTGAGAAAGGAACTCCCTCTCCATAAAGTGACAGTTATCACTGAAACACACTGCCACCTTATGACAATTCTCCTTATACCTTAATTTTCAGAAAACTCTGTTTTAAAAATAAATTCTTGCCAGGAATATGTGGCCATAAAGTACGGAAATCACCTGACTTAAAAAGTAAGTAAAATGACAAGTTCTATTGAAAGCTGCCTGAGGGGAGGGTCTTATTGGAGAGACTATTTTTAGGTTTTGAAGAACGTGATGAGGTTGATGACATGAGATAACCGTTCCTAAATCTGAGAGGCCAGGACATAACACGCCGGCAATGGACCGAAAACGTTGAGTCTATCTTCCAATTATAGTTTTAGAAGGTACATCCAGAGTATCTGCCCCTGCTCGGATCTGTAACATGGCATACAGCACCCCCCACCCCCCAACATGTCAATGGCGCCGATCGGAAGGAACTATAGGGGAAAGAGACACTAAAATTAAGAAAAGACTGTATACCTGAATACATTCACGACTATGTGGAATTTAAAAGAAGCCCCCCAAAATACTGCTATCCAATATTATGACTACTACAAAATGAAGCGCCTCTATGAACGTACAGAGTAGAAATTTCTATTGTTCAGAGAACATGGAGCTTTGACCCAATAGCTAGTTTAGTTTTCTCCGTGGGCCCCGTGATTCATGCGTGTAATGGGCTCTCTTCCCCGCTCTGCGTTAGCCACAGAGTCCGCACGGGGGAATGCACGGCTCGCCCTGGCCGGGGCTGTAAGCAGCGCTGTGCACTCGGTGCTGTTCATCGCTCCTGGCTGCGTCTTACCGCTCTGCCTATTTCCACTCTGGCCTGGCAGGACCGTTCCTCTCATTTTCACGTCCATGCTTGGTGCTGTGGGAAGAATCCAGGCTCGGGAAGCTGCATCGCCAGGCCGGCTCTCACTTTCAGCAGCTGCAGGGCCTGATTTACTGCCTCATCTGCAGGACAAACTAGAGGTTTGCCATTTACACATTGGGACTGAAAATGTCTTCCTCAGACAATTATCATAACGATTAGAGACAATGCCTAGAGATATCGAACATTTATCGGGGGCCTGATATCTAATGGCTACTGATATACCTCAATTTCCACGTGTTTTATTTCAACAAAGCCTCTGAAATCGAGTTATATTTTATAATTACGTGTAATGCAGTATTCTTCGCCAAAAGCAGTTTTTCAACCAGGGATGTCTTAGAATCAAGGAAAAACAGGACTAACTCATTGTGCTGCACCTTCATGCTGGCTTTGAACTGTGCAGAATTAGTAACAAAAGTATTTCAATGAACTACTCGGTGGAGGTTAGTTAGCTCATGAATGGAGACAAATGAGGAACTGGCGAATAAAGAACATAATAAAGTCATGGGCACTGTCCTGTTAAGGACATCCGTTGACAATTCACTTGAGTTTTCCATTCTTGTTTAAAGTTTATGGGCAAAGGAACAAAAATTTAAAAAAAAAATAGAATGTGTGCAATGACATATTGCTCCGTGTAATTACTGATTTGCTGCTTGCCCCGAGTTTTAATCTAGAGAGCCCTCGCATGCGGATCACAATGGAGACATCTGGAAGAGTGAGCGCCACGCTCGGCTCCTCCGGGCCCCAGCACCTGCTGCCGCCGTGGGGAGGGACCGTGGGCCCTTCTCGAACACACTGTGGCAGCTGTCAGCTCGGAAGGAGGCACACTCCAAGTTCTCCCAAGCAAGGAGCACTCCACAAAATGAAAACAAAACAAAAAACAACCACCTCCTTTTAGCTGAAAGGAAGCCAGACAGGAAACGTGCCACTTGTCACACGCAAGTGAAGAACTCCCCTCAAGCCTCCGGCTTCAAAGACGTGGTCGCTCAACTGGCAGAATGCTTCCCATGACACGTGAAGTGGGCAGAGGCTGGGGGCTATTCCAGGACACACACCACAGCCTTAGAATACAAGCAGCCCTGGCCAGCGCTGCTCCGTGGTGAGCGTGCGGGTCCCCCACACCAAAGGCTCACAGGTTTGATTCCGGTCAAGGACACATACCTGGGGTGCAGGTGTGATCCCCAACCCTGATTGGGGCACGTGTAGGAGGCAACTAGTTGATGTGTCTCTCTCGTATATCTTTCTCTCTCTCTTTTGTGTCTAGAATCAAGGCTGTTGAACATTGAAACACAATAAAATAAAAATCTCTGATTTTGACAAAATAATGTTTGAATAGTCTTGACAGGAGGGACTGTCCTTTCCAACAGGACAAAGCACCCATGGCCCAGTTTTGATGGATATGAAGTGATTATTTTTAAAAGCAGTATTTCTGTAAAGCTGACTCAGAGCCCAGGAAACATCAGGTGTGCTTTCTTCACTGGATGGAGGGAGCGCGGAGAGGTGTTACCCCAGATACATTTATCCACCAGAAAAAAATCTCACTCTTTCCCCTTCAGGCAGGAATAGGAAGGCACAGCTTACAGGGCCAGAGCTGGGGAAGAAGGAACGGAGCAGCCCTGGCCGGTGTGGCTCAGTGGATAGAATGCCGGCCCTCGGACTGAAGGGCCCCGGGTTTGACTCCAGTCAAGGGCACCTCCCTGGGTTGGAGGCTGGATCCCCTACTCTGGTCAGGGCAGCGTGACTTTGTGTCTCTCCCCCTCCCTTCTACTCGCTAAAAATCAATGGGAAAATATCCTCAGGTGAGCAGTCAGAGAGAGAGAGAGAGAGAGAGAGAGAGACAGAGAACGGAGGAGATGCAGATGACAAAGCACCCGGGGTGGGCCACGCCTGCCTGAAGGTGGGTCTTCCTCCTGAATCCGGAGCCTGACCCCATCTCCTTGCAACAGGAAGCAGCAGGTTTCCCACACAACCCCTCCTACTTGTAATAAAACTGTTTCCATGGCAACAGAGGGACACTCAGGAGAAGCAGGTTCAGAGCCGAAGCCTTAAAGAGTGTAGGACCGACACTGCGTGACATTACCATCATCCGCGTTCGCTTTTGTTAGGCACGCGGCACACGAGCCGCCAGCGCCGCTGCATTTGCATTTCTGTCCCTGAGAGATGAGGCACGTGCACCTGGACAGGGACCACAAACAGAAGCAAAACTCGGGGCACCCAGTGCCCGGGACCATGGCCCCTCAAGCAATGAAGCTGCCGGAGGGAGGACCATGCCGGCTTGCTTGCTTCCTTCTTTAATTCCTCTTACACCGCGAATAAAACCCACCTTTCTGCTTTTCACACCAACAGCTGAAAGTACCAAGTGCGCCTGGCAAAAGGCCCGAGGGAGTTGATGAAGTAGCTCTTTGTGGAGGAAAGGCACACGGAACAGCAACAAAATAAACCAGTCTCAGAGCTTTGAGAAAAATGTAAATATGGACAATTTTGTCAGACGAAGCCACTGTCTTCAAGACATGGAGTTCAGCCCGGGCGGCCTGGCTCAGGGGTTGAGCGTTGACCTATGAACCAGGAGGTCAGGGCACAGGACCAGGGTGCGGGCTCCATCCCCAGTGGGGGGCGTGCAGGAGGCAGCCGATCCGTGATTCACTCTCTCATCATGGATGTTTCTCTCTCCCTTCCTCTCTGAGATCAGTAACAATATACTTATTAAAAAAAAAAAAAATACCTGGCCTTCGCAATGCATTCCGGGTGGTTCTCACTGAGCACAACAGCCTGTTAATTGGCTCAGAAAGGAACGGCACGATTCGGGGGTTCCTTGTGTGTGTGTGTGTGTGTGTGTGTGTGTGTGTGTCTGTGTGTGTGTGTGTCTGTGTGTGTGTGTATGTGTGTGTGTGTGTGTGTGTGTTTAAAGAAAGCAAAACGCTAAAATGTGCCCAGTCCACTTTGGATGCTTGTAATGTTCTCATTTAAAACCACCATCTGTCAGAGATGATTGCATTTTATAACGAGGAGCATCCATTACATAGTCGCCCTCCCCTCTGGTACCTGTTCAGGGGACGGACCGCCCCACCCGAGGGCACCCTGCCGTCGGCCTCTCCGGAGCCCTCTGGGTGCACCTGGAGGGGACACCCGGTCACACCCCCAGGGCCACTCCTGAGCACCGCGCGCTCGGGCTGAGGAGTGCGATTTCTGAGGCCGCCCTCCCTTCGCACATGGCGAGGCCAAGGAGTTCATTCACGCTCTCATGGCAACAAGCAGTTATCGCTCCGTTTGTTTGATTTAAAAATAACAGAAATGTGCAAAGGCAAAGCTTGTTAAAATATAGCATAGACCTGCCAGAATTTGGGTGGAGCTAAATGCTATGGCTAGTATCCTGCTTGGGATGGGGGGGAAGAGGGGAAGACATTGCGTAAACCTTTCTTTTTTGCATGACCGTTCCTAACGTCTAGACTACTTCATCACAGCTTCCTATGTGATGTTTTATTTCCCTGGCTTAGGGGGTGGGGGTGGGGAGTACACCGGTCACTGTATGCTAAGAGCAGGCCTTACAATACGTATGCTGCCTTCTAGTCTCCCTACAAAAGTAATGAGAAAAACTGAACATTCTGTTCAACTCCAGAAAAGACTACGAAAATTGTCAGGTTGTACACGCACACAAATAATCCCTAAACTCAGGAAGGAAATAACACCTCCCCCACCAGGTCGCAGGCTCCCAGGAGGACTCGGGCGGGGAATACACTTGAACACATCACGTGAATCAGCCCCAGCGGCCAGGTCTCCGGTGAGATGGAATGAGAGACGCGCACCCCAGACGGTGGAAGAGGCCGGAACAGCCACGCGCTGGGAAGAAGGGAAGGTCCGGGGTGCTGTATGGTAGCCGCCGGCCTGAACTGTCCGCCTGCGCCCCTAGTTCCGCCGGAACAACGTGGTCTCCATGGCAGGGCCCAGGCCAGCCGGGAAGAGGGCTGTTGGCAAGATCCAGCTTAGGCCGAGGCAGAGAAGTAGCAGACCCTTTAGAGAAGGGTTCCTGGCAAAGGCCACAAGTCTAAGATGCAAAATCACAAGCCATCTGCCATCTTTATGCTGTCCTCCACTTAAGCAAACAAGGGCTGCGGAACCTCGGGAGGCAGGGCGGGAGCTGGGTAGGAAGAGATCAGGCAGTGAACCTGCTGCATCTGTGCGCCACCCGGGGACAGACAACAGGGCCGCGGAGTCCTGGAGCGGGGCCGGGCCGGAGGGGCCGGTGGGGGGAAAGGACATTTGTAATACTTTGAGTAAAGCGACGGGAATGAGGATCCTTTTCAAAATAGAGTTAAGGCCTCGTCCAGTGCCTCAGTGGGTTGGACCACCACCCTGTAACACCAAAAGGTTGTGGGTTCGCGTCCGGTCAGGGCACATATCCAGGTTGCTGGTTCGATCCCTGGTCTGGGTGCATCTGGGAGGTAAATGACAGCTGTTTCTCTCTCACGTCGATGTTTCTCTCTCTCTCTTCCATCCTCTCCCTCTCAAATAAAGAGAGAAATATGCTGGGGTGAGGATGAAAAGAATAGAATTAATCTTCTCCAAGTGTCCTCTTCTGAAAATAGCAGGAGTTCCTGTCGGCGCTGGAACACAAGCTGGACGACAGTATCCCCGTCACCGCGCACCTGCCGAGGACGCGCCGGGCACGGGCTGCGGGCTCCCCTGCGGCACAGCTGGGACAGGGTGGCGATGAGCCCTCCCCTAGGACGCCGTGCCACAGAGGGCAACGGGAAGGAACAGCCGAGATAACAACTGCCATGCCAGGCGCCCGCGACTTCGTTCGTGAGACGGGCTGGCTGTCTTCAGAGGGGACAGCGGTGCTCCCGCCTCACGCCGCCTCCCCCGCGGAGACTCGGAACGTGTTTCCTCCCCTGGAGCCTGTGCTGCTCCGATGACTTCCAGGGACCGATGAGGTGCGGCACGGCCACGCTGTGGACCCGCAGCCACAGATGACAGCCTGGTGCTTACCAGAGGGACGGGGCGGGGAGGGAGAGGAGGGTCGAGGGGAGGTGAATGGTGACAGAAGGAGACCTGGCTTGGGGTGGTGAACACACAATACATTATGCGGATGGCGTTTGCAGGATTGTACACCTGACACCTGTGTGACTGTATCCACCAATGCCACCCAATAAATTCAATTAAAAACAACGAAAAAGGAAAGAGGGTGGAGGGTAACTCCAGTTGCATAAGCAGAGTGGTGCTTTAGCATTTTCTCTCTGCACGTTCTTTCTTACAGATCCTGAAAGGGATGGTCCGACGCCCACGGGGATCCTGCGTGAGGGCCCGGGAGAGAGGGAGTTCCTGCAGAATCCATGCATTTCCGAGGGAAACACAGCGTGTGCACGCAGGGCACCGAGTGTGCTTGTCTGCGCCCTCCGTCCTCGACGTGTGCTTCACAGAGACGGCCTGCCTGCACTCTCTCTTTCTGCAAGATGTGGGTCCTCACACGTGCGGGAGAGGAAGACACGGGGTGGGGTGCTTACTTCCCGTGTTCTCCTAGCCTTTGGACAGAATCTGCTTCTCTCCTTACATCTCCTCTTCACTTAAGAATCCTTCCAACGCCCGCCCTCAGGTGAGCTCACTCCTCCTGGGAAGAGTGGGATGACTTCCGAGGACGTTCTGTCGCGTTCCGAGCATTCGATTAGGGGGTGGGAAAATCAATAGGTAAATTAATCACATTTATAGGCACGATGAAAGGTGATCTGCAATTATCACGTGGTAATATGTCCTCCTTGGCTTTAGAATAAGCTGCAATCGAAAAATAAATTACTGTAATATATTTTATAAATAGATACATTACTCTATTGAGCTTACAGCTTCTTTGTTAATGTTTACATATCAGTTGGGCAAGAGGCAGTTGGTTCATCCCAAGTCCATCTAAGTAAGAGCTGAATGCACACGGTATACAAAATACTGAATATAACAGCTCAGTCGTGTCCAGTTTCTCAAGAGGCAATGAAGGGTCCCGGGTTCGATTCTGGTCAAGGGCACATGCCCGGGTTGCAGGCTTGATCCTCAGTAAGGGGTGTATAGGAGGCAGTCGATCAATGATTCCCTCTCATCGTTGATGTTTCCTTCTCTCTCTCCCTCTCCCTTCTCCTCTGAAATCGATCAAAATATATTTTAAAAATACTCAGTAACACTAATATTTTATTAGATTTCTCTTTTAAGTTGTGAGGAAAGACAAGGACATGGGAGTATGGGCTAGGAGTTAGTAATGGGAAAAGAGGCGGGGGGAGGGGGTTCACAAGATCGCAATTCTCAATTGCTCCAGGAAGCACGGCGTTTGTCCTATTTTGGGTTTAAGATGATTTCGAAACGTTATTTAAAAAGTTATAAATATACAGAAAAGAGGGGATAGAGTCATGCTTCTTAATAGCGCTAAGCCAGAGAGCCTTGCTCTGCTCACCTCTCCTGCACAGTCACAGGACTGGACGGAGTGGAGACGCCGCAATTAACCACGGTTTGCTGCACGCCCATTAGCCACCAAAAAGGACCGGGCGGCAAGAAGAGCTTAATCCCAGACGCTGCCCTGACACCAATCTAGTCGCATCACCTCATCCATCCCCCGGAGGGAACAAAGCACTGGAGCCTGCATCAGCCCCCCTGGTCCTCACAGCCTCTCCGCTTTACCAAGGATGAAGCTAAACCCCCAGCTGTCACACACACCACCCCCCCCCCGCCACAGTGTCATTAAAACACTGCGAGAGAACAGTGCTGAGGAATGACATGAGCAGAAAGCTCCATTAACGTCGAGCTTCTCTGGGAAGTTACCAGTGATGGGTAACTTCAAAACGGGTAGCATAGCCCAGCCGGCATGGCTCAGCGGTTGAGCATCAACCTATGAGCCAGGAGGTCATGGTTCAATTCCAGGGCAGGGCACATGCCCAGGTTGTGGGCTTGGTCCCCAGTGTGGGGCATGCAGGAGGCAGCCAATCCATGATTCTCTCTCATCATTGATGTTTCTCCCACTCTCCCTTCATCTCTGAAATCAATAAATATATATGTATATACAGATATATCCTACCTAATAATAGACAAATATGCAAATTGACCGTACCTTCGCTATGCCCACGATTGGCCAGGAGGCGCGGGAGGGCGGGACTCGGGGTGGCCGGGGTAGCTGATTGGGCCAGCGGGACGCTGAGCTGCATCGCCAGCAGCGGCACGAGCTCAGCGTCTGCGCCATGTCTGTGCTGCGGCACAGAAGGGGCCTCTGGAGCAGCGAGCTGACGTACCGCTGCGCGGACCATCAAAAGCGGGGGAGCTGAGTGCCTGAGCGGACAGGCACTCAGCTCCCCCGCAATCGAACGCAAAAGTGTGGGAGCTGGGTGCCTGTCCGCTCAGGCAGCAGGCTTTTCAGAAGCCTCTGGCGTGGCGGAGGCTTCTGAAAGGCCTGGTGCACCAGCGATCGAAAGGAGAGCTTGGGAGCTGGGTGCCTGTCCGCTCAGGCAGCAGGCCTTTCAGAAGCGTCTGGCGCCTGGTGCACCAGCGGACAGGCACCCAGCTCCCCTGTGATCGAAAGCAAAAGCGTGTAGGGCACCCTACACGTGCATGATTCAATCATGCACTGGGCCTCTAGTTTTTTAATGGGTAGTGTAAAATTATAGGGGAGAAAATGTTTCTATTTGTCACCTCCTATCCTCTCCAAAAGGATATTCATCAAAGGGAGGTAGCTTATTATCATTCATTCATGCCACAGAGGTGTCTGCCTGCAACAAGTGTCCTCCAGTTACTTTATTCCATCGGGCAGCAGGGTTCTAAATGCTAGGGGTGGGTAACTTATAGCGCTGCAATACTAAATAGATATGCAATCAACTATTGAACCTTTAGTAGGAAATGTTAACTGTAAGTCATATGTGGGCCCTAATAGAATATATAAACTATATTTAAAAGAAAACCAACAAAATATATATATATAAAAACCTAAGTGACTGGCCAACCGTTTGACCATTCGACTGGTAGCTATGACACACACTGACCACCAGGGGGCAGACGCTCAACGCATAGGCATGGAAACATGGAACAGACTGATGAATCTCAGAGGGAAGCAGCGGGGAGGGTGGGGGAGGGCAGGAAGAGATTAACCAAAGATTTTATATGTATACCAGAGGACCAGTGCATGGATTTGTGCACCGGTGGGGTCCCCTGGCCTGGCCTGTGGGCATCAGGCTGGAACAGGCAGTCTAACATCCCCTGAAGGGTCCCGGATTATGAGAGGGCACAGGCCAGGCTGAGGGACCCCACCAGTGCACGAATCCATGCACCCGGCCTCTAGTAAAAAATAAAGACCATAGCCTATATTACAGCAAAGAATCAGAGCAAATATTCCTACATAAATTTGACTTTTATTTTTATATTTTTACCTTTATCTTAACAATTTAAGTTTTTGACATACATCCATCACTGTAGTTTTTTTAAATAATGAACATATTGTACATACCTTTATGTTTCAGTGCTTAACTTTCATATAACATATATACCAGTACATGTTCAATAGAGTATAAAATAAAATTCATCCTCTGAGGAAATTCATTATTAAGAATTACTGTTATATTACAGTGATTACATGTCTCATTTTGTTGTACCCCAAATATAAGAAAATGCTATTTCTCATTCTAATAAAACGATCCTTCTTGTGATACTATTAATATTTTCAAGTGCTTCTATAAGTTTTCGCCTACTAACCAGAACAGTATTGTATTAAGAGATGCCCTCATTAAAGACTCTAACATCTTACAACTCTTATGTGCTGTGCCATTTAAAATCCCTCTTCATCTACATACCCATCCTGTTAGGCAGAGAGCATCACCATCCCCACTTTACAGATGGAAGTACTGAGGCTGAAGGAACTTGTGTTGCTTGTGTCAAATCACACAGCTAACTAGGAACCATTTGCTTTCCTTCAGTGTTTTCAATCACATTAAATGGGTCCCTCTATGCAACATATAGATTTAATGTTGATGAGAATAAGATTGCAATTGCTCATTCCACATGAATTGTGAGTTGCATATATCCTCTCAATTACACTAGCAATATCTATATTTTCAGTCCCTATGTATTTCTGATGTAAGTAATCCTAATTGTGTTCATAACTTAAATATGTTTTCACCCCAACTCATTGTAACTCTTAATGCCAATACAAAAATGATCCTAGCTTGTTCCTGGAGAAAAGGTGCCAGGGAGATTCTGAGCAGATGGAGGAGGGAAACATTTCAGGGGGAGGGGAGAGAGAGAGAACAGAGAGGGGAGAGAGAGAACAGAAGTGGTGACGTGCATCACGTGCTTCGTTACCACAGAAGTGGTCATTACACTCTCACTCCATGGGAACCACGGTAATCCCACGGTAGCTCACGTCACTACTATCCCCTCTACCCTGATAACTGTGAAGTTAATCTGGGGCAATACTGTACACGTTGGCCATACGCTGTTTCCTTGGTAACAGCATGATGCTACCATAGAGAAGGGATGTTTGGCAGTAATGTGGTCAGCAGCAAGCTGATTATACAGGTGAAAGCTTCTATCTACATGCACAGAGCAGCCTGGCCGGCGGGGCTCAGTGGTTGAGCGTCGACCTATGAACCAGGAGATCACGGTTCAATTCCTGGTCAGGGCACATGCCCGGGTTACGGGCTCCATCCCCAGTGGGGGGCGTGCAGGGAGCGGCCGATCTATGATTCTCTCTCATCATTGATGTTTCTATCTCTCTCTCCCCCTTCCTCTCTGAAATCAATACAAATATGTATTTTAAAAAAATACAGAGAGCATAACAATCGCCCGGGAAGAGCCACAGGGCTGACCGAAGGGTTCTCTGCATCCCATGTCCATTACCTGTTGGCTGTAGTAGCTCCAATAAATGCAAGGAATGACCAAATGGCCAGTTCACACTTAGCAACAGAGCCTTCTTAGCTCTAAAAACGTGCAAGAGGGAAAGATAAAAATGTAATGCATTCCTCTTGCTCCTTTCTCCTCTCTCCTGCCCTGAAATGATTACTATGCTATCAGGAGCCATACACGTGTATATATGCCCACGCAAACCTGCTCGATGAAAATCGGCCATGCGGCTGATGCCGAGGCAACCCGTAGGTCTAAATCAAGATACCAGAAATAGTGTTAAAACAATTTTGCTTAAGGAAGTTCGCTGGAGAAGGCAGATCTGTGACGTGCAGCCGACTACCTTCAAAGGGCAGGAGGAGACGTTGAACATGTGGCCAGAAGGGTAACAGCTTACATTTCGGCTTTCTCGGCATGCAATATGGAAAAGAGCAGCACGCAGAGCAAAGGCAGGGCATAGCTAAATGGTATCGTAAGATGTCCTGACCTAGCAGGGGTGGCCCTGTTGACTGGGCATCGTTCTGTGCACCAAAAGGTGCCTGGTTCGATTCCTGGTCAGGGCACATGTCCAGGTTGTGGGCTGGATCCCCAGTAGGGGGCGTGCAGGAGGCAGACAATCAAAGATCCTCTCTCATCATTGACGTTTCTCTCTCTCTCCCTCTCTCTTCCTCTCCCTATAAAATCAACAAAAACATTTTATAAAAAAGAAGTCCTGAATTAGAGGTGTGCATTTAAAAATATCATAAGAAGTCCTGCCCTAGCCAGTTGACTCTGGATAGAGAGTCTGCCTGCAGACTGAAGGGTCCAGGGTTCAATTCCCAGTCATGGCATATGCCCAGGTTGTGGGCTGGATCCCCAGTAGGGGGCGTGCAGGAGGCAGCCAATCAACAATCCTCTCTCATCATTGATGTTTCTCTCTCTCCCTCTCTTTTCCTCTCTGACATCAATAAAAATATATTAAAATAAATAAATAAAAATGCCACGCCCCCCCTGTGCCACGCCAGCGCGGCCAAGGGTGAGCCTGAGCAGGGCGGTGAAGGATTGAGAAAAGACAGACAAGAGAATGAAGCTGGGTCTGGGTGGGACGCTGTCCTCTGATGGAGAGCTAGCGACAGCGCCATGGCCTACCAGCCGTGTCTTTATTTTACAGCCGATGCCACGAGGCACAGTAAGGGCATGGTCCAGATGTTTACAACATCCTCGTGGGTTTCGATCCTACTCAACTACATGCACCTGAACTCTATCAAGCCCACGTCACTCAGGCACGTGGGGCCACGTGTTCGGACCACAGGTTCATGCTGACAACTCCAGCTGTTGGCTATCACGGTGCTGGGAGGCTCTGCCCTCCACGCTGGGACGTGCACGTGGCCACGAGAGGACTGTGCCCTCTCATCAGTCCGAGGCTTGAACCTGTCCAGACACCGTAGCCGCTCCCCACCGCCCCCCCCCCCCAAGCTTCAGAGGGCTGAACACCCCGAGGCTGAGACCCGCTCTGCCAGGCTCCCCTTCCTCCCCAGTGTTCCCGATTCCAGCCAGAAGGATCTCCCTCCCAGGATGAGAAGGGATGGGTCTTTAGTTTGGCTTAACAGTTGTGTCTGTGCTAAAACAAGCATCGTCACACTAGCACTGCCTTGTCGTTCTTCAGATAGAAAATGTGACTCCTTCAGAGTTCAGGAAGTCTTTTTTTAAAATCAGCTTTTGCTTTTGCGCGATCAAACCAGACCCGGAGCTATCTCCGCATCTCCAGGCTCACAGTGCGCTTTGTGGGGGCACGTTTTCCTCCAACACCGTGACGAGAACGGTGTCCACTCGGGTATCAGAGATTCCCATCAACCGCAGCAAACGGCTTTCGGGGCTATTAGATTCTGACAAGCTGAGAAAAAACGTTAAGTCACAGACGGGAATTTATTGATCTTAGTTGGCTCCCACCCACCAACCCCCTCCCTTCTTTCCCCCCAAGTGCCTGGCACATAGATTTTCAATATTTGTTAAATAAGTGAATAAATATTCTCCAAATTATAATTTGGCCAAACTCCCAGTAAGGACATCATGCAGACCTACTTGTACAGTGCTCTGCTCAACACCCACCCCCAGAATCGTTCCCCCCGATTTAGATTTCCGGATATTCTCTCTGCAGTTGTCTTGGGAAAGGTCACGGGTTATTATTTAATTTTAGTATTTTTTTAAAATATATTTTTATTGATTTCAGAGAGGAAGGGAGAAAGAGAGAGATAGGAACATCAATGATGAGAGAGAATCATGATCTCCTGCCTCCTGCACGCCCCCTATTAGGGATCGAGCCTGCAAACCGGGCACGTGCCCTGACCGGGAATTGAACTCGGGACGATTCAGTCCACAGGCAGAGGTTCTATCCAGTGAGCCAAACCAGCTAGGGCTTATGTTAGTTTGAATACTAACCGCACACAGGCTAACCACAAACGGGGCTAACAAACCATGGTTTACCGCATTCTCCGTGACCATCACAGAAACAGTGACCAGGTTTTGTTGCTGTGAGTTTTCCACTTGCTCGGTCTATGACCATAAGCAAGTTCTTGACCCACTGGACTCTCACATGGGGCTGTTATGATGAAGAAACAAGGTCATCCATGCAAATCTGCAGCACAGTCTTAAAACACAGAAAGTCCACGACCAACATTTAGGTCCTTGTTATAATTTATTAAACGAACAACACATCCCAAGTCCTCAATATGTGTTCACACTGTCTGCCACACCACGCCGCCCATACGTGTGCAAGGCCCTCTGCTGCGTTATCTACGATGTTCCAGGAGTAAATGGCACTGAAGGGGCGGGGGGGGGGGTGGGGGGGGAGAAGAACACTTAGGAGAGTTCCCACCTGCAAATTCTGGAACTTTTTGAGTCTTCATTTTCTATCTATAAAAAAGGATCCAGGGTAGCCGTCTCCTCTTATAACTGTGAAAATAAAATTTATACTCCTTTTCACGGCCAACAGGTCCTAGGTTGCCTTGGAACCCCATAGTTGCAATAAAAAAAAAGAAGCAGGATATAAATAATAAATAACAAAATAAATCGATGAAGCCCAGCCAGCGTGGCTCAGTGGTTGAGCATGGACCTAGAAGGTCAAGGTTCGATTTCTGGGTTGCGGGCTCGATCCCCAGTGAGGGGCGTACAGGAGGCAGCTGATCCACGATTCTCTCTCATCACTGATGTTTCTCTCTCTCTCTCCCTCTCCCTTCCTCTCTGAAATCAATAAAAACATATTAAAAAATAAGTAAACCGACTAACATGCACCGGTATGTGCGCCGAGCGAGGAACCCGAGCCGCTGCCAGTCCTACCGCCCCAAGCGCCACCGTCCTGTGGGCGGCCCGGCCCGGTCCCCGGGCGCTGGTGCTGCCGAGGCCCCGGCTCTGCGCCTCCACGACTGACTGTCGGGGACCCTGACTCTGGGCCCCGCTCTCTTCAGCGGAGATGTCTACACTTCGCTACGTACCCTTCCTGCTTTGGCTGAAACCTAGACCTCTTGCCATTTTAAACCATATATATATTTTTTTAATTTAAAAATGTACATATTGATTTCAGAGAAAGGAAAGGAGACAGGGAGAGAGAAACATCAATGATGAGAGAAAATCATTGCCGGGCTGCCTCCTGCACGCCCCCTGCTGGGGATGGAGCCCGCAACCCGGGCCTGCGCCCTGACCAGGAATGGAACCGTGACCTCCTGGTTCTTAGGCTGATGCTCAACCACGGAGCCACGCCGGCCGAGTGAGACCTCTTGCCATTTATATAAATATGTTTTAAATTTCTACAAATCCATATCACGAACATATTTTTCCTCTCATGCTACAGTCCAAGGTGTGGCTCTGAAATGATTTCGGGTTATTTTTTCCAAACGTTCTCTTGAAACTGACAACATTTTTTGGTCATGATGGTGATTGTTAAATTTATACAACCAGTCACATTTTTTTTCAAGAAACTAAACAGAATTGTCTCATCAAGAAACAGTCAAGGAATAAATAGACCTCTGCAAGAACCTGATTCAGAGGCAAAAAAAGAAAAAAAAAACAGCATTAAATGATTGGAAGTTTGGCTCTCAGTATCCAACGTGTCTTCAATATCCAAGTTCATTAATCTTTTCAAACAAACACAGTTTTCTCAAACCCAAGGTATGAAATGATCACAATAAAAGCAAATTAAATTTATTAAATGCTGCATAATTATCTCATTTCTGGGGCTCAGGTTATTAGCTCAGATATGATGCCTTCCACACAACTTCTATTTGCAATTACACCCCGAACTGCAGGTCTGAGGCGCCAGCCACAGGAACACGGCCCCCCTGCTGTGCTAAACTCACTGGAACAGATAGAAGAAACGCACTTCATTGTGCTGTGTTCCTGTTTTACTACTGAGTAATTGGACGGCCCTACAGGAAGTGCTCTGCTTTATAATCTCTCACGGAGTTACTATCACCTTGGCGCTGCTCGCCTGATCTCCCTGTACAGACAACGTCAGAGCTTCTGAGTTACCATTTCAGACTCAGGATTAAAATAGGGTGGCAAAAGCACGTGAACGGCTCCCATCAAAAAGGTGGTTCGGAAGCGCTGTGACGCCAGCCCTCGTTCCTAAGGACGTGACTGAGTCTGGTTTTTGACCGTGGAAATGCGGGCACTCACTGGCTTCCAGCGACCGGTGACTGGCGCCACCCAGAAGTGGAGCGTTGAGAAGCGTCCTGACAAAAGGGTCTTCTCTGAATTAAAAAAAAAAAAAAAAAGTCAACAGCCTATGTCTGACTATTCAAAGATTACAACGTTATTGGTTTCTCCCCTCTACTGATGATGGAGTCAAATACAGCCTAAAAGCAAAGTCTCCTTGAATGCAATGTGGCCTTGCGGTATACGTCTGGGGCCTGTCATGTAGGGTGATACCCCATGATGCTTATATGTTATCACGTGTCCCAGGGTTAGTTCTGTCCAAATGAAGAACGTTTACGAAAGTGTTAACACCTTCATCGAAGGGTTAAAAGGGGTCCTCAGAAAACGCTTCACTCGCCTCTCTCTCTCTCTCTCTCTCTCTCTCTCTCTCTCTCTCTCTCTGGCTTCTACATGCTACGGCCCATCTTTAAAGTAAAAATACTTTTAATGAATTTATTTTGTCAGTGAAGTAATAAGAATTCATTTAAACGGTTTTTAAGCAGGAGTCGCTTTATGAACAATCGTGCTTAATAGCAATGCAATTTCATTTCTAGTGAGCAATGAAAAGCCTGATCACATTCAATTTAGGAAAAAGCAAAGTTGTTAGTCTGTGGAAAGTTATTTTTCCAAACCCTAGTAGTCGTTGAATGCAGACAATTTTTAAGAAAAAAAGAGAACATATATAATGAGATGTAACATCTAATTTGGAGTTTTGTGTAAATTACACCTTGTCTTTAAGTATTATCAGCGTGTACTAAAGATCGGATTATAAGGATGCCAAAAGATTTTATGCCACACAAAACTCCTACACAATTTCTTCAGGAACAGACGCACTGGCGAATAGAACAGTAACAAGAAATAGAAGGGAGCGCAACATGATCTTGTAAATTACATCCTAGGGTCCAATGTCCTAAAACTCTGTCCTAAAAACTACTGGTCAGGCTGCCCTGATTTTAACATGTTACACAGATTCATTAAGAACAAGAAACGCACTTATTTCATAAAACCTTAATGAGACACATCCTACAACGTCTCTTTGACATTATCTATCCCTACAGCATCTCATTGATATTTATCTCCGACACTGAAGCCGGAATCATTTGATTCTGCTCACCCGAGTGTGGCACTCTCAGCGCCACAGAGCTCTCTCCCGAGGAAAGAAGAGGGAATTAAAGAAATGAGAAGATAACAGGCTGCACATTCCGCTTGTGAAAACAGACACTTCAGAAAGGGAAATGCCTAAGTGGTCATACAGAAAGCGCAATTAAAACTAATTTACTTTGTCTCTCAGGATTGGTAAACCTACACTTTTGAGCATTGAACTGAGCTGTTAGGACCAAGCTACCCTTAATTGTCCCTGTTCAACTTGACCAATTAATAACTAACTCCTATAAAAGTAGTGAATTATTTCATTTAATTGTGTGGTAACCAGAATATATATCAGCTTGGTTTTGGAGGGGGGAAAAAAAAAGATCAATACTTTTTTGATGATGGATAAGCAATGACCTAGCTCTACTTCTCTTAAGTGAAATATAAATTGGAAAAATCTGTTTTGAAAAATAAGGCTCACAGAGGTTAAGGAGCTTACAAAACATTAGAGTCAGGCCCAGTGACGGGGCCAAAGCGAGGCCCCGGGAAGGTCTGAGCGCCGCCGGAGGCACAAGAAGCAAACGCTGGTTTGGGGCAGTTGAGCCCAATGAGCGAATGAGCATGTAGAACTCAGGTCTGCTGTTCCAGAGGGTGGCGCGGCAGCCCAGCCGGGCTCAGTGCTTGGGCATCATCCTGCACCGAAAGGTGGCTGATTCCATCCCTGGTCAGGGTAAGGCCCGGGCTGCAGGCTCCATCCCATGGGGGCGGGCGGGGGGAGGTGTGCAGGAGGCATCCAATCCATGTTTCTCCTCACATTGATGTTTCTCTCTACCTCTCTCTCTCTCTCTCGCTCTCTCCCCACCCGCCTTCCAATTTCTAAATACCAATTTAAAAATCTTTAAAACGAGAGGGTGACATGGGAGTTAATATACACTCAGGAGGCCCTAAAACAAACTGTTAATAAAGGCAAAAGAAGCAGATGATGTCAGCAAAGGCATGAACACACCGTGAGAACGGTACCAGAGACAAAAGCTCCTCAGACGCCTGTATTTCAGAGAAAATAGGAGTAAAAAAGGGTGGTGATTACACATTCTTCTTAAAACAAATAAAGCAAAAACTAAATCATTAAAAAAGATTTGTTTTTATTTACACCGATAATGACACGCAACCGCTTGTCTTCCATCAGCCCATAACGTTGATGATCAAAACAAAGATGGAGGGGGACGTCCACGTCCAGGCAGGATGAGGGTCACAGGAGGCCAATCGAGACCCGCATGCCAACAACACGGTAAAAGCTAAATAAATAAACCACAAACAGCACATGTGAGAGGGATTAGAGATACCACAAAGCAAGAAAAATGGCACAAATTAAATTCCTGGAGGGGAGAATGTTAACCAATAAGCTGAGGAGAAATAGCAATACATTTAGTGACCGTTGGCATTGTGAAGGGGTCTGTTAACAGGGAAATTAAGAGGACAACACACGTCTGTTTCTCCGCTGGCATGCAGGGTTCCGTGGCGTGTGGAAAGCTAAAGACAGAGCCGAAGAGATTCTAAAAGGCCGGCGGAGAAGGGGAGGGGGCGTTAATTCAAACTGTGAGAACCCAAGGGAGAAATGTGACAAACCTGAATCATAGTTAAAGATGGTCACAACTACCCCAGAAATAATGACCACTTTCATAAGTAAAAATGAGTAAGGCTCTTAAGGATCTACATACCACTGTCAACCGCCTGTAACTGGCATGTATAGGACACTACTCCCAACAACTGCAGAATAAGTATTCTGGAGAAGTCCACAGGAAACATCCCCTAGGATACACCACATGCTGAGAAAAAAAAATCGTCTTTCTAAAGATACAAATCCTACCGACTTTATTTTCGGGCCACAAGGGAACAGATTTTGAGGTCGATGACAGTGAAATCTGGAAGCGCTCCATCAACAGTATCAGCTTGTAGCTGTGCCACGTCCACACCGAAACCTGGCTTTTGTCAGTCAGCTTACTGTTAACCATTCGTGCATACACATTGGGGCGGGTTGTGATACCTTTTATGCAAACATTTTCACCAAATATAAAAGTGTTTTATAAACTTCACCTTTTTAGGGTTTCAGAGTCACAGCAAAAAGGAGTGGACAGTACAGAGTTCTCATATGCATCACCACCAGCACCACCACCACCACCAACTCCATCACTACCAATACCACCTCCACTACCAACAATACCTCCACTACCAACACCAACTCCATCACTACCAATACCACCTCCACTATCACCAATACCACCTCCACTATCACCAATACCACCTCCACCACCAACACTACCAACAATACCTCCACTACCAACACCAACTCCATCACTACCAATACCACCTCCACTATCACCAATACCACCTCCACTACCAACAATACCTCCACTACCAACACCAACTCCATCACTACCAATACCACCTCCACTATCACCAATACCACCTCCACCACCAACACTACCAACAATACCTCCACTACCAACACCAACTCCATCACTACCAATACCACCTCCACTATCACCAATACCACCTCCACTACCAACAATACCTCCACCACCAACACCAACTCCATCACTACCAATACCACCTCCACCACTAACACTACCAACAATACCTCCACTACCAACACCAACTCCATCACCACCAATACCACCTCCACTACCAACACCAACTCCATCACTACCAATACCACCTCCACCACTAACACTACCAACAATACCTCCACTACCAACACCAACTCCATCACTACCAAAACCACCTCTACTATCACCAATACCACCTCCACCATCAACACTACCAACAATACCTCCACTACCAACACCATCTCCACCACCAACTCCACCACAAACAACACCTCTACCACCAACACCAACACCACTATCACCAATACAACTTCCACCACCACCACTGCCACCAGCAACTCCACCATCAACACCACCACTACCAACAATAACACCTCCACCAACAACATTAACAACTCTACCACCACCACCAACCCCACCACAAACACCACCACCTCCACCACCAACACCAACTCCACTATCACCAATACCAGTTCCAACACCGTCACCACCACCAATAACAACTCCTCCACCACCACCACTGCCACCACCACCACCTCCACCACCAACACCTCCACCTCCACCAACACCACCACCTCCACTAGCATCTGATTACGGAGTATGCTTTCTAGAATGTGGGTCAAGTCAGTCTTCTGTGTTTTTCTCTTTCCATATCGTAGGGGAGATTCTGGGTCTTTTTTGCTCCATGTGCCCTTTAGAATCAATGTGTCGATATCCACAAAATAACCTGTTGAGCTATCGATTGGGATTGTGTTGAATCTGGATATATCTTCAAAGGGAGTCAACAATATTTTCGAACGTGCTCTGATCTCAAAGTGGGTGAGAATAGCCCATATTTTGGGCTGGGCTAACTTCTCTTGAACTACAGGTAAATTAGTGGGAACATGGAGGTCTGGGGTGGCTGAGGTTCCTTTCATGCATCGTATGTTCAAAAATCTGTGCACCCCAATGGCCTGTCACTGGCGTATCGCCCTCCTCTCCGCCTACAGCCTACAGCCTCCCAGACTTCCTTCAGATCTCAGCGCAAGGACCTCATCCTTGTCAAAGCATCCTATCATTCCGCAATACTTCCTCTCAGCATTAGCAACACTCCCTCTCCCCTGGAGTCACCTTCGTTATAAGTAATTGTACGTACATATGTGCGCTTATTTGATAAATGTCCACCTCCTCTCCCATTAGACTATGAGGGTAAAACTCATGAAAATTTGCTCTTAATTGTATCTCCAGTGCCTACTTGTACTCTGCATATTGAAGAACTCAATAAATATTGGAAAGAATGAACCATGTCTAGGAATTGCTTTCTCCACGCACGTTCAATGCCTCTGTGTTTCAATGATCTCACACTACATCACTTATCCTAGCATTACCCTTTTAGATGTAAATTCTATGGGTTCACAAATACAAACATTACCCTAAATAATAAATAGTTTAATCATAGCAACATAGGCCTCTTTCTTAAACCCTCTAAGATGTCACAGATGAGATTTGAGACTTGCATATAAAATATAACTTCATTATTGCAATTCAGTAAGTTGTATCCTAGATCAGTATTTCATTTTTATTTTATTTATTTATTTATTTTGTTAATCCTCACCAGAGGATATTTTTCCATTGATTCTTAGGGAGAGTGGAAGAGAGAGGGAGAGACAGAGAGAATTATTGATGTGAGAGAAACACATCTATTGATTGCCTCCTGCAGGCACTCTGACCAGGGCCCAGGCCTGGGAGGAGCCTACAACCAAGGTATGTACCGCCCTTGACTGGAATCGAACCCGGGACCCTTTGGCCTACAGGCCAACGCTCTATCCACTGAGCCAAACCGGCGAGGGCTAGATCAGTATTTTTAATTACACTCCACTCCACAAACCAATTTTTAAAATTCTATCGGAGTACAGAACCATGTCGCAAGTAGGTACAACTTTTCTCAAATTATAATTTCCAAACTGCAGGTTAGGATTCAGTGTTTATGGAAAGAGACCCCGAGATTATCACCTATCGATAGTCCTGATAAACCCTAATACCACTGAGCTACCCATCACAGGTAAGGAGACGGAGGTCACTCATTTAAAGAAATTAATTACAAGCCACAAATAGAAACCTCCGAAGGATATATTTCAAGAATTGCATCAAAATCAGAAAAGCACCAAACACAAACTAAAATCTTAAAAGCTATAACCTGGCAGATTCATCCCTTTCTGGTGGCACCATCCCTGTTTCCTCACCGATTGCCCCCGGGGACTATTTCCAACGTCTTAGATTATCCACTGCTCCTGGCTCCTGGTCTTGTGGCCCTCTGCTCTCATGATTTTAAAACGGACAAGTGCACCCGAATGACTGACGGAATGTTGTGCGCGTCACTGGCTTCCACCTAAACACTCGCAAAGGAGCCCCTCGGCCCCCAGGAATGCGGCCCCGGCACGGTGCTGGGAAAGCAGGGCCCCCGGGGCGCTCACCTGCCTCCCTGCGCCCGCCCTGCCCCTCCCTGCGGGGCAGGCCCACGCGGGGCTGAGTGGACTAACCGAGAGCAGAGGAAGGGCTGCCTGCTATTGTCTGCAGCAAACACGCGTGGCAATGCAATCACTTCCAGCACACGAACCTGCGGTGCTGCGTGCAGACTAGTCCCTTGAAATTCCGCTCCGATGAAGGCGTGTGTCTCTGTGTGTGTGCATGAGTGTGTTTCATATTTATGGTTCCAAACAACAACTTTCTCTTCCTAATGTGCATTTTAAAAACTGAGCATCTTAATAGTAACACAAGAGCCTGGACTTAGTCAACTCCAGGGAATCTATCATGTTACATACTTAGGAGGATATAAACTATAAGACAGCATAAGGAGATTTATTCATGGAGGTAAACAGGCTGGCAATTTGTTCAAATATATCATTTTCACGTACAGCCATATTTACAATGTACTTGTCAGATATAAGCAGCTAAAAGAACATATAATCAGAGGCATGAGATAATCCACACTCGTCTGGAAAACGTTAGTCTGCTCCTAACCTTGTGGGTCGCCAATGGTGTTTGTTACCATTGATGTCGTCAAGATCTCTCTCTACAATGACATTATCGCCTACGGAAACGTGTGGAACAAAAATATTTCTCATGATCCTTAAAAACGGGCAGGTATTTTGATGGGACTACTGAAAAAAAAGAAAAAAAGATTCTCCAAAAACTTCAGATGAGCAGAATAATCCTGAATAAAAATAAATTGCAAGACAAGTCTTGTATTAATACCCAATAACAACACACCTTCCTCTTAGTGGGATGACCCAATTCAAGGGATGATGCGCAGCCTTCAATGAATGGGGTAGCTGCCTCAAACCGGTTACACCAGCGGTCGCCAGCCGGTGGTCCACGGACCACTGGTGGTCCGTGAGGTCCGAAAGGTTGGCGACCGGTAGGTTACACAATGTTTCTTACATTATTTAATACAGTTTATTCACGTGCAATAATTTAAGTTTAATTATGTGTCAAAACTAGTAATTTTTCTCTACAGTGAAAAAAAAGTCTTCTCCTTGTTTCACTATTAAAAATAATAAAAAAAATCTGATTCCCCAAACAGCTTTTTCATCCAAACTGTTTAAATTTCAACCCAATTCTTACCTCTGGGTGGGAAATGTCTCGAGCAGTATTCCCTCACAGAATGTGAAATTAGATACAACATCCAAGGGAGGAAAGGAAGAGATGAAATATGAAGGAAAAATATGACGATGACAAATATGATACCAGTAAGTAATTTAACCTTATTGTGAATCATTTTTCTTCCCCATCTTAAAAAAAAAAAAAAATTACTCTAAACTCTCCTGAAAGATAGCGGAAGACACTGGAAAGATAATTGGTTTGTAAACATAGCCCAAATATCCACTACAAATATGACCTCTGTGGTCCAATGACGAACACCCATTTCCATTAAAACCTGACGGGAGCTGATGTTACGGAAGATCTCCAAATAAAATGACTACTATTATTTCCTCTTATCTACCGGCCAAAGTAATGGCTCTTAAAACGGGAGCGCTCGGGCGGGCTAAAAGTTAGGAAATGTGCCAAATGAGACTAAATGTCGTAGGCTCGTTGGAAGGCATTAGGAAGATTGAGCTACGAGCATTAAGCGCACTTTCAGAAAGAGCACAGACTATCCCATACGGTATCTCAGTTAATCCTAAGAAAACTTCTTTGTGGACTAGAGAAAAAATATGTATTCATCATTCAAAGGTTTATAAAACAAATATTGATTGAATTTCAAAATTTTTTTTAAATGAAAGCAATTCTTAGATAGTCCCATGGATACAAAACTTTACAGTGTTGTTAAAATAATGGCCCACAGAACACATCACAGTACATATTTTCCAATCAATGTCAGGTATCCTGTAGGGACTTTAATGGATATCATGACTCTTCATCCTAACTAGTATATAATAAAAGCCTAATATGCTAAGTGTCCAGTCATCCGGTCGGCTGTTCAACCAATCAAAGCGTAATATGCTAATGATATGCTAAGGCCTCTCAACAGTTCACTATGACGTGCACTGACCACCAGGGGGCAGACAGTCAACGGGTCGACCAGTCGCTATGACATGCACTGACCACCAGGGGGCAGACGCTCCAACCGGTAGGTTAGCTTGTTGCTGGGGTCCGGCTGATTGGGACTGAGCGAGACAGGCTAGACACTCCCTGGAGCCCTCCTATGGTCCCTCCCGGGCTGGCCAACCTCCCGCGTCCCTCCCCGGCTTCTATGGTGCACCGGTGGAGTCCCTTGGCCTGGCCTGCACCCTTTCGCAATCCAGACTCCAGGGGATGTCAGAGAGCCGGTTTTGGCCCAATCCCATAGACCAGGCCGAGGGACCCCACTGGTGCACGAATCAGGCCTCTAGTTCATTTATAAAATAACTGATAGCCCTGGCCGGTTTGGTTCAGTGGATAGAGCCTCGCACCACGGACTGAAAGGCTTCGGGGTTCAATTCTGGTCAAGGACACGTACCTCGGTTGCAGGCTCTATCCCTGGCCCTGGTCACAGCACATGCGGGAGGCAACCAATTGATGTGTCTTTCTCACATCAATGTATCTCTCCCGCCCCCTCCCTCCTACTCTCTAAAAATCAATAAAAAATACCCTGGGTAAGGATTAACAAAAATAAAACAGTTTCCTCAAAAAGATGCTGATCTCTTCTGTTGGCAGCATATTGGGGATTTCACATTTAGCTGGTGATTTCATGATCGATCATGCCTGTGTAGTGGAGTGAGTGATCTAGGAAATGTAGCTTATTCAATGACAAGAACAGCTCAGAAGTTAGGAGACATGATGTCCCAGTAAATGTTTACTAATAAAGTTGGAAGAGCTCTATAGTATTGTTAAGTATTAATCTATCAGAGACGATCACACGCTCATAATAAATGTACCAAAAAATTATTGAAATGTATTTTGATTTAGGACAAATATGTTCTTAACCCACCAGGACAAACCCAGCTGGCCACCAGTTTATTTAAATAAAACTTTATTAGGACACACTGCCCCGCGATTAGCTGACATATTGTCTAGAGTAGTGGTTCTCAACCTTTCTAATGCCACGACCCTTTACTACAGTTCCTCATGTTGTGGTGACCCCCAACCATAAAATTATTTTCGTTGCTACTTCATAACTGTAATTTTGCTACTGTTATGAATCGTCGTGTAAATATCTGTGTTTTCCGATGGTCTTAGGCTCTACAGCAGCGGTTCTCAACCTGTGGGTCACGACCATCAGAAAACACAGATATTTACATGACGATTCATTCACAGTAGCAAAATTACAGTTATGAAGTAGCAACGAAAATAATTTTATGGTTGGGGGTCACCACAACATGAGGAACTGTATGGAAGGGTCGCGGCATTAGGAAGGTTGAGAACCACTGGGCTAGAGGGTGCATTATTACATCAGCACAACTGAGCAGCTGCAACAGAGACCTCCGACCCAGACAGCTGACAGTTACTGCCCGGACGTTGAGCTAAAATGCTGGCTGGCTTCTGCCTCAGGCAGTCACAGCCCCGCACGGTGTGGACCGGAGCCCCCAGTTCAGAGGAAGTCAATCTCACGTCCTAGCTACCTTTACCAACCAGGGGGCACGTTTTCCCCAGAATAAAATCAGCTCTCCCAAGGGGTGAAACGTAGTTTACATCCTGGTCACCTATATAAATGCTGGGCTAGAAAGCGTATCAACCTGCTGTTATATGTAATGTGTTAATCTACGAGCAATAAGGAATATCTAAACTGCACATGTATGTCACCCGGAAGAGAACTCTTACAGAAGAAAGTACAATCACCTGTTATCATACAGAATACATGGAATAAGCCCAAATCACAAGCAACAGAAAAAAATGCCAAAGTCCTGATACACAATAATGCATTATCTATAAACCTCATCTATTCTTCTTCTTAAGTTGTAGAAAATGCCAACTATAATTACAAAATACGTATTCAAAACATGTAAACCACCAATTTTCCACTTGTAAAAGCCTGATTCCAAAAGCAATTTACTTTATGATTTACTTAAGCTTCGCAACTACATTAAAATATGATAGTATATACACAACAGCTTGTTAACAAGATTATCATAACATTAAAATCATAATGTGGCACTTCAATTATGGATACTTAAAATTAAAGCTAATCCTCACAGTACCAATTTTTATCTCCTAAATAATTTTAGCTATTAGCTGCTCATTCTCAGTCTATATCTACAGTGGCAAGCATTCTGGAGCAGGCCTGAGCGCTGCTTTTAGCTTTGGGAGTAAGACAAAAGCTGCATCCCCTACGTCCCCGTCTTTGATACACAATCTTTTGCTATTAAAGGAAAAATACATTTGTTTACCTTGGCTCAATGCCATTTCCGTCGTTGCCAATGTTGCTGTTTTAAGTAGAAGCACCCTCGATGCCAACAGTACATGTTTTCTTTTCTGGTTTTATCATTCTAAATGGATTACATGGTCATAAAGTGGCAGTTACTCAGATTTTTTTTCTTGTTTTTAAATAAACATTTTTTTCTGGTACAAAGTAGGCACCAAGTTGAATAAACCAATGCTTGGATTAATGAATATAATTATGCATTTTACAAATATACAACGGAATTAGACTATGCCTGACTTCACCCATGTTGTTGTTGCACAAAACTTATAATTGATAAGTATGTAATCAATAACTCACAGTCAAGTTCAAATTCAAAGTTCACAGTAGAGAAAAAGATTGTAAATGAACATAGTTCCAAAGTCATATATGCCAGTTGCTACCCAAATCCATAAATAACCCAGAAGTACTAGTGCTAAGCATCTATTTGATTTTGTTAAACATTAGGTAAGAATTAATCTGAGACTTATCCCTCACCCCCCATAAATGGTGGAAACGTTAATTTCTCTTTGGCCCATCTGAAACTCAATGTCAAATCTTGCTCTCACTCTCCCCTGAGGAAAAGGAAAGTAACATTCCTAACGTATATGGTAAACAGGTGACCCAGATCACTGTGTCAGTGTGTATGTGTGTGTGTACACATGTGTAAAATGTGTCTGCACATGTATGCTCATATTACACAAACTACATAAAGTTAACGCCATAACATATATATTCAAGTAAAATAAATGGCACAGTCTGTGATGAGATTAATCATTTTCCCAATGACCACGCAGTATTTTCTAAGCTGCATTCTAATGTTTATGAGGGTAGTTGAATATCATGCTCTACAACAGTGGTTCTCAACCTTCCTAATGCCGCGACCCTTTCATACAGTTCCTCATGTTGTGGTGACCCCCAACCATAAAATTATTTTCGTTGCCACTTAATAACTGTAATTTTGCTCCTGTTCTGAATCGTAATGTAAATATCTGATATGCAGGGTGTCTTAGGCGACCCCTGTGAAAGGGTCGTTCGACCCCCAAAGGGGTCGCGACCCACAAGTTGAGAACCGCTGGTCTAGGAGAAGCGGTGGCATGCTTTGGCCTAGAGACTCACAGGCGCCCAGGATGTCCGCTGGCTGCCCCGTGTGTGGCGGGAGAATCCAGGGCCTGTGCTGCTGCTCTAGGACAGAGAGGATAAAAGCAAGAGGCGCTCTGCGTGGAAGAGAAGAGGAACCTGCTGATTGGGGGGCGGTGCTGGCAAGAGACTCCTACTGACCTCGGAGGGAAAGAAAACTCGGAGAAATGTGATGATGATAGCGTCATGGCATCTGATTGAAACAGGAAGCTAACACATTGCTTTTAAACCCAATTTCACAGGGCAAGCTACTCGTGTGGTTAAAAAACATATATAGACACACACACGAGCACTTACAATGATAAACGTAACTTATGTTTATGTTTGAAGACAAAATATATGTTGCAAATATTAAATCACCTATAATCACTGTTATGATTACATAACACGTTCTGAATTTTAAAAATATGTATTTCCTTTCCATACTATTAAACAGCCTGCTGATTTCACGAGAAGCACTTTGTTAATACTTTCTGGGTTCATTGACTTTTCATGTGTTTTTCTTCAATGTCACTTCCAATGTTCTCACGGCCTTATATTCCTCTTTTAGACTACGTGTTTAATTCAGGACTCAGAAATACTTGGGCTGCCTTCTCCTCCCCTACACCTACTTTTCACTATTGTGAAACAAAGTCATTGAACCTTCTTGTACATAAATCTTTATAACCCTAACGGATATTCTAAAAAGCAACGGGATCTCAAAATTCCAATACTATCATTTGCAAGATTTCCTTGACTGGAAGGGGGATATTTAGAGAGATGAGATAGAGATAGAGATAGAGATAGAGATAGAGATAGAGATAGAGATGATAGAGATAGAGATAGAGATAGAGATAGAGATAGAGATAGAGATAGAGATGATATAGTGATAATAGAGAATACACATGTACATATACAAACACACAAATGACATATGCACACACAAAGTTGTCCACAAGAATGAGATTAAATGGGATACGAATAATAGTCTTATCTTCAAGTCTGAATCAGATGGACACAATTACTCATGGAGACAGTCTTTTACTCCAGGTCATGTGGAAGTTCCAGTTTAAGAAATACCAGCGTCCGTGGTTTAACCACAATGCTTAGCAAGAGATGCAAGCCCGATCAAACTAACACAGTGGTCACCAAACCGCGGCTCCCGAGCCACATGCGGCTCTTTGGCCTCTTGAGTGTTCTAACGCCACTTCTTCAAAATAGACTCGCCCAGGCCGAAAACCGACTTCTGCGCATGGGCCACGACGTTTCAATCGCACTGTATGTGCGCGCCCGCACGTGGTATTTTGTGGAAGAGCCACACTCAAGGGGCCAAAGAGCCGCATGTGGCTCGTGAGCCGCGCTTTGCCGACCACTGAACTAACACAATAAGCCGCTAAAGCATTATTGGGTCGCCAGGAGTCACACAGCCCTTAGATCAGATGCTACACAGGCCAAGTACCACCGCGTGCTAGCTGAGGAGAGAGATTCAAGATGCCCCTTTTTAGACGAGTGCATCTAGAAGGGAAACTAAAACAATGCATTCTTCAAACGTCTCCGAATCACTCTGGAGGCCTCAGCCTTCCAATGAAATGTTAGAGAACTATACTCCTTCCGCCTCTCCAATCTACGAGTCTGAAGTGCAGAAACTCATAGGATATTGAAGCGATTGCGAACTTTTGAGTTCCTATTTAGAACGTGTTGCATCTCTTAAAACGATGCCCAAGTTTAAATGGACATACTTTAAATTTTAACTTTGCATTAATGGCGCGGGTAGAATGACTATTACATACACCAGGAAAAAATAGCCAGGAGAAGAAACTGTGCAACCCAACATCGCCATCTAGTGGCCAGATTCCTAACACGTGACAAAGCCAAGCCCGGGGAAGAGGAGAGATTATGTCCTGGTGGTTGGATGCTATACTCATCCTCTAAATCTACGGCTCTCACGGGGCAGGCTTGGCTCTGCACGTAACATACTAACCCCTAACTGGCACTGTTTGCACTCCAAAAAGGTCACGTATATTCTCCCCCCCGGAGAGGTATGTCCATAAATCCAACCAACTTATATGTTTGGATATTATTATTGTCCAAAAGCTTTGCATAGCGTGTTTATATTTCTTCTTTGTGAGCTATATTCTCTATGTGCCTTTGTTTTTCAGAATTTGAAAACTCCCTTTTCCTCAAGTTATTTAGTTCAAATACCTTCCCACTTCGTAGCTCTGTTATGCACGGCCCACTACTTGCCCCTAGAACGGAAAAGGGGAGAGATGCCATGTTACAAAACGGCTCCGCTTTCCCCCTCCATGTGCAGAATTTACTACAAGAGCTAAGACAGGTGCAAAATATCATAATGCAGAAGTCAGATCACTTTGGCACAGCCACAGGGTTGAGTTGGCAGAGATAAGGAGAAAATGTGATGAAAAGAAGTTGAGAATTTTACCTCTAAATCCACTGTTATTATACTGTACTCAGAGATTTAAGCTAGAGACGATGCATTCTTTTTCTGCCCTGAGAAATCTTTTTTCTTATCTCATCGTTTTCATAAATCCTGTACGGTATTTCCACACAGCCGTGGAACTACCATGAGCTCAGACAGGACACATCCCTGTGCCGCTCTGCATTCTAAGACGACACTGAGGCTCCCAGTCAAGCCCATCATGTCGGACATGTGTACACTCTAGAAGCAGCACGCTAGCCCTGGCCGGTGAGCCTCAGTTGGTTGGGCATCACCTCATGCACCAAAAGGTCACCGGGTCAGGGCACAGGCCCGGGTTGCAGGCTGGACCCCCAGTAGTGGGTGTGCAGGAGGCAGCTGACCTATGTTTCTCTCACATCGATGTTCTTTCTCCCTCTCCTTCCCTCTAAAAGCCAATAAAAACCTATTTTAAAAACTAAAACTAAAGTAAGCACTATACATCATTAAATAAAAATAATGTATACAAACATTTTAAAACTTCTTATCTTCATCGTATTAATATGTCATCAATCACAACACATTCTCTCCTTGTGGTGAGCCGGCACGGCCTTGGCATACTCAGCCCCAAGGCGCCTTATGTGCCGCGCCAGCTCAGCCAGGTTCGGTAGCCTGAGCAGGGCGGTGAAGGATTGAGAAAAGACAGACAAGAGGATGAAGCTGGGTCTGGGTGGGACGCTGTCCTCTCTGATGGAGAGCTAGCGACAGCGCCACGGACTACAGGCCGTGTCTTTATTTTACAGCAGATGCCAGGAGGCAAAGTAAGGGCGTGGTCCAGATGTTTACAACATCCTCGTGGGTTTCGATCCTACTCAGTTACATGCACCTGAACTCTGTCAAGCCCACGTCACTCAGGCACGTGGGGCCACGTGTTCGGACCACAGGTTCAAGCTGACAACTCCAGCTGTTGGCTACAATGGTGCTGGGAGGCTCTGCCCTCCACGCTGGGACGTGCACGTGGCCACGAGAGGACTGTGCCCTCTCATCAGTCCGAGGCTTGAACCTGTCCAGACACTGTAGCCGCTCTCCACAGCTCCTGAGTCAGTGGTCGGCAAACTGCGGCTCGCGAGCCGTGGTTTGCCACTCTGTTGACTAATGAGTTTGCCGACCACGGTCCTAAGTTATCCCTATTCCCCATATAAGGCCTTTTAAGCCTATATTACCAAAAAAAGTAAGATTAAAAACAGGTTGAGCTGAAGTCACAGTTGGAGTCTCACCTCTGACTTTCACCTCTTATCCTACTGCTCATGTCATTTCTTCCCATTGTTCCCATCTCTTACCTCATTGGTGTTCTAATCATTCACAAAATGCTCCCGGTACAGAAAACTACCTGTGGAAGTACCTGTAAGCGCATCACCCAGATGTCACGCCTACTGTGCTCTGGTTTATTCCTACCTTTCTCTCTACTTTTCTTACATTTAGTGGACATCACGTTCTAATGTAAATTTTTTTCGTGGTATTTTCCACTGAACATTATAACACGAGAACTCTTATGTCACTAAAAGCATCGTGTTAGAGATCATTTAAATATCCAGATAGAGTGAATAATGCTACAACGTTCCATTACACACACATATATAGACACATCTATAATAATAAAAGCGTAATATGCTAATTAGACCGGACGTCCTTCTGGACGTCCTTCCCTCCAAAGCCGCAGTGGGCAGGGGCCGAGGCAGAGGCGGCAGAGGTCCCCGGCCACGGCGGTGGCGGGGGCCAAGGTCCTTGCACGGGCCTCTAGTATCTATATACTATGGCATATTCCATATATAACATATTCATGACCTTATTTTTTTCTTTAACAGCAGACAACTGGGTCCTACTCAGTCTGTTCACCTTCATATTCTGAAGTGTGAGGAACAGGCCTGCTGCATAACGTATCTCAGGAAGGGCAATGACCGCGGAAAGCGCGCGTTTAAGGCTCTGGGTGCGTCTGGGTGCCCTCTCTGCTTCCGTGCAGCAGCCACGTCCGGGCCCCCGGCCTTCTGGAACGGGAAGGACGCTCCATCTTCCCTCTCCTCCCGCTGAACCGCGGTGACATCGACGACCACAAACGAGGGCTGCTGTTGTTAGCTACTTTACATCCTCCGTGCTTTCAGAGTTGAATGCTTTCCAGGCTTACTTCAACATACTTTGCCAAGCACCCACTGAGCTAATCTTTCTGAACATGTTATGCACATGCAATGCAATAGACTGATGTTGTCTATTAGTTTTGTGACACATCAAGTTTTTCAATACAGTCAAAGCGTAGTGATTCCTTCAACGACTTTTTAGCTTCTCATCAAACCTCAAAAGGACAGTCCCTCCCTCCATCTATTGGACGTGGGCTGCTCCACAGACACGAGTTTCCTTTCGTATTCTCGCGGTGAGACCATGAAGTCATCCCTTCTCTCCAAACAGCAAGACAGCCGCCTCTTACACCACTTACTGAGGAATTCCACGTCCTGGAAGGCGCGGGCACTTCGTGAGACGACGACAGCTTCACGGGGTCTTCGCAGGATCTACGCTAACAAACACCAACTGGCTGCGGGGAAGGCACAGGAGACCCCGTGAGTCTCTGACTTTATCCCGAGTCTGGCCGCCTCACCAAGTCCTCTGATGGATTCCGAGGGCGCCTTTGTGGTTACTGCTCTCGGGCCGTCCAGGTAGAAATCATCCTCTGGAGAATCGCGGCCACTCCGTCGCCTCCCTGTCAAGCCATCACTGTGAATTCCGGTTTCCACGCGCATGTCTGTGCTATCAATCCACCTTTTACGCTTCGTTTTCTGAGAGTGAGGGGGTGTGCACGGCAGACAGGGGTGGGCAAAAGTAGGGTCACAGTTGCACTGGAACGTTCTGTGGAGTTAATGACGCTACGGTGGCCGTCACACCCTGCACGTCTGTTTCCATAGAAACAACTGTAAACCTCCTCTTGCCCACCCCCGTGTGTGCACCCTTATCAACAATTCAACAGACAGTTACCGACCACCTACTGTGTGCTGATGCTACAGGAAGCCAAGGAGCCGGCGGGGTACTTCAGCCACCCCATAACGTGCAGGCAGGAGCGGACGCTGCATCGCCCCGCGCTGGCTCCCTCCCCCTCGGACGCCACGGAGCTGCACATGGTCCTCCCAGTTTCTCTCCGGAATCCCAACCCCAAACCCAGGACGACTCCCCGAAACAACTTAAATTGGCTCCCAGGACAAACTAGGCGTTAGGTCACTGGCCTCCCGGACACGGTAGACACCTGTCCGGCCGCCTCCTGGGCCCAGCCCCCGGCCCACTGAGGGCTTCGGGGAATTCCTCATGCCTGTCCCCACCGCCCCCTGGCACTCAGAGACCCCGAGTGGCTCCCATTAGCCCTGCCAACCTCCTCCGGCTCCGGCTCCACCCAGGGATCCTCCGCAAACAAGGACAGATGTCACTGACGGGGAACAGCCGCTGAGTTCTGAGGGGAAGTGTATTAGAAAAGGCTGGACAAGCTTCCCTCTACCTCAGGCCAGGTGCGTCCTGGACTCTACCTGCACCGGCACGTCCCCCTCCCCCCGCCCAGCGCCATCCCCTCCCCCTGCACCTGCACGCCCCCCCCTCTGCCCAGCGCCATCCCCTCCCCCTGCACCTGCACGCCCCCCCCCCTCTGCCCAGCGCCATCCCCTCCCCCTGCACCTGCACGCCCCCCCCCTCTGCCCAGCGCCATCCCCTCCCCCTGCACCTGCACGCCCCCCCTCTGCCCAGCGCCATCCCCTCCCCCTGCACCTGCACGCCCCCCCCTCTGCCCAGCGCCATCCCCTCCCCCTGCACCTGCACGCCCCCCCCTCTGCCCAGCGCCATCCCCTCCCCCTGCACCTGCACGCCCCCCCCCTCTGCCCAGCGCCATCCCCTCCCCCTGCATCTGCCCCCACCTCTGCCACCCCCTTCCTGAGCCCAGGCCAAAGCGCTCATCCCTCCACAGCCTGGTCAGACCCAGACACCGACCCCAGGTGAGAGAATGAGGGATTCCCGCCCCTTCCTACATTCCCCTCCTGGCCTGTCAGTCACGTGGCATCGCACCACTGTGGACAGGAACCTCAGATGTAAAGGAAGGAGGCTCTCTCTGCTCAAGGCACAAACCAAAAGCCAAAGCAAGGGCCAGGCCCGTATACTACGCTGTTCACCGCTTTTATTGTTTATTTTTTATATGTTTTATTGATTCCAGAGAGGAAGGGAGAGGGGGAGAGAGAGAAACATCAATGATGAGAGAGAATCATGGATCGGCTGCCTCCTGCACACCCCGCACTGGGGATGGAGCCTGCAACCCGGGCCTGTGCCCTGACCGGGAATCGAACCCTGACCTCCTGGTTCCTAGGTCACTGCTCAACCACTGAGCCACACCGGCCGGGCCACTGTTCACTGCTTTTAGTCACCCAACTATTTAACCGTGTTTTGCGAATCTCAATGTTACCAATAACGTGTGTGTATGTGTGTGCAATGTATGCAACCTATGTAAACCGAGTCTGTGGCACAGCCGTGTAACTAAGCGGCTCTGGAGTGATCCGACGCCCCCTATCTCAGAGCACCGGGCGCCGGCCACTCGGACCAGGCGCCACATGTTTCTCTCGCTGGCTCAGCTCTCTTGTCCTCAAAGCAGAGCGCGGGCGCTGCCTGAAGGCAGGGATCCCCAGTTCCGCGAAGGGAGCCGTCACGTCGCGCGGTGCTCCGGGTCCGCGGGCTCCTCTCCCCGATGACACTGCCCGTGCTCCTGGGTGGCTCTCCTCGTCCCCTGCGCCCCGCTGCCGTGCTCCCTGCGGCTCTGGCCTTCAGCTCTTGCATCCTTTGTCCTCCTGCACCGTCTACTCAACAGACACAGACGTGCGGAGAGCAGCTGTGGTTTCCGGAGTGGAGGTCGGTGCGCACGCTTCGTCTACACACATGATTGTAACAGGCACGACGTGTTCCGTGTGCGACCGTGCTGTCTGAGAGAGAGGACGCAGCTCCAGGGAGACACGGGAGCCCACGCCTGAGTTCTGCCTGGAGCCTTCACACAGTATATTTTCCCCCCCGATGCTTCATGTACTGCCCTGTTCCATAACTTTACCTTTCTGAGACTGACTGCATTCTACGGAGACACACCTCCTCCATTGTGTACTCCGTTTTAGTTTTCCCCTCCTTTTTTCTTTCTTTTTTTTTAACAACAAGACGTTAAACAATAAAACAGGCTCCTTTGCTCCAGCTGGTAATTTCTCCGAACTAGCAATAGATTATTCCTCTTTTCGTGACATCATAATCATCTAGGCAGAAGTACCATGTATCTTTGTGTAGAAGCTACTGTTTCCATTAAATTTAATTACCTCCCCCTGTGGTTTTAAATAGAAGTGGCTTCAAAATGAGGGCAGCTTCTATTAAATTTAATTACTTTCCCCTGCTGCTTGCCTGGTAACCGTGCCTGGCAATCAGCCTGCAAACGGGAGGAGATGGTAACCGTGGACTCGCAGTGACAAAACAGGGCCCAACCGCCTCGTGGCTCTCCTTCCTCGCTTCTCACCGCTGTTTAGCTTTGATTTAAGACCCTAAGAAGAACATGAGCACGGATAGAAGAAGATGCGTTTTAAAAATCCAGTTTTGTATCACAGCCTAAAGACAGGGAAACAGGCCATTTCTGGGCAATGACCTCGGCGATGATCACGCTCGGAGGTTCAGCTCACAACTTCTAAGTTAGTATCATTTGATGGGCGATGAGTTTTCTATACCTCCCCCTTTTTTAAATGTCTAGTAAAAAGCCTTCCTTGACCCTGACCAGATGGATTTAAATACTGCTTGCTAAAAAAAAAAAAAAAAAAAAAAAAAGGCATCAAGTGAGGGAAGAAATTCAAAGAAATATTCACAAATCTTAATGTGCAAATGCGGAAAAAACCAGCAGCGGGCTCATTAAAGACCACTGTCTTTGGAAAAAAAAAGAAGTGAATCCATGTGCTCTATGATGGTGTGAAAATGTCAATCTGTTTTAAAATACCATGATATCATCTAATGCAATATAAAATTTTAAATACCTCCTTTTTAATTAAATATTAATTAGGAGGAAATACTGCTCAGTTCAACCACCACTGTACTGTTTACTTTGTTACAAGCAGGCAGAATTTAGATGAACAATATTTCCATTCAATCACACAGTTTAGTATAAATATAAAACAAGACACCCCTTAAGCATTTTAAGTAACAAATTAAACATTTACATTTTTTACTGTGCACTGAGGCTTAACATTTATGCAGCTTCAAAACCAAAGTACAGCCTCCAGGGAAGTCTCTCACTGACAAATTAATACCTTAGAGAACGGAGCTGAATGGTGGCAATGAACTCATTTGTTCCCCCAATAATGAAGAATGACTTTTTCTTTACCACATCTGTGACTGTTGCCATGGTGACCCAGCCTTACCTCATTGCTTCTCGGAGTGCTCCTCGCTCACCCAGCGTCGTGTGCTTGATGTCATCGAAATTATTCTCTAGCTTCTCGCAATCCTGCAACATATTAAAAAATGCATCAATCCCCCGGCATCCGGAGGTAAAAATTATATCTGTGCAATTAGGAAAAATGGATTGATTATATTGATGATGGACTCCTGAAAGAGAGGCACACCACTGTAATTGGGTAGGATTCATTAAAATTGACAGTGTGAATTCCACAGTAACCAAATAAAAACGTCTTAGGATACAGCTGCGACAGAAATCTTTTGACCAATTTTCCAAAATTGGGAACATAGAAGAAGTGAGTAAAGACCAGTTCTCTGAACTCATCTCCACCATATCAAAGCCAATTTAAATTCAAAAGAGAAAGTCAATAAGATCAGGATAAATATTTAGTTCTAAATGAATTAGAACTTACTATGATGAAAAGATACAGCCCAGATCTAATCTAATTAAAAAAAAAGGCTCCCACATTTTGGAACTGAAATTGTGTAAGATCTTTAATAGCAATTGCATAAATTAAATGTTTATTTACATCTCTTATCATTAAGTGACATTATATCAGGTTCTTAGCATTCCTGGATTAAATTTTCTAAAATTTTGTTTCAATTTTAACTATTTTTTTAATTTAAAACTTAATCTTACATGACCCTAGTAAGTTTTAAAAACGTTATGTATAGGATTAAACTTTAGACTGAAAAAATGTATCCATAGGAGTTTTTAGCATTTTAGACTTCATGTAGAATTTAGCTGGATTTAATCATAGAATTTAGTGTTCTAGTAAATTTAACAAACAGCAAAACTAAGTAATCAAATTTTAAACATTCATGTGTTCTTTGTATTCTCAAATTATACACAGTATGCTGGATTTTAGAAAATTACAGAATTTATATTAATAATTTCCAATGTCTAAGAATTAATTTATTTAAAATCTATGGGTATATATGTACTTCTATTTTTACTTGATTTTTAAATTCAGCCAAATTGAGGCAAATATTCTTTTTAACACATACTTACATATACTTTTATAATAAAAAAAATCTTGAAAATGACCATAATGTAGCCAAAATCATTTGAATTCTGAATAACAGGTCCTTTTTACATAAATCAGAACGAGCCTCTTGAGGCCTTTGTTTTATCTTTTCACTTTTTCCGTAGTGTCTTTTCATGAAGGGAATTTTTAGTTTAATGAGGCCCTATGTTTTACTGCTTAACTCTATGCTTAGTGCTCTTTGTGGCCTTTGTGGGGAAGCTTTGACTTCCTCAAAGTTACGAATGTGTTTTCCTATATTTTTTCACCAATCTTTATTATTTTACATTTCACATTTGGATGTGCAATCCATCTGGGAATGCCATATCTGTATATGGTGTGAGTTAGGAAATCACACCGATTGGTAATCAATTCAATCATTACTATTTATTGAAAAAAAAACAAAACACCATCGTTTCCCCACTGTAACTCAGAATCATCTTTTTCCGTAAAGTCAGTCACAGCACATCTGGGTCTGTCTCCAGGGTCCCTACTGGCCGATGGCTCGATTTCATGTACTTGTGCCACTATCACACTATTTAAATTACTTACAGCCATAGCAAGTTAAAACTCCCACAGATAAATATGAAAAAGACAGTAACTCAATGGGACGTGAGCAAAAGACTGTACATACTACGTAAAAGGGAATATCCACATATTCAATTAAAAAACCAAGCAAACATGCTCACCGCCATTAGTCATGAGGACGATGCCAATTTAAACAATGAGATGCTGCTACACACGTTGGCGATGACTAAAATGAAAACGATAGATTGCACAAAGTGGGCTCCTTTTTAGTATAAAAAGCAACTACTGCACTGCTGCCGGGACCGGAAGTTGTTGCGACCACTTGTTAAAAGCGATTTGGCAGCCCTTTCCAAAGCTGCACACTCCCACCCAGGAAAACACCAGAACAAATGTGCAACGTGTCCACCTAGAACAAGAATGGCGATCGGACCACTATTCAAAGGAGCCCCAAACTGGACGCAAGTCACACGCACCTCAAGGTGGAAGGCATAAAGAATGACATGTTAATGCAGTGGGAAACTTCATGGCAGTAAGACTGAGCACGCTGTGGCTACAGGCAGTTACACGGGTACACCGCACAGCCTTGGTGTTGAGCACAGAGAGTGGTACAGAGCAAACTTACTCCATTTATATGAAGCTCAAATATAGGCAGCTACAGTGAACCACACAAAAGTGAAAATAAGAAAACAATTCCATTCATGAGCATAAAATCAAGAGTAGAATACTTCCAAATAAATTTAACAACAGAAGCATAAGATTTGTGCACTCAAAAGAATAACACATCACCTAAAATTTTTAAAAGATGAAAATAAGTGGAAAGATATCCCATGTTCATGGATGAGAAGACATGATATTGTTAAAATCTTACTACTTTCTAAATCAATCTGAAGATATGAAAGCAATTCCTGTCAAAATACCAGGATTTGGATGTTTTATTTTTATAAATTTTGACAAGATGCTCTTAAAACTCACATGAAATTACAAGGGTCCCAGAATAGTCAAAATATTCTTAAAAAAACAAAAGTGAAAATTTGAAGAACTCATATTTCCTGATTTAGAGCAACATACAACTGCATAAATATTTGTGCACAAATGTTCATAATAGGATTATTCATAAAAGAAAAAAAAAGTAGAAATAATCCAAAAGTCAATCAGATAATAAATGAACATACAGAAGTGATATACCGGTACAAGAAAATATTATTCGGCCATAACAAGGGAAGTTCTGATCCATGCTACAACATGGATGAGACTTGAAAACGCTGTGCCAAGTGAAAAAGCCAGATACACAAGGCCACACCGTCTGATTGCATTTCTATGAAATGTACAGTCCAGGCAAGTCCTTAGAGATCAAAAGAAGATTAGTGGTTGCCACAGGGTAATGTGGTTACGTTTCAGAGAGATTAAGGTGTCCTGGAATTAGTGATGATCCATGCACAACTCTTTGAACATACTGAAAAAAACTGAATCAGATGCTTTTAAAAGAGTGAACTTCATGGAATGTGAATTATCCTATATAATAAAAGCCTAATATGCAAACTGTCCCCTCAGCTGGGAGTTTGACCAGGGGGCAGGGGGGAGGGAGACACCCCCCGGCTGGCAGCCGCTAGGGACCCTACCCATGCACAGATTTTGTGCACTGGCGCTCTAGTATTTCAATAAAGCTGTTATTAAAGAATAGGCAAAACTAATCAAGACGATGCACATTGGTAGATGATGGCTACAGGAGGCATGAGAAGGTCTTTAGGATACCCTTTAATTCATTGAGTAAAAATACAGGGAACTAAATGCTCAAGATCTGTTTACTTTGCCGTGTCGTTATATGGCAGTAAAAAGTTTTCAGATGAGAGTTTGAATTCTGGTTAAGAAATCATGATGCAATCACATGTCACCGTAGTTAAAATTAAAGAATGCATAGAAGAAGTTCAAAGTATCAAAGACTTAATAAATGTTAGCTCCCAGCCCATACTAATGAAATAACACTTTATTATTTATTAAAAGTCTGTACCAAAGATCCAGTTCTGTAATGAAGTCTAACTTACCCTGATTAAGCTTTGACACTTTATTAATTAAAATAATGAACTTTCTTTATATATAGTACTCGTTTTAAAGAATGACATTTAGACAATTATAAATGCAAAGATGAGTAAATTGTTTGGGCTGAAAATGAATCAACGGCTTAAAAAAGTCATATGAAAAGAATATTCATTGACTGGGATTATTCATTCTAACTAATTTTCCATTGAATTCAAATTGTTTTCATAAAATGTATTCAAAGGATAGGATACTATCTATGGTAGAGACAGTACTCAAATTCAGAGTTTCTGATTCTAAATCTTTTTCATTCTCATTCTTTTCATTCCCCAAATTTAGCCATTAATGAAAACAATGTATAATTTCTCTGAGGTAGATTATACGTACTGTCTCTGCATCTAGGTGTGCCGTAAGCCCAACCCCAGCAACTCACATGTATCTCTGTTGTCTCACATTTAAATTGTTTTTTAATTTTATTTTATTGTTTAAAGTATTACAAATAGTAGTACATATGTCTCCTATTTTTCCCCATTGAACTCCCCCAGCCTCCCCTACTCCCCAGCACAAGCTCTCACCCCCTCCAGTGTCTTGCATCCATTGGTTGTGCTTATATGCATGCATACAAGTCCTTCGGTTGATCTCTTATCCCGCCCCCAACCCTCCCTTGCCTTCCCGCTGTAGTTTGACAGTCTGTTCGATGCTTCTTTGCCTCTGTATCTATTTTTGTTCATCAGTTCATAATGTTCTTTATATTCCACAAATGAGTGAGATCTGCCATTGGACCCAGTAATATCACATTTAAATCTTCAAGTGGAAGGTGGCATAGCCTTTATGGATTTCCACTTGGAAAACAACACCTATCTTTAATTTGATGCTTCCTCACAGATGGTTTATAACTCAGATGAGGGAATAGATATTTCTATTTAATTGCTATGGGCATATTTTTAATAAAGCTCCAATTCTGGATATATACACAGTGTGTGTGTGTGTATGTGTGTGTGTGTGTGTGTGTGTGTGTGTGTGTAGATAAAATCTTAGCTGGATGGATTCATTTAATAGAAATAAATCTGCCCCTTGACAAGATATTGTTGTTTTGTATGGTTGGCTTTTTAAGAAAACCTTAGAAATGTTGCATTTATCGGGGATTAACAAAACCACATAACACTATATATCTGAATCTCTTTATTTAAAAACAATTGTTTTGAGTTAGAATACCGTCTTTAAGACCCATAATGCTATTATAAATGTGAGATATAAACGTTAACACCAGTGGAATGGCCTGATAATTACACTATTGTAATTAAGAGAGAATTTTAAGATCTCAGTTTAGCCATTTAAAGTTACTCCCTAGACTAGAGCAATCATGCCCGTAGCAAAAGAAAGTCACAGATAACAAATACTGAAGGCATCCTGCTATGACATCGGTCACAGCAGCTCAGAATCAAGAGCAAACCCAGATGGAGCCCACAAAACCTCTTGTCATTCCAATGTCCATGTCTGAAGTCCCTTGGGAAAAACTGTAATAAAATGTAATGAGCAAAAATTTTAAAAAACAGTATTTCTTATAAGTTATAAATCTTTCCAAAAAATGAATGCTTGTCTGATCTGTTGTTTGGGGTAAAGGTCCTATTACCATAAAATCCATGTGTAGACAACTTTGAAAAGCAATTTTTGAAGACATTTTACTCTCTCGGGTTTATATTTTTTAAATGCTTTCAGGATCTCAAAAGGTTCCAGATGTTACCACAAAAAAAAAAAAATGCATTTGCCTCTTTTTCTATGTGGTGGATTGAGAGCATGAAGAGTGAACCACACAATTTTTGGTTTATCTGTTTTTCTTTTGGCCCTGAAATCCCTCATCACCTTCCTCCTCTCGCCACCTGCACTGTAATTTAAACTTTTTCTTGGCGTCTACAGCTGCAGAGGGACGAGTTCATAAAAGACATAAAAGAAGAATCTGTCAACAAAAGCTCACTGCCACCAATCCAGTGCCAACAGGAATCCCCAGGATGGGGTGCAGAAAAAAGGGAAACTTTCTTCAGATGAACAGTTAGCAAACCAACTGAAATTGCACTCCTCTGAGAAAAAAGGGTGGCCCGCCTTGGTCCCTGATTGGACCATTTCTATGCAAATGAGGAATCCAAATTTGCAGTCTGATTGGTCCCAAAAGCACTGTCCTGATTGGTGGAAATTGTGCATTCTGATCAGTTGCTATGGAGCTGCTCCTCTTGGTTAGTAAAGATGCAAATGAGACTACAGCTCTGCAGCTCTCATTGGATGGGACAGATCTCAGCCCATTGGTTGAAACAGGATTCCAGGAACTCCTTTAAAAGGCGGGCTCAGCTGGCAGGAGGCTGGCAGCTCCCTCTGGCTTTTCCCGGAAATGCATCCTGCATCCAAGGCCTCTGCAAATAGTGACTGCTAGATTCTGGTTATGGATTTGGGCCCCACGAACCACAAGGGACCCTTCTGGGAGGTATTTTTCATCCACAGTCAATAAAACAAGTAAAATGATTGAATTTCAAGTTCTTGAAAGCCCATGCCTAGCATGAAACAGTGGGGCTGGAAGACTACTTGACTATCTAGCTCTTCCAGCCACAGAGACAGGAGAGGAACACGTTCTCCGGAAGGCAGGAGGGAGAGGAAGGCTGGACCCAGAGGCCCGAAGAAGCCCCCTGAGCTCACCCGGCTCCGGGACTGAGGCCAAATCCTCAGACTCGGCTGGCAGGGCTCCAGAGCGCCTTGGGTCTGTCTTCGTTGTAATGATCGGAAGCCTCAGCATTAGCAGTGGTTTTATCTGGAAGTGGTCAAAGTGAGGCATCTTGCCATGAAGTGCAATGGGACCTAAACCGAGTGTTAGGTTGTCGGACAGGAAGGGAAGGAGTACGCCCCGCGTGACCCTCCGGAATCTGCACCGAATCTACCGTTCCCAGCAAAACAGTAAAGGAAGGAAGGAAGCCCTGTGAGCATTTGAAAGGTCCAACTGTTACCTTGACCAGAATTACTTCTGTGTCCTGACATGGAAATCAAACCCAAGATTTTAAAAAAAAATACCTTTTCCTAGAATAACATCTGATGGTATCAAGGCAGCGAGACAGGGGTCGAAATAAAATTCAGAAGAATGTTAGACTTTTACCGTAAGGAGATAAACATCCCAAACAACTGACACCTTCATCTGCTCGTCCATTAATGAAATTAGGGATCCGAGCCATTGCAGGAGAGGCAAACGGACTCGCTGTCATGTCCACGATCAATAACACATCCCTAACATTTGGGATAACTACACATCCTCCTATCAAAGTCTGTTCTCAATCTGGTTCATGTGAGAGTATGCATCTGAGAGAAATGACAAACTCATTTTTAAGTAACAAATATCGTAAGATACTATTCATTGTAGGGGGTTCTCTATATGTTAGCGTAGGACGGTCCCAGAAGACTATTTCAGGCATAAGTAGGACACAGGAGAGTTCTTTTCCAGAATATAAAAAACGACCAAGCAAGTCTAAAAGCATTACCTGTCCACGGCGATGACTTGCACTTCCTACTTTTCAAGCAGCTCATACTGTCCTTTGATTAGGATAATTGCAGAGGCCGGTCGGTGCGTGCATTTCGTAGAAAAGAAGGGAAAGGCAGGGGCTGAAGAAGGGGAGAAGGGACACAGAGGGAATGAATGAACTACTCCCATTAGCGAGCACGGGGAAAATCGTGACTAGTCATCAACCTGGGACGAGAAGCAGACCTCTGAACCTGGACACCGCGGAGCAAGCCAGCCGGGGCACCCGGGAAAAACAGAAGAACGTGAAAGATACCAGGTATTCCATTTGCTGCAACACGGGGAGCCATCCCCCCTCAATTAGGAGGAAACTGGAGATCCGCCTTAGCGACAGCGGCGAACGTTCCCGTGCCCTGGCACGGAGGGATGAACTGCAGGAAACCAGCCCCCCTGCGGGCTTCCTCTGTAGTAGGCACTTTCCGAGGAGCCTCCCGCCTCGAACCTGCACGCGAAGCACAGATAGCCTTACCTTCCCAATGAGGACACGGGCCCAGCGGGGTGGCGAGGACTTGCCCAAGGTCATGTAGCAAGGAGGGGACAAAGCAGGGATCTGGACCCAGTCTCCAATCCCCCAGAGACCGCTTCGAAGAGGAAGGCGAATAAAGTGAACATGATCAAGCTCTGAAGAGATCCTCTTCTAGGTGTGGCTCATTAAACTTATGTATGTGTTTATTTTTAAAACATATATTTTTATTGATTTCAGAGAGGAAGGGGGGAGAGAGAGAGAGAGAGAAACATCAATGATGAGAGAGAATCATGGATCCCCTGCCTCCTGCACGCCCCACACTGGGGATCGAGCCTGCAACCTGGGCATGTGTCCTGACTGGGACTCGAACCGTGACCTTCTGGTTCATAGGTCGACACCTAACCACTGACCAACACCGGCCGGGCTGATCATTAAATGCAGACACCAGACTGGAGAGAGAACCACTTACTAGTAAAGCGGGGCATGAATCCTTGCAGAATTCTGTCTCCTTGCTCTCCAGATGCGCTGGAGAGAAACAAGGAATCCAATACACACGTTTAAGCCAAATTAATACCCATAAATATTTTGCATGCAACAGTCTTTCTTTGGGCCTGTGACACCACCGTGACAAATATAATGAGCAATTAAATCCCCAAGGGCTCCGGGTTTGGCAGCAATTAAAGCAGAAACGAGGAAGTAAGCATCACAAAGGACGGGTTCGGGTGGCCTGCTGCCAAATGAAGCCCCGGGGGTTGAGGGAAGGTCTAGAGTTTCAACTGTGATCAGTTTGATAGTGTTTTCTCTCTCGTCGGCGTTAAGGACTGTATGAAAGTATAATAAACAAATGAGGGGAATATCAACAGCAACCTGGAAACAAAATAACCCATTAGGAGATCTCTGGATGCTGAGAAATGTAAATAAGATCAGACACCACAGAATAACAAATTCAACCACGCGGCGACAGAGTCACGGGCTGGATGGAGCGGGAGAGAAGCGGAAATGTTAGCCGCTTACATTATTAAATGAGAGAAATCATGACTCCCCTACGACTTCATTTTCACAGGGCTGCACTTCTCTATGAAATCATCACAGTAACGAGAACTAAACAGATTGGGTCTAAGCTTTATACACTAATTGGAATTTTAAAATCAGAAAACCAATTTTAATAAATGAGAAAACTCAGTTCCATATCATCCAAGTCACAGAGAGTTAATGGCACAGCCACTAGACCCGAAGTCTCTAAATTATTTAATAGCAAAACCTCAGGTCAATCGATTAAATTTCAATTCAGAAAAAAATTTTCTTAAAAAATCTACTCTATGCTTGGCATCACACTAAACACATAACCAGGGGCATCAAGGTGAATAAGACCAGACCCCACGCTGATTGCAATCAGGTGAGGAGAGAGAGGTTAACTCTGGAGCAGAGGTGTCTGGGAGTTTATCACTTCTGACCATGTCTTCAAATTGAGCCAACACGTTTCAGATGAAGGCAAACAAAAGGCTAAGGGAGCAGAATTGGCTCTGGCCTCAGAGCTCGGCGTGATGCCGATGCAGGTTACTTACTGGGCTTATTCCAAGTGGAACCCTGTGCTGTCAGCAGAATTAAGTGAAATAATGCATGGAAATCACTTGGGGCCTGGACAGACAGAAGGCTTGCAGTAAGTGGTGGAAGGAGAGGAAAGAAGCGTGTCCATGAACTTCGCCGTAGTCCTGATGGGTCCAATTTTACGGAGGGAGGTAGAAAAAGTGCTTTTTCATGTTTTCCGGGTGATACTTGTCCTATCTAATAAAAGGGTAATATGCAAATTAACTGTCACTCTGTCACAAAGATGGCAGCACCCATAGCCACAAGATGGCGGCGCCCAGTCCTCTCAGCCCTGCCAGAGACCCCCAGTCCCGGTGTGTGTGTGTGTGTGGGGGGGGGGGGGTGGCCACTGAGAGCAGGCAGCGTGAGTGGCATGGTGGAATGCTTGCCTCGTCGCCGTAGCGACGAGGCAAGCATTCCGTGCCCGGCCACGGATGGGCCTCTGGGCTGTGGAGACCCTCTGGGCAGCGGGCACAGAGCAGCCAGGTCCCGCAGAGAGCTACTGGTGCACGGATTCGTGCGCAGGGCTACTAGAGAATAATAAAGTAAAGCAAATACAGTATTTATGAAAAAAGATTTTTGATGTTTGGACCACAAGATCCCTACAAGAATACAAGGAAAATCATGATCCTTTTCTCTTAAAAAATTAAATACTTTAAAAAAAAAAAAAAATATATATATATATATATATATATATATATATATACACTAGAAGCCCGGTTCACGAAATTTGTGCATGGCGGGGGGTTGTCCCTCAACCCAGCCTGTACCCTCTCCAATCTGGGACTCCTGGAGGGATGTCCGACTGCCCGTTTAGGCCCGATCCTCGTGGGATCGGGCCGAAACGGGCAGTCGGACATCCCTCTCACAATCCAGGACTGCTGGCTCCCAACTGCTTGCCTGCCTGCCTTCCTGATTGCCCCTAACCGCTTCTGCCTGCCAGCCTGATCACCCCCTAACTACTCCGCTGCCAGCCTGGTTGATGCTTAACTGCTCCCCTGCCAGCCTGTTTGCCCCCAACTTCCCTCCTCTGCCAGCCTGGTCACCCCTAACTGCCCTCTCCTGCAGGGTTGATCACCTCCAACTGCCCTCCTCTGCCGGCCTGGTCACCCCTAACTGCCCTCTCCTGCAGGGTTGATCACCTCCAACTGCCCTCCCTTGCAAGCCTGGTCCCTCTCAACTGCCCTCCCTTGCAGGCCGGGTGCCTCCCAACTGCCCTCTCCTGCTGGCCATCTTGTAGTGGCCATCTTGTGTCCATATGGGGGCAGGATCTTTGACCACATGGGGGCAGCTATATTGTGTGTTGCAGTGATGATCAATCTGTATATTACTCTTTTATTAGATAAGATAGAGGCCTGGTGCACGGGTGGGGGCCAGCTGGTTTGCCCTGAAGGGTGTCCCGGATCAGGGTGGGGTTCCCTTGGGGCGTGGGGCGGCCTGAGTGAGGGGCCTGTGGTGGTTTGCAGGCCGGCCACGCCCCCTGGCAACCCAAGCAGAGGCCCTGGTATCTGGGATTTATTTTCCTTCTGCAATTGAAACTTTGTAGCCTAGAGTGCAGCCAAGCTTGCTGTTCCCTCCGGGGCGGCAGCCATTTCTGTGGCAGTTAATTCACCTTCTACAATTGAAACTTTGTAGCCTTAAGCGGGTGGGCCCGGCCAGGGTGTGCGGAAAGCTTTGCTTCCCCTGTTGTCGCCGGCAACCCTGGCCTGCTCACTCAAGCTCCATTCTGCCGCCATTTGTTTGAATTTGTTTACCTTCTATAATTGAAACTTTGTAGCTTGAGTGGAGGCTTAGGCCTGCAACGGCTATGGAAAGCTTGGCTTGCTCTGTTACATGGGAAACCTTGCTCTCTGTGGCTGTAGCCATCTTGGTTTGGGTTAATTTGCATACTCACCCTGATTGGCTGGTGGGCGTGGCTTGGCTGGTGGGCATGGCTTATGTAGCAGAGTGATGGTTAATTTGCATATTACCATTTTATTAGAGAAGATATATACTGCATCTCCCAAAAACGTATACACATTTTGAATAATTATAAAGGCAGTATTTATTAAGCTACATTTCATTTTCAAAATGTAACAGAAATCAGCTCTTAAAGTGTGCATACATTTTTCGAGACACCCTGCATATGCAATATGCCACATATAATTTCCGGGGGCCACTGGATCCTCTGAAACGCACCCATGACAATGTGTCTCTATGCTCACCCCATTTTATCTCAGGAAGGGTGACTGCAATGGACCTAGATTACAAGGAAATGCAAGTTACAAATATCACCAGCTGCCCCGCCTCGAGAAGCAAGGGGCCCAATTGTACTGGCATTTGATGATGATGTTTAAGTTCAAATTACCAATAAAAGCATCATGTGAAAGTCAACCCTTTGCCAAGCTAGAAATGGAAGCCATTCATTCATTCACTCATCCATTCATTCAATATTTATTGAGAATCCATCTAATAGGTACCAGATGTACCAGATGCTACGCTGTTGCTGGGAATACCAAGGTTTAAAAACCAAAACCAAAAAAACTCTTCTTTTTAAAAAAATACAATTTCAATACAACAAGGTAATTGATATTAGGCAAGCACACCCCCATCCAGTGGGAGAATCATAGCCACATGTTAATCATGCATTAATGATCATTTCAAATTTGCAGCGCATTATATTCTGAAGGACCCACAGGGAATTATCACCATGGAGGCAATTATAAATTCACATTTTTAAAATGGGAGAAATTTAAGTAAAATAGCACACTCCAAGTTATACTAATACAAGTCTAAGATGACTGAATATTGATTAGTTTAATGGTTTTCTTTAGGCAGTGAGACAGTTGAAAAAAGATAATGCCAGTGCCTCTACTTCTCATGTAGTTAGAAATTCCTAAGGCTGAAGTTCCTCTAAAGATTGAATGAGTCTGCCCAGCCAGCGTGGCTCAGTGGTTGAGTGTCGACCTATGAACCAGGAGGTCAGGATTCGATTCCCCGTCAGGACACATGTCCAGGTTGAGGGATCAGCCCCCAGTGTGGGGCCTGCAGGAGGCAGCCGATCAATGACTCTCTCTCATCACTGATGTTTCTATCTCTCTCTCCCTCTCCACTCCCCTCTGAAATCAATAAAAATATGTCTTAAAAACAGAATGAATGAGTCCATTCGGTGAAATGTTACATTTCCATTTTGGCCCCTGAAAAATGCCTCAAAACTAGTCTCACTGAAGTTCTTCCCAAGTCAAGGAAGAAATGACAAGATTCGGGTTTTTAAAATTCCAGATGATCATTCTAATACCAACAGACGATTTCCAGTTCTAAACAAGAGATTCATATTTCAATAGATAATTGCTTTTCCCTTCAGTATGTCTTAAGCAGCCTAATCCTTTCAGGGAACATTAAGACGTAATCATATTTAGCTAATGTCATTTCGCTAATGGCGGCCAGCTTACAATCTGGCCCTGTCTAGGAGAATCATGGGAGTCAGGGTGAAATGGGATATAATGGAGGAGAAGAAACAGGAGATGTGGAGACAGGAACTCGGTGTGAAGCTCCAGCTTCGCAGCTGAACTGCTGATGTGTTTTCACCCTCTCCATCTGCAACTATTCCCTCACAAAACGAAGACATCGACGAAGATGGTGAAAGTAATGGTACCCCCCTTCAACATGCTGTCGGGAGGGAAAACTAAGTGAGATTACATATGTGAAAATATACTCAAAACTAAAAAGCACTTTTCCGATATTCCTATACATTTTAAATGGACAGAATAAATCTCGCAGGTTCAATGTCTAAATCAAAATGTATTTGGAGTTCTAGTTATTTGGAAATATTTTAAGATTTTAACCTTCATTTATGGTAAGAATTACGTAATATTTTAATACTCCCCCAAGGTAAGCAGGAGATAAAATAAAAAAGATTCTGCAGCTTAAGGAAGATCAACAAATTCAAGATTTTTCCCTTTTTTTTTAAAAAAAAAAAAGAATGCTTTCATTTATTTCAGAGAGAGGAAAGAGAGAGATAGAAACATCGATAATGAGAGAGAATCATTGATCCGCTGCCTCCTGCATGCCTCCTACTGGGGATGGAGCCTGTAACCTGGGCATGTGCCCTTGACCGGGAATCAAACTGTGACCTCCTGGTTTGTGGGTTGATGCTCAAACACTGAGCCCCGCCAACCAGGCAAGACTGTTTACATTTTAATCTGAGTATCTTACTCAGAATGGCCTCCAGTTCTTTACACAGTGTGCAGTGGTGTTTGATGGGGCCCCACCTGGTGTGCCCAGTATCGGTGTTGGAACAAATACTGGGCAGCACTGTGTACGGAGGTGCTGCCGATCGCGAATCACTGCACCAACCTCACCATTTGATTTTTGGAAGTGATCGCTGCCTACTGATCCATGCAATCATGACCAAGGTCAATTGAAATGACGAAGATCTACTTCACCCAGGGAAGCTTGCTCGCCTGCAAGCTCGTGGTGATCTGACCAGTCTCACTGCCGACCAGCGTCCTGGGCTCAGCGTCCCTCCTGGGCCTCTCTCCTACACAAACCTCCACTCTGTCCTCAGGGCCTTCGCTCTCGCTGTTCCCTCTGCCGGAAACGTTCTTCCCCCCAATGTTCGCGGGGCTTGCTCCCTCATCTCCTTCAGGTCTCTGCTTGACTGTCACTTCTTTAGAAACATCTTCCCTGCCCGGCCAGTGTGGCTCAGTGGTTGAGCATAAATCCATGAACCAATGTGTCACTGGCTGTATTCCCGTCTTGGCACATCCCCGGATTGCAGGCTCGATCCCCAGCGGGGGGCGTGCAGGAGGCAGCCGATCCACGATGCTCTCTCATCAATGGTGTTTCTATCTCTCCCTCCCTCTCCCTTCCTCTCTGACATCAATAGAAATACACTTAAAAACAATAATTGAAAGCTGGCTATATATTTCCTTTGATCTCAGCTCTCTTGTTTGGAATAAACTCCCCTCTACTCACAGCAAAGAGCGTCCCTTCAGACAGGAAGGAGGAATTTAGTAGATGGGGTACTGAAGGCTAACAATCCCTAGTCATCACCGATTCTAACCGTACATGACAGACAAAAGGCAACGCGGGCTTCCCCAGAAGCACCTAAATTCATAAACTACTTTTGTTTCTGAAGAAAAACAACATGCCTACAGTTTCCCAACATGCACTAGGGAATGTGTGGTACCAGCTAGGCACACAAAAAGAGAAAAACTAAACTAGCATTTTCCCATCGTTTATCTTTAAAAGCACATGTGTGTTTTAAATTTGCGAGCAAACATTAATAGAACCATTTAAGTTCCTGGGCTACGTTAAAATTCAGGAAAGTAATCATTTTGTCATAAAAGATAAAGGCTCCTAATATCCTTTCGGTTTTTGAAGAAATAAAGGAGGCTTTTCCGTGACAGTGACTTCCATAAATGCGTATCGAAAAAGAGAAGCCGGCAGAGACGTCTACATTGCTAACCATTGTCTATCAGCCTGTTTTTAATAATTTTTCTTTGGCATGTAATCCTCTTTAATTAGATTCCACTCTGTTGTTTCAAGACCCCATAAACTGGCGTCTTCTGCACCAGATGCTGGAGCAGGAGTTACTGTCTAAGTGATATTCACAATGAGCGTGCAGAAGGTTTACAATTATACCCTTGCTAATAAATTGTGCTATTTTCCCCAACAATTTTAAGTGCTAATTTTCAGAAGGCATTTTAAAATTAGCTAAAAATTCTGTCAGGAGATTTACAAAAATTGTGAGCATGGAGATAATTATGTCACAGTCCTTGGACCCCATCTCTGATTGTGTGCATAAATCAGGAAGTGTCAGCTGCGGTTTTTCCCTTAATAATGATCCTGACAGCAATATATTACAGCCTAAGCCCCTAGTATAATGTTTGTTTCTGGTTTCTAAAACACTCGACAGTTATTTCAAAAGTTCAGAACTAATGAAATGAGTCCTATTCCCCAGAATAATTAGTGATCATCAGTTCTAAAATTTTAAGTATCAGTAATTAAGCAGAGTAACATGGAAGGTATAAATTCAGCGTTCATGAACCCTCCGTCTTAAGGCACTAAACACTTCAATGTGATCGTGGATTTTTACAAAATATTGATGACATAAAAGTCTAACACAGCAGATAGTAGACACACAGACGTATAGATGTGAACAGACTTCTAAGACGTATAGATACATTTATGTCAACACCAGAGGTACATGAAACACAAAATCTGTGTCTGAAATGTGTATCGAATGTGTTATCATCTGTCAGTCCATGATTTCTTTCTTCCTTGTAAAAATATGACCTTCATTTCAGAAGGTATGAGCCAAAAAATAAATTCTCTCCCTTTCTTCCAATCATCATAAATTACAAGTGTGTTTTGATTTTCTCTGGTGAAACAGAGTAGAACAAAAGATGAAATGTTGAGATAAGCTCAACATCCTAATAAAAGCCAAAATCTGAGAGAGGAACCTTATTGTTTTAATTAAGTTTATTGGGGGTGACAGTGGTTACCAAGATTATATAAGGTTTCAGGTGTACAATTCTAGGACCCGTCACCTGTGTGTGCCATTGTGTGGCCACCACCCATTAAGCAGACGGTGACCCTTAGGTGCGACACCAGGAAGCTAGTTGCCTGGTGTGCCTGTCACTCTATCAAGCATGTTAGAAACAGCAGGAAAAATTCTAGTTCTCCGAGTGCTTCGATGCTGATGCGGTAACTTGTAGAAACGTCTGGAAGGAATGAAGGGAAGTGGCCCAGACAAATGAAAGGAAAGGGTGCGTTTTCTTGGATGATGAGCTTCATGACAGATATTCTGGGGGGCAAGTTTCAATGTTTTGTCCGTCGGCTATAACCGACAGTCCCAGTTTCCATGTTTACGGAATACTGTGATCTCCCCATGAAATCTCCGAGTGGAAAGACAGTGTGCATGAAGTCACTAGTAAACGGGGGGCTGGGTTATTATTGCTGAGTGGGATATTGCCAACTCTGCAGCACGGAACACTAACGGGCACGTCGCTAGCCCGGGAAGGAGCGAGGAGCCACACTCGGAGATTTCAGCAGGTCCTTGTGAATGGCCGCTTTTCTGCAAAATTAGTTTGTAGCCTTAGAAACCAGGCTTCTTTCCTCATTGGTTAAACCAACCAACACACAAGCCTCTCCTCTGCAAAATACACAAGATCTGTCACAACGTCCTTAACGATGTGTTAGCAGCAAGCACGTCCGTATGTCTCTCCTTTCCCAGTCTACGCCCCAATGTAAAAAAAGAAAACACTGAAAATTCTGCAGATGACAAGGGAAACTGCATTTTCCAGTTTAACTTTTATTTAATTTCAAACTTTATTTAATAACTACACAATATATAACCTTGTTAAACTGGAAAATATGCCAAGTTACATAACAAGGAATCGCCCCTATCCCCAACCTAACATCTTCTGTATGCTCGCCACTTACACACTATTACTACCCTTCAACAGTTTTCCATGCTCACACAAACATATGCTTTATTGTCGTTTTACTGTGTGTGTAGTGGTTTTTTCTCCAATGAGGTTCACCTTTTAAAAAATGTTTTATTTTCACCTGTATTCCATTTTCCTTTAATTTTTTTTATTGATTTCAGAGAGGAAGGGAGAGGAAGAGAGTGATAGAAACATCAATGACGAGAATCACTGATCAGCTGCCTCCTGCATGCCCTCCAGTGGGGATCGAGCCCACAAGACTTGACCTGGTCGGGGGGTGGGGGGGGGGTGGTTCTCTCCCTTCCTGTTTTGTTCCCTTTAATCCCTCCCATGTGGACGTGTGTGCTAGAAAACGCTGCTTCGCTGGGCTCCTTGACGCAAGGGCATTTTTCTTTGGCATCCACCGTGCATTAAGGGCTGTGATGGGCTAGGAGAGCAAGAATGAGCCACGGTCAAGGCCACAGTTCACACTGGACCATTAACACAAATGCCATTGCAAGGGTGTGATCTACAGTGGACTTCTATTCGCCTAAGCCCGTGGTCGGCAAACTGCGGCTTGCGAGCCACAGGCGGTTCTTTGGCCCCTTGAGTGTGGCTCTTCCACAAAATACCACGGCCTGGAAGAAGTGGCGTTAGAAGAAGTTTAAGTTTAAAAAATTTGGCTCTCAAAAGAAATTTCAATCGTTGTACTGGTGATATTTGGCTCTGTGGACTAATGAGTTTGCCGACCACTGGCCTAAGCCTCGCCCCCTTTGCCGCTTCAGTCCTAGGCCATGTGGAGTGCATTATGCCCCAACGTTACTTTTCGTCTTTAATTATTAAACGGACAGAGTGTGAATCAGAGTAAGATGAAGCCACGTTCACAAATGATGCCAGACCCCTGGAGGAAGGGGTCCCCGGCTGCCCTGCGCCCCGCCTCCCCCGTCCGGACCCTTCCCTCCAGGAGCCACAGCCGCCTCCTGCCCTGCGCCCGGTATCCAGGCGCTGCAGCTGTTTTTCCTGATGGGTTTCAGTGACAGGACCGTCAACATTTTGTTTTCTGAAAAGTCTGAAGTACCAACAACCGTACTTTTAGAGCTTCTTCATGAAAGACAGGAGTGGGTATGGTTTTCTTTGCCGCACTCCACTGCAGGAAAGCGGTGGCCCAGGAGTCTTCCTCGGAGAAGGGAAAATGATGCCGTGTCAGAGGTTAAAAACCGGTATGAGATTAAACCGACTGGAATGTGTGGCTCCCCCTAACAGAGTGATGTGAAAATCTGGCCTACTGAAGTCTTACAAGATCGGGCATGATTCGTTAAAAAATAAAATAAAATTAAGTTGTAAGGAAAACAGTATATTTACAGTCAGCCCATGCCCAAAATGCTGCGACGAAAATGAAATTTGAAAATTGAATGAAGAGAGTTGATTATGTAGATTGCGAGGCTCAGATAATTTCCATGTGATGAAAATTACAGTATCAGTTCTTAAATTAATGGCAAGATCAGTCATCCCCATTCCCAGCGCCGGTCCTTTTATGAGATTATCACCGAGACAAGAGAAGATTGACCGAAAGATTAGCGACCCTTTCATCCCATCATAAAACACAAGTGGCTTAACTTGTCATCAGAAAATACACTGATCAACATTTCCACCAACACGGCTGGGCCCGGCTCTCCGAGGCGGCCGGGCGGCCCTTTAGCGATGATCTGGATGCACTTAGGAAGCAAAGACGAAGAGCTGCTGGCCTGTGCCCCTCAGGGCGGTGCAATCTCCAATGCGAAGGCTAAAAGGGACAAACAAAATGTTGCTGAGCCCGGCCAGTGTGGCTCAGTGGTTGAGCATTGACCCATGAACCAGGAGGTCACAGTTTGCTTCCTGGTCAGGGCACAGGCCCAGGTTGCAGGCTCCATCCCCAGTGGAGGGCGTGCAGGAGGCAGCCAATCAACGATTCTCTATCATTGCTGTTTCTATCTCTTGCTCCCTCTCCCTTCCTCTCTGAAATAAAAAATATATATTTTTTTAAATGTTGCTGAAATGAATGTGTGACATAAATACTTCATTTAAACCAGTCTCCTGCCACCGATGGGCTCATGGCCCCAGCATCCCCCGACAGCGGCAGCCGGGGGAAAAGGTTGTTGGGTTCCCGCATAAGCAATTCAAGTATTTTAATATTAAAATGAGCACATCTGCTCCTCACCTGACTTACCACGTGTGCTACTTGTTGGTCATGTTTGTTGTTAATTTTATCAAACCAGAGCCCACACTCCACAGGAGAAGGGCAGTGCACAGTGCCTGACCCACACTAGGGTGTCAATGAGGGACTAAAAACCGTCGTGCATGGAGACTGCAAAATTTGCATAAATATTAAAATTAAGCAAAGAGAAACTTCATAGAGAGCCATCTTCCCTGTGGGCTAAAGGCCCAGACCCCATCTGGCATGCAGGAGCTTTATTGGTGCAATTCTTACCAACTGACTGGCTTCACCGGGGCCAGCGAGAGGCAGATGTTAATTTTTTTAGAAAATCATGAGTAGTACATAACGCCATGTATTTCTTAAATAATTAGAAAGTAATATTTCTATTCAATATATTAGAGAGTTGGACTTGATAAGCTGGTAGCTACCTTGCCATCTCGTTAGAATAAAGTTGGCTGTGATCATAAACGGAAGAGCAGTTCTAAAATCAACCTGTCAATGGCCTCATTAAATCTGCAAAGAGACACATTCTTTCAGAGCTGCATTTTCAAGTGACCATTTCTTAAAAGTTTTCTATTGTGGTGAAATAGGTACAACCTAAAATGTAACATCAACCATTTTTGATGGACATTTTCAAGGAAAATTATACTACCCTGCAATTCAAGGTCATTTCTTCTCTCGCTGATACATTATTTTTATCAGAAGACATCTATAGGATATATTTGAATAGTCCAAATATCTGTAAGCATTCCATACATATAACATACGTATACGTATATTACATACGCACATATACACATATCCTGCAATTCATACAGGGACTTACTTTGTGTCGTGATTCTCTACTAAACATGACTATTAAAACCGTTGGCTTTCCTTCTTACTAATTTCTCTAGGTTGTTATCACCATTCTCAGGAGTGGGGGTATCAGCATCTGAAGGAGCTTAAATGTTACCACTGCTGCCAAGGTCTGCTGGGCGCTGTTACTCAACGTCCGACTGCTCGGCCATTGAACTGGAGGGGCCTTGAGGACGCAGTAAGTGCGGGGCTGAACTAACACTACTGTCTACTGATAGAGCGGGGAAGTGAAAATCTATAGCGTTTAAAAGGCTTCAGAGAGAAAAACGCAACGCGAAATTCACACCCTCTCAAGGAATGAGCGTCCTCGCTCCCGGGCTAGGCTGCAGCTCTGACCCAAAGCCCTCGTGCTCCGCCGAGATGCTCAGTCGGCGTGGGCCACCTCCCGTCCTCCCGGCCTGGCCGCCCCTCTTCGCTGAGAACCCTTCATCCTCAACGACCGTTAGTGGCTCCCCCTCTGCTGGGCTCCAGGCCGACAGCCCAGGCCTGGCCCGGCTTCATCATCCCGATTGTTTCTCACTGTCCACGCACACGTGCCCCGCTCGGCCTCCGCGTGAGGCTCTCCACGGCCCCTCGCGTTCACAGCGCTCGAGCAGGACAACCTGCTCTGTGCATTTAGCCAGTTCTGAACGTGGTCCCCAAACACTGCTTTCCGGGCTCCTACAACAGCAGCCCCCCGCTGCCCCATCCCGCTGTTCTTAGGAAGTCAAGCGACCTTCTCACGAGCAAGAACTGTGGGTTTAATGGCGGCAATGGTTTTCCCTCCTGGTAAGTAATACGCTTCCCCGCAGCACAGTGAGCAGGGGTGGGTCATCATTTCCCTTAACAGAAGCTGACTGCATGCAAACAGGCAATTTTAAGACAAAACAAAACAGAGCAAAAGCATCCAGGTGCCCTTCTTGGGTGATTTTGAGGAATCCCCTGGTCTGGCTCAAACCCGTGACTTATGGGACCTTCTGACAAGCCCTTAAGAACAGCAGGGTGTTGGCTGCAGGAGCACGTGCGTTCCGCCAGCCAAGCTGGAAAAGCAGGCTTGATTCGGAGGCACGCGTCACAGCAGGCAACCTGGCTGCCTGGGCCCATGTCGTAAGGAGATTAAAGGGTAGCCACTTCCTTTCCTTAAAAAGTCAAATGTCTAGTTGTGTGCCTTAAACAGACTCCCATCATGTTTGCCTGCATAAGCCATTTGCATGAACTCGATGTGTATGGATTTACTAGACAAAAATTGATAATGCTTCTCGAGTTTATTCTAAATATGCTAGCTCTCTGTCCTCATAAAGCTTACATTTTAACTGAGGGGAGGGAGAGGGTACAAACACATACTTGAAAGATCTCTGTACAAGATGGCGCACGTACCCAGGTCCAATGCCAACATGCAACACGGACAGCTACGGACAGTGTCCAAAGCTTTGGGGGAAGGAAAGGCCGGTAATGCGATAGGAAGACCGGGGCCTGGTGCCAGCCGAGTGGCCCAGGAAGGTCTGCCTAAGGTCACGAGAGAAGGAAAAGGGATCCCAAAGACCCTGAGGTGGCTGGGAGCTTGACTAATGTCAAGGAAAATAATAATAATAATAATAATAATAATAATAATAAGACAGAGGGCCTCAAGTATGAGAAATAAGGTCATAATGATAGACAGTGACACAGGACAGGTGGACGAGGCCTGGACCACGCAGACCTTCTAAACCATGGGAAGGGTGTGCGGTTATTGAACCCGCAGGAGGCCTTCGCCTGGGGGAGGGGATGCGCATCTCAGAAGCACAGGAAGCAACCGTCACACCGACATCCTGCTTTTTGGGAAAGTGCTCTTCCTGGCTTACTAATATTGTAACTGAAATATCAGTGCATCGTGGGTTTCTATACTCATCAGAAAGTATAGATTTCTTTAAGAAACAGCACAATAGTCACCTTCTAGTTAACAGAATTAAATAAGAGGGAGAAGTGGGCGGGGACGGCCACCCCAGCTATCCTGTGTAGTTTTCACCCTCAGATCTGACGGCAGGGCTCACCTCTGGCTTAAGACTCAGTCCTGTGCTTCCAGCTGACCGCCAGGCAGGCAGGCCTGGGCCGTGCCCCACACCACGTCTGACGCTGAACTCCGTGTTTTCCCTCAGAACCAATGATTCTCTCCCAGGAACCACAAAATACGTGGGGGAGAGTGACAGCTGAAAACTAACAATCCGATCACTCCCAAAAACATCAAGTCGGGAGTCAAACAAACACTAACTCCATTTGTTCATTTCTTAAGTACAGAGAAGGTGTAGCATTAAAAATGATGATTGATAAAGAATAAAACTGTAAAAAATTTTAGGCAATGGGTAACATAACTGTCCTTTATACATCTATGCAGCTTACTGAAATATTCAAAATTACTCTTAAAGGAGGTCTTTCTTACTACCTAAAAAGATGTGACGCACCAGCGTGTCCTAACAAAACTACGCAGGGGTTTTAGACAGGAAGTGAAAGCCTGCTGCATTTATCAGCTATGTGAACGAGCCCGACTCCGTATTTTAGCTCTGGTATTCATGGGCTGTGCAGAGAAGTCAGTGAGTAAAATGTATTATCACATACCTACAGAATCAAAATAGCGTGCATGACTTATTAGTCCAGAAATAATAAAAACCTCAGCAACTAAAAAGAAAGCACAGACGTGATGAGGGTAAGGGTGGGGCCTAAGACAGCATCCAAATACAAGTCCAAATATCCCAATTAAATGTAAATGCAAAATGGCTAAAGTTCTCCATTAAAAGACAAAGATTCTCCAAATTGAAAAATGACAAAATAATAAGACGTGCCTCTATATCACATGACAATTTAAAAATGAAAGAATGGGCCAGGCAGATGCAAAGCCCAAGACTGTTTTAGATTGATAAATGGTAAAATCCCCCCAAAAGATAAAATTGTAGGAAACTGAGATTGTAGAAAAGATAGCATTTAAAATATTTTTAAATAGTATCGATGGGGAAGTCTCATAAATCTCTCTGTTTAACAACAAGAAAATATCATTTCTGTTTAGGAACATATTAAAGATGGTGACTATTCTCTTAAAATGTCATATTGAGTAAAAGCAATAAAATAAATCAAAACAGTCCATCCTTTAAGAGAATATGAAAGTGCCACTGTGGAGGAGATAAGAGGTTGGACTGTGAAATGCAATTACATTTTCTGATATTATGGCAGCAAATATACTAAAAGGAGTTTCCTTTTATGTGTACGTAGCATGTAAATATCAACATCGATATTAAATGAACATATAAATATGCGTGTATTATACACATTTAAATTGCCTATTTAAAAAATACTAACATAAATCTATATTATATGAAATGACTAATTTATACAATTATCCTTAATTGGACATGAATCAATGTTACTTCTGTCATCGTTATAAAAGAGAAACTGTCGTGTAACTAACAGCGAGAAGTATGTCACCCTCGGTGTGTCACCATTAGTCAGCGTCTTCGATGTTTGTGTGGGAGAAGCTCAAATAAAAACCAGAGTTTTCAGAGGAAACAATAAGGAGAGATTAAAGGCTTTTCTGTGCACTATGAGATTATGATTCATGTTTCCAGATATTTGAAATGAAATGATTCCTTTACTGACTTATAACTAATAACTAAAGGTCAGATAGAAGGCAGAGATTACTCACACACGTTCAGAAAATAACCTGACATGTGTAACTATGTGCAAGGCCTTCACAACATCCACTGTGCAGCTCTAGGGCATTAGACATGTAAATTACCATGTGACTGTGATACGAAAGGCATTCAAATAACATGTAGTATGATATGTAATTACATGGAACATGTACATGTTATTTTATGTGAAAATGTGGTCAGACACTAAGATACATGCTATAATCCCATTTTTAGTAAAAATACGGAAGCATAGACTAAGACTGAAACGCACTTGGAAGTGTTGGTGACTCAGTGGAAGGATTTCAAGTGATTCTGTTTTTTTCTCTATTAATTTCCCAAAAATCTCTGTACTTCCATAAATCCTTCAATAGCTCAGTCCCACTGAATTCTCGCTCTGTGCTGGCATTATCGTCCTTTCCCCTATGGGGAAACTGAGGATCAGGGGTTCCAATACCTCGCCTATGGTTTCCTGAGTAGAAGCTGACAGAGCCTAGGTTTGCACCTTCCTGGTTTGGTACAAGGATGTGAGCCACACCCGAAGCAATCCACAAATGAGACCTGAATTATCGCCCCTGGTTTGCCCAGCGCTGTCACAGCGCCATGAAAATGAAAGGCCCCGAGATGGATTGAAGGGTTGCCATGCTGGGAGCTGACGGCCACGTTCAGCTCCGGCCCCAGTGAGCACAGGGCCAGGAAGCCATGGGCAGGCACTGTTCCGCAGCCAGGTGAGAACGCGGCTTTGCCCCAAGACACGAGTCTCTCCCACACTTTGAACTGTGTGACTTTCCCGTAACAAAATCAGAAGGTCACGTGGTGGTGTTGTCCTCAGGAGCACTGAGAAATTTCCTGCCTGAGAAGCAAATGACTGAGGGGGAAAAATTACAGACCATTACGGCATGCTAATAAACCAAATTAGATAAACAAACACAAGGCACGGGAAGGAAGAAAGAGCACACGCACGCGGCGGAGGATGGTGATAAGAGTAATGGACGGCGCTCTCCGCGGCTAACACTGCACAGGCCGAGCCGTCTGGGAAAATGAGTCCTCGGGTTGGCAGGTTCTAGGGGTTCTTGTGGAGCGTGTTCAGGGTGAGCAGCTAACGCTGCGGGCAGCTGCAGCAGGTTTCTAAGTATCTGATGAAGGTCACGCGCAATTACAGTGGGGATGGAAGACCTCCGCGCCGCTCCCACCAATGGCAAGATGCAGGTTAAAGTCCCCATTTCCTCTGTTCCTCAACCTAAAATGTAGGTATTAATTAAGGGAGTAAGTTAAGATATGCTTAGCTAAATTCTTAGTTATGAAAGTGGAGCCAAGCCTCTTTATTAGGACATTATTCACGTCGACAATGCTTCTTAATGAACTATTTTGTGCTTTCATTCAACAGTCCTTTTATTTCATATAAATTATTTAACATAAATGGATTTTCACAGCAGAATCTGATTTTAAATCTCTAAAAAAATCAACGCCAGGTACCAGAGTAACTGAATAGGAGGAAAAAGGAGATGAGGAACAATATGAGGGGTCTACGCAACCAGGAGAGATAAGAAATACATGGGATCGTGATGGGGAGGGGAGGGTAAGTACCAGGAATATCATCCATAGAATTAAGTCTCCTATTTTTTTCCCAACTTAATTTCATCATGCAAATTGCCTACTAAAAGCCATCAGGCTGGGTGATTTTTGTATTCCATTGTTTATAACTATAACTCCACCATCTGTTCTTCTATAAATGATATATTGAAAATCAAATCAATGATGATTTTTTTAAATACATGTCTTCTTTTAGACTATATCTCCCATGATTCCTTACCAATTTGCTAATGAAAAGGAAAAGTGCATTGTCCTTTTTTTTATTTTTTAAATAGTCTGTGTAATAAAACAAAACAACTCACTTTGTGGAAAACAGCGCAGAATAGAACCTGGACATCTTTTCCAAGTGAAGTCTATCACCGTTTTGTCATCTGAAAAGCAATGATGCTCCCCCAGCAGGCGTGGCTCAGTGGTGGGTGTTGACCTATGAACCAGGAGGTCACGGTTTGATTCCCAGACAGAGCACATGCCCGGGTTGTGAGCTCGATACCCAGTAGGGGGCGTGCAGGAGGCAGCTGATCAATGAGTCATCACTGACGTTTCTATTTCTCTCTCCCTCTCTCTCTGAAATCGATAAAAATGTTTTAAAAAAGCAATGATGCTCCGCAGATAATATGTGATAAAGGCAGTAGCCATACTACAGTAATACATGTGCACTGCAGCATTATCCACGGTGGCGAAGACATGGAAACAGCCGAAGCGTCCTTCGACAGAGGACCACACGGACATGTGGTCCATATACGCAATGGAACACCACCCAGCCACAAGGAAGATCAAGTACAGCCATGGGAGACAACACGGACAGACCGTGAGAATATCATGCTGAGTGAAATGCCAGACGGGAAAAAGTCAGAAACCATGTGACTTCACTCACAGGTGGGATATACAACGTGAACAACCAATGAACAAACGAATACTCCTAGACAGACAACAGTATGGTGGTTACCAGAAGGAAGGGGGCTGGGTAAAGGGGGTCAAACACACGGTGACAGGAGGCGACGGGACGGTGGTGGGAAGTGCACACTGCTATGCACAGGCACCCACACTCCCTGACGCCCGCTCACCCCATTCTGATCCACCCACTCGGGCGCCGGGCCTCCCACGTGGGTTCCACCCGTTAGTGCCTGGACAGGCGGGAGATCGGGAAGACAGCCGGACGCCCACTGGACGCCCGTTTGGAAAGCAGCAAAGCCCGGGCCCTGATTTGCTCTGGGCACCAAAACCATGTTTGCCGAGGTCTGAAGACCACTGGGCTCTGAAGACAACGGGGCTGATTTCTTTGGTTCAGAGTGTTCGGTTTTCTCACAGGCAAAGGTAGCTCTTGTTTGCAAACGCTTCATTACTATCTTCTAAAACATACATGCTCTGCGTCTACAGACGTGGTCTTCACATGCGTCTGTGTTATTGCACGGCACTTGCTGACCCGCGATGCATCCGCAATTCCGGTTTAATGCCGGAGACTGCGCACAGATTCCTGCATAAACAGATCGCATCTGTCCGGTCCCACATCTCCTGGGCCCCTTCTCAACATCCCCGCGCCAGCACGTAATCTACAGAAGCCACTTGTCAAATGCGGAGAGGAAATGAGAGAGGTTGGCCCTCAGTGCCCGGCCGGGCTCGCCAGGGGGGAATCTCCGAGACAAGGCAGAGCTGTCCACTGGGATGAGACTGGGCAGGGCCAGGCAATACACCGGAGCTTTTTGGAGAAAGGAGAGAATGTGGCGACAAAATAAATAAAATCACAGGCATATCATTCATTCCAATTTGGTGCATAGAGTAGCAAGTGCTCAAAAAAATCTAGTATCTGGCAGGCCGGTGTGGCTCAATGGTTGAGCGTTGACCTATGAACCACGTTCGATTCCTGGTCAGGGCACATACCCAGGTTGCGGGCTCGAACCCCAGTGGGGGGCGTGCAGGAGGCAGCCACTCGATGGGTGTTTCTCTCTCATCGATGTTTCTATCTCTCTCCCGTCCTCTCTAAAAATTAATAAAAACATATTTTTTTAAAAATCTAGTATCTCGCCCTTGTCGGTTTGGCTCAGTGAATAGAGCACCAGCCTGCGGACCGAAGGGTCCCGGGTTCGATTCTGGTCAAGGGCACATGCCTAGGTCGTGGGCTCGATCCCCACTAGAGGGCATGCAGGAGGTAACCAATCCATGATTCTCACTCATCGAAGATGTTTCTCTCTCTCTCCCTCCCTCTCCCTTCCTCTCTGAAATCAATAAAAAAAAGTATGTGTCTATCATTTTAAAAAAAATCTATTATCTGTTTCTTTCCATCTCTCTCCCCTACCTCTCCCTCCCTCCCTCCCTCCCTCCCTCCCTCTCTCCCTCTCTCCCTCACACAGACACACACACACACACACTTTGCTGCCAGGAAATGTCTGAGCAGTAACGGAAATGCTGTCTTCCACTCCGTCCTTAACATCCCCGCTCACTACCCCTCCGCGTCCTTCCCGTAGTCAGCGCCCACCGCCCTGCCGCCACGGCCACGAGGCACCTGCCCGTGTGGAAGCAGAAACGGCCGAGCAGCAGCCGTCAGCGCCGCAGTGACCGGGGATCGCGCTGCGAGGGAATTACACGGGAGCCGCGCCACGTGAGGACAGCAGGCAAACGGGCTCAGTTACTCCCAGAACAACTGGGTCAGGTGGATGCTGTGAGGGCCCTCATCTCCCAGAGGACAGGGAGGCAGAGGGAGATAAGGCCCTCGCTCCAGGTCACGCAGCCAGTGAATGGCAGAACCAATCACCGAGCCCAACTAGTTGATCGCGGGGCTCGCTCTCAGCCAGCCTTTCCGCAGAGAGAGGTCACGCCCGTTGCCCTCGCTGTCCCCTTCCCTAAAACCCCACCCTCGGGGACCAGCAGCTGCTTTAAAGGGGACGTTTCCTTCCTTTTGCTGAGAAAGCGGAAACGAAACACGCCTTCCTCCGGGGAAAGCTGCTCGCAGTCCACTTTAAACCCGGACTCCACAACGACACGTCATTCGAAGGAGCAATAAAGTTGGAAGGAAGGAAGGAAGGAAGGAAGGAAGGAAGGAAGGAAGGAAGGAAGGAAGGAAGGAAGGAAGGAAGGAAGGAAAGAAACAGAGCCAACACTGAACTGTTATAAACATTTCAAACTAAAAAAGAGCAAAATAAGGGCGGACGGCTGACAATTACACAGGAGTTTAATGTGTGTGTCACGTGGGCCTGGAGAATGCTGCGATCCGTCTGAAATAAGTAACAAGGACAACTTTCTAGAAACAGCCTCGGGAAATCGGGGGTTAGCCCTTCTCCTTCTTGCTCGTCAATGAACATTTTATTACATAAGTCTGCCCCGAGAATAAACCGCTGACAAAGCCGCTTATTCTAAGTGTGGGAAGAAGCAGCAAGAAAACACATCCTTTCAAAGAGATAACCTAACGCTGTATTTTTTTAAATCTCTAAATTCTAAGCAAAGAACGTGCTTTCCTCACGAGGTGGCATGCACGTCCCCGGATGAAATAAGCAGAACACAGAGCTTCCGATGCAGCGCACTGCTGGCGCCGCCCTCGTGGCTGTGCCTGGGGCTGTCACCTGTGCGACCGTCCGCCCCTCTCTCTGTGCTCCCCTCGCCCGCTACTCCTCGCCATTCGGTACTGGAATTGGTTCCGGCCTTAAGTTCATCGGCTGCCTCCTCTCAACCCTTTCCCATGTCTGTTGTCCACTCTGGTGGAACAGACCCCTCTTCTCTTTCTCACCCTCCGTCGCTTGTATGTTCACCTTTAATTCTGTTTCTCCGGGAGGCCAGGACACACGCTCTGGGTGTGGCTCTCGTGGCTGGCTCTTCCGACGGTGGTTGGTAGTGACTGAACTGAATGGCTGTGTGAATGATGGCTAATGGTTAGGGCAAGACGAGAGTGTGATCCTTCCCCTGCCACTTGTCACGATGGCCGGCACATAGTAGGTCTTCCATTAATGTCTGGTCATCAGTGAAACTGTACAAGTCACATTTCAAGCAAATATTTCCCCTCTGCACGTCTTCCGACGTGGGAGACTGACGTCTCTCAGCAGTGCGAGGCACACGTGGAGAGCGTGATGACACCCGCCTTCTCTCGGAGCGCTCCCCCTGCGGAGGGGGCTTATTTCCAGCCGCGGAGCGGACGCCCAGGGGTGTTCAGGGGCGTGCTTCAGACCCACACCTCAGACGCAGACAGTGGAAGCCAGCCGACGATTCCAGACGCTGAGGACTAATTCAGGGTGTGCTCTGTATTCTTACAGAATCGGAGCTCACCCCTAATTCTCCTTTGGAATCCATGACCAGGCTTTAAGACTTGGACCAAAATGCCTTCCCATGGGCAGCATGTTGGTAGGTAAGGTAAATATTGGTTAAGCGTCAGCATTCATCACCCCAATTTCAAAAGGACAAAGTCTGAACCTGTCTAAACGGGGGGAGATTTTAGGCTCAGAATCCCCGTTCTATTTCAAGTTCTATACTTTCATTTATTTACTAGAGGCCCGATGCACGAAATTCGTGCAAGGGCCTCAGTCCTCGCAGCCCCGGCTTCGTCCAGAAGGTCATCGGGAAGGTCGCTCTGCTGTCCGGTCTAATTAGCCTATTAGCTCTTTATTATATAGGATTTTTTTACTGTGAGCTCCTACTAAGTGCCAAGTGTTTAGAACAAATTAGCTAAAATTCTTGAAAACCTGTCTAACAATGGGCTGCCTTGACTTGTCTCCCTTTTCATTTTCACCCAGGACGTTTTCTGATTTATACCATATTTTTGGTCTTAAAAAATTAGTCGTGGAAATCTGAGTGCAAAAATATTTATTAATTAGGACAGTTCAACATCTTCAGAAATGGCAAAAATAAACAGCAGTTATGGAACACCTGCCTAAGAGATCCTGGAAATAACTGCTTTGTGCTTCATTAACCAGTATAAACACATTTGCCAGTTTAAATCCCTGCTGAATTCAGAGTCTCCAATTAGTACGAGGATGGATTTGAACTGCCAAGGGAAGGCATTGCAGAGAGAAAATTTCAGAACTGCCTTCTGAAGGGCACTCCTAGGGGTCAGGTGCCTGAGCTCTAAGAAGAGCCTGAGTTCTCACCTATGAACACTAAATTTGTATCTACTAGATCATTTCAGACTACTTTTTTGCGGATTTTTACTCATCATTGAGCAGCATTCACCGCAGTGCCCGGAATATGGCCGTTTCAAGGACCCGGGTGGGAAGGAGAAAGAAAGGCAGACGGGGAGACGTCAGACAAGGTCTCGGGGAAACGCCCCTGGGACCTCAAAGGAACCCCAGCCCGGTGTGTACCCGCAAATGGCGATATGTCAGTGATTCCTGAGCCAAACCGAAACAGATCACTGTCAAGCCCAAGCAAAAGAGATTTTCTTGAAAAGCAAAGAGAACCAAAGGAAAGAAGTAAAACCTTTCTATCTGCTGGTCAGAGACCGGCAGGAAATGAAGCTCTCCGGAAGGCGGTCTTCGGGAATGATGTAAGATTACTGGTCATGACTGTGGCGACCGGTCCAGTCCATGGTTCCTTTACCTTGCGTGGATCTAGTTTAACATGAGGCTATTTATCTTTTCTCCGGACATGGGATATACCAGAAATGACACACAGGGTCACATGACCAGCATTCTAGAAGCCACACTGAGCAATCTGTAATGCGCTTAAGTAATCATTTAACGTTTTCCGCAAAGTCTTTCTCATCAGTGAAACGAGGAAACAAATCTGAGTTGTCCATTTCACCACAGCGAGACTCAAGGGCGAGAGGAAGGAGCTCTGGACACCGTTCGCCAGCAGACTAACAAGTGGGTAGCCCTCAGTGGGCACCAACTCTTCTAGGAGGTGTGGGCACGTTAGTGAAACCCCACCCAACCATCCCTGCCCCCGCCCCCGGACTTCACACTCTGGTGGAGAAAGACGGACCATAACGGAATCAGTGAGTGCCACGCAGAGTATATCACCGTGAGCAGGGAGACCATGGAGAGCGAGGGAGGGGCTGGGCTCAGTTTTCAATGGGCGGCTGGGGAAGGCCTTGCTGAGCTAGGAGGAAACTGTGCAAACTCTGAGAAAGCTGGAAACTCCCTGACAGATGCTGAGCGGGGAATCCTTTGGAAAGGATTCTTCAGATGTTTTATTAAGAAGAGACTCTATGGCCAGATCCCATATTAGTTTTTCTATCTAAAAAGAAGGAAAGACTTAGGGTTAGGGGTAGGACTAGGGATAGGAAAAAAAGAAAAAATATATCTATAAATGATAGATAGATAGATGATAGATGATAGATAGATAGATGATAGATAGATGATAGATAGATACATGATAGATGATAGATAGATAGATAGATGATAGATAGATGATAGATAGATAGATTGATAGATGATAGATAGATAGATAGATAGATAGATAGATAGATAGATAGAAAGAATAAGAAAGAAAGAGTCTACCAGGAAAAGGCAGAAATGTGGAAACCGGGTCAAGACTACTGAAATGATCCAGGTGAGAGAGAATGGTGGTGACTTAGCAAGGTTGGTATGATTAAGTGGTGACAGGTAATGATTCTGGATATGTCTGAAGGCAAAGTCAAAAGGACCTTCTAATTAGGTAGGAAAGGTGAGAGAAATGACAATTTTTGCTGTCAGTGAAGGAGTAGGTAATGATGACCTCAAGAAGAATAGGTTTTAAAGATAAGATCATAATTTGGATTTTCAACATGTTAAGTTTGAGATGCGTCTTAGACATATAAATGTACACAATCATTATTAAACACAGTGACATTTCATGCTTTTTCATGAATAGATTGTGAGTATTTTTCCAGATTGTTAATGGTTTCAAAAATAATTTTAACTGTTGCATACTTTACCACTGAATGGATTTTCCCTACCTTATGAAATGTACAAGTACAAAGGAAACAAGTACATCAAAATAAATTGAAATCATTGTATTGGGCAGTATACAAAAATAAGCTTATACTATTGTCTCACTAATTTGAGACAATTAATGTGGGGGGAATTAATTTGGGAAATCAGGTTGAACGAAAATTGGTTTACAAATTTAAAGATGTATACCCCCTAAGATGGCATGTTAAATGTTTCCTTTGAGGTTGTACTTGACCCCAATCGATGGTTTCACAGTCCCAGCCTGAAGTCTCTCCTCATAGGCCCAGTTAAATAATGCTCTAACAACGAGTAAGCTCAGAGATCTCACCTGGATATACTATGACAGGTTCATATTAAACATCTCATGCTCACATGTTCCCCCAAAGCACACTTTATGAGTTTCTACATTTGTTTACTCTTCTTCAGTTGAATTACATCAGTAACAGAAACTCTTCTGTACCATGGTGTCATTATCCAAACTATTTTAAGAAAAATTTTATAGATTTTTAAGAAAATTAATTTGGGCACCAAACTCAATTTATAGGATGTTTAACTGTTTCCATACATCTTTTAAAGCAGTAAAATTAAACACACTTTGAGATGATTCTAATATAAAATATTTAAAATTTTTTTAAAAAACCACAGCTGTACTTTACTCATACTTAAGTATATTTCTAAGTAAATGTAAAATCTTGCCTTACAATGTGTAAAGCGAGATCATTTTTCATCGTGCAATCATACATCAGTGGTACTTACAAAGCAGTTCTTATCAGGGTTTCTTTTCCAATGTTTCTTGTCTAATTTCTTGGCCGAAGTCGAACGCAGAGTTGCATGAGTCTGTGTTCGAGGATTTAAAGCCAGGATACTCTAAAGACAGTATAAACAAGATATAAACATATGTAAATATGTTGGTATTAAAAATAAATCAAAAAAATTTATCTTGATATTACCCCCACAGACCCAAAGGCAGACATACACTATAAATGTTGCTTTCCCCTTCTGCTACTGTGATTCCACAATAAACTTACTGCATGTAATCATTTATTAGGTGATATCCTAGCTCAGTGGTTGGCAAACTCATTAGTCAACAGAGCCGCAGTTTGCCGACCACTGTCCTAGCTGAGTGAAAAACCACAAGGACTGCAATGACAAGTTTGCTCAGGGGCCTTGGTAGTAGATCTGAACTGGCAGAAGAAAGAAGCAGCAAACTTAAAGAGAGATTATGCAATCCGCTGAACAGAGAGAAAAAAGTATGAGAAGAAGTAAGAAAGCCTGAGAGATATGTGATGCACTGTTAAGTACACCAAAACACGGTAATGGGGTTACCAGGAGAGGAAAGAAAGGAGGTGAAAAATATAAAAAGTAATAAAGGCTGAAAAAACAGAGAAAACATTAAACTGTACATCCAGAAGCTCAACCAACGTGAAGTAGGATAAATGCAAAGAGACTCACACACAGACACAGTAGCAAAAATGCTACACGTCAACACCAAAAAGAACATCTTGGAAGGAGTAAGAGAAAAACAAAAATGACTCCTCCCGTCCGGGAGAGTGCCAGTCAGTTGAACAGTTGACTTCTCATCCACAATAGTAGCTGTCAGGAAGTAGTGAGGTGAGATTTTCAAAGTATTCAAAGGAAAAAACTGTCAACCAAGAATCCTAGACTCAAGGCAGAAGAACAAAGAAGAAAGAGACTTGAGTCCTGGCCAGGCAGCTCAGCTGGTTTGAGTGATGTCCGGATACGCCAAGGTGGTGAGTTCTAGCCCCAGTCAGGGACCAATGAATGCATAAATAAGTGGAACATCACATGGATCTCTCTCTCTCTCTCTCTCTCTCTCCCTCCCTCCCTCCCTCCCTCCCTCTCCCTCTCCCTTCCTGTGTCTGTAAAAAGTGAATTTAAAAAAAATTTTAAAAGGAATATACTTGAACAACACTGCACTATCTGAACCTAATAGAATATATAGGACACTCCAGCTCAACAGCCGCAGAATACACATTCTTCTCAAGTGTGCACAGAACAGTCTCTAAGGCAGACCATAGAGGAGGCCACAAAACAAGCCTCGATGAAATAAAAGTTAAAGTCACACAAAGTAGTTCTCCAAACACAATGCAATGGAGTTAGATATCAACAAAGGAAAGGAATTTGGGGGATGTACAAACAACATGGGTGAATATGGTAAACATTATGCTGAGAAAAGCCGGTTATAAAATACCACATAGTGGATGATTCCATTGAAATAAAATGTCTAGAAAAGGCACATCTGTGGAGGGAGAAAGCATCATGTGGTTGCCAGGGGCTGGGGAATGAGGGAAAATGGGGAGTGCCTGCTAAGTGTAGGTGGCTTAGCCCTGGCCGGTGTGGCTCAGTGGTTGCCCATCGTCCCATGCACCAGGAGGTCACCAGTTCGATTCCTGGTCAGGGCGCATGCCCGGGTTGTGGGCTTGTTCCCCAGTAGGGGGCGTGAAGGAGGCAGCCAATAAATGTTTCTCATTCATGTTTCTCTCCCTCTCCCTCTCCCTTCCTCTCTAAAATAAATAAAAACTTATTTTTTAAAAAACAAAGGGTAAGTGGTTTCTTCTGAGGTGATAAAAATTAATTGTGGTAATGGTAGCAAAACTCTATGAATACATTAAAAGCTTTTGAATTCTACACTTCATATGAGTAAATTGTGTGGTATGTAAATTATTTCTCAATAAAGCTGTTACCAAAAGCAATAATCACTAAATTCTATTTTCAGTGGATTTTGTTGTATACTGTATTCACTCTAATAAACATCACTGGAACTTACTTGATTAGCCCACTATAAGTGACAATTATTTTTAGTAATTCCTATAGATAATAGACATGATATTACTTCAAACTATCTCTTTAGATGTCCATGTTTTCTGGATGACAAACATACAATAGAGCTAAGAGTTTTACATGGTTTATTCCTTATGATAAAATAATGCCAATGCAACCTATTAATAAGAGCCAACATTAAAAATGTAATCATATTTTTATACAAAAAAATGAAAACATTTTCTTAATATAAAATAAATGCAGTTTTTGTTTGTCTAGTTATTTAACCCTGACCCATTACTAATTTCATATTAATTCACACATACATAAAGAGATGACATTTTTCAAAGGTGGTTATTGTAGCCCACATTTATAGAAAAGAAAAAAGAAAGAAAGAAAAATGTCTGGGTAACATGCAAGAAAGACAGCTGCATTTATTTTAGTTTTTATTTCCACAATTCCTATTGTGATAAATGATTATGCTTATCTATGTGGGCAGAGTAATGTAACTTTTGAGAAGAAACATTCTGAATACAATTTACTGGCTGCTTATCACAGTGACTTTTCCTTTGCGCAGCATAAGTAGAAAGCATAACATGAAATATTGGGTTAACCTTTTGCGAAAAGGCAGTGACTCGAATTCAATGGATCTTGGGTAAAAAGAAATTGAATTGCGGAGAACGGTTACCAAGGATTTGACTTAATAATATCCCCAATGAAAAGTGATATAAAATAAAAACACAGGACGTGAGTGTTTGAGAGCTGTTAAAAACAATTTTCCAAAGCGAGACTTTTGAAAACTAAAAGTCAATATCATCCATAACTAAGCAGCTGGCGGGACGAGGCAGGAGAGTTCCAAATTACATTCTTCCCAAGAAAAGGCCAGCGCAGGGTCCCCACAGGGTCTCGGGGTCCCCTTGCTGGATAACTCGGGCATTTTCAGAGGCCCGTTAACCCTTTCGGGTAAAAGGCAAATTACTTACAGAGGGTGACTGTCTCCCATGCAAAGAATTTGGCTTTGCCAAATCCCTTTCAAGTAATACAATAAAAAAAAACAATGTACTGGGCGGGGGGGGGGGGGGGGGGGGGCGGAGAGAGGATGCACTGGTGATTCTAGAAACAGAAGAAGGGAATTTGAGAACATTTCGCTAATTTTACTGAGTGGAGGAAATGACCGGATAGGACCCAGAGATGTTTATGCAAGAGACCAAGGTTCCGTGCTGTTGCCCTTCAGTCCACGGCATTCCGGGACGTGGTGGGATGTGGCAATCCCGGGCCGGAATTCTGCACCTGTGGCGGGTCCCTCCCTAACACAGGGCGTGGGGGGGGGGGGGGGGTGCTGCCTGCAGCCACAGGCCTGGCTCACAAACAGAAGCAGATCTCTGAGCCCGAAAGCACTGGAACCTCAGGATCTGAGCTCGAATTCCATGCAGGAGGCCACCTGGCCGGCCTTTGTTTCCCATCACAGTCTCGACGATTCCAACGTGAGGCCCCACCGAGCCTCCTCCACCTTCAAAAGCACAAACCAACGTTCCCTCGTCCACGCTGCCATTCCTCACTGTAACTCTGAGCCGTGAACACGATAGCCACCGGCTGCCATTTTAGGTTTGCAAGCTGAACTTGACGAATGACATTTCGTCTCATTTAAAGGGTCCCTCGTGTTGGCCTTTGGCGGCCAAGGTGGACTCCTCTGCAAGTCATCCACTTTCCGCAGCGTCAAGTGAAAAGAAATAACAAATGAAGGCCGCGCTTTCCGATGTTCTGTAACTGGGCATCAGTCCCCCATTTGGTGAGACATGGTGTCATTGTGCCCATTTCCCTTCGGTGAACATTCCCAGCCCCCAGGGAAGCGATGCGGCTGGCCGGTCGTTGCGGCGTCATTCGGACGACAATCTCACAAGCGTGGACCGATGGAGAACCGAACTCCTGAACCGCCTCTTCTTCCCGGCCCCGATCTCGGCAATGACCCCAGCCTTTGCCCGGGGCACACCGTTAGCCAGAGCGCGGGGGGATTTAAGGCACCGGAGACATTCACCGAGGCACCGCGGCTTCCCCGGCCAGCGCAGCCGTCACTGAGGCGGCCAGCCTCCCGCCGCGCTGGCAGCAGAAAAGGGAAGAACTGTGCACCCTGCGCCTGCACCCGAGTTACAAACCACCTCCCAGTCTCCAACCTGGAAAAGCCAGGCGAAGCAGTCCCGGTAAGAGACCCACATGTTCCGTTGTTTTGTTTTGTTTTGTTTTGTTTTGTTTTGTTTTGTTTTGCAATGCACATATCCATTCTTGGCCCAGGCTCAGGTTTCTATACCCTTGGGTTGAATTACCTTTCCAAGAAGTTTAGCTTCCTCTTATTTTCCTGGTACGAGCTCTATACAAAGGCCAATTTTCCCTTTATCCACAAAGACTACCTCATTGCAGTTAATCAATAATCGATGAAGGAGGAAGTCCCTGACGATCCTAAGTCCTGCAACTTCCTTCTTATGAAATATTCACCAAGTACTCTGCATAGTGTTAGAAACTGAATTTGGGCTCCCATCTTCGCTCTGCCATTTTTTTCTGGTTCATATGAACTCTCAATCTCTCTACTTCAACTATAACGTGGCGATTAGTAATAGTACCTACCTCATAGGGTTGTTTTGAGGATTAAATGAGATGGTACAGAAAACTGTCTGGAATGGGGCATGTAGGATGTGCTGACTACATGTCAGCACTTAGTATGTGATGGGAATATAGTTTAGACTCCATTCATGCCCCTACATTGCCAATTCTGAATATCTATATACAGGAATATTAAAAAAAAAAAAAAAGGTGAAGGCAACAGGTGAAAAGGCAGCTGTAAATAAGAGTGAAAAAGAGAGCTGGAACCCAGCTGACACCACACCACTGTCCCGGAACTCATCTTTGTCCTGAGCCCACAATGTCAAAGGCCAACTGCCTGAAAGGGCAGTATCCTCCTCACAAATCAATACGCCGCCCCAAGGGGCCAGGAGATCCAAACGCAGCTTTTAAAACCCACCACACACATACAGCGGCGTGCACCTCGTTTTACTGCGGAGAACTCAGGGGATTCCGGTCCCAACACACGCAGGCGAATTCCCTTCCCATCCCCTTCCCAGGAAAGGCGGGCCGGCGCCTAAGTGACGGATGTCCGAAACATCAACAGCTCATCCACTGGACGTGAACGGAGCCCTGAGCGAGCCTGGGAAGTCAGGCTCGTTTCTAGCGCACACACAGTCAGCACAAAGGAAAGCGTGCGGCCCTGAAACATCCGCTCGCCACGTCCCTCTCCATTCAGCACACGGAGGCCCGGCTCCGCGGGGCCCAGCCCTCTCCTCGCCTGGGGGACACGCACCACACACCGGGCACCCCACTGCTGTCCCCCCGTTTCTCGTTTATCGAGTCCGTGCACAACCCCACGTGCCTGCCTCTGTTCACAGCACCGCCCGTGTCCAGGATGCAGCCACTTTATGTCCGTCACTTGCTCACTTTCCTTTAACTCCTGACTCAGGACCATTTCCTCTAAAAGCTCAGCAGCCATGTGGCTCCCTGCACGCAGATGGTCCCCATGGACTGTGGCGCTCCTAGAGCCACTGCCACCCACTGGCCGAGCAGACGGGACAGCGCGTAACGACCAGTATCGATGCTCTCCCAGGAACTGGTCAGTGAACCCCTCACAGACAGAGGCATTATTCACACAGCCTCCTGTTCTCAGAGCATTCTGCTTCCTTCGGGAAAATAATCCAAAAACACAATTGTTACTAAGAAAAATTCCTTAGCGAGCAAGTTCCACCCGAGAGGAGGACGTGAATGCTGGCCAAACAGACCGATTGCTGTTTTCTTCTTCTTCACGCGCCTTCTCTGGTGGAGGACACGGCGTGCCTGTCCCGGGGACAAACATCGTAACCATGTAACCATTAGCCACCCCTGCGCGCCAGGAGGCCTGGCGTCCCTCCCTGCCCTCGGCAGCGGAGTACCACGTGGCCTCGGCGACGTCACTGGCTGTTTTCTCCGCTCCTGAAATGCCCTCGGGTCCAACGTTTGGATTTCATTACACAACACAGACACCGCCAGCACCGCCAAGGCACGGCCCCTCCACAGACGATGGCGAGGAAGTGGCCAGGGGTGGCCAGAAAGAAGGCCGTTTACTAGGAAGAGTGTTCAGAGGGGAACGCGGGTCAGCCAGAAGGTGGACCTGGGGAGGGCCAGTTGGAAGGGTACGGTCTTGTGTTGTGTTTTTTATTGCTTCTGTTGAAATATTTAAAATAACAAGGAAATCCTTTAAGAAATGTTGTTGAGAGAACGTAATTGGTCACTTATAACAATAAAAAGCAGGAGAGCCCACGGCAGGGAGAGTTCAGTCATGGTTGGTCCACAGTGGAGGAACAGACACACCTATGAGAAATCACATTTAAAGGGGTCTTTACGGATGTGGTGAAATACTCTTGCTCTCAGGGGACGTTTCTAAAAGAAAGAGAAATCAAATCTATATCTGAAATAAGATTCCTTCTATCAGAAAGCTATGATTGTGTGTATATTTTAAATAATGTAAAATTCATCTATTAATTGCTATTTAAGCCACTTTTCTTCCCTTAATGGTGAAATCTTCTATTCTTTTTTTAGGGGGATCCTATTTTTTTCCTTTTTGTTGAATTTATGGGGGTGAACTAGTTAACAAAATTATACAGGTTTCAGGCACATGACCCTACAGCCCACCATCTGCTCACTGTGCTGAGCTCACCACACCAGTACCTCCTCTTCTCAGCGAACGCCCTCTGAGCACCGACAGAGATCATCGCCGTTTAAAAGGAACATTATCTCGCGGAAAGCATGCAGCATGGAGTCAGCTCGAGAGCCCTCCCTTCTCCACCAAACGTGACCCAGCCATTCCAACTTCGGGCACAGCTACCTCGCTGCAAATGATTTCCGTTGACACCTCAGGTGAGACACAGAGAAACAATGCCTTTCACTCCTCTTGGGGCGTAACTCAACACTGCTGGGCCCAAACTGGCTTCCCACCAGTGTACCCCTCTCGGCCATAACTCCCTCTGGCTGCCCGAGGGCCCCTGCTCCGCAGGTTTTGTTTCTGCCCTCGCTGCAGGTGGAAGTGGGTGCGGGACGCAGGCGGACGCAGGCGGCAGGGGCTGCTGACACCCTGCAGGCCCGCCCGGGCCCGTGCTCAGAAGGCGCCCCGACCTCCTCCGGGGAGCTGAGCTGGGAGTGCCCGACCTGCCCGGAGGGTGTGTGCCCCGATGCCGGGCTCTGCTGGGCCAGCTGGAGCAGAGAGTGTGAGCGCACAGTGGGACTGCAGATGACCATCTGCTCGCTCGCTCGCTCTCTCTCTCTCTCTCTCTGCTGGCCTGGAGCCTGAGGAACTGAGTCGAGGCTGCGGCACTCTATGCCTACACGGCCGACACCCAATGAAAGGCCCGGACACTAGGGCTTGGCTCAGCCTTCCCAGCTGGCGGCACGTCACACAGTGTCACGCAGCGTCACCGGGGGAATCAAGATGTCCCCTATCAGCCATGGAGGGAGGCCACGGGGAAGGGTGCCCCGTGCCGCTGGATTTCTGCCCCAGGTGCCTTCTCTCTCTGTCGGGCGAACCTAGTTCCCACTGCAACCACCTGCAACCAGGAGGCTCAGGCCCGAGGTCTGCCTGCTTCCAGCGAATCAATGGGCCGCGAGGGTCACAGAAAATGGAAGCGCGTTCCCTGTCACTGCAACCGCGAGCGGGGATACGAGAGCCGGTGTAACGGTGCCTCCCTCCCTCCCGCAGCTTAACTTGTAAGGCACCTGGACAAGAAACAGTCTCCAAAATGTCGGCCACGTGATCGCTCCACTCACCTTTACCTGCATTAAGCTCCAGCCAGTGAGCTGTATTTAGAGGGGTATGGGGGGGGGGTCACATTAAAGGGAGGGGTGCACTCCTCTGCTCCCTTCTTTCCTCCTTTAGGGGCTCTAACTCCCACGTGAACTGTGAGACAGATGTGAGGGGACCCCGAGTGGAAGCACAGAACCCCGTGGACAAGAAAAGGGCTGCATGCCCTGGACCAGGTATCTCTGACTCCTTCGCACGACAAGAAATCAATTACTGTCTAGTTTCAGCCACTTCCATTCATTTTTTTTTAACAATATGCCTCAGAATCTGGCGCACGTGGTGCCCGAGATGATTCTGGTGGCCAACCAGGTGTGGGGGGCGCTGACAGACAGGCCACGAGGGAACGTGCTCCGGGCCAGAGTGCATCCAAATGTCGGAACGAGGGCATGTGCCTCATGCACTTAAAAGACAAATGGGAAATCACATCAGCATAAGTTAGTATTTTTCTTGAAATCCATCAAGATGTCAAAAAATCCTAAACCAAAAATTACTCATTTCAAAAAATGATCAATGGAAATGTCGTGCCAGCACAGGAAAAAAAAAAAAAAAAAAAGGAAGGAAGAAAAGATTCATTTTCATCTGCATTGATTGGCCGCCGATTGGCGCTCCCTTTGCACAGACGTGCGTTCTTTAGGATTCGGCACAGGATGTGAATAAAAACGTGCCCACCGGTCCTTTTAAACTGTTTGCCAGAAACTCCCCGCAGCCAGCCCTGCATGAAGCCCGCTCCCTCCAACCTGCAGTGGGGACCCCTCCCCCCAGGCAGACACTCTGACTTCTCATTTGCACCCTTCCCACCACCATTCTATTCAATCAAGGCTGGTCCTCAGCCTGGTGTGTATTTCAAACAAGACAACAGTTCAACTCTTTCTCAAAATTTCCTAGTGCCTCTGATTTGAAAATAACACACAATCACATTTTTCTAAAAAGTTCCTCCACCGAATGACTGTTTATTGTGGGGGCTACCAGCACGCCCGGGCGCCTTTCCGAAGGGTTTTCATCATCACCATCCCATGAGGCCCTTAGTATTATCGCCAGTTTCCAGAGGAGGAAACAAAATTACCAGGAGGCTGCGTCACGTGTCCAGAAGGTGACAGAGATTCTAACCAACTCGACGGGCTTCAGATTCTCCACTCTAAGTCATGACTCTCACCTTCCTCCGCGGGTGGCAGTCGCGTTAGCTGCGTATTTATTTTAATGCATGTAACGTGAGGGCTGCTGGTCCATGTAAATAATGAAATCAGTTTGGCTTTGGGGCGGATAACCACGCAGACAAGACCTGGAGTCATACGTTAAAGGTGTGTCATCTCTCTCTTGGCCACAGGCTCTCACCCACTGCCTGGCACACCTTGGTTATCAGCTGCTGGTGGAAATGAAGAAAAAGAGGCGGCACTTAGAATCGCTAAGGAAGCTCCAGCAGGAGTCGATGACAATGACTATTCGTTGGGAAGTACCGCAAAGTAAAGGTGCCTCTCATGTCAGCAATGTGTGATCCCCAGGGGAGCGGCAACAACCGAAAGTAAAAGTGGGGGTGTGGAAAGAGCTCAGGGAAAAAGAGGGTCCCGTTCGTCCTGGCGCGGCACTCGCACATCGGTGGCATCTCACAAATGACATACAGGCTGAAAAAGAATTTGACAGCGAAACAGAGCCGCTTCAAGCGCCTTTCAATTGTTGGATCTGAATTAAATCCAGACATCCTATCTGAAAAGCGAAGATTTTCCCCTTAATTGTGAAGAAGCCACAGATGCTCTGGTACCAAAAATAGAGTTCACAACTCAGAAATGTCAAGTAACACTACTTCCATTATAACAGAGATTACATACTTAACACTTTCGATTCATAAAAACATCTCGCATGCATGATTAGATCATGGGTTTGAGCGAAACCCACGCCTGTCTAAAACGTTCTGCTTATGTGCCTGCCTGCCCCACTAGACTGGGAGCTCACTGAGTGCGATGACCGGCTAGGCCTCCCCTCCGGGTCTGCAGGACCTCGTACAGAACAGGACACAAAGGAAGCCTGCGCTGGGCTGAACGGCGCCTTCCCAGTGTCAGAGCCAGAAGGGAGGTCCATGGACAGAGAGACCTCGTGAGGTGCAAGGACGACCCAAGGGAAAGGCCGTCAGGGTGAGGACCAAGTCTCCTGACTCCCCCGCATCACCAAATCCATTCAACAACACGCCGCCAGCCCCGCTGGTGTGGCTCAGTGGTTGAGCATCGGCCTATGAACCAGGAGTTCACGCACGGTTCCATTCCCAGTCGGGGCACATGCCCAGGTTGCAGGCTGGAGTCCCCAGTAGGGGGAGTACAGGAGGCAGCCAAGCAATGATTCTCTCTCATCATTGATGTTTCTATCTCTCTCCATTCCTCTCTGAAATCAATAAAAATATATTTTTACCAAAAAAAAATAAATACTACTATAAATAAGTCCCAAATATTTTGAGTTATTCATTATTTCACCTTGCCTATGACCCTAATTCTGATTGGAAGCCGTGGATAAAAGCAGACATCAGGAAATGGATGCGTAATGAGAGAGAGGCACGACAGGTCACAAGTTCAGGGTCTCGGAGATGTGTTGGATAAAGCTAGATTTCTTTTATTTCCCCCCAGAAAGATGGCGTGATCCCTACATTTAAAAGAATCCTTGAAGCATTATGCGTGTTTCATCGCCATGGAGATACTCTGCATCTCGAGATGAGTAAATTATCGCCGTCACCTTCCACACAAAGCTCCTCACACTTCAGCTGTCACTGTGCAGATTCATACGGAAAATAAATTTTAAGCAGTGGCATCGCTGTGTAATGAGTAATAATTTCCCCAAATTAGTAGCATTCAGTGTCTAGGGAGATTTCTTTTATTATTTTATTCGTAGACTATTTTGTAAAAGGCGCATGCTAACCAGAGCCATTTCCCTCTGAAGACTTGTCTGAAATAGGGCACAGCCCGAGGAAACAACCCGCTATTGTGCTCCGTTGGGGGAGAAGCCGCTGTAATCGCTTCCAGGTGTTGGATAAAAGGCACTTCCTGGCGCTGGACGGGTCCCCATACTGTCCATCAGCCGTCCTGGCACTTGAACGTATTTGGAGGCACCCACAGCTTTCTCAGGGATGACAGATATTAGTTATAATGAAGTTATTGTGCTGGCACGGAAGAGAGCCCGGCTTAATGGCAGACTGATGGGGATTAACAAGGTTGCTGCGTGATTACCTAACAGGCTTCACTGTGGGCCGAGTTCCTGCCAGTCACACCCTCGCTCCCACTGAAAGAGGCAGGGCTGGGAGATGGACACGTGTCCTGTATTTCCTGTGAGGTATGGGGAGAACCTGAAGGGCTAGACACAATGTGTTTAACAATATAGCTCTGATTGCTTTTCTTTTTTAATCCTCAATGGGGGGTGTTTTTTATTGATTTTAGAAAGAGGAAGGAGAGTGGGGGTGGGGGAGAGAGAGAGAGAAAGAGAGAGAGAGAGAGAGAGAGAGAGAGAGAGAGAGAGAGAGAGAGAGAGAAAAGAAAGGAAGGGAGGGAGGGAGGGAGGGAGGGAGGGAGGGAGGGAGAGAGAGAGAGAGAGAGAGAGAGAGAGAGGAAGGAAGGAAGGAAGGAAGGAAGGAAGGAAGGAAGGAAGGAAGGAAGGAAGAAAGAAAGAAAGAAAGAAAGAAAGAAAGAAAGAAAGAAAGAAAGAAAGAAAGAAAGAAAGAAAGAAAGAAAGAAAGATAGATAGATAGATAGATGGATCTATGGGTTGCCTCTCCTACTCGCCCTGACCCGGGATCAAACCCGCAACCTTTTTGGGGTTCGGGATGACTCTCAACCAACTGAGCCACCTGGCCAGGCTCAGATTTCTTTTGCCTTAAAATCTGTTATATCAAACATAATATATTTTATTGGAAAAAGTAAAAAAGGGTGTTCATTAAAATGAAATTCAATCCTCCTATAAATGCAGGATAATAAATAGCTCAAGTATTTTGAGTTACCCACTATGACATTGGATGAAGCACTTGATCAATTCTAAATGCATATACGTATAAATGTCTCTCACAATGCACGTGTCAGTTCCAAAGTCGAGCTTCAGCTAAAACCAGCATTTTGAAACAGGCAAGACATAGTGGTCTTGCAAAGCAACACCTAACATGGCGAGGCCGTGGCAATGTCCTGTGCCTTTTGAACTAATCCTAAACACAGCAACAAGTTTAGGAACAATGAGATCTTCTGTAAATTAGTCCTTACAACACTTGTAGGCATTATCTTAAAATTCGATGTCTTTTATTTTCTAAAATAAAATTCATTGTCTTTGATTTTCAAACTACACAGGAGGAACCCAGAGATCCAAATAGATAGCCTTTAAAAACAAAACAAAATTGTACTTTTCCAAAACTGCAAGGCAAAGGGCCATAGACAGAAAGAAAAATGACCACAAACATGCTGCTGGATAAATAAAATGTGGAGTCCTGCTGTACAAACTGGAAAACGACGGAGACGGTGGAGACTAGACAATGGCAGGGGACAGGCGGTGGTTAAGCCCTCTTCCCACCTCCACCATTTTAGGGCTTAACCTCTGCATGGAGGACGTGCTCACCACCACCCAACAGTAACCAGCAGCCACTCAGCATCGGGACTCCCTGTCCCCCTCTCCCCCCAACTCCCAACGAGTCATTCGCAGCTCCTCCCTGGGAAGAGCAGTGATGAGCACCATCGCTTTTCCTGAAAAGCCCCTCTTAATTAATTAATTCACTGTTATTTAGAGCACCCATTACACTAATAAAAAGTCAACAACATTTAAAGATGCCACTGTTACACCACGGGACGATTCGGGGATTCTCTGGCAGGACTCCCTGGCAGCAAGGTGGTCATGCTTTTCAGTGGCCATCCGGTAACAAGGATGGAACTCCAAGCTCCACGTCAATCAACTGGTTTCCAGGGTGACCCAAGGAACTGGGGAGCTTGAGTAATCTCATGAAAACTTGCTTAACCAGTCAGTGAAACTCAGTAATTCAGGTGCATGGGATGTTGCTTGAGCCATGGTTTTAAGAAAGGCAGCAGGGGCAAACACACTGCTAGTGTGCAGAGCCACACTTCCCCCCCTCTCCCCCTCCCCGCCCCCCCGCTCCCCCTAACTCTAATCTGCCAGCCCTGGACTTACACCTGACCCACCTCAGCCAGGACAGCCCTCCTTGGCCCTCCCTGGAAGAAGACACCTGCATCCTTTCCCTGCACCTGGATTATTGGAGGCTGGAGTGAAGGAGTAGTTGGCATGGGCTTGTCTCCCCAGGGTTAGCCCCGTCTATATACTGGGGGGCAGGGTTCTCCCAGCGCTCACCCCGACTGCTGTTCTACTGCAGTGGACTGATTCTTCTGGTGGTTCTCTGACTGGTTTGGGGACTAGATCGGAACCAGTGCTTTGGACGATTATTTCTCGGCATTCTCAATGACATTTAGAAGGGATATCGACTTGTCTTTTCCTGACAAGAAATACCTACACAATTATTAAAAACAAAAAAGACACAACTCATTATGTTTTGGTACAAAATGGACTAAGCTTTGGTTTCTCTAAGCAAGCATTTTAGCTTCAAATAAAGTTTTTCTAGACTTCTAAGCATACCTGCACACACTGTATTTGCTCATGAATAATTTTTTTTTTTCATCTGGGAAGGAGAGGGAGTTGGAGATACACACATTTTGCACCAAGAAAAGGAACACCATGCTCTTTGGGAACTCTCATTTAGATAACAAATTTTGGGCACTAGCTTCTAATAATGTTATTTCTTTGAGAATTTCAGCTTTGGTTGTGTCTGTCCTCTGCCTCGATCATAATAATTAAAGTGACAGCCTGTGTCCCTACCTCCCAGGTGCTTGGAAATTGATATTATGAGTGCTTATGAGTGTCCCCTGGAGGCACTGCTCACTGGGCCACTTTGAAGAAAAATCTCTTCATCAATAATGAAGCCCCGAGGGCCACCTCTCAGGGGACCCCCGCAAAATTACATGTCAACCCCGGGCCTGATTTATGCAGATGGCGCCCCGCCTCCCCGTGTTTTATTACCCACCACTCTCTGCGGAGCCTCCCGCCCCTGCACCCCCCACCCCCGGTCTCTCCCAAAACGTCACCCTCTGGTGTTCCGCCACTGCAGGAAACAGTTAAAACTAAACCCCAAGGTGAGAGGGAGAAGTGACAGCCAGGTAAGGGCGGCCACACTCACACCAATAACGAACAGAGCCAGTCCCGGCCGGGCGGCTCAGCTGGTGGAGTCCCTGCTGAAAAGGTGCCCGTTCCACTGGTTCTGTTCCCGCTCAGGGTACGTGCCCCGGGTCCGGGTTCGGTCAGGGAACGTCTGGAAGGGGACTGGCGGGTGTGTCTCTTTCACATCCATGTTTCTCTCTGTCTCCGGTCTTCCTCTCTCTAAGCATGTCCTCGAGTGAGGATTTAAAAAATAAACAAATAAAATAACAGAGTCAGGATTTGAACCCAGGCCTGTTTTAATGCAATGCTTTTTGTAACCCATGGAATAAAACCCGATGCCGTGCAACATCAACAGATGTCGGTTCCGTCTAAGAGGAAAGCTATACGTTGAAGTAAGAGCAGACGTTATGCACCTGCTGGTATAACATTTTAATTACGGAAGCTGTAAGTATTCTAAACCACCGGGCAGGCATAATCCTATTAGGAGTTATCTCCTCGGTGTGACTGGCTCCGGGGTATCTGTGAACACCCACACTCTGATGTTTGAGGCCAAGAACACCTCCTGCCTGGACACAGAGGATTAAGAGCAAATCAAGTTCAGGAGGTAAACAAGACACATTTGAAAATTAAAACCCCGATTACAGATAAATGTATAATCTTAAGAGTGCCGGATTCAATGTTTTTGAATTAAAGCAGAGCATGCGTGCCGGAGAACTTTCCTTACAGTGTTAAGGACTAAAGGTTTGGGGCCCGTAGTGGTCGCTGTGTCCATGTGGCTGAGAGGCAGAAAAATAAAATCTTACTTTTCAAGCTCCTCTTCAGCCCACTAATGCCTGGTCCTTACCTGCTCTGATTCTCTCTTTCATTATTATGTTATTACTTACGTTTTTTCAGTCTCATTGTCTTTCATTTTAGGGTGCCTAATTCTTAATGTAAGATTGTGCTAATTAGGAGGGTTCTCCCAGAGACCAGCCTTGTTTACCTTACTGGAGCGTCTATTTTTCAGTTCTTGGGTCGTTTGCCAGCTTATATCCAGATTTGGTAAAAACGCTGCATTCAAACAGTTAAGACAGGATTGCTAAAGGTCATGCCATTGCCTCAGGATTTTAAATCTAGATCTTCTTGGAATTTTTAGGAATTCCTTACTGTAAATGTTCAGCTTTCCAAAATGGCCTTTTCTTCCAAAATATAAGAAAGGAGGCTACCGAATTCCAGCACATTTTTACAATTAAGCCATCAGTCAACACAACCTGCCATGATGAAGATGAAGCAGATCCAAGCTAAAAACCTCCCTAGTGATAGATTCATCTCTAGTCATTAATCTCACAGCTTCTAATTAAACTACTACTAAACCCAGTCATCTGAATTCATCTAGAGGTAGAATTTTTTAACTGGATTGAAATATATACACCTGACCATGCTTAACTATAGAAATGTGAAGTACCTTAAAGCAACAACGATACCTACCCCTGGAATGAAGTAACTCTCCAGATCACACCATCAGATACATTTCTCCTGCCCAGCTGAATTCCCTAGAAAGGAGATGGACTTTAAGTGTGATCCCTGGGGCAGCTTAAAGTAGGGAGGGCAGCTGAAACTCACAAAACAGGTTTGAAGTTTTAAAATTAAAAGTAAAGAAGTAAAAGCCTTCGCAAGTCAAGATAGCATTTCTATAGCTCCCTGGTGCCCAGCCCATAAAAGAAGACAAGGCTGTTACCTGTACGTGGAACAAACATTTCACAAGGGTAGGTAAACCGAGAACCACGGCTCTTGCCAAGTTCAATCCCATTCCCCACTTCGGATCCAGGACCCGCCTGCCTCCCTAGGAGCAAAGCAGTTATGACAAAGGGTATTCTGAAACAATCTTTTGCCATCTCTACCCATTTGTAACTCATGGTCTTTCCTTTTGTCAAAATGCTCCTTAAAATTGACGTTCTCCAAGTTGTTTCCATTATAGTCTCATTTTCCAAATCTATCATTTTATCTCATTTTCTTAACAAACACAGAAAATTCTCGATTACCTTCTCCAATGATTAGAACCCATAGGATAGGCCATTCGGAACTGCTTTTATTCGACTGGAAATGCGCTGTGATGTTGTGGACAATGGGCTGAAATCCCTCTTCATTCAGGGTACATTTGAAATGAGTTGACAAACCCTCACTCCTCATTTCCGTAATTCAAGGCTGGACCTTGACTTGTGATTGTGGAGCACCCGAGGGGGGGGGGGAGGGGTAGCAATTTAGTTTGGTTGAAAATGTTTACCAAAATGTAAAAGCATACACTTTCACTTACTGTCTATATTTTTATTGGTTTTAGAGAGAAAGAAAGAAACATCTCTTTGTTGTGATGTGCCCTGACTGCACATCAAGCCAGAAAACCTTGACTGATGGGGACGATGCTCCAATCAACTGAGCCACCCGGCCGGCCAGGGCTAGCTGCCCTTCAGCAGCCTCTCCTCAGTTATCCGTGTCAGTGGGAGGGAAACGAGACAGCGAACAAAGGCGAACGCTTCCAAAACCATCCTGACTTGCTTTTCAAGGTGCCGATCTCATACTCATTACCAGCGCAAACTGCATCCAGCGCCGTGGAGGCACTGCTGACGTCAGGGGAAGTGGGGGAGGCGGGACAGTGGCATGCTTGAGACCTCTGAACCTTCCCGAAGACTCTGTATTCAAAGCCATCCTTGACACAACTCAGCTTGAATTCAAAGAGTGAGTCCACAAAGTCAACTAACTTTCAGAACAATGAACAGCTACTGCTGGTGAACTTCAGAATGTTAATTTGATTGGCATTGGTTTTCCTCATAGGTTCCTATACTTCTACTTTCTAACAGGTTTGTCCTTTTTTCCTGACAAGGTGTGGACTGTTGTTGGCTAATCACCTCCGTTTTTCCTTACTCAACCGATTGTGCAACTTGAGAAACTTGCCTCAAGTCACAGGGCTAGGGAGGGGTGGAATGAGACCTCAACCCCAAGCAGTGAGCTCTCTAGATCCCAGGATCAGAACCACCCTAAAGTGACGGGGGGGAAAACGGGACTGCTCACGCATCTTCGCCCATGACTGCACTGACAACCGCCTCCGAGGGTACGAGCCAGGTCCCGGTGCCCAGTCTCTGTGACCTTCCGATGCACCCTGCTGGGCCCCTCTTCCTGCTCAGGGACGTTCCAGTCTGGGGTTTGGAGTCCTTCTGGTTGTTTTTCAAGCTCCCAACCTTTCAACCCTGATGGGATATTGGATGGAGGCTCGAGATCACGGAGGGGTTACCCAGAGCAATGTTTTACACCTCAGTGACTTCTCCCTCGGAAACAAGGATGTGTCTTGACTGCGTGGATGAGACCTGAGGGTCGGGAGGTAGCTTTGGGGGGAAATTAAATCACTGTTACAGCAGGTTGTCATCAACACCTTCTGTTCGTTTCACATTTATCAAGGGAACTTGTTTTCCGTTTCATAGCGATAATTTCTTTTTTTCAAGATGTCTCGAGTCTCCATGTACTGGAGACTAAGGCGGTGGTCACAGTCAGATGGAACTCTAGACAACGGGCTTAAATCCATGCAAGGAACGCAAACCCAATGTATGCACTGGAACTGGCTCGAACACCGAGTCTTCCTAATTCATTCGGATTCTTCAAACAAAAGTGAACTTGTGTGGTGAGTCAACAGGACAACTGAGACATCTAAGCTTGACCACGTTCCCCTAGGCTTAAGGTGTTTCTCTTCACTGCACTGTATCTGAAAGATTGACTTCAGGGTCTTCCATGGTCCTCTAGCTCCTGCATCACGGCTTGACTTTGAGGGAAAAGTGAGGTAGGTGTATGAGCAGAGAGGTTACTGATTCCAGTGTGTTGCATAGCTGGACGACATAAATGCTGAAAAGCCACTATTCTAGGTCGTAAGGAATGTCAGGCAGACCGGCTGCATAGACTTACCAGGTGGAGGCCAGTGTGAGGGCTCTGACTTCTTAGAGGGTCTCAGTTGAAACAATATATGACATGAAGCCAGTCACAAAAGTGTCACTGGCATCTTCTTCCTTAGTGTAATGTGCCTAAGAACTGATTTCAAATGTAAGAGAGACTGAGAAAGAAGTCAGTCAGGCAGATAACATACCATTTTGAAATTCAAAAGCCAAAGCCAGCTGCCCTCTGGCACTCTTATTCCTGAAGTCAGCACTGGATTCTGAGGGACTTTGCTACTGTTGACTGGGGGGTTGGGGGGTGGAGGGGGGCAGAGGGATTTGGTCGGGTCAAAGTAACAAGGACAAAACAACTAGAATGTCAGTCCAGTCTCCTTTACCCTTTGCACACATAAACAGGCACTGGCTAAATAGAATCATACGGATCCATATGAAAAAGTAAATCATCTACGAGAGAAATTACTAGTAAATCAACTGAGGAAGCCCACAGGTGTACTTTGGCGCTTGTTACTAAAATGGGTTTTTCAAAACCAATGTATGGAGTCTGGAGAAAACACTACGGCCACCCTCCAAACCGAGCAACAAGTTCTTTCCATCAACAGTAGAGACAAAACGTGGCAAAAGCAGCTACTCTGCCAACAGGTGGTTTTCAACTTTTACTTAAGCCACTGACAGCGGACGAAAGGACATTTCTGTCATTTCTGAAGCACACACACACGTGTGCAAACACACGTCTTATCAGACTCACAGAAAGAGAAGTCTCCAAGAAAACCCACCACACACTAAACAGCGGTGTGTCTGAGCTCGGACCTGCTGCCGTGGGTGCGTGTGTACCCCTGGAGCCCCGGTTCACAACCAAGTCTTCCTCCCGGCGTACACCGAGGTCCCGGGAGAGCTCACGGGAAATGGCCACTGCAGGTGGGACTTTACATTCAGAAAGAAAGATGACACTTTTACAGAAAACAGAGCGCAAGAGGAAAGCGAGAACTGTCCGAAGGGGAGAGGACGCGTCTCCTGGCATTCCTGGGGTTCTCAGAGAAGCTAGTGTCTCCCGGCCACGCTCCGGCCCGCGGGCACTCACACGGCTGTCCTCCTGCAGGCACCGCCTCGGCCCCTCCTCGGCTGCAGACCCTGCTGGTGGGGCAGCAGGCAGGTGTCCCAAGGCAGGTGGGGGCAGGAGGAGGAGCGGGGAGCCTGCGGGGCAGGGGGCGCCGCCGGCCTGCAGAGCCCACCTGTCTGCAACTCCTGTGCCCCTCCAGTCCCGCCGCTCAGGTCAGGACCGGCTTCCTGACCTTCCCCGCACCCCGTCCCGCTCCAAGGGCACCCGCTCTGCTCACGGGACTCCTCGGCCCCCACGCGGACCTCCCGCGGAGGCCAGGTTCCCGCGGCTCCCGCTCCTCCGGGGGCGCAGGGGTGGTCGAGGGCCTTCCCGGTCCCCACCCGCAGGGACCCCGGGGACCCTCCCCCGCCCCCTGGAGCCAGCGCGCAGTCCGTACCTCGATGTCCGGCGCGTCCTTGCTGAGCACGGGGGCCATGGCAGCGTCCGCAGTCGGGGACCCCGGAGACAGACCCTGCGCTCGCGTCCTCGGGCTCCCGAGTGGCAGCTGAGTGCGGCGGGGAAGGGGAAAGAGGAAGCCCGGGGCCGGCGGCGCGGGGGCGGGGCCGGCCGTGACGCCCTCGGGCGGGGGCGGGGCGGGCAGGAAGACACGCCCAGGGGCGGGAGAACACGAGAGGACACGCCGCCGATTGGCCGCGCGATGGCACGCCCGGGGGCGGGGCTAACATAAGAGGACACGCCCCCGGGCGGGGCTTCGCGCTCTGCCGGGAGACTCCCGTGCACGGCTGGGCCCTGGGACCTGGGGTCACCCCGCGCGCGCCGGGACTGGTCGTCCACCCTCCCGCCTCCCCGCCCTCCCCCTCTCCCCCAGCCCGGCCGCTTGTTTTCCTTCCGCGGGCGAAAGGAAGGGCGGGAGAGCGCTGGTTCAGGGACTGCCCTTTGCAGTTAAAGGCTGAGCCAGGTGGGCGGGGACCAGATGTGACCGGCCCACAGGATTGAAGGTAAAAGCTGGGCGCTCTGGGTGACAGCCTGGCTCCTTTTCTTTCCTCCGCCCCCCCCATTCCCTCCCAACCCCCCTCCGCGAGGTGCACAAGTTGCATTTCAGGAGCTCGTCAGGGACGAGGGAGTAAAGGTTCCTCCCTCCATCCCGCAGAGAGGCGGGCAGGGCCCTGGACCCTGGAGAAGGGCGAGTGCATATCTGAACTGCAGGGTGAGTGTCCGGGGGACACTCCCTTGGCAAAGGCGGCCCGGAGCCCTGGGAGCAGCAATTCCGTGGCCAGAAGGGCAGGTAGTGGTAAGGGCTGCCGGTGCTACCAAGTCTAGGCTGTATTTTTGCAGAACAATCCATCCCGGTGACTCTTTTCAAAAAGATTTCTTCTATAACGTTAAGCTCTTTTGAAGAGTTGCTCCTTAAGGCTGGTTCTAGAGCTTGCTTGGGGTAGGGAAGCGGTTTCACTTGGAGGTGGACCCAATCCCGAAACGATTCACCTGTATATGAGGATAGCTGTTCTCCAGACTTCTCTCTTCCCGCCCCACTTAGACCAGTGCCACGTGAGCTGTGAATCACCTGGCCCCCCGCCCTCCCAGGCTCACCAAGGGCCTGGCCACTGCTGCCCTGACTGGTTATATTCCAAACACAAGGTAATCTGTCTCCCCATCCTCCAAGCACTCATCTTGCTGGGCACCTGTCCTCCCGCTGGAGCCCTCTCCACATCTACTCACCCTTGAATTCTCAGAGAAGCCTTCCCTGGCCCATCCCACCACCCACAAAAGGAGACGCACCTGCCCCTGTCCGTGTGTCATCCAGCCTGTCAGACTGTACGGGCATGTTTACCTGAGGGAGGCTTGTTTACCATCTGGCTCCCATTTACAATGTGACCTCCGGGAAGCCAGGGCCCATGTCTCGCTGGGCTGTCTACTGGGTATGAAGTTCCTCGTCCAGGACTGAAACTTGTGGGACCAAGAATACTTGGTGGTTGTATGAACAAGCCCCTCTAGGCACCGCGCAGTTCATTTTAGAAACTTCAGTTGCTCTTTACCAGGTAAACCAAGTAAATCACAAACACTACCAATGACTTCCTAGTTAACCATACCTTGCCTCCAAAGTCATCTATATCCTCTTGTATATCTATCTGTCTACAAAGAGTGAAAGGATATATACTATATGTATATGCACATATATAATGCATATATATCACATAATATATAATTATAACATATGTATGAGTCCTTCTCCAATTTAACCAGAAAGCTTCAATGTCAATTTCCTAACCTCCAGAGATAACTACTTGTGCCCTTTTTCTAATATAGACCTTACGTTAGCAATCCATACTTCAGTCGTTTTTATGGGTGCAGGTGTCCAAGGTCTCCAAGAGCCAGACATTGCATACCCATACATGGCTTCTGTGATTCCTCTTCTTCTGAACTCACAGAGGATAAGCCCAGCATATGCAGCCTTACAAAAGTAAGAGCTTCTTCAGTGACACTCAACAATCCAATATAAAATTCAAATGCTATCCTACCATCCACCCCCCCACCTCACCAAACAGATGTCTCCTGTTCTGAGATACTTAATTAAGGCATCTATTCGCACTGCTCACATGCCACACCTATCCTCTGTGATCAGTGACTGGATCTAATAATATGTGACATCCACTGAAATTCCACATTAAACACAGTTGCACCTGTAAATGGTCCAAGCTGTTTAAAGCTCACTGCACATGCGTTCCCCCCACACTTCCTAAAAGTTGTAAATTATGCTGGCATTTTTCAAGCTGTCCCTCCATCTGGAAGCTCAGTCACATATCAGGTGTTCCGCATTCATTGTTTTGTAGGCCCTGGAGAGACAACTTATCTAATAGATGCATCTAATACACATCACCTACGTGCATCTCTGCCGAGTAGGCTACATTACACAGGTGATTATTATTCCCTCTGATTCTCGCCATGGACAGAAGGAACGCTTGGGATTCACCCTTCATTTCTGAAAAATTATTCAGAACCACAAATTTAGAAACAATAAAAATTCAGATTTCCATATGTTTTTTATTGCCCCCCTATAGTCCAGCATTAAGCAATATTTTTTTCCAGACATTCTTTGGAAGGTGATTTTATCCCAAAATGTCATAAGTCTGGATTGATCATATGACCTATGTTTTCAAATGATTTCCTAAGGCCAGCTTTACTCCTATCCAAACAGATCAAGATAATAAAAACTAAAAATCAGTTGGGTCCAAATATTTCTAGCATTCCTACTCAAAAAAGTCATTATGTGTGGATGAACTTGGTATAATTTACTCAACTACATATACCGTGTGTCCTATATAAGCACACTTCCACAGGCACATATGTGGGTGCTGCATATAGTCTATAAATTAGGTAATGCCGTAACAAGTACAAATAACACAGAAACTACAAATCCCTACCGGAAATTTATTCAACAATTATTTATTGAGTGCTGTTTCAGGCAGTGTGCTAGGCCAGTGGTCGGCAAAGTCATTAGTCAACAGAGCCAAATATCAACAGTACAATGATTGAAATTTCTTTTGAGAGTCGAATTTTTTAAACTTAAACTTCTTCTAACGCCACTTCTTCAAAATAGACTCGCCCAGGCCGTGGTATTTTGTGGAAGAGCCACACTCAAGGGGCCCAAGAGCCGCAGTTTGCCGACCACGGGGCTAGGCCTCTGTGATGCCTCGGTGTATAATAGAAACATCGCCCTTGTCATCACCAAGCCTAAGCCACTCTCTCCAAACACCGATCGTCACAGAATGATTTTGAGCAGGTGGAATCACTCATGGGCTTATTGTGAGAACCCGATGGCAAAGGCCCGGGGTAGTGTTTTATAAATTGCACAATGCCCGGTACCGTTAGTTAAAATTTAAAGGTGTGTTCTCCAGTGCTCCTATTCTGGAAAACCCACTGCCGCCTCGCCTGACCCATGCGCTGATGAGTATGACTGACACGCATGATTTGGGGTGAAATGCAGAGTGAGTAGGAGGTTTACAGCCTTATCTGAGCTAGGGAGATGAACGCTCATTAAGTTATCACACAGAAACGTCACGTTTCCTGTGAATGACAATATTAAGGGACAATGCCGGACTGTTATAGCGAGGGACCTGGGATGTCTGAGAAATGAAGAAATGACCAACAGGCTGCTGAGATCCGAAGGACAATAGGAGATAAGAAAAGAAAGGGTTGGGGGGAGGGGAAGAGATACTTAAAAAGGTGAATGACTGTCTGTTTATTAAGGGTTTACGCAAAAAAAAAAAAAAAGCTCATAGACACAGACAACAGCATGGTGATGACCGGAGGGAAAGGGGGGAGGTAGGAGAGGGTAAAGGGGAGATAAATGGTGATGGAAGGAGACTTGACTTGGGGTGGTGAACACACAGTACAATTTACACATGTTGTAGTATAGAATTGTACCCCTGAAACCTACATCATTTTATTAACCAACGTCATCCCAGTAAATTCAATAAAAAAGAAAAGTAGAAGAAGACAATTAAAAGCATTCCAGGCAAGGAAGTCACCTGTGCAAAGGCCCTGGGGCCACAGGTGCCCTGAGAGAGGGGAAGGAAGGTGCTGGCGGAGCTCAGGCAGCGGGAAAGGACCCAGAGTGGGGCTGTAGGGATACGCACGCGTACACGGTCTGAGTCTTAGTTTAGGAATTTGAATTTTACCCTCTAGGACAGGGGTCCTCAAACTTTTTAAACAGGGGGCCAGTTCACTGTCCCTCAGAGAGAAGGAGGGGAGTCGGAGAGTGCGGCGCACATTCCACACATGCGCACTGCGGGCCTGGGACGAGTAGGCTGCTAAGCAGGACAGGCAGCGGCGGCAAAAACACCCGGCGGGCCGGATAAATGTCCTCGGCGGGCCGCTTGTGGCCCGCGGGCCGTAGTTTGAGGACCCCTGCTCTAGGAAGTGGGAAGCCGGGGAGGTTTTTTGGAAGCAGAGAGCGGCAGGATCCCATATGAAGTTGGAAGTATTACTCTGACCGCAAGGGACGGATGATTGCCCATCCGCGTAGTCACGTTGGTGAATGTGTGAAAAGTGGACCAAGCCCCGTCCGCCATGGGTTTGGCCTCGGTCATTTCCTCCACAGCCTGGCCTGGGTGGTCAGCATCCTTGTCCCCTGGAAACCCAAACAAAGCATTTCCTACCATCAACCAACGCCACGGTCATTTAGCACGTCTGACAGTGACGAAGCAGAGCTCCATGTTTTCCATGAGCGTCTGGAAAGAAAACCCTACATCCCAGACGGGTTTCTGTCACCCTGTCGGTGGCTATCTTTCTGTTTTCACATAAAACTGTCACGGTCCGTTTTCAGCCCTCTCAATAAGGAGCGGGGACACGCCGCTGTTCTATGGTTTGTTTTCATGGTCAGGTAGCCCCTGGACCCGTGGTCGGCAAACTGCAGCTCGCAAGCCACATGCGGCTCTTTGGCCCCTTGAGTGTGGCTCTTCCACAAAATACCACGGCCTGGGTGAGTCTATTTTGAAGAAGTGTCATTAGAAGAAGTTTAAGTTTAAAAAATTTGGCTTTCAAAAGAAATGTCAATCGTTGTTCTGTTGATAGTTGGCTCTGTTGACTAATGAGTCTGCCCACCACTGGGCCTGGACTGTGAGGTCAGAGGTGGTTTCCCGTGGGTCTCATCCCTCCATCCATCCCCCACCTAACCCCGTACCCAGTACCAGGAGCTGCCGGACCACTTACGGAAAAGCATTCCTTCTGTACCCTGTACCCACGACAGAGGGCATAGGAAGCCGGAGGGGAAGCGCTTTTCAGGAACACGCATGCAGAGGGCATGAGCAGGCAAACACGCGCGGTCGCTCACCAAGTGAACGGTGTCGGCCGAACTTATGACCCAAGAAATGCACATGAAATGGTGACGCGATAGGACTGTTCACCTCTCGGGCTGGCAGAAATAAGTGTGTAAGGAGTGGTTAGGGAAAAGGGACATAACAAATTCACGAGGTTTTATCACGGGTAGAGACTCCGTGCAAGCACAGAGGGTGCAGCAGTGCGGAGCGTTTCGGAGCGCTCCGTCTTCAGAAGACAATGAGGCTCGCGTGCAAAGTTTCCCTAAACACGAGGTTCATCCCAGCGCTGCTAATGCAATGGGAACAAAGCAGCAACACCAACGCCGTGCAGCGGCTGACGGATCAACGCATGCGCGGAACGGACACAACGCGCTTGCACGCGGACTTGGGGAGCGAGGCTGCAGCACACTGACCGGGGACATGGACATACGGACCCTGTGCAGCCGGACGCACGTTCCCGCTTCCCCACCGTCCTGCCTTGGGAGGCTCCAGGTCCCGGCGTTCCCCCAATGTCTAAAAACACTCCATGGAACATTCCAGAAGCGAACCGCCCCCAAGTGTGCAGGGGCGCATGCGCCTCTCGGAGCACCGGGGGAACTCTCGCGAGGCCTGCTGCTCGAGGCTGCGAGGTGGACGCTCCCGCGCGAGCCCCTCCGTTGCCATCTTGTGTTGGAGCGGAGGAGGCGTGTGTGTCGGGGTGCGGGCCACCCGGGCTGTGCCTCACCGTCCCCCCAAAGTGCGAGCGTAGCCCCAGGGGCTGCCGAGGGCTCCGCTCCCGCCGAGGTGAGTGCGCAGGGCGGTGCGGACAGACGGACACGGAGACGGAGGCCGCTCCCGGGCGGTTGTTGCAGGGCGCGCTCACCCTCGTTCCGTTGTGTTACTGGTGCCGTGCACCCTTCCTGCGCCTGATTTACGCGTTAAAAGTGATGGGCAACCTTTTGAGCTTGGTGGGTCAGACTTCGCCAAAAAACTGAGCATAACTCGGGGAGTGTGTCACTTTGAGGAAAAAACATTATTTCGCAAATGTTTCATCCGCGGCATGTGGCCGCCTCAGCGCCCACGTGTCATCAGAAATGGCTACGCGTGTCAGTGCTGACACGCGTGTCATAGGTTCGCCATCACTGCATTAAACTGTTTCACAGGGACGGACGTGCGGGAAAGCACACCGGGGGCCCTGTGCTCGGTTCTGCGCCCCCCCCCCCCCAACCACGGGGTCAAAGAACACAGGAGGTCCCAGCATCCACATGCCCGGCGGGCCGCAGGTGCGGACGGGTTCGTTATAAAACAGCGACAGGGACTTAAACACGTCACTGCGTGAGGAGCACATGCACAGGCACGGATCACGCTCTGTCCATCGGCATGTGTGCACCTGCACGGAGACCCTGGTCAGCCCCACCTGGTGCCTGGCACGTGTGAGGGGCTCTGCACATTTTCGAGGGAGTATCCTATGTAATAAAGAGCTAACGTGCAAGCGGTCGTCTTGCCCTGGAGCCCTAGCGCTGGGCCCAGGGGCCTGAGGCCCCCCCCCACCCCCAAATTGGGACTAGAGGACCTGAGGCTGTGCCCCCCCCCCCCCCCGCAGAGCTGGGGGACCTGAAGCCATGCCCCCCCCCCGCCCTGGGGGACCTGAGGCTGCACCTCCCACCCAGCAGGGCTTGACTGCGGTGGGGCTGGCCAGGTCTGGGTCTCAGGCGATTTCGAGGCGCGCGCGATTGGGTGGGGACTTGACTCTGGGTCCCACGGCCTGCCCTCAGACTCTTGACAGGAGGGAGATTTTCATATACATTTTACTAATTTTCTTTTATCTCTGACACTTCTATTATCAAGGGCAAATAGCAATATTAAAATATTTCCTCTAATTAATTCCCTTTTAATGTGCACGAATTTCATGCACTGGGCCACTAGTTTTCTATGAAAACCTAAATACCAAAATTGCCTCCAATCTGTGCAGTTTATTCTGTGAACGTAATTATGCATATCCTCGTATCCCTGGATGAAACCTTTTGAGTTCTAGAGACTGGAAAATAGTGAGAACTCCTTAAGCTTTATCTAGCTAGATGAAACAGTCTGTTTGAATAACGGCCCATTACACGATAATTGTAGTAACGTCCTAGGACACAATAATTGCTGGAATGTGTTGATTGATGTGACCCATAAGGCAGTGGGCATGCTGGTTTATTGTGGGGAACCCAATTCGCTCAGCAGAAGACTGTCCTTGTAGTGCCCTACAAGGCATGTAAGGTCCTCTCCCCCTGTTCCTGCTCTTCGTGTTCTCTCTGCCCATCCACGTGGGCATCTCCCCCTGCTGCTCCCTCTGCGTGCAGTGACATCCCCACAGCCAGCCCCTCGTCAGCTGCAGGCGTTCACAGGAAGGTCACCTGTGTGGTAGGGGCTTCTCTGACCACCATGTTTAAAATTTCAGCTCCCATTCGTCACATTCACTACCCTGCTTCCCTGCTCTGTTTTTCTCCAGAGCATCCACTACAAACTGACGTTCTGTTCGTTTTGATTACATGTCTAGTCACCACAGGCCTTCCTGTACCAGAATGTACGTTCCACGAGGCTGTTTGGTTCACGGTTGCACCCCCAGTGTCTGAGGAGTGACTAGCACACTGTATAGGCTCAACACACATATTTTTTAAAAAAATACTAGAGGCCTAGTGCACGGATCCGTGCACTGGTGGGGTCCCTCGGCCTGGCCTGCGGGGATCAGGCCGATACTGGCTCTCCGACATCCCCTGAGGGATCCCGGATTGAGAGAGGGTGGTGCTCGGGTGACACACCCCAGAATTGGGCTCCCTCCTCTATGGTTCGGGTGCATCACCTGAGAACCACAGCTGCCAAGTCACCACAGCTCGGCAGCTCCTGCGTTGAGCATCTGCCCCCTGGCGGTCAGTGCGCATCACAGCTACCAGTCGGACGGTCGGACAGTCACTTAGGCTTTTATATATAGACTAGAGGCCCGGTGCACGAAATTCATGCACGGTGGGAGGGGGAAGTCCCTCAGCCCGGCCTGCACCCTCTCCAATCCAGGACCCCTGCCTGCCTGATCGCTCCTAACCGCCTTTGCCTACCAGCCTGATCCTCCTAACTGCTCTCCCCTGCTGGCCTGATCCCCCTAACTGCTCTCCCCTGCTGGCCTGATCGCCCCTAACTGCCTCTGCCTCGGCCCCCACCACCGTGGCTTTGTCCGGAAGGATGTCTGGATGATGTCCGGCCTAGTTAGCATATTACCCTTTTATTAGTATAGAAGATATTCTTATTGATTTCAGAGAGGAAAGGAGAGGGAGAGAGAGGAAAACATCAGTGTTGAGAGAGAATCATGGATCAGCTGCCTCCTGCACACCCCACACTGGGGATGGTGCCCACAACCTGGGCATGTGCCCTGACTGGGAATCGAACCATGACCTCCTGGTTCATAGGTGGACGCTCAACCACTGAACCATGCCGGCCGGGTGGCTCAACTCATATTTTTGATGATTGCATAAAACAGCTCGTAGGTTATAGTCTCTGATCAGTTTTTATACTTCTGTATCAGCATTTAATATTGAATATGGTACACTGACGTGTCTGTCTCACCCACAGAGGGAATTGTTCAAGGCAGGGACTAAGTCTTCTTAATCTTCGAATCCTCAGCTTAGAGTGTCTGGAAATAAGCAGGCGGCCTCGAATGTGTGCTGATTGAACGAGCAAAGGGATTAAAAGTCAGCATGTTTGTGTACCTTCCCAGCCGCACTTGCCCCAACGCATCCTTAGATGTTTAAATTGACTTCCTCGCGTGTGCCCGTCAGAGAAACGCCATGCCTGACGCCTGCTCTGAGCCAGGCTCCCTGCCTCAGCCACTCGCTTGGCAATATTTGATAAGTAGAACCACTCCTGTGAAGTGCCCGGAGTCTTTTCCACGAATCCAAAACCATTTCCCATTCCCTGATTTCATGTCTTAAACACACTGAGTTTCATCAGTTTTGTTTTGTTTTCAAGTGTTCTGAGCAGTCTCTTCTAAATGTATTGAAAATGTTACCAAATTATGTGTTTGTTGTTGTGTTTTTAATGTTTGCATTTGATGTTTAGAGTGCCAGGGAACAATTATTTGGTAGTTTGTATCTCAGGCAGAGGAACCGTTCCTGAAGTACTTCCACTCTATTCTTAGAAGAACTTATGTATTACATATGTGTGTCATTGCATGTGTGTGTGGGGGTGTGTATGTGTATTTACCATCACAGAACTCATACACTAAACTATTTTTTTTAGCTTCAATTGAAAGAATTTCTTTTAGTTTTTCCTTCTTTTTTTCTTTTCTTTTTTTTTTTTGGGGGGGGGGTGGGAGGTACAGGGTGGAGGGATGGGGTGGTGATTAGCATGACGTTTCCAAGCAGCACAAACACATTTCACAATGGGGTCTCTGATAAACGTCCAAATGGATTTTAAAACTAAGTAATTGAACTGCTTTTTACCGAGTCCCATAATTTATTTCAACCATCTGTGTCGCACACACAGAGAAGTTTTTTCTTAAGTGCTTTACGATTTTTTTGTTCCCCTCAGCACCCTCCTCGTTGGCCCCCCTAATGAATCGAATACATCTTTCAGTCAAGAAAGTGTTTTTTTTAACATCACTCAAAATACGGAAGCAGGAACATCCTTCTGGCACCATCCTTTCCTTGCAAAGGCCACCGAATGTTCCTTGCTGAGAGATTCTATGGAGCAGTTAGGGTCCTGGCAGCCACTCCTGTTCTAGGGAGAGAGTTTCCTGTCCCACACTTGTTGGTGCAGGATTGTGAATGGCTGGAGTTTGGGGGAGCCACCTCCCCATCTGTACTGGCCTGTCCCCATTGGTGGCTGAGCCGTGGCCTCTGCTCAACTGGGCATGCTTACTCACTCCTTTTACTTCGGGCTAATAAAAAACAATGCCTTTATGGGTCATCTACTGTATGCCGAAGACATGACGCTTAATTCCTGACTCATCACCACAGTAAACTGAATTTAAAGATGGAGAAACTGACGTGCTTTATTGGAATTTCCTTTTTTATTTATCTTTGTTGTCGAAAGTGTTATAGATATCCCCGTTTTCCCCCTTTGTCCCCCTCCACCCCCTCCCACTCAGGAATTATTAAAACAATGCTAGACGTTTGTGGACTTTGTTTCAAATGCATCATAATTTATAAAGTGCAATTTAGGTTTCTTCATGGAGAGCGGTGCTAACTCTTCAAGTACCTCCCTTGCTGAGCAATGCATTGGACTGTGTACGAATTACCACAGTTTAAGGAACACAGGCCTAGTAAGGTAGACTGCCTATTTTCACGAGACAGAGAGCTGGCGTAGCCTGGATTCTTGCCTAAGCCGCCTTTCCTATCACTGTTCTGCCTGGAGATAGAATCAATCAATCTATTGATCTAGCTATCATTGATCATCTATTCTATACTATTCTGTTATGTCTATGACCTACAATAATACTGAGTTTTGGGAATGATATTACCTATATCACTGCTTTTCTGAACTATAATAAGAAAAAACATTACACATAGAACTATTATGGAAATTACATATATGGCTATATGTATCAACCACAACCTGAATAAATGTGTATATTTGTGGTTGATGCATATAGTAAATCATGCCTAGGTGATGAGCTCAGTCACAGATTGCACACAATGTAATAAAGACTATGTCCTGCCCGGCTGGTGTGGCTCAGTGGCTGAGCATCGACCTATGAACCAGAAGGTCACAGTTTGATTCCCGGTCAGGGCACATGCCTGGGTTGGGGGCCCCATCCTTAGTGTGGGGCGTGCAGGAGGCAGCCGATCCATGATTCTCTCTCATCATTGATGTTTCTATTTCTCTCTCTCCCTTCCTCTCTGAAATCAGTAAAACATATATATATTTTTAAAGACCATGTCCTTATTCTCCCCTTGTTTGAACTAAGCTAAACTCCTAAACATATCACTCAAATCTCTAAATAATTTATATGGTGCATTGATAAAAGAAGCTATTCATACTTTAAATGGATTAGGCTAAGAATATTAAAATTTGGCTAAAGTAATAAGAATAGGAAAAGGTTAAATAATTTGAGACCATTCAACCTAAGGAAGACAAAGCTCAGTTTGCACAAGTTATGCTGTTTTAAGAGTTTTAAAATAAGAATAGGGAGCAGTTGTTTTCTATTTTGACATCAGGTCAGGAAACGGGCTTAATAAATTTTGAGAGCATTGAATTGGATGTAAGAAAAGCCGCCTCTCTGTCAAAATGATCAAATATTAGCATGGACGCCTGGGGGGATGTGAAGTCTTCCTGTTGGGAAGTCTGCACGAAGACCGCGAACAGCCACGACCCCCGCCCGGGAGGGGTGAGCTACGAAAGGCCTCTCGCGTCCTCTTCCTCATGTTTCCTCCCATAGAACTCCCTCCCGGGTTGTCTGGGCGCTCCCCTGCCATTCATAACCGTACCGGAGGCAGGCACAATTGCTGGCCTTAATCTTTAAACAGATCTCATGGCAAGATGATTCATTGCAGTTTCTCTTCCATCCCATCGTGGAGGGCTGCCAACAGCGATGGGTCAGCCGGGGTTCGGGGGAGATTGCAGATTCCAAGGCAGATCCCGTCTCTAACGCATCCCTGTGTAGCAACCAGGGTGATGGCTGCCACCACATGTCCTTCACGACGTGGCCTCGTTTGAAAAATCAACGGCGTCTCCTTGAGACTCGGGTGAAACACACATTCCTTGGCATGGCCCCCGCGGCCGGCCCTGACCCGAAGATCCCTGTACCTCTGGTCTCCTCGCCCCTTCCTCTCCAGCTCACAGCACTGCAGCCTCCTACTCTGTCCAACAGACCTCTTCCTTCTTTTACTCCTTTGTCCTGGGATCAGTATCAGCATGATACAGATCAGGCGACCGTTCCTCACCGTGGGACCAGCATGCTTCACACACACACACACACACACACACACACACACACACACACACACACACACACGGAACAGCAAGGGCAAAGCTCTGAACTCCCCCGTCCATCAGTCCCTGCACGGCATGGGCACAAAGATACCTCAACATCCACCCGTCTCCCCTGAAGATTTGTCTTCGCCGCACACACACGGATGTTATCACTGTATTTACTAGTGCATGCCTAGTGTATGGGCAGCTGCTCTTGTAGATCGTGAATGCCCAGATCTCCGCGGTATCTCCTGCACCTAGAATGGCGTCTGGCACATGATGGACAGGTAATAAAGCCACCTGTCACTTCCCTTTCAACTTCCAAGTAGACATTCTCCCTCCAATGCCAAAATCTGACGGAAAAAGAATATTGCTTCGAATTGTGACTGTAGCCCAAGTCCGTGTGTTTGTGACTGAACAATGGACTTTCCATCCAGATGGCCCGTCATCAGGGCGCGAGAGCTGGAGTCCAGAGGGGGAGAGGGAAGTATGATTTGCAGAAAACATCACTTATTCTTTCTTTAAAAAAATATATATATTTTAATTGATTTCAGAGAGGAAGGGAGAGAGAGAGCTAGAAACATCAATGATGAGAGAGAATCACTGATCAGCTGCCTCCTGACCAAGGAATCAAACCGTGACCGCCTGGCTCATAGGTTGACGCTCAGCCACTGAGCCACGCCGGCCGGGCTCATTTATTCTTTCTAAAACGAATCAAAGCTGATTGTCGTTGGGTAAAAAATGTATTAATTATACTTTTAAAAAACACAACTGAAAGCAGACTTCTTTCCTCCATGCACAAAAGCATTTACTATTCAAAAATATGTGGTTCTCTGTCTGATGTGAGAAGAATGTATCCTGTTCCCTCTCGGAGAATTTCACTGCCATTTGCATGCTGCCTGGCATACAAATTGTACTTAGTAATCAATCCGTGTTTAATTGCCGCTCACGTAGCCCTTGTAATCAGACTTGCTGTAAAAACATGAAGGTGCACAAGAAAGCATAAGGTGGCATTTCCCTTCCTCCTCCTGCCTATGCCTGCGTCGCTTCCATTAATACTAATAGGAGGCACAGCTGGTCGTCAAGGGGAGATTACAGGTTGCTGTTTAAATCATTTCTTATTTTTATCCCTGGCAAGAGTTGTGGATTGAAATTAGGTGGCCAGATTTTGCTGTTGCTGAGAAAGCCTCTGAAAGAAAGAGGCTGGGGGTGGAGGGACATTGAGTCTCCCGTTTTATTTTATTTTTATTTGAAGAGTATGAAGACTCAGAGATCCACGCAGCAGCTTGTCCGCAGACGGCAAGTCTGTCTTATTCTCTGGCACCAGCTGGAGTCCCGTTTCTAATTTGCTGTGAAGAATTAAGCGAGTGGAGGCCCATACCCTGGAGTATTTGACCTCCGTGGCAGCCAGTGAGCTTGCAACTCCCTGGGCTGCAAAGTGTCTGTGGGATGGATTGGCACTCACATCAGTTAAAACCCTCTGCGGTTGAGTAGCAAACATCATTGCAGATCCGAGGACGGCTCTCGAGCCGCGAGAATAAACGCACTGAAGAGTACTAAGGAAATGGGTTTAGGAAACGGGACGCTTGCTGATCAGAAAGGTCGTGATAGGCCGGCCGGCATGGCTCAGCAATTGAGCATCGACCTAGGAACCAGGAGGTCATGGATCCATTCCCCGTCAGGGCACATGTTAGGGTAGCAGGCTTGATCCCCAGTGTGGGGGCGTGCAGAAGGCAGTCAATCAATGATTCCCTCTCATCATTGATGTTTCTATCTCGCTCTCCATTTCCCTTCTTCTCTGAAATCATTTTTTTTTTGGAACAAAGTCAACTTAGGAAATCTAGCCACTGAATTATTTCCACCCTCTGACGATTTATTTGGAACAGCTGAGGAAAGATGAGCAGTAGCTTTGTATATTTCACTTTGGCAGAGCTGTTCAGTCCTGGTCTTATCAGCCAACATCAATCAGCAGGTGGCTAAGATGCCATGGAAGAGAGGTGAAGCAATGTGATGTGGTAGTGGTAAGCCTCTCTACGACGTGGTGTGCATAGTCTACTTAATACTTCCTATCTTGGTCTTTTATATATATATTTTATTGACTTTCTACAGAGAGGAAGAGAGAGGGATAGAGAGTTAGAAACATCGATCAGCTGCCTCCTGCACACCTCCCACTGGGGATGTGCCCGCAACCCAGGTACATGCCCTTGACCGGAATCAAACCTGGGACCCTTCAGTCCACAGGCTGACGCTCTATCCACTGAACCAAACCGGCTAGGGCATCATTTTTTTTTTTTAAGAAAGGTTGTGGTAATAGAGCCTTTCACCTTAAGGTCCCCAGCCTGAGTCTGGCATCGTTGGGTGGCTTTCCGGATGACAACGGTCGTTTATGGCACTGTGTGCCCTGTGTCCGCACTCGTGGGCTCATTTCTCTGGGGTCAGGTTTATTTGTCAGAGAACAGCTGTTCCCGTTATTCTCAAACACCCCGTGTTGGCCGTCTTAGAGCACAGCAGGACAGTCAGGGCGGTGTCCTCATGACTCTTGTGCAAACGCTCTCCTTTTATCTCAGTCCTCATTTTCCCATGTGGTGCCCACCTCTGGGTGGTCATCCATTGTTTTCCTTATGCCTAATCAACCACCTAAGGAGGTATTCTCCAACCCTCCGGCCCACCCAGCACACACCTGAGGAGATTGCCATGTCATTCTGGTGGGGAGGTTTTTGAACAGGGAAGCACTCCGTGAGTTACGAATCCATTCTTGATGCCTGAACAATAGTCCATCGTGTGGACACAGCACCCATTGCCTACCCTTTGTTCCGGTGATGGCCATTGGGGTTGTTTCTACTTTGGGGCTACTATAAACACTGCAGTTTTAGGATGAATGTATGTTTTTGTGCTCCTGGGTGCACATCGAGGAGTGGAAATGCTGGGTCATATGGAAACTCTGTTTTGACTCTTTGAGGGACAGCTGAACTCTTTCCCTAAGCAAGTTCCCATGTCGAATGTCCACCAGCAATGTATCTCCACATCCTCACCCGTACTTGTTATTGTCCATGTTTTCATCGTAGCCATCTAATGGGTGTAAAGTGTATCTTACTGAGCTTGGATTTCCATTCTCTAGTGACCAGTGGCACCTCGCATCTTTTCACGTGCAGTGCCCAGAAGTACTCTTGTTGAAATATGTATTTAGACTGTGGTCTCTTTACTTTTATTCAATCAAATGAACAGATTGCAACTGATATTTGCCAAACAGTCCCACCTGTTGTGCACTGTGACAGGTAGCCCTTGGTCAGCCGGAGCGAGGCAGGAAGCTGATGTTGCCTATTGCGCTGTGTAGTTCTTCCCGGAGGGTGGGGAGGAGAGACAACGCCCAGTAGGCGAGGTTGGCAACGTGTTGAGGTACTTTTGGTTGTCGCAATGGCCAGTGTCTGCCACAGGCATTGAGTGTCTGCGGCCCCATCTGCATTGTGTAGTGGGTCAGTCTTGCCTGATTAAGAAGTGCCCAATCTCAAATGTCATAGATGAAAATAATAGCCAGACATTTGAGTCAGAAGAAACCCAAAGATAGACAAGTAAAGGGCAGAGTTCAGAATCTGCAAGTGATTAAAAAAAAAAGAAAAAGGAAATAGTGATTGGTGAACGGCCAACTTTCTGGGACTGAGAGGTGATAAGATCTTCCTAGAGTTGTCCTGAGTCTTCAGTGGTCTCTGGGGCCTGTGTATGTTATAGTTTCTGTATATGACAAGTTCTGGTTCCATTCGGACACCTGAGTGTCAAAATGATGCTAACACACTCCCCGCCTCCCCCCTCCCTGCCCCGTAAAAATATGGACTGGGTGGAATTTCAAGAGCAGGGTTTACGTTCTCAGGCTGCTCTGGAGTGATTCATTATAAGTTGTTACGACTGATATTTGCCTTGTGGTTAAGACATTGTGAGTAATTGTGATGCCTTTAAATATTTACCTGGCAAGCTCATTATTTGGGATCCTTTGATTGGTTATTTTTTTTCTCTGTGTTGCTAATAAAGTGGTTTCTGGGGACACTCCAAATTATGAAATGGAAGCCAACTTCAAATGAAATATTTGGGTATGGGGAGGAAAAGCCAGTACTTTGCAAGTTTATTCAGTCTGTGTGATATATTCTTTTAAAGGGCTTAGTGTTTCAAAAGCATTATTCTTGTTTAATTCTGTGGGTTTCATTTTAAATGAAAGCGTTTACAAACTAGATGTATGATAAAAAATAAAAATTAAAAAGTGAAAAGAAAAAGCATTGCTCTAAATGGATCTAATTTTGATTTCAAGTATTGTTTGTGATAAAATATTAAAGGTAGTTTTTGATTTGAATTATTTAAATTAGAGATGCCTGTAGATTAATTTCAAAAATTAAAACTCATAATCAGATGTTAATTCTAATTCTTTTTACTGTCATATAAATGTTAACTTGTGTTTTTATCTCTGAGGTAACATAATGAACCATGAATCCAAGATTTGAAAAACTGTATACTAATGAACTTATAATTCCCTTGCGCATATTTTGGGAGGGCTTTTTTTCAAAGAATATTGAAAGTATAAAGGATCTCTTTAGTGTTTGATTAGCAGCAAAATTAGTGAGCTAGAAACATTATTCATAATACAATAGAGATGTTAGGAAAGTTGGAAATACTCCAGTTGGGTATCTGAGAACAGGGACAACTTAATTGTTCTGAGGTTGAGAGAAAAATTATTGATTGCATTTCCCCACTAAAGTATTCTCTTTAAAATGAAACAGAAATTGTTTGTGTCTTTTGCTAAGAAAGCACTCATCTTCTACTACATAATGCTTAGCACACAGTAGGTGCTCAATATATATATATATATATATATATATATATATATATATATATATATATATATATATATATATTTTAATCCTTACCGGAGGATATGTTTATTGATTTTAGAGAAAGAGAGAAACATGGATTGGTTGCCTCCCATATGTGCTCCAACGGGGGATTAAACCCACAACCCTGGTATGTGCCCTGACCAGGAATTGAACCTGCAACCTTTTTGGTGTATGGGACGATGCTCCCAACCAACTGAGCCACCCAGCTGGGGCAGTGTTTTTTTAAATTAATGCTAAATGCAAATATGTCCAGTAATTATAAGCCGTATTGAGTGTGCTGCTAATTTGAATTTGATAAAAATTGTGGTTTATTTTTCTATCTTATGGATTTGATACAGTAAGGAAATATGAATTTTGACACCATCTGTGGTGATTTTGTGAAGCAAATTTATGATTTGTAACATTTTTATTTACTATTCCTATTTCTTGCGTATGCATGTCTGATTCCTAGGAAGTATTAAGGCAAATTTGGGTATCAAAGGCTTTGATCTTTTCAACACTGCCTCTTGAACATGCATTTTTAAAACATAAACCTGAGCAATATAAGAAACAGTAAACGAGTTTAGATGTGACATATTTAGAGGAGTAATTCTTAGGCTATATTTACTCTAATCGAAGGTAAGAATTTTCTATGCAGCATGAGAAATTATCCTAAAATGAGTTGCCTCTGTGTGTATGAGTAGGCATAGACAGGGGTGTTTAAAAGTAGGTTTACAGTTGTTCATCTGAAAAAACAAACAAACACATAACACAAGAATAAATAATAATACAAGAATAAACTGTTTCCCATACTCACAACTGTAAACCTCCTTTTGCCCTCACCTGTATTTGGGCTAGTGTTCTGTATGTTTTGCAATAAATTGAAAAATAAATGATACTTCCTGTGGCTGAGTGAGACTGTCAGCGTCTGAAGTTGTGTGTGTATTAGATGAGAACATGTTCGTAGGTTTTCAGAGACGGGCTGGGCTCACACACACCGGGGAGCTCCCCCATGCATCGTGAACAATGCTCTCCACAGGCCGGGATCTGGACAAGGATCATAGACGCCGAGGCTGTAAGTGAGGGTAGCCATGAGCGAGCCCAACGTGTGAAGGTGCTTTTATTCGTTGGACAAGATGCCAGAATCAGGGATGCAGAATATCCACACGTTTTGACGTGTGTGATTTAGTTTACGCTTAAAAGATGCTGCTAAACAGAAGCAGAGAAACAGGCTCAGCTCTTTCCACGTGGGGCTTGTGTGGGAAGAAGGGGCAGGCGGGTACCGGCTTCCCTCTAACCTACCGCTAAATCTGGCTGCTCCGCCATCAAGTATGCATTAGTAAGCTAACACTTGTGTGTGTACAATGCTGTGTCAAATGATGAGAAGTCAGGGAATCCGTTTCTTAAGGTGTTTCTTTTAAAAATATGTTTTGGGTTGCCTCCTGGATCGGCTGCTGCCTGCACGCCCCCTACTGAGGATCAAGCCTACAACCTGGGGCATGTGCCCTGACCGGGAATCCAACCAGTGACCTCCTGATTCATAGGCCAACGCTCAACCACTGAGCCACACTGGCTGGACAGGTTTCTTAAGTTTTGTAGTCTTATCAGAAAGCCAGGAAATGCCATAGAAAGAAAAGAAGGCCTGATAACATTTGCTATATCCCTAATATGTGTTACAAACAATAACTGCTCTATGCAGCTGTGATACAAGGTAGAATGTGATAAATGTAAAACCAAATAGGACAGGAGCCTAGACAGTGGAGAGGTTAAAATTTGGGAAGAAGAAATAAGATTTTAATAGGCTGAGATTTCATGGAGAGGGTGCAATATGCACAGGTCCAAATGCTAGGAAGAAGGGCAAGATGATGGAGTTGCCCTGACTGAGCCTTCACTGTGGTCAGTGGTATAAATGTCTGAAAAGTGGGTTGACTCTAGAAATGGAGAATTTTAAGTGCTGGGATAGGAGTACCGACTTGTATAGGAGTACAGACTATCGGAAGTCTGTCACTCAAATCCTACAGTGATGTGATGAGATGTTGGGTTCCAGAAGAAAATGCTGGTGGAGGACAGTGAAAATCAAGGTGTAAAGGTGTGAAGACAAATTGATTCTGAAATCAGACAGTATCAGAAAGAATGGGAAGCAAGAGGGAGACGATGTTGCAAAGATTGAAATGAAAAATACCGTGCAATCAGTTAGCTGTTAGGATAGACAAAAGGTAGATAAAAGACATAACATTAGTAACTACTAGTTGTTACATAATTTTACATCTATATTCATGAGGACTATTGTCTGAAATTTTATTTCTTTTAATGTCCTTGTCTAGTATGTATATCAGAGTAATGCCAACCTAATAAACTGAGTTATTGCAATGATAATTTATGCAAAGCTATTGGCGTTACTTTGAAGATGTGGAGTATCAGTCATGGGTATAAAAAGATGTTCTGTCAAACGAGGGAGAGATCATGGCCAAAATCTGAGAGGCATTGTTACATGTGTGGGACATATGTAGAGATCATTCCCCCCATCAGCTTTATATCGGAAAAGGTTATTCAGAATCATTGTTGGAAAATGTGCCTGAAGAAAGTTGTCTCACCATCAACAGACTCATGTGAAGTGGAGTCACATATTCTCTTGTTTGAGAATGCGGAAAGACAAAACAAAGGCCAGACCTGTACCTAAGAAATACAAAACAATGGAAAGAAAACACCTGGGTGAGCTAGGAAAAGGGCTTTGTTTCTGAAAATGACTTCCTGTAGGAATCAGCAGGAAATATCTGAAAACAATTCAGCATTCAAAAAAACACGCAAGAAATCATTGCTTTTTAGGTAGCAGAAGGAGAAAGTCATTCAGAGATACAGTGTTCAGATGAAATGATAAGGGGATGACTTAAAATCAGAAAGGATTGTAAAGAAGTTCAAAATTATACTAAAAGAAGGAAAATCCATTGATACTCCCCAAAAGCTTCATGATAATATAGAGGATAAACTTGGAAAGGTCAACAACAAAGAGGAGAAAATGTTCATTAAAAAGTAGAAGGAGCCCGGTCAGTGTGGCTCAGTGGTTGAGCCTCGACCTAGGAACCAGAAGGTCACAGTTCGATTCCTGGTCAGGGCTCATGCCGGGTTGCTGGCTCGATCCCCAGTGTGGGCCGTGCAGGAGGCAGCCAATCAATGGTTCTCTCTCATCACTGATGTTTCTATCTCTCCCTCTCCCTTCTTCTCTGAAATAAATATATATTTTAAAAAGTAGAAGGTAACTAATACTATTTTTAGTCTGTGATGTTTCAATGAAGCATAAAAAGACATATGGAGAAATATGAGAATAAGATCCCCCTGTGGATCTTTCCCCGGGAAATGTGTACACATTCATATTAACTCCCAGGGGTTGCAGACCTCCCAAAATTGCATTCCGTTACCCCATGTTCAGGTGAAGAATTCCCAGGAATGCATTGGATCTGAATCATCTAGTTTACCATTTCCAAAGCCGATATTTCATAGAACACAGTTTTTCCCAACCGGCTATGACTACAGTACCCCACACTCAAGTAAATTTGGGAAATTCTGGGATGAGCAATATTAAGCAGATTCCATTACTTTCATTCATTCTCAGAGTCTTTTATAGGCAATGTGTATAAAATGCCGAGCTGCTTAAAGAATGATTGCTCTCTACCAGGCACTAAATTAGTGTCCAAAGAGGTAGGCTCTATGATTTTCTCTGTTTACTCCCATGGACACTAAGGAAATGGAGATTCATTAGGCTGCCCAAGTTCACACACCTGGGACTTGGGGAGCTAGGATTCCGACAATGCAGTCCAGAATCTCTTATTGACCATTCCAATAAAGACAGGAAGCAGAACATATAGGGACCATGAAACTTTTTATTTTGAGTTGAACCTATTAATATTCCATAGAAGTCATGTTTGATGGAAAGTGGTAGTGTGATTAATTAGGCAGATTGTATTATATATATATATATATATATATATATATATATATGTATGTATATGTATATACACACACACACATATATATGTATATATGTATATATGTATATATACATATATATGTATATATATAAAATTTATATAGACACACATAGTTTTATGGCTTTGAAAACAATACAGGAAATATTTACAAAACTCAGTTATTTATTGGGCAACTGAAATTCTGTCAACATAAGTCTGGGCAGAAATTGTACATTCTATATTGTTTGAAAACAATGCAATGAAATTAAAAATGATTGACTGTCATCGTTATAATTACAGCTTCCAAAGCAGGGCCTCAGAATGGCAGTTGTTAAGTGAGATGGAAGTTTGTTTCTCTCTCACAAGCAATTCTGTCATAAGCCATCAGGGCAGGTAGTGCCGCTCCTTGGTGTCCGGGACCCAGGCCTCTTCTTGCTTACTCCACACAGGTCTCCCCGTCCCTGCGCACTGGGGCCAGGTGAGCCCCCCACCAGCCCTCTCCCCCTCATGCCTCCATTGCAGGCTCAGAGAAGAAGCAGTTTCCTTTGCAGAGTGGGGTCGCCTCCCGCCCTCCCTCCAGCACGTTCTCTCCCGTCTCCTTGTGGGGTTAAGGTACCTGCTAACACCTGGCGGCCAGAGGGAGTAGGAAGCAGTTGTCTTCAGCTTGGTGACCTTGAGCTCAGCTGGACAATCTGTCACCATCACGGAAGGGAGCACAGAGGTGGGAGGGCAGCGGGGACGGCCGAAGCGCGGGCCACGCTAAGAGGGAAAAGCCTCTTGACTCGACAGAAGGTGGGACCAGCACTGTAATTCCAGACGGTTTGACACCAGTGGACGCAGCCAAACTGTCCTCCGAAAAACATGAAATGCTTCAATGACTTTATATTAAACAAGACGGAATGAAAACAAGCCAATGAATCACTCACGCGAAGAAGCTAGAAATAATTATGTAAGAGGGGCATACGAAAAGCCTGGAAGCATAAATCAAGATAACATTGTAGATGAATGATTTATAAATGAGGAAAAAAGTTGGATGATAAATAAATGTAAATGCTGTGCCTTCAAAGAGGTCATTAAAAGAGACAAACGGCAGAAGACACTGGTCAATAAAAAAAGAGAAGCCCTTTGCGTGACGTATGAAAGAGAGAATTTAACCACAGATATAAGGGGAGATTAATAATCATAAGCATATGCCATCACCCAGTGCAGTGGCTAGCAGAGCACCTGACAGTATCAGGACCTTAATTTTCATTAGTCAGTCAGACAAGTATCACATGATCTCACTCAGATGTGGAATCTAAGGAACAACATAAACTGATGAACAAAAATAGATCCAGAGACATGGAAGCATCGGACAGACTGGAACCACAGAGGGAAGGCAGGGAGGATGGGTGGGTGGGTGGGAAGAATGGACTTGTATGCACATATGCATAACGCGTGGACGCACAATAGGGTGGTGAAGGCCTGGGGTTGGGGATGGAGGCGGGCTGGGAGAGGTCAATGGGGGGAAAAGGTGGACATGTGTAATACTTTCAACAATAAAAACTTTTTAAAAAAATGACAACAAAGCTGCAAAGATAACAAGATAGACCCTGGCCCACAGAAGCTCTTGTCTATAAAGTAATTAACATATAAACCTGTTTTGGCAACATCCATTTAAGATGTCGGAAGCAGGGGCCACCGAAAGCAGAGAAGGGAGTCAATACTCTTTGCAGCACATGCTGTGTCCCCGGTGCTTATCATACTTCTCAATTTCCTCAGCTTCAGAACCCCGCCGGGAAGGATTGCCGCATTGCGAGGCAGAGGACCCTGCGGCTCGGGAGGTCAGCAGTTGACTCATTGTCTGTGCGCTCTTTGTCTCACACAGCTGCCCTTCCTTACATTTGCTGAAAACAGCGATCCGTCTTTTATCGAAATACAGAAGCACATCATGTAGAGCTTGGAGGACTCGCGTGGAAACATTGAGTGAAGCTTCCTTGTTCATAACTTGGAGAGCTTGTCGGTAGATGTTACGCCAATATTCCCTTTTTATTGTACATGGATGCGGGCCCAGCAAGAAGTACTTCCCAAGAGGGCCATGCCCTTGTCGGAACGGTGGCTATGTATTTGCCGTAGACCAACAGTCCCGGGGAAAGCAACAAAAGAAAAGGAGATTTTTTAAAAATGCATGCGAGCTCTATGATTAGACTTTCTCTACTCTATGTCCTACCGCCCGGGAAGGACTCTGCCCGACTCCCAAGGCCAGGGTGTCCGGGAAGCCGGCGGCCCCCAGCCCACAGAAAGAGAAGAGCCACTCCGATCCCACGGCCACGGTGCCGTGTTCGATGTGTCCACACTGACGCACGTCAGTGCAGGACATCCTGGCTCTCACTGCCTAAGGCACCCCCTGGGCAAACCTTTACTACCATGTAACTAACGTGTCCTCTGGCACCCCCTGGGCAAACCTTTACTACCATGTGACTAACGTGTCCTCTGGCACCCCCTGGGCAAACCTTTACTACCATGTAATTAACGTGTCCTCAGGCTCCGCTGTGGGTGGAGTTCAGGTGGTGGAGTCGCTCTTTAACAGGTCTGGGTCTTGCCTTCCCCACCGCCCTGTAGTTTATCAGGAGAGTGTCTGGGAATTCTTTCTGAACGCCTCCAAAGGTTTTACCTCTCTGCCACTTCCCTTGTTGCCCTGTTCCCTCTCTTTCTTCCGGAGTTGGAAGATTTCCATCCAAGTATGGAACATTGTCTTGTCATAAAATGTTATTCCCATTCCCTCTTCCACTGAGCCTAGTTTTAAATGCACAGGGTGTCGCCCGGCCGGCGTGGCTGAGTGATTGAGTGTCCACCTATGAACCAGGAGGTCACAGTTCGATTCCTAGTCAGGACACAGGCCCGGGTTGCAGGCTTGATCCCCAGTGTGGGGCGTGCAGGAGGCAGCCGATCCATGATTCTCATCATTGATGTTTCTACCTCTCTCCCTCTCCTTCCTCTCTGAAATCAATAAAAATATATTTAAATATACAGGGTGTTCCCCAAAATGTATACACACTTTAACAGCTGATTTCTATTACATTTTGAAAAGGGGATGTCTTTTAAGAAGCACTGCCTTTATAATTATTTAAAGTGTACATACATTTTTTGGGGGACACCCTATATTTATCTTCCTTTTCTCTCTTCCAGTGTTGAGTTATAGCCCATCAAGTTGTCCCAAGAAAACGTTTATGGTTCAGATGTCAAAGGAATTTTGTATGAACTATCAGCTCCATGCCGGGTCCAAAGCCATCAGCTTTCTGTTCGGGTTTTACATTTTTTTACAGAGTCTTCACTTCACAGCCCCCTCAGAGTTTCGGGGGGGGGGGGCTGTGGGATACTTCCTTATCTAGTTGATATTTTGCTGCTCATGGACCTTTCATAAGTAGAACCAATCTTAGAAATTACTCAACAAATCCATTGTCACCACGTTTGGGAGGAGTTAAAAAAGTATTTTTTTATTCTGAAAGTACTCTTGAAGGGGTAAATGTTAAAAAGATCAATTCCGTAACAAGTGAAAAATGTTGGACATCTGGTTAGTGGGAAGGGGATGAAAGTAAGAAAACACTAGAAATGACATAATTTTTCTTACAAGTTTTAAGTATTCCAAGCCTAGCATAAGGCCATTTTCTCTCCTCTCTGAATTTCTCTCTCTCTCTCTCTCTCTCTCTCTCTCTCTCTCTCTCTCTCTCTCTCTGCACTTTTTATTCCTTAAATCCTTTAATTATAGCCCTGGACCAACTGTAGCAATGAGGACGGTAACGATGGTTTGCTAAAACTCTACGTTTTCCCGTTTCCTACCATTCCCTACCTCCCAACCAGCTTGGACTTGCCCCTCAGCCATCAGAGAGGAAGTGTGGACACCTGTCCTCACGTGGGGGTGACTGCAGGCCAATGCTTGTGGTGCCGGGCTCGGGTGTGTACTCCCTGAATTCTGCATGACACCACCTGCGCCTCCAGGCCACAGCCACCTGCCCTCCTGGTGACGAGGTGCAGGGAGAGAGGCTCTAGCACAGGGGTCCTCAAACTTTTTAAACAGGGGCCAGTTCACTGTCCCTCAGACCGTTGGAGGGCCGGACTATAGTTTAAAAAAAAAACTATGAACAAATTCCTATGCACACTGCACATATCTTATTTTGAAGTAAAAAAACAAAACGGCAAAAACACCCGCATGTGGCCCGCGGGCCGTGGTTTGAGGACGCCTGCTAGCAAATCCTCACACCTTCCACGGTCCTGAACCCCGGCCACGGCCCTGCACTGACACCACCCCCATCACGCATGGAGGAGCCTCCACACCTTGCCCCAGGCGGCAAGAAGGCCCTGCCTCTGCTCGTCGGCTAAAGGCCACAGGAGGCTCTGGCTTCCCCAGCGTTTACCTGGAGGGTCCAGCGAGCAGGGCCCAGAAGTGCTGGGTGTGCGTGCTGCGTGGGGGACGAGACCCAGTGAGAGACAGGAAACCGAAGGAGCCAGCTAATACATGGCCTGCCTCTCCTTCCCCTCGGGGGGCTGTGCTGAGTGGCAGGAATTTCATGTGGCCTTTCTGGAGGTTTCCTGCAACCACAAACACCCAACTCTGCTGCCAAGCTGTGATCCGCTCAGAAATACACCCCTGATGAGCCTCAGTTTCTCCTTCTCGCCTGCGCCTCTGGGACTGCACCCCAGGAAAGCCGTGGCACAAAAGCTTTGCCCCGAGGTCTGTTTTCTGGGGAAGCTTATTAAAGCCCTGGGCTAAACCTCAGCTAAAAAAAGACAT